>NC_134837.1:173291426-173903931 GCF_004210375.1 Tachypleus tridentatus | reverse complement strand
TAAAGGTATATTGAATGTTCTGACAGAATAAGGGGAAGTTCAGTCAGCAGGTTACTGTTAAAGGTATATTGAATTTTCTGACAGAATGGGGATGTTCAGTCAACAGGTTACTGTTAAAGGTATATTGAATGTACTGACAGAATGGGGAAGTTCAGTCAACAGGTTACTGCTAAAGGTATATTGAATGTACTGACAGAATGGGGAAGTTCAGTCAACAGGTTACTACTAAAGGTATATTGAATGTTCTGACAGAATGGGGAAGTTCAGTCAACAGGTTACTGCTAAAGGTATATTGAATATTACTGACAGAATGGGGAAGTTCAGTCAACAGGTTACTGCTAAAGGTATATTGAATGTTCTGACAGAATGGGGAAGTTCAGTCAACAGGTTACTACTAAAGGTATATTGAATGTTCTGACAGAATGGGGAAGTTCAGTCAACAGGTTACTGTTAAAGGTATATTGAATGTACTGACAGAATGGGGAAGTTCAGTCAACAGGTTACTGTAAGGTATATTGAATGTACTGACAGAATGGGGAAGTTCAGTCAACAGGTTACTGTTAAAGGTATATTGAATGTACTGACAGAATGGGGAAGTTCAGTCAACAGGTTAAAAGGTATATTGAATGTACTGTCAACAGGTTACAGAATGAATGGGCAGGGGAAGTTCAGTCAACAGGTTACTGCTAAAGGTATATTGAATGTACTGACAGAATGGGGAAGTTCAGTCAACAGGAATATTCTGACAGAATGGGGAAGTTCAGTCAACAGGTTACTGCTAAAGGTATATTGAATGTACTGACAGAATGGGGAAGTTCAGTCAACAGGTTACTGCTAAAGGTATATTGAATGTTCTGACAGAATGGGGAAGTTCAGTCAACAGGTTACTGTTAAAGGTATATTGAATGTACTGACAGAATGGGGAAGTTCAGTCAACAGGTTACTGTTAAAGGTATATTGAATGTACTGACAGAATGGGGAAGTTCAGTCAACAGGTTACTGTTAAAGGTATATTGAATGTACTGACAGAATGGGGAAGTTCAGTCAACAGGTTACTCAACAGATTACTGCTAAAGGTATATTGAATGTACTGACAGAATGGGGAAGTTCAGTCAACAGGTTACTGTTAAAGGTATATTGAATGTACTGACAGAATGGGGAAGTTCAGTCAACAGGTTACTCACTAAAAGTATATTGAATGTTCTGACAGAATGGGGAAGTTCAGTCAGGTTACAACAGTCCAGCAGGTTACATTAAAGGTATATTGAATATTCTGACAGAATGGGAGAAGTTCAGTCAACAGGTTTTACTGCTAAAGGTATATTGAATGTACTGACAGAATGGGGAAGTTCAGTCAACAGGTTACTGCTAAAGGTATATTGAATGTTCTGACAGAATGGGGAAGTTCAGTCAACAGGTTACTGTTAAAGGTATATTGAATGTACTGACAGAATGGGGAAGTTCAGTCAACAGGTTACTGACAGAATGGGGGAAGTTCAGTCAACAGGTTACTGTTAAAGGTATATTGAATGTACTGACAGAATGGGGGAAGTTCAGTCAACAGGTTACTGACAGAATGGGGGAAGCTCAGTCAACAGGTTACTGCTAAAGGTATATTGAATGTACTGACAGAATGGGGGAAGTTCAGTCAACAGGTTACTGCTAAAGGTATATTGAATGTACTGACAGAATGGGGAAGTTCAGTCAACAGGTTACTGTTAAAGGTATATTGAATGTTCTGACAGAATGGGGGATGTTCAGTCAACAGGTTACTGTTAAAGGTATATTGAATGTACTGACAGAATGGGGGAAGTTCAGTCAACAGGTTACTGCTAAAGGTATATTGAATGTTCTGACAGAATGGGGGAAGTTCAGTCAACAGGTTACTGTTAAAGGTATATTGAATGTACTGACAGAATGGGGGAAGTTCAGTCAACAGGTTACTGTTAAAGGTATATTGAATGTACTGACAGAATGGGGGAAGTTCAGTCAACAGGTTACTGATAAAAGTATATTGAATGTACTGACAGAATGGGGAAGTTCAGTCAACAGGTTTGCTAAAAGGTATATTGAATGTACTGACAGAATGGGGAAGTTCAGTCAACAGGTTACTAGGGAACATATTCAAAGGTATATTGAATGTACTGCTGACAGAATGGAATGGGGAAGTTCAGTCAACAGATTACTGCTAAAGGTATATTGAATGTTCTGACAGAATGGGGGATGTTCAGTCAACAGGTTACTGTTAAAGATATATTGAATGTTCTGACAGAATGGGGGAAGTTCAGTCAGCAGGTTACTGTTAAAGGTATATTGAATGTTCTGACAGAATGGGGAAGTTTAGTCAGCAGGTTACTGTTTAAGGTATATTGAATGTACTGACAGAATGGGGGAAGTTCAGTCAACAGGTTACTGCTAAAGGTATATTGAATGTTCTGACAGAATGGGGGAAGTTCAGTCAGCAGGTTACTGTTAAAGGTATACTGAATATTCTGACAGAATGGGGGAAGTTCAGTCAACAGGTTACTGCTAAAAGTATATTGAATATTCTGACAGAATGGGGGAAGTTTAGTCAGCAGGTTACTGTTAAAGGTATACTGAATATTCTGACAGAATGGGGGAAGTTCAGTCAACAGGTTACTGCTAAAGGTATATTGAATGTACTGACAGAATGGGGGAAGTTCAGTCAACAGGTTACTGCTAAAGGTATATTGAATGTACTGACAGAATGAGGAAAGTTCAGTCAGCAGGTTACTGCTAAAGGTATATTGAATGTACTGACAGAATGGGAGAAGTTCAGTCAACAGGTTACTGTTAAAGGTATATTGAATGTACTGACAGAATGGGGGAAGTTCAGTCAACAGGTTACTGCTAAAGGTATATTGAATGTTCTGACAGAATGGGGGAAGTTCAGTAAACAGGTTACTGTTAAAGGTATATTGAATGTACTGACAGAATGGGGAAGTTCAGTCAACAGGTTACTGTTAATGGTATATTGAATGTACTGACAGAATGGGGGACGTTCAGTCAACAGTTTACTGTTAAAGGTATATTGAATGTACTGACAGAATGGGGGAAGTTCAGTCAACAGGTTACTGACAGAATGGGGGAAGTTCAGTCAACAGGTTACTGCTAAAGGTATATTGAATGTTCTGACAGAATGGGGGAAGTTCAGTCAACAGGTTACTGCTAAAGGTATATTGAATGTTCTGACAGAATGGGGGAAGTTCAGTCAACAGGTTACTGCTAAAGGTATATTGAATGTACTGACAGAATGGGGAAGTTCAGTCAACAGGTTACTGCTAAAGGTATATTGAATGTTCTGACAGAATGGGGGAAGTTCAGTCAACAGGTTACTGTTAAAGGTATATTGAATGTACTGACAGAATGGGGGAAGTTCAGTCAACAGGTTACTGCTAAAGGTATATTGAATGTTCTGACAGAATGGGGGAAGTTCAGTCAACAGGTTACTGTTAAAGGTATATTGAATGTACTGACAGAATGGGGAAGTTCAGTCAACAGGTTACTGTTAAAGGTATATTGAATGTACTGACAGAATGGGGGAAGTTCAGTCAACAGGTTACTGTTAAAGGTATATTGAATGTACTGACAGAATGGGGGAAGTTCAGTCAACAGGTTACTGTTAAAGGTATATTGTGTACTGACAGAATGGGGGAAGTTCAGTCAACAGGTTACTGCTAAAGGTATATTTAATGTTCTGACAGAATGGGGGAAGTTCAGTCAACAGATTACTGCTAAAGGTATATTGAATGTTCTGACAGAATGGGGGAAGCTCAGTCAACAGGTTACTGCTAAAGGTATATTGAATGTACTGACAGAATTGGGGAAGTTCAGTCAACAGATTACTGCTAAAGGTATATTGAATGTTCTGACAGAATGGGGGATGTTCAGTCAACAGGTTACTGTTAAAGGTATATTGAATGTACTGACAGAATGGGGGAAGTTCAGTCAACAGGTTACTGCTAAAGGTATATTGAATGTTCTGACAGAATGGGGGAAGTTCAGTCAACAGGTTACTGTTAAAGGTATATTGAATGTACTGACAGAATGGGGAAGTTCAGTCAACAGGTTACTGTTAAAGGTATATTGAATGTACTGACAGAATGGGGGACGTTCAGTCAACAGGTTACTGATAAAGGTATATTGAATGTACTGACAGAATGGGGGAAGTTCAGTCAACAGGTTACTGACAGAATGGGGAAGCTCAGTCAACAGGTTACTGCTAAAGGTATATTGAATGTACTGACAGAATGGGGGAAGCTCAGTCAACAGGTTACTGCTAAAGGTATATTGAATGTACTGACAGAATGGGGGAAGTTCAGTCAACAGGTTACTGCTAAAGGTATATTGAATGTTCTGACAGAATGGGGATGTTCAGTCAACAGGTTACTGTTAAAGATATATTGAATGTTCTGACAGAATGGGGGAAGTTCAGTCAGCAGGTTACTGTTAAAGGTATATTGAATGTTCTGACAGAATGGGGAAGTTCAGTCAGCAGGTTACTGTTTAAGGTATATTGAATGTACTGACAGAATGGGGGAAGTTCAGTCAACAGGTTACTGCTAAAGGTATATTGAATGTTCTGACAGAATGGGGGAAGTTCAGTCAGCAGGTTACTGTTAAAGGTATACTGAATATTCTGACAGAATGGGGGAAGTTCAGTCAACAGGTTACTGCTAAAAGTATATTGAATATTCTGACAGAATGGGGGAAGTTTAGTCAGCAGGTTACTGTTAAAGGTATACTGAATATTCTGACAGAATGGGGGAAGTTCAGTCAACAGGTTACTGCTAAAGGTATATTGAATGTACTGACAGAATGGGGGAAGTTCAGTCAACAGGTTACTGCTAAAGGTATATTGAATGTACTGACAGAATGGGGAAGTTCAGTCAACAGGTTACTGTTAAAGGTATATTGAATGTACTGACAGAATGGGGGAAGTTCAGTCAACAGGTTACTGCTAAAGGTATATTGAATGTTCTGACAGAATGGGGGAAGTTCAGTCAACAGGTTACTGTTAAAGGTATATTGAATGTACTGACAGAATGGGGAAGTTCAGTCAACAGGTTACTGTTAAAGGTATATTGAATGTACTGACAGAATGGGGGACGTTCAGTCAACAGGTTACTGTTAAAGGTATATTGAATGTACTGACAGAATGGGGGAAGTTCAGTCAACAGGTTACTGACAGAATGGGGGAAGTTCAGTCAACAGGTTACTGCTAAAGGTATATTGAATGTACTGACAGAATGGGGGAAGTTCAGTCAACAGGTTACTGTTAAAGGTATATTGAATGTACTGACAGAATGGGGAAGTTCAGTCAACAGGTTACTGTTAAAGGTATATTGAATGTACTGACAGAATGGGGGAAGTTCAGTCAACAGGTTACTGTTAAAGGTATATTGAATGTACTGACAGAATGGGGAAGTTCAGTCAACAGGTTACTGCTAAAGGTATATTGAATGTACTGACAGAATGGGGGAAGTTCAGTCAACAGGTTACTGCTAAAGGTATATTGAATGTACTGACAGAATGGGGGAAGTTCAGTCAACAGGTTACTGCTAAAGGTATATTGAATGTTCTGACAGAATGGGGGAAGTTCAGTCAACAGGTTACTGTTAAAGGTATATTGAATGTACTGACAGAATGGGGAAGTTCAGTCAACAGGTTACTGTTAAAGGTATATTGAATGTTCTGACAGAATGGGGGACGTTCAGTCAACAGGTTACTGATAAAGGTATATTGAATGTACTGACAGAATGGGGGAAGTTCAGTCAACAGGTTACTGACAGAATGGGGGAAGCTCAGTCAACAGGTTACTGCTAAAGGTATATTGAATGTACTGACAGAATGGGGGAAGTTCAGTCAACAGGTTACTGCTAAAGGTATATTGAATGTACTGACAGAATGGGGGAAGTTCAGTCAACAGATTACTGCTAAAGGTATATTGAATGTTCTGACAGAATGGGGGATGTTCAGTCAACAGGTTACTGTTAAAGGTATATTGAATGTTCTGACAGAATGGGGGAAGTTCAGTCAGCAGGTTACTGTTAAAGGTATATTGAATGTTCTGACAGAATGGGAGAAGTTTAGTCAGCAGGTTACTGTTAAAGGTATATTGAATGTACTGACAGAATGGGGGAAGTTCAGTCAACAGGTTACTGCTAAAGGTATATTGAATGTTCTGACAGAATGGGGGAAGTTCAGTCAGCAGGTTACTGTTAAAGGTATACTGAATATTCTGACAGAATGGGGGAAGTTCAGTCAACAGGTTACTGCTAAAAGTATATTGAATATTCTGACAGAATGGGGGAAGTTCAGTCAGCAGGTTACTGTACACTAAAAGGTATATTGAATATTCTGACAGAATGGGGGAAGTTCAGTCAACAGGTTACTGCTAAAGGTATATTGAATGTACTGACAGAATGGGGGAAGTTCAGTCAACAGGTTACTGCTAAAGGTATATTGAATGTACTGACAGAATGGGGAAGTTCAGTCAACAGGTTACTGCTAAAGGTATATTGAATGTACTGACAGAATGGGGGAAGTTCAGTCAACAGGTTACTGTTAAAGGTATATTGAATGTACTGACAGAATGGGGGAAGTTCAGTCAACAGGTTACTGCTAAAGGTATATTGAATGTTCTGACAGAATGGGGGAAGTTCAGTCAACAGGTTACTGTTAAAGGTATATTGAATGTACTGACAGAATGGGGAAGTTCAGTCAACAGGTTACTGTTAAAGGTATATTGAATGTACTGACAGAATGGGGAAGTTCAGTCAACAGGTTACTGTTAAAGGTATATTGAATGTACTGACAGAATGGGGAAGTTCAGTCAACAGGTTACTGACAGAATGGGGAAGTTCAGTCAACAGGTTACTGCTAAAGGTATATTGAATGTTCTGACAGAATGGGGAAGTTCAGTCAACAGGTTACTGCTAAAGGTATATTGAATGTTCTGACAGAATGGGGAAGTTCAGTCAACAGGTTACTGACTAAAGGTATATTGAATGTACTGACAGAATGGGGAAGTTCAGTCAACAGGTTACTGCTAAAGGTATATTGAATGTACTGACAGAATGGGGAAGTTCAGTCAACAGGTTACTGCTAAAGGTATATTGAATGTACTGACAGAATGGGGAAGTTCAGTCAACAGGTTACTGCTAAAGGTATATTGAATGTTCTGACAGAATGGGGAAGTTCAGTCAACAGGTTACTGTTAAAGGTATATTGAATGTTCTGACAGAATGGGGAAGTTCAGTCAACAGGTTACTGTTAAAGGTATATTGAATGTACTGACAGAATGGGGAAGTTCAGTCAACAGGTTACTGCTAAAGGTATATTGAATGTTCTGACAGAATGGGGAAGTTCAGTCAACAGGTTACTGTTAAAGGTATATTGAATGTTCTGACAGAATGGGGGAAGTTCAGTCAACAGGTTACTGCTAAAGGTATATTGAATGTTCTGACAGAATGGGGGAAGTTCAGTCAACAGGTTACTGCTAAAGGTATATTGAATGTACTGACAGAATGGGGGAAGTTCAGTCAACAGGTTACTGCTAAAGGTATATTGAATGTACTGACAGAATGGGGGAAGTTCAGTCAACAGGTTACTGTTAAAGGTATATTGAATGTACTGACAGAATGGGGGAAGTTCAGTCAACAGGTTACTGACAGAATGGGGGAAGCTCAGTCAACAGGTTACTGTTAAAGGTATATTGAATGTACTGACAGAATGGGGGAAGTTCAGTCAACAGGTTACTGCTAAAGGTATATTGAATGTTCTGACAGAATGGGGGAAGTTCAGTCAACAGGTTACTGCTAAAGGTATATTGAATGTACTGACAGAATGGGGAAGTTCAGTCAACAGGTTACTGCTAAAGGTATATTGAATGTTCTGACAGAATGGGGGAAGTTCAGTCAGCAGGTTACTGTTAAAGGTATATTGAATGTACTGACAGAATGGGGGAAGTTCAGTCAACAGGTTACTGCTAAAGGTATATTGAATGTACTGACAGAATGGGGAAGTTCAGTCAACAGGTTACTGCTAAAGGTATATTGAATGTTCTGACAGAATGGGGAAGTTCAGTCAACAGGTTACTGTTAAAGGTATATTGAATGTACTGACAGAATGGGGAAGTTCAGTCAACAGGTTACTGTTAAAGGTATATTGAATGTACTGACAGAATGGGGGATGTTCAGTCAACAGGTTACTGTTAAAGGTATATTGAATGTACTGACAGAATGGGGAAGTTCAGTCAACAGGTTACTGACAGAATGGGGAAGTTCAGTCAACAGGTTACTGCTAAAGGTATATTGAATGTACTGACAGAATGGGGAAGTTCAGTCAACAGGTTACTGCTTAAGGTATATTGAATGTACTGACAGAATGGGGAAGTTCAGTCAACAGGTTACTGCTAAAGGTATATTGAATGTTCTGACAGAATGGGGAAGTTCAGTCAACAGGTTACTGCTAAAGGTATATTGAATGTTCTGACAGAATGGGGAAGTTCAGTCAACAACTGCTAAAGGTATATTACTGACAGAATGGGGAAGTTCAGTCAACAGGTTACTGTTAAAGGTATATTGAATGTACTGACAGAATGGGGAAGTTCAGTCAACAGGTTACTGCTAAAGGTATATTGAATGTACTGACAGAATGGGGAAGTTCAGTCAACAGGTTACTAAAGGTATATTGAATGTACTGACAGAATGGGGAAGTTCAGTCAACAGGTTACTGCTAAAGGTATATTGAATGTTCTGACAGAATGGGGAAGTTCAGTCAACAGGTTACTGTTAAAGGTATATTGAATGTTCTGACAGAATGGGGAAGTTCAGTCAACAGGTTACTGCTAAAGGTATATTGAATGTACTGACAGAATGGGGAAGTTCAGTCAACAGGTTACTGCTAAAGGTATATTGAATGTACTGACAGAATGGGGAAGTTCAGTCAACAGGTTACTGTTAAAGGTATATTGAATGTACTGACAGAATGGGGAAGTTCAGTCAACAGGTTACTGCTAAAGGTATATTGAATGTTCTGACAGAATGGGGAAGTTCAGTCAACAGGTTACTGTTAAAGGTATATTGAATGTACTGACAGAATGGGGAAGTTCAGTCAACAGGTTACTGCTAAAGGTATATTGAATGTTCTGACAGAATGGGGAAGTTCAGTCAACAGGTTACTGCTAAAGGTATATTGAATGTACTGACAGAATGGGGAAGTTCAGTCAACAGGTTACTGCTAAAGGTATATTGAATGTACTGACAGAATGGGGAAGTTCAGTCAACAGGTTACTGCTAAAGGTATATTGAATGTACTGACAGAATGGGGAAGTTCAGTCAACAGGTTACTGCTAAAGGTATATTGAATGTACTGACAGAATGGGGAAGTTCAGTCAACAGGTTACTGCTAAAGGTATATTGAATGTTCTGACAGAATGGGGAAGTTCAGTCAACAGGTTACTGTTAAAGGTATATTGAATGTTCTGACAGAATGGGGAAGTTCAGTCAACAGGTTACTGTTAAAGGTATATTGAATGTACTGACAGAATGGGGAAGTTCAGTCAACAGGTTACTGTTAAAGGTATATTGAATGTACTGACAGAATGGGGAAGTTCAGTCAACAGGTTACTGTTACTAAAGGTATATTGAATGTTCTGACAGAATGGGGAAGTTCAGTCAACAGGTTACTGCTAAAGGTATATTGAATGTTCTGACAGAATGGGGAAGTTCAGTCAACAGGTTACTGTTAAAGGTATATTGAATGTACTGACAGAATGGGGAAGTTCAGTCAACAGGTTACTGTTAAAGGTATATTGAATGTACTGACAGAATGGGGAAGTTCAGTCAACAGGTTACTGTTAAAGGTATATTGAATGTACTGACAGAATGGGGAAGTTCAGTCAACAGGTTACTGCTAAAGGTATATTGAATGTACTGACAGAATGGGGGAAGTTCAGTCAACAGGTTACTGCTAAAGGTATATTGAATGTACTGACAGAATGGGGGAAGTTCAGTCAACAGGTTACTGCTAAAGGTATATTGAATGTTCTGACAGAATGGGGGAAGTTCAGTCAACAGGTTACTGTTAAAGGTATATTGAATGTACTGACAGAATGGGGGAAGTTCAGTCAACAGGTTACTGCTAAAGGTATATTGAATGTTCTGACAGAATGGGGGAAGTTCAGTCAACAGGTTACTGTTAAAGGTATATTGAATGTACTGACAGAATGGGGAAGTTCAGTCAACAGGTTACTGTTAAAGGTATATTGAATGTACTGACAGAATGGGGGACGTTCAGTCAACAGGTTACTGTTAAAGGTATATTGAATGTACTGACAGAATGGGGGAAGTTCAGTCAACAGGTTACTGACAGAATGGGGGAAGCTCAGTCAACAGGTTACTGCTAAAGGTATATTGAATGTACTGACAGAATGGGGGAAGTTCAGTCAACAGGTTACTGCTAAAGGTATATTGAATGTACTGACAGAATGGGGGAAGTTCAGTCAACAGGTTACTGCTAAAGGTATATTGAATGTTCTGACAGAATGGGGGAAGTTCAGTCAACAGGTTACTGTTAAAGGTATATTGAATGTTCTGACAGAATGGGGGAAGTTCAGTCAACAGGTTACTGTTAAAGGTATATTGAATGTTCTGACAGAATGGGGGAAGTTCAGTCAACAGGTTACTGTTAAAGGTATATTGAATGTACTGACAGAATGGGGGAAGTTCAGTCAACAGGTTACTGCTAAAGGTATATTGAATGTTCTGACAGAATGGGGGAAGTTCAGTCAACAGGTTACTGTTAAAGGTATATTGAATGTTCTGACAGAATGGGGGAAGTTCAGTCAACAGGTTACTGCTAAAAGTATATTGAATATTCTGACAGAATGGGGGAAGTTTAGTCAGCAGGTTACTGTTAAAGGTATATTGAATATTCTGACAGAATGGGGGAAGTTCAGTCAACAGGTTACTGCTAAAGGTATATTGAATGTACTGACAGAATGGGGGAAGTTCAGTCAACAGGTTACTGCTAAAGGTATATTGAATGTACTGACAGAATGGGGGAAGTTCAGTCAACAGGTTACTGCTAAAGGTATATTGAATGTACTGACAGAATGGGGAAGTTCAGTCAACAGGTTACTGTTAAAGGTATATTGAATGTACTGACAGAATGGGGAAGTTCAGTCAACAGGTTACTGCTAAAGGTATATTGAATGTTCTGACAGAATGGGGGAAGTTCAGTCAACAGGTTACTGTTAAAGGTATATTGAATGTACTGACAGAATGGGGAAGTTCAGTCAACAGGTTACTGTTAAAGGTATATTGAATGTACTGACAGAATGGGGGACGTTCAGTCAACAGGTTACTGTTAAAGGTATATTGAATGTACTGACAGAATGGGGGAAGTTCAGTCAACAGGTTACTGACAGAATGGGGGAAGTTCAGTCAACAGGTTACTGCTAAAGGTATATTGAATGTTCTGACAGAATGGGGGAAGTTCAGTCAACAGGTTACTGCTAAAGGTATATTGAATGTTCTGACAGAATGGGGGAAGCTCAGTCAACAGGTTACTGCTAAAGGTATATTGAATGTACTGACAGAATGGGGGAAGTTCAGTCAACAGGTTACTGCTAAAGGTATATTGAATGTTCTGACAGAATGGGGGAAGTTCAGTCAACAGGTTACTGTTAAAGGTATATTGAATGTACTGACAGAATGGGGGAAGTTCAGTCAACAGGTTACTGCTAAAGGTATATTGAATGTTCTGACAGAATGGGGGAAGTTCAGTCAACAGGTTACTGTTAAAGGTATATTGAATGTACTGACAGAATGGGGAAGTTCAGTCAACAGGTTACTGTTAAAGGTATATTGAATGTACTGACAGAATGGGGAAGTTCAGTCAACAGGTTACTGTTAAAGGTATATTGAATGTACTGACAGAATGGGGAAGTTCAGTCAACAGGGTTACTGACAGAATGGGGAAGTTCAGTCAACAGGTTACTGCTAAAGGTATATTGAATGTTCTGACAGAATGGGGAAGTTCAGTCAACAGGTTACTGCTAAAGGTATATTGAATGTTCTGACAGAATGGGGAAGTTCAGTCAACAGGTTACTGCTAAAGGTATATTGAATGTACTGACAGAATGGGGAAGTTCAGTCAACAGGTTACTGCTAAAGGTATATTGAATGTTCTGACAGAATGGGGAAGTTCAGTCAACAGGTTACTGTTAAAGGTATATTGAATGTACTGACAGAATGGGGAAGTTCAGTCAACAGGTTACTGCTAAAGGTATATTGAATGTTCTGACAGAATGGGGAAGTTCAGTCAACAGGTTACTGTTAAAGGTATATTGAATGTACTGACAGAATGGGGAAGTTCAGTCAACAGGTTACTGTTAAAGGTATATTGAATGTACTGACAGAATGGGGAAGTTCAGTCAACAGGTTACTGTTAAAGGTATATTGAATGTACTGACAGAATGGGGAAGTTCAGTCAACAGGTTACTGACAGAATGGGGAAGTTCAGTCAACAGGTTACTGCTAAAGGTATATTGAATGTACTGACAGAATGGGGGAAGCTCAGTCAACAGGTTACTGCTAAAGGTATATTGAATGTACTGACAGAATGGGGGAAGTTCAGTCAACAGGTTACTGCTAAAGGTATATTGAATGTTCTGACAGAATGGGGGATGTTCAGTCAACAGGTTACTGTTAAAGGTATATTGAATGTTCTGACAGAATGGGGGAAGTTCAGTCAGCAGGTTACTGTTAAAGGTATATTGAATGTTCTGACAGAATGGGAGAAGTTTAGTCAGCAGGTTACTGTTAAAGGTATATTGAATGTACTGACAGAATGGGGGAAGTTCAGTCAACAGGTTACTGCTAAAGGTATATTGAATGTTCTGACAGAATGGGGGAAGTTCAGTCAACAGGTTACTGTTAAAGGTATATTGAATATTCTGACAGAATGGGGGAAGTTCAGTCAACAGGTTACTGCTAAAAGTATATTGAATATTCTGACAGAATGGGGGAAGTTTAGTCAGCAGGTTACTGTTAAAGGTATACTGAATATTCTGACAGAATGGGGGAAGTTCAGTCAACAGGTTACTGCTAAAGGTATATTGAATGTACTGACAGAATGGGGGAAGTTCAGTCAACAGGTTACTGCTAAAGGTATATTGAATGTACTGACAGAATGGGAGAAGTTCAGTCAACAGGTTACTGTTAAAGGTATATTGAATGTACTGACAGAATGGGGGAAGTTCAGTCAACAGGTTACTGCTAAAGGTATATTGAATGTTCTGACAGAATGGGGGAAGTTCAGTCAACAGGTTACTGTTAAAGGTATATTGAATGTACTGACAGAATGGGGAAGTTCAGTCAACAGGTTACTGTTAAAGGTATATTGAATGTACTGACAGAATGGGGGACGTTCAGTCAACAGGTTACTGTTAAAGGTATATTGAATGTACTGACAGAATGGGGGAAGTTCAGTCAACAGGTTACTGACAGAATGGGGGAAGTTCAGTCAACAGGTTACTGCTAAAGGTATATTGAATGTTCTGACAGAATGGGGGAAGTTCAGTCAACAGGTTACTGTTAAAGGTATATTGAATGTACTGACAGAATGGGGAAGTTCAGTCAACAGGTTACTGTTAAAGGTATATTGAATGTACTGACAGAATGGGGAAGTTCAGTCAACAGGTTACTGTTAAAGGTATATTGAATGTACTGACAGAATGGGGAAGTTCAGTCAACAGGTTACTGCTAAAGGTATATTGAATGTACTGACAGAATGGGGGAAGTTCAGTCAACAGGTTACTGCTAAAGGTATATTGAATGTACTGACAGAATGGGGAAGTTCAGTCAACAGGTTACTGCTAAAGGTATATTGAATGTTCTGACAGAATGGGGGAAGTTCAGTCAACAGGTTACTGTTAAAGGTATATTGAATGTACTGACAGAATGGGGGAAGTTCAGTCAACAGGTTACTGCTAAAGGTATATTGAATGTTCTGACAGAATGGGGGAAGTTCAGTCAACAGGTTACTGATAAAGGTATATTGAATGTACTGACAGAATGGGGAAGTTCAGTCAACAGGTTACTGACAGAATGGGGGAAGCTCAGTCAACAGGTTACTGCTAAAGGTATATTGAATGTACTGACAGAATGGGGGAAGTTCAGTCAACAGGTTACTGCTAAAGGTATATTGAATGTACTGACAGAATGGGGAAGTTCAGTCAACAGGTTACTGCTAAAGGTATATTGAATGTTCTGACAGAATGGGGGATGTTCAGTCAACAGGTTACTGTTAAAGGTATATTGAATGTTCTGACAGAATGGGGGAAGTTCAGTCAACAGGTTACTGTTAAAGGTATATTGAATGTTCTGACAGAATGGGGAAGTTCAGTCAACAGGTTACTGTTAAAGGTATATTGAATGTACTGACAGAATGGGGGAAGTTCAGTCAACAGGTTACTGCTAAAGGTATATTGAATGTTCTGACAGAATGGGGGAAGTTCAGTCAGCAGGTTACTGTTAAAGGTATATTGAATGTTCTGACAGAATGGGGGAAGTTCAGTCAACAGGTTACTGCTAAAAGTATATTGAATATTCTGACAGAATGGGGAAGTTCAGTCAACAGGTTACTGTTAAAGGTATACTGAATATTCTGACAGAATGGGGGAAGTTCAGTCAACAGGTTACTGCTAAAGGTATATTGAATGTACTGACAGAATGGGGGAAGTTCAGTCAACAGGTTACTGCTAAAGGTATATTGAATGTACTGACAGAATGGGGGAAGTTCAGTCAACAGGTTACTGCTAAAGGTATATTGAATGTACTGACAGAATGGGGGAAGTTCAGTCAACAGGTTACTGTTAAAGGTATATTGAATGTACTGACAGAATGGGGGAAGTTCAGTCAACAGGTTACTGCTAAAGGTATATTGAATGTTCTGACAGAATGGGGGAAGTTCAGTCAACAGGTTACTGTTAAAGGTATATTGAATGTACTGACAGAATGGGGAAGTTCAGTCAACAGGTTACTGTTAAAGGTATATTGAATGTACTGACAGAATGGGGAAGTTCAGTCAACAGGTTACTGTTAAAGGTATATTGAATGTACTGACAGAATGGGGGAAGTTCAGTCAACAGGTTACTGACAGAATGGGGGAAGTTCAGTCAACAGGTTACTGCTAAAGGTATATTGAATGTTCTGACAGAATGGGGGAAGTTCAGTCAACAGGTTACTGTTAAAGGTATATTGAATGTACTGACAGAATGGGGAAGTTCAGTCAACAGGTTACTGTTAAAGGTATATTGAATGTACTGACAGAATGGGGGAAGTTCAGTCAACAGGTTACTGCTAAAGGTATATTGAATGTACTGACAGAATGGGGAAGTTCAGTCAACAGGTTACTGCTAAAGGTATATTGAATGTTCTGACAGAATGGGGAAGTTCAGTCAACAGGTTACTGTTAAAGGTATATTGAATGTTCTGACAGAATGGGGAAGTTCAGTCAACAGGTTACTGTTAAAGGTATATTGAATGTTCTGACAGAATGGGGAAGTTCAGTCAACAGGTTACTGTTAAAGGTATATTGAATGTACTGACAGAATGGGGAAGTTCAGTCAACAGGTTACTGCTAAAGGTATATTGAATGTTCTGACAGAATGGGGAAGTTCAGTCAACAGGTTACTGTTAAAGGTATATTGAATGTTCTGACAGAATGGGGAAGTTCAGTCAACAGGTTACTGCTAAAGGTATATTGAATGTTCTGACAGAATGGGGAAGTTCAGTCAACAGGTTACTGCTAAAGGTATATTGAATGTACTGACAGAATGGGGAAGTTCAGTCAACAGGTTACTGCTAAAGGTATATTGAATGTACTGACAGAATGGGGAAGTTCAGTCAACAGGTTACTGTTAAAGGTATATTGAATGTACTGACAGAATGGGGAAGTTCAGTCAACAGGTTACTGACAGAATGGGGAAGTTCAGTCAACAGGTTACTGTTAAAGGTATATTGAATGTACTGACAGAATGGGGAAGTTCAGTCAACAGGTTACTGCTAAAGGTATATTGAATGTTCTGACAGAATGGGGAAGTTCAGTCAACAGGTTACTGCTAAAGGTATATTGAATGTACTGACAGAATGGGGAAGTTCAGTCAACAGGTTACTGCTAAAGGTATATTGAATGTTCTGACAGAATGGGGAAGTTCAGTCAACAGGTTACTGTTAAAGGTATATTGAATGTTCTGACAGAATGGGGAAGTTCAGTCAACAGGTTACTGCTAAAGGTATATTGAATGTACTGACAGAATGGGGAAGTTCAGTCAACAGGTTACTGCTAAAGGTATATTGAATGTTCTGACAGAATGGGGAAGTTCAGTCAACAGGTTACTGTTAAAGGTATATTGAATGTACTGACAGAATGGGGAAGTTCAGTCAACAGGTTACTGTTAAAGGTATATTGAATGTACTGACAGAATGGGGAAGTTCAGTCAACAGGTTACTGTTAAAGGTATATTGAAACTGAATGGGGAAACTGACAGAATGGGGAAGTTCAGTCAACAGGTTACAGAATGGGGAAAGTTCAGTCAACAGGTTACTGCTAAAGGTATATTGAATGTACTGACAGAATGGGGAAGTTCAGTCAACAGGTTACTGCTAAAGGTATATTGAATGTTCTGACAGAATGGGGAAGTTCAGTCAACAGGTTACTGCTAAAGGTATATTGAATGTACTGACAGAATGGGGAAGTTCAGTCAACAGGTTACTGTTAAAGGTATATTGAATGTACTGACAGAATGGGGAAGTTCAGTCAACAGGTTACTGTTAAAGGTATATTGAATGTACTGACAGAATGGGGAAGTTCAGTCAACAGGTTACTGCTAAAGGTATATTGAATGTACTGACAGAATGGGGAAGTTCAGTCAACAGGTTACTGTTAAAGGTATATTGAATGTACTGACAGAATGGGGAAGTTCAGTCAACAGGTTACTGCTAAAGGTATATTGAATGTTCTGACAGAATGGGGAAGTTCAGTCAACAGGTTACTGTTAAAGGTATATTGAATGTACTGACAGAATGGGGAAGTTCAGTCAACAGGTTACTGCTAAAGGTATATTGAATGTTCTGACAGAATGGGGAAGTTCAGTCAACAGGTTACTGCTAAAGGTATATTGAATGTACTGACAGAATGGGGAAGTTCAGTCAACAGGTTACTGCTAAAGGTATATTGAATGTTCTGACAGAATGGGGAAGTTCAGTCAACAGGTTACTGCTAAAGGTATATTGAATGTACTGACAGAATGGGGAAGTTCAGTCAACAGGTTACTGTTAAAGGTATATTGAATGTACTGACAGAATGGGGAAGTTCAGTCAACAGGTTACTGTTAAAGGTATATTGAATGTACTGACAGAATGGGGAAGTTCAGTCAACAGGTTACTGCTAAAGGTATATTGAATGTTCTGACAGAATGGGGAAGTTCAGTCAACAGGTTACTGCTAAAGGTATATTGAATGTTCTGACAGAATGGGGAAGTTCAGTCAACAGGTTACTGCTAAAGGTATATTGAATGTACTGACAGAATGGGGAAGTTCAGTCAACAGGTTACTGCTAAAGGTATATTGAATGTACTGACAGAATGGGGAAGTTCAGTCAACAGGTTACTGCTAAAGGTATATTGAATGTACTGACAGAATGGGGAAGTTCAGTCAACAGGTTACTGTTAAAGGTATATTGAATGTACTGACAGAATGGGGAAGTTCAGTCAACAGGTTACTGCTAAAGGTATATTGAATGTTCTGACAGAATGGGGAAGTTCAGTCAACAGGTTACTGTTAAAGGTATATTGAATGTACTGACAGAATGGGGAAGTTCAGTCAACAGGTTACTGTTAAAGGTATATTGAATGTACTGACAGAATGGGGAAGTTCAGTCAACAGGTTACTGTTAAAGGTATATTGAATGTACTGACAGAATGGGGAAGTTCAGTCAACAGGTTACTGACAGAATGGGGAAGTTCAGTCAACAGGTTACTGCTAAAGGTATATTGAATGTACTGACAGAATGGGGAAGTTCAGTCAACAGGTTACTGCTAAAGGTATATTGAATGTACTGACAGAATGGGGAAGTTCAGTCAACAGGTTACTGTTAAAGGTATATTGAATGTACTGACAGAATGGGGAAGTTCAGTCAACAGGTTACTGCTAAAGGTATATTGAATGTTCTGACAGAATGGGGAAGTTCAGTCAACAGGTTACTGTTAAAGGTATATTGAATGTTCTGACAGAATGGGGAAGTTCAGTCAACAGGTTACTGTTAAAGGTATATTGAATGTACTGACAGAATGGGGAAGTTCAGTCAACAGGTTACTGTTAAAGGTATATTGAATGTACTGACAGAATGGGGAAGTTCAGTCAACAGGTTACTGCTAAAGGTATATTGAATGTTCTGACAGAATGGGGAAGTTCAGTCAACAGGTTACTGTTAAAGGTATATTGAATATTCTGACAGAATGGGGAAGTTCAGTCAACAGGTTACTGCTAAAGGTATATTGAATGTTCTGACAGAATGGGGAAGTTCAGTCAACAGGTTACTGCTAAAGGTATATTGAATGTACTGACAGAATGGGGAAGTTCAGTCAACAGGTTGACAGAATGGGGAAGTTCAGTCAACAGGTTACTGCTAAAGGTATATTGAATGTACTGACAGAATGGGGAAGTTCAGTCAACAGGTTACTGCTAAAGGTATATTGAATGTACTGACAGAATGGGGAAGTTCAGTCAACAGGTTACTGCTAAAGGTATATTGAATGTTCTGACAGAATGGGGAAGTTCAGTCAACAGGTTACTGCTAAAGGTATATTGAATGTTCTGACAGAATGGGGAAGTTCAGTCAACAGGTTACTGTTAAAGGTATATTGAATGTACTGACAGAATGGGGAAGTTCAGTCAACAGGTTACTGTTAAAGGTATATTGAATGTACTGACAGAATGGGGAAGTTCAGTCAACAGGTTACTGTTAAAGGTATATTGAATGTACTGACAGAATGGGGGTTCAGTCAACAGGTTCAGTCAACAGGTTACTGCTAAAGGTATATTGAATGTACTGACAGAATGGGGAAGTTCAGTCAACAGGTTACTGCTAAAGGTATATTGAATGTACTGACAGAATGGGGAAGTTCAGTCAACAGGTTACTGCTAAAGGTATATTGAATGTACTGACAGAATGGGGAAGTTCAGTCAACAGGTTACTGCTAAAGGTATATTGAATGTACTGACAGAATGGGGAAGTTCAGTCAACAGGTTACTGTTAAAGGTATATTGAATGTACTGACAGAATGGGGAAGTTCAGTCAACAGGTTACTGCTAAAGGTATATTGAATGTACTGACAGAATGGGGAAGTTCAGTCAACAGGTTACTGTTAAAGGTATATTGAATGTACTGACAGAATGGGGAAGTTCAGTCAACAGGTTACTGTTAAAGGTATATTGAATGTACTGACAGAATGGGGAAGTTCAGTCAACAGGTTACTGCTAAAGGTATATTGAATGTTCTGACAGAATGGGGAAGTTCAGTCAACAGGTTACTAAAGGTATATTGAATGTACTGACAGAATGGGGAAGTTCAGTCAACAGGTTACTGTTAAAGGTATATTGAATGTACTGACAGAATGGGGAAGTTCAGTCAACAGGTTACTGTTAAAGGTATATTGAATGTTCTGACAGAATGGGGAAGTTCAGTCAACAGGTTACTGTTAAAGGTATATTGAATGTACTGACAGAATGGGGAAGTTCAGTCAACAGGTTACTGCTAAAGGTATATTGAATGTTCTGACAGAATGGGGGAAGTTCAGTCAACAGGTTACTGTTAAAGGTATATTGAATGTACTGACAGAATGGGGAAGTTCAGTCAACAGGTTACTGTTAAAGGTATATTGAATGTACTGACAGAATGGGGAAGTTCAGTCAACAGGTTACTGACAGAATGGGGAAGTTCAGTCAACAGGTTACTGCTAAAGGTATATTGAATGTACTGACAGAATGGGGAAGTTCAGTCAACAGGTTACTGCTAAAGGTATATTGAATGTTCTGACAGAATGGGGAAGTTCAGTCAACAGGTTACTGCTAAAGGTATATTGAATGTTCTGACAGAATGGGGAAGTTCAGTCAACAGGTTACTGTTAAAGGTATATTGAATATTCTGACAGAATGGGGAAGTTCAGTCAACAGGTTACTGCTAAAGGTATATTGAATGTACTGACAGAATGGGGAAGTTCAGTCAACAGGTTACTGCTAAAGGTATATTGAATGTACTGACAGAATGGGGAAGTTCAGTCAACAGGTTACTGCTAAAGGTATATTGAATGTACTGACAGAATGGGGAAGTTCAGTCAACAGGTTACTGCTAAAGGTATATTGAATGTACTGACAGAATGGGGAAGTTCAGTCAACAGGTTACTGTTAAAGGTATATTGAATGTACTGACAGAATGGGGAAGTTCAGTCAACAGGTTACTGCTAAAGGTATATTGAATGTTCTGACAGAATGGGGAAGTTCAGTCAACAGGTTACTGTTAAAGGTATATTGAATGTACTGACAGAATGGGGAAGTTCAGTCAACAGGTTACTGTTAAAGGTATATTGAATGTACTGACAGAATGGGGAAGTTCAGTCAACAGGTTACTGTTAAAGGTATATTGAATGTACTGACAGAATGGGGAAGTTCAGTCAACAGGTTACTGACAGAATGGGGAAGTTCAGTCAACAGGTTACTGCTAAAGGTATATTGAATGTTCTGACAGAATGGGGAAGTTCAGTCAACAGGTTACTGTTAAAGGTATATTGAATGTACTGACAGAATGGGGAAGTTCAGTCAACAGGTTACTGTTAAAGGTATATTGAATGTACTGACAGAATGGGGAAGTTCAGTCAACAGGTTACTGCTAAAGGTATATTGAATGTTCTGACAGAATGGGGAAGTTCAGTCAACAGGTTACTGTTAAAGGTATATTGAATGTTCTGACAGAATGGGGAAGTTCAGTCAACAGGTTACTGTTAAAGGTATATTGAATGTTCTGACAGAATGGGGAAGTTCAGTCAACAGGTTACTGTTAAAGGTATATTGAATGTACTGACAGAATGGGGAAGTTCAGTCAACAGGTTACTGCTAAAGGTATATTGAATGTTCTGACAGAATGGGGAAGTTCAGTCAACAGGTTACTGTTAAAGGTATATTGAATATTCTGACAGAATGGGGAAGTTCAGTCAACAGGTTACTGCTAAAGGTATATTGAATGTTCTGACAGAATGGGGAAGTTCAGTCAACAGGTTACTGCTAAAGGTATATTGAATGTACTGACAGAATGGGGAAGTTCAGTCAACAGGTTACTGCTAAAGGTATATTGAATGTACTGACAGAATGGGGAAGTTCAGTCAACAGGTTACTGTTAAAGGTATATTGAATGTACTGACAGAATGGGGAAGTTCAGTCAACAGGTTACTGACAGAATGGGGAAGTTCAGTCAACAGGTTACTGTTAAAGGTATATTGAATGTACTGACAGAATGGGGAAGTTCAGTCAACAGGTTACTGCTAAAGGTATATTGAATGTTCTGACAGAATGGGGAAGTTCAGTCAACAGGTTACTGCTAAAGGTATATTGAATGTACTGACAGAATG
Source organism: Tachypleus tridentatus (assembly GCF_004210375.1). Classification (NCBI taxonomy): domain Eukaryota; kingdom Metazoa; phylum Arthropoda; class Merostomata; order Xiphosura; family Limulidae; genus Tachypleus; species Tachypleus tridentatus. The sequence continues at coordinate 173,882,216 of NC_134837.1, read as the reverse complement.
GGGAAGTTCAGTCAACAGGTTACTGCTAAAGGTATATTGAATGTTCTGACAGAATGGGGAAGTTCAGTCAACAGGTTACTGTTAAAGGTATATTGAATGTTCTGACAGAATGGGGAAGTTCAGTCAACAGGTTACTGCTAAAGGTATATTGAATGTACTGACAGAATGGGGAAGTTCAGTCAACAGGTTACTGCTAAAGGTATATTGAATGTTCTGACAGAATGGGGAAGTTCAGTCAACAGGTTACTGTTAAAGGTATATTGAATGTACTGACAGAATGGGGAAGTTCAGTCAACAGGTTACTGTTAAAGGTATATTGAATGTACTGACAGAATGGGGAAGTTCAGTCAACAGGTTACTGTTAAAGGTATATTGAATGTACTGACAGAATGGGGAAGTTCAGTCAACAGGTTACTGACAGAATGGGGAAGTTCAGTCAACAGGTTACTGCTAAAGGTATATTGAATGTACTGACAGAATGGGGAAGTTCAGTCAACAGGTTACTGCTAAAGGTATATTGAATGTACTGACAGAATGGGGAAGTTCAGTCAACAGGTTACTGCTAAAGGTATATTGAATGTACTGACAGAATGGGGAAGTTCAGTCAACAGGTTACTGTTAAAGGTATATTGAATGTACTGACAGAATGGGGAAGTTCAGTCAACAGGTTACTGTTAAAGGTATATTGAATGTACTGACAGAATGGGGAAGTTCAGTCAACAGGTTACTGCTAAAGGTATATTGAATGTACTGACAGAATGGGGAAGTTCAGTCAACAGGTTACTGCTAAAGGTATATTGAATGTACTGACAGAATGGGGAAGTTCAGTCAACAGGTTACTGCTAAAGGTATATTGAATGTTCTGACAGAATGGGGAAGTTCAGTCAACAGGTTACTGTTAAAGGTATATTGAATGTACTGACAGAATGGGGAAGTTCAGTCAACAGGTTACTGCTAAAGGTATATTGAATGTACTGACAGAATGGGGAAGTTCAGTCAACAGGTTACTGACAGAATGGGGAAGTTCAGTCAACAGGTTACTGCTAAAGGTATATTGAATGTACTGACAGAATGGGGAAGTTCAGTCAACAGGTTACTGCTAAAGGTATATTGAATGTTCTGACAGAATGGGGAAGTTCAGTCAACAGGTTACTGTTAAAGGTATATTGAATGTTCTGACAGAATGGGGAAGTTCAGTCAACAGGTTACTGCTAAAGGTATATTGAATGTTCTGACAGAATGGGAGAAGTTCAGTCAACAGGTTACTGTTAAAGGTATATTGAATGTACTGACAGAATGGGGGAAGTTCAGTCAACAGGTTACTGCTAAAGGTATATTGAATGTTCTGACAGAATGGGGAAGTTCAGTCAACAGGTTACTGTTAAAGGTATATTGAATGTTCTGACAGAATGGGGAAGTTCAGTCAACAGGTTACTGCTAAAGGTATATTGAATGTTCTGACAGAATGGGGAAGTTCAGTCAACAGGTTACTGCTAAAGGTATATTGAATATTCTGACAGAATGGGGAAGTTCAGTCAACAGGTTACTGCTAAAGGTATATTGAATGTACTGACAGAATGGGGAAGTTCAGTCAACAGGTTACTGCTAAAGGTATATTGAATGTACTGACAGAATGGGGAAGTTCAGTCAACAGGTTACTGCTAAAGGTATATTGAATGTACTGACAGAATGGGGAAGTTCAGTCAACAGGTTACTGCTAAAGGTATATTGAATGTTCTGACAGAATGGGGAAGTTCAGTCAACAGGTTACTGTTAAAGGTATATTGAATGTACTGACAGAATGGGGAAGTTCAGTCAACAGGTTACTGTTAAAGGTATATTGAATGTACTGACAGAATGGGGAAGTTCAGTCAACAGGTTACTGTTAAAGGTATATTGAATGTTCTGACAGAATGGGGAAGTTCAGTCAACAGGTTACTGTTAAAGGTATATTGAATGTACTGACAGAATGGGGAAGTTCAGTCAACAGGTTACTGCTAAAGGTATATTGAATGTACTGACAGAATGGGGAAGTTCAGTCAACAGGTTACTGTTAAAGGTATATTGAATGTACTGACAGAATGGGGAAGTTCAGTCAACAGGTTACTGTTAAAGGTATATTGAATGTTCTGACAGAATGGGGAAGTTCAGTCAACAGGTTACTGCTAAAGGTATATTGAATGTACTGACAGAATGGGGAAGTTCAGTCAACAGGTTACTGCTAAAGGTATATTGAATGTACTGACAGAATGGGGAAGTTCAGTCAACAGGTTACTGACAGAATGGGGAAGTTCAGTCAACAGGTTACTGCTAAAGGTATATTGAATGTACTGACAGAATGGGGAAGTTCAGTCAACAGGTTACTGCTAAAGGTATATTGAATGTACTGACAGAATGGGGAAGTTCAGTCAACAGGTTACTGCTAAAGGTATATTGAATGTTCTGACAGAATGGGGAAGTTCAGTCAACAGGTTACTGTTAAAGGTATATTGAATGTTCTGACAGAATGGGGAAGTTCAGTCAACAGGTTACTGTTAAAGGTATATTGAATGTACTGACAGAATGGGGAAGTTCAGTCAACAGGTTACTGCTAAAGGTATATTGAATGTTCTGACAGAATGGGGAAGTTCAGTCAACAGGTTACTGTTAAAGGTATATTGAATGTTCTGACAGAATGGGGAAGTTCAGTCAACAGGTTACTGCTAAAGGTATATTGAATGTTCTGACAGAATGGGGAAGTTCAGTCAACAGGTTACTGCTAAAGGTATATTGAATGTACTGACAGAATGGGGAAGTTCAGTCAACAGGTTACTGCTAAAGGTATATTGAATGTACTGACAGAATGGGGAAGTTCAGTCAACAGGTTACTGACAGAATGGGGAAGTTCAGTCAACAGGTTACTGTTAAAGGTATATTGAATGTACTGACAGAATGGGGAAGTTCAGTCAACAGGTTACTGCTAAAGGTATATTGAATGTTCTGACAGAATGGGGAAGTTCAGTCAACAGGTTACTGTTAAAGGTATATTGAATGTACTGACAGAATGGGGAAGTTCAGTCAACAGGTTACTGTTAAAGGTATATTGAATGTACTGACAGAATGGGGAAGTTCAGTCAACAGGTTACTGACAGAATGGGGAAGTTCAGTCAACAGGTTACTGCTAAAGGTATATTGAATGTACTGACAGAATGGGGAAGTTCAGTCAACAGGTTACTGCTAAAGGTATATTGAATGTTCTGACAGAATGGGGAAGTTCAGTCAACAGGTTACTGTTAAAGGTATATTGAATGTTCTGACAGAATGGGGAAGTTCAGTCAACAGGTTACTGTTAAAGGTATATTGAATGTTCTGACAGAATGGGGAAGTTCAGTCAACAGGTTACTGTTAAAGGTATATTGAATGTACTGACAGAATGGGGAAGTTCAGTCAACAGGTTACTGCTAAAGGTATATTGAATGTTCTGACAGAATGGGGAAGTTCAGTCAACAGGTTACTGCTAAAGGTATATTGAATGTTCTGACAGAATGGGGAAGTTCAGTCAACAGGTTACTGTTAAAGGTATATTGAATGTACTGACAGAATGGGGAAGTTCAGTCAACAGGTTACTGCTAAAGGTATATTGAATGTTCTGACAGAATGGGGAAGTTCAGTCAACAGGTTACTGTTAAAGGTATATTGAATGTTCTGACAGAATGGGGAAGTTCAGTCAACAGGTTACTGCTAAAGGTATATTGAATGTTCTGACAGAATGGGGAAGTTCAGTCAACAGGTTACTGTTAAAGGTATATTGAATGTTCTGACAGAATGGGGAAGTTCAGTCAACAGGTTACTGCTAAAGGTATATTGAATGTACTGACAGAATGGGGAAGTTCAGTCAACAGGTTACTGCTAAAGGTATATTGAATGTACTGACAGAATGGGGAAGTTCAGTCAACAGGTTACTGCTAAAGGTATATTGAATGTACTGACAGAATGGGGAAGTTCAGTCAACAGGTTACTGCTAAAGGTATATTGAATGTACTGACAGAATGGGGAAGTTCAGTCAACAGGTTACTGTTAAAGGTATATTGAATGTACTGACAGAATGGGGAAGTTCAGTCAACAGGTTACTGCTAAAGGTATATTGAATGTTCTGACAGAATGGGGAAGTTCAGTCAACAGGTTACTGTTAAAGGTATATTGAATGTACTGACAGAATGGGGAAGTTCAGTCAACAGGTTACTGTTAAAGGTATATTGAATGTACTGACAGAATGGGGAAGTTCAGTCAACAGGTTACTGACAGAATGGGGAAGTTCAGTCAACAGGTTACTGCTAAAGGTATATTGAATGTACTGACAGAATGGGGAAGTTCAGTCAACAGGTTACTGTTAAAGGTATATTGAATGTACTGACAGAATGGGGAAGTTCAGTCAACAGGTTACTGTTAAAGGTATATTGAATGTTCTGACAGAATGGGGAAGTTCAGTCAACAGGTTACTGTTAAAGGTATATTGAATGTACTGACAGAATGGGGAAGTTCAGTCAACAGGTTACTGCTAAAGGTATATTGAATGTTCTGACAGAATGGGGAAGTTCAGTCAACAGGTTACTGTTAAAGGTATATTGAATATTCTGACAGAATGGGGAAGTTCAGTCAACAGGTTACTGCTAAAGGTATATTGAATGTACTGACAGAATGGGGAAGTTCAGTCAACAGGTTACTGCTAAAGGTATATTGAATGTACTGACAGAATGGGGAAGTTCAGTCAACAGGTTACTGACAGAATGGGGAAGTTCAGTCAACAGGTTACTGTTAAAGGTATATTGAATGTACTGACAGAATGGGGAAGTTCAGTCAACAGGTTACTGCTAAAGGTATATTGAATGTTCTGACAGAATGGGGAAGTTCAGTCAACAGGTTACTGTTAAAGGTATATTGAATGTACTGACAGAATGGGGAAGTTCAGTCAACAGGTTACTGTTAAAGGTATATTGAATGTACTGACAGAATGGGGGAAGTTCAGTCAACAGGTTACTGACAGAATGGGAGAAGTTCAGTCAACAGGTTACTGTTAAAGGTATATTGAATGTACTGACAGAATGGGGGAAGTTCAGTCAACAGGTTACTGCTAAAGGTATATTGAATGTTCTGACAGAATGGGGAAGTTCAGTCAACAGGTTACTGTTAAAGGTATATTGAATGTTCTGACAGAATGGGGAAGTTCAGTCAACAGGTTACTGCTAAAGGTATATTGAATGTACTGACAGAATGGGGAAGTTCAGTCAACAGGTTACTGCTAAAGGTATATTGAATGTACTGACAGAATGGGGAAGTTCAGTCAACAGGTTACTGACAGAATGGGGAAGTTCAGTCAACAGGTTACTGTTAAAGGTATATTGAATGTACTGACAGAATGGGGAAGTTCAGTCAACAGGTTACTGCTAAAGGTATATTGAATGTTCTGACAGAATGGGGAAGTTCAGTCAACAGGTTACTGTTAAAGGTATATTGAATGTACTGACAGAATGGGGAAGTTCAGTCAACAGGTTACTGTTAAAGGTATATTGAATGTACTGACAGAATGGGGAAGTTCAGTCAACAGGTTACTGACAGAATGGGGAAGTTCAGTCAACAGGTTACTGCTAAAGGTATATTGAATGTACTGACAGAATGGGGAAGTTCAGTCAACAGGTTACTGCTAAAGGTATATTGAATGTTCTGACAGAATGGGGAAGTTCAGTCAACAGGTTACTGTTAAAGGTATATTGAATGTACTGACAGAATGGGGAAGTTCAGTCAACAGGTTACTGCTAAAGGTATATTGAATGTTCTGACAGAATGGGGAAGTTCAGTCAACAGGTTACTGTTAAAGGTATATTGAATATTCTGACAGAATGGGGAAGTTCAGTCAACAGGTTACTGTTAAAGGTATATTGAATGTACTGACAGAATGGGGAAGTTCAGTCAACAGGTTACTGTTAAAGGTATATTGAATGTACTGACAGAATGGGGAAGTTCAGTCAACAGGTTACTGTTAAAGGTATATTGAATGTACTGACAGAATGGGGAAGTTCAGTCAACAGGTTACTGACAGAATGGGGAAGTTCAGTCAACAGGTTACTGCTAAAGGTATATTGAATGTACTGACAGAATGGGGAAGTTCAGTCAACAGGTTACTGCTAAAGGTATATTGAATGTACTGACAGAATGGGGAAGTTCAGTCAACAGGTTACTGCTAAAGGTATATTGAATGTACTGACAGAATGGGGAAGTTCAGTCAACAGGTTACTGTTAAAGGTATATTGAATGTACTGACAGAATGGGGAAGTTCAGTCAACAGGTTACTGTTAAAGGTATATTGAATGTACTGACAGAATGGGGGAAGTTCAGTCAACAGGTTACTGCTAAAGGTATATTGAATGTACTGACAGAATGGGGGAAGTTCAGTCAACAGGTTACTGCTAAAGGTATATTGAATGTACTGACAGAATGGGGGAAGTTCAGTCAACAGGTTACTGCTAAAGGTATATTGAATGTTCTGACAGAATGGGGAAGTTCAGTCAACAGGTTACTGTTAAAGGTATATTGAATGTACTGACAGAATGGGGGAAGTTCAGTCAACAGGTTACTGCTAAAGGTATATTGAATGTTCTGACAGAATGGGGAAGTTCAGTCAACAGGTTACTGACAGAATGGGGAAGCCTCAGTCAACAGGTTACTGCTAAAGGTATATTGAATGTACTGACAGAATGGGGAAGTTCAGTCAACAGGTTACTGCTAAAGGTATATTGAATGTTCTGACAGAATGGGGGAAGTTCAGTCAACAGGTTACTGTTAAAGGTATATTGAATGTTCTGACAGAATGGGGGAAGTTCAGTCAACAGGTTACTGCTAAAGGTATATTGAATGTTCTGACAGAATGGGGGAAGTTCAGTCAACAGGTTACTGTTAAAGGTATATTGAATGTACTGACAGAATGGGGAAGTTCAGTCAACAGGTTACTGCTAAAGGTATATTGAATGTTCTGACAGAATGGGGAAGTTCAGTCAACAGGTTACTGTTAAAGGTATATTGAATATTCTGACAGAATGGGGAAGTTCAGTCAACAGGTTACTGCTAAAGGTATATTGAATGTTCTGACAGAATGGGGAAGTTCAGTCAACAGGTTACTGATAAAGGTATACTGAATATTCTGACAGAATGGGGGAAGTTCAGTCAACAGGTTACTGCTAAAGGTATATTGAATGTACTGACAGAATGGGGGAAGTTCAGTCAACAGGTTACTGCTAAAGGTATATTGAATGTACTGACAGAATGGGGAAGTTCAGTCAACAGGTTACTGCTAAAGGTATATTGAATGTACTGACAGAATGGGGAAGTTCAGTCAACAGGTTACTGTTAAAGGTATATTGAATGTACTGACAGAATGGGGGAAGTTCAGTCAACAGGTTACTGCTAAAGGTATATTGAATGTTCTGACAGAATGGGGGAAGTTCAGTCAACAGGTTACTGTTAAAGGTATATTGAATGTACTGACAGAATGGGGAAGTTCAGTCAACAGGTTACTGTTAAAGGTATATTGAATGTACTGACAGAATGGGGAAGTTCAGTCAACAGGTTACTGTTAAAGGTATATTGAATATTCTGACAGAATGGGGAAGTTCAGTCAACAGGTTACTGTTAAAGGTATATTGAATGTACTGACAGAATGGGGAAGTTCAGTCAACAGGTTACTGCTAAAGGTATATTGAATGTACTGACAGAATGGGGAAGTTCAGTCAACAGGTTACTGTTAAAGGTATATTGAATGTACTGACAGAATGGGGAAGTTCAGTCAACAGGTTACTGTTAAAAGTATACTGAATATTCTGACAGAATGGGGAAGTTCAGTCAACAGGTTACTGCTAAAGGTATATTGAATGTACTGACAGAATGGGGAAGTTCAGTCAACAGGTTACTGCTAAAGGTATATTGAATGTACTGACAGAATGGGGAAGTTCAGTCAACAGGTTACTGACAGAATGGGGAAGCTCAGTCAACAGGTTACTGCTAAAGGTATATTGAATGTACTGACAGAATGGGGGAAGTTCAGTCAACAGGTTACTGCTAAAGGTATATTGAATGTACTGACAGAATGGGGAAGTTCAGTCAACAGGTTACTGCTAAAGGTATATTGAATGTTCTGACAGAATGGGGGATGTTCAGTCAACAGGTTACTGTTAAAGGTATATTGAATGTTCTGACAGAATGGGGGAAGTTCAGTCAACAGGTTACTGTTAAAGGTATATTGAATGTACTGACAGAATGGGGAAGTTCAGTCAACAGGTTACTGCTAAAGGTATATTGAATGTTCTGACAGAATGGGGAAGTTCAGTCAACAGGTTACTGTTAAAGGTATATTGAATATTCTGACAGAATGGGGGAAGTTCAGTCAACAGGTTACTGCTAAAGGTATATTGAATATTCTGACAGAATGGGGGAAGTTCAGTCAACAGGTTACTGCTAAAGGTATATTGAATGTACTGACAGAATGGGGAAGTTCAGTCAACAGGTTACTGCTAAAGGTATATTGAATGTACTGACAGAATGGGGAAGTTCAGTCAATAGGTTACTGACAGAATGGGGAAGTTCAGTCAACAGGTTACTGTTAAAGGTATATTGAATGTACTGACAGAATGGGGGAAGTTCAGTCAACAGGTTACTGCTAAAGGTATATTGAATGTTCTGACAGAATGGGGGAAGTTCAGTCAACAGGTTACTGTTAAAGGTATATTGAATGTACTGACAGAATGGGGAAGTTCAGTCAACAGGTTACTGTTAAAGGTATATTGAATGTACTGACAGAATGGGGGAAGTTCAGTCAACAGGTTACTGACAGAATGGGGGAAGTTCAGTCAACAGGTTACTGCTAAAGGTATATTGAATGTACTGACAGAATGGGGGAAGTTCAGTCAACAGGTTACTGCTAAAGGTATATTGAATGTTCTGACAGAATGGGGGAAGTTCAGTCAACAGGTTACTGTTAAAGGTATATTGAATGTTCTGACAGAATGGGGGAAGTTCAGTCAACAGGTTACTGTTAAAGGTATATTGAATGTTCTGACAGAATGGGGGAAGTTCAGTCAACAGGTTACTGTTAAAGGTATATTGAATGTACTGACAGAATGGGGAAGTTCAGTCAACAGGTTACTGCTAAAGGTATATTGAATGTTCTGACAGAATGGGGGAAGTTCAGTCAGCAGGTTACTGCTAAAGGTATATTGAATGTTTTGACAGAATGGGAGAAGTTTAGTCAGCAGGTTACTGTTAAAGGTATATTGAATGTACTGACAGAATGGGGGAAGTTCAGTCAACAGGTTACTGCTAAAGGTATATTGAATGTTCTGACAGAATGGGGGAAGTTCAGTCAGCAGGTTACTGTTAAAGGTATACTGAATATTCTGACAGAATGGGGGAAGTTCAGTCAACAGGTTACTGCTAAAAGTATATTGAATGTTCTGACAGAATGGGGGAAGTTCAGTCAGCAGGTTACTGATAAAGGTATACTGAATATTCTGACAGAATGGGGGAAGTTCAGTCAACAGGTTACTGCTAAAGGTATATTGAATGTACTGACAGAATGGGGGAAGTTCAGTCAACAGGTTACTGCTAAAGGTATATTGAATGTACTGACAGAATGGGGGAAGTTCAGTCAACAGGTTACTGCTAAAGGTATATTGAATGTACTGACAGAATGGGGGAAGTTCAGTCAACAGGTTACTGCTAAAGGTATATTGAATGTACTGACAGAATGGGGGAAGTTCAGTCAACAGGTTACTGTTAAAGGTATATTGAATGTACTGACAGAATGGGGGAAGTTCAGTCAACAGGTTACTGCTAAAGGTATATTGAATGTTCTGACAGAATGGGGGAAGTTCAGTCAACAGGTTACTGTTAAAGGTATATTGAATGTACTGACAGAATGGGGAAGTTCAGTCAACAGGTTACTGTTAAAGGTATATTGAATGTACTGACAGAATGGGGGAAGTTCAGTCAACAGGTTACTGACAGAATGGGGGAAGTTCAGTCAACAGGTTACTGCTAAAGGTATATTGAATGTACTGACAGAATGGGGGAAGTTCAGTCAACAGGTTACTGTTAAAGGTATATTGAATGTTCTGACAGAATGGGGGAAGTTCAGTCAACAGGTTACTGTTAAAGGTATATTGAATGTTCTGACAGAATGGGGGAAGTTCAGTCAACAGGTTACTGTTAAAGGTATATTGAATGTACTGACAGAATGGGGGAAGTTCAGTCAACAGGTTACTGCTAAAGGTATATTGAATGTTCTGACAGAATGGGGAAGTTCAGTCAGCAGGTTACTGTTAAAGGTATATTGAATATTCTGACAGAATGGGGAAGTTCAGTCAACAGGTTACTGCTAAAGGTATATTGAATGTACTGACAGAATGGGGAAGTTCAGTCAACAGGTTACTGCTAAAGGTATATTGAATGTACTGACAGAATGGGGGAAGTTCAGTCAACAGGTTACTGACAGAATGGGGGAAGCTCAGTCAACAGGTTACTGTTAAAGGTATATTGAATGTACTGACAGAATGGGGGAAGTTCAGTCAACAGGTTACTGCTAAAGGTATATTGAATGTTCTGACAGAATGGGGGAAGTTCAGTCAACAGGTTACTGTTAAAGGTATATTGAATGTACTGACAGAATGGGGGAAGTTCAGTCAACAGGTTACTGTTAAAGGTATATTGAATGTACTGACAGAATGGGGGAAGTTCAGTCAACAGGTTACTGACAGAATGGGAGAAGTTTAGTCAGCAGGTTACTGTTAAAGGTATATTGAATGTACTGACAGAATGGGGGAAGTTCAGTCAACAGGTTACTGCTAAAGGTATATTGAATGTTCTGACAGAATGGGGGAAGTTCAGTCAGCAGGTTACTGTTAAAGGTATACTGAATATTCTGACAGAATGGGGGAAGTTCAGTCAACAGGTTACTGCTAAAGGTATATTGAATGTACTGACAGAATGGGGGAAGTTCAGTCAACAGGTTACTGCTAAAGGTATATTGAATGTACTGACAGAATGGGGGAAGTTCAGTCAACAGGTTACTGACAGAATGGGGGAAGCTCAGTCAACAGGTTACTGTTAAAGGTATATTGAATGTACTGACAGAATGGGGGAAGTTCAGTCAACAGGTTACTGCTAAAGGTATATTGAATGTTCTGACAGAATGGGGGAAGTTCAGTCAACAGGTTACTGTTAAAGGTATATTGAATGTACTGACAGAATGGGGAAGTTCAGTCAACAGGTTACTGTTAAAGGTATATTGAATGTACTGACAGAATGGGGGAAGTTCAGTCAACAGGTTACTGACAGAATGGGGGAAGTTCAGTCAACAGGTTACTGCTAAAGGTATATTGAATGTACTGACAGAATGGGGGAAGTTCAGTCAACAGGTTACTGCTAAAGGTATATTGAATGTTCTGACAGAATGGGGGAAGTTCAGTCAACAGGTTACTGTTAAAGGTATATTGAATGTACTGACAGAATGGGGGAAGTTCAGTCAACAGGTTACTGCTAAAGGTATATTGAATGTTCTGACAGAATGGGGGAAGTTCAGTCAACAGGTTACTGACAGAATGGGAGAAGTTTAGTCAGCAGGTTACTGTTAAAGGTATATTGAATGTACTGACAGAATGGGGGAAGTTCAGTCAACAGGTTACTGCTAAAGGTATATTGAATGTTCTGACAGAATGGGGGAAGTTCAGTCAGCAGGTTACTGTTAAAGGTATACTGAATATTCTGACAGAATGGGGGAAGTTCAGTCAACAGGTTACTGCTAAAGGTATATTGAATGTACTGACAGAATGGGGGAAGTTCAGTCAACAGGTTACTGCTAAAGGTATATTGAATGTACTGACAGAATGGGGGAAGTTCAGTCAACAGGTTACTGACAGAATGGGGGAAGCTCAGTCAACAGGTTACTGTTAAAGGTATATTGAATGTACTGACAGAATGGGGGAAGTTCAGTCAACAGGTTACTGCTAAAGGTATATTGAATGTTCTGACAGAATGGGGGAAGTTCAGTCAACAGGTTACTGTTAAAGGTATATTGAATGTACTGACAGAATGGGGACGTTCAGTCAACAGGTTACTGTTAAAGGTATATTGAATGTACTGACAGAATGGGGGAAGTTCAGTCAACAGGTTACTGACAGAATGGGGGAAGCTCAGTCAACAGGTTACTGCTAAAGGTATATTGAATGTACTGACAGAATGGGGGAAGATCAGTCAACAGATTACTGCTAAAGGTATATTGAATGTTCTGACAGAATGGGAGAAGTTTAGTCAGCAGGTTACTGTTAAAGGTATATTGAATGTACTGACAGAATGGGGGAAGTTCAGTCAACAGGTTACTGCTAAAGGTATATTGAATGTTCTGACAGAATGGGGGAAGTTCAGTCAGCAGGTTACTGTTAAAGGTATACTGAATATTCTGACAGAATGGGGGAAGTTCAGTCAACAGGTTACTGCTAAAGGTATATTGAATGTACTGACAGAATGGGGGAAGTTCAGTCAACAGGTTACTGCTAAAGGTATATTGAATGTACTGACAGAATGGGGGAAGTTCAGTCAGCAGGTTACTGCTAAAGGTATATTGAATGTACTGATAGAATGGGGGAAGTTCAGTCAGCAGGTTACTGTTAAAGGTATATTGAATGTACTGACAGAATGGGGGACGTTCAGTCAACAGGTTACTGTTAAAGGTATATTGAATGTTCTGACAGAATGGGGGAAGTTCAGTCAGCAGGTTACTGTTAAAGGTATATTGAATGTACTGACAGAATGGGGGAAGTTCAGTCAGCAGGTTACTGCTAAAGGTATATTGAATGTACTGACAGAATGGGGGACGTTCAGTCAACAGGTTACTGCTAAATTTATATTGAATGTACTGTGTGATAGAAAGTTCTGCATACAGTAATAACTATATTTTATGAAAAAATGTTTAGGTAATTCATTGTAACATCTAAAGTATACAGTGCTTAGTACTGACAGAATGGGGGACGCTCAGTCAACAGGTTACTGTTAAAGGTATATTGAATCTACTGACAGAATGGGGGAAGTTCAGTCAGCAGGTTACTGCTAAAGGTATATTGAATGTACTGACAGAATGGGGGACTCTTCAGTCAACAGGTTACTGCTAAATTTATATTGAATGTACTGTGTGATAGAAAGTTCTGCATACAGTAATAACTATATTTTATGAAAAAATGTTTGGGTAATTCATTGTAACATCTAAAGAATACAGTGCTTAGTCCCAACTATGGTAATAAAAGTGTCTAACTAAAATAAATTTATTAATAAGGTATATAAAAATTGTGTTATTAGAGTAATAGAATATTTTTCTAAAAAGCTTACATCGTATCATGCTTTAAGTACTGTACTGTAATATGAATGTTCATACTTCCATATTCAAGACTGTGATATTGTGAATCTTTGAATAAAGGAACTTAATATGTTGGGTTTAACAGTGTGTGAATCAGGAAGACATTTTGATTATTTGATTTTCTAACAAGAATTTCCAGTAATGTTTTTTTCTTCTTTTAGTATTTGAATTCCTTAAGATACGTAGAACCTGCATATCCCAGGCTGTAACAGGGTAAATTCTGCCATATTGTAAATCACACACAAAACTTGGCTGGGCATGTTGCACAACCCAGAATCTGGTCCTTTATATCTGTGGAGCTGTTTTATCCGTGCTTGTCATGAATTCTGTCATCAGGTATCATTAGTTGATGAGTAATTGTTAGTGGTACACAGAATGTATATTACCAAGTTTCATAATTCTCTTTTGCAACAATGTGTGTAAAGTATTACTACAGCACATCCAGTCATCACCATCCCTGTTCTGATGGATTCAAGTACCACAGCACATCCAGTCATCACCATCCCTGTTGTAATGGTTTCAAGTACCACAGCACATCCAGTCATCACCATCCCTGTTGTAATGGTTTCAAGTACTGCAGCACGTCCAGTCATCACCATCCCTGTTGTAATGGTTTCAAGTACTGCAGCACGTCCAGTCATCACCATCCCTGTTGTGATGGTTTCAAGTACTACAGCACATCCAGTCATCACCATCCCTGTTGTGATGGTTTCAAGTACTGCAGCACGTCCAGTCATCACCATCCCTGTTGTGATGGTTTCAAGTACAGTGATATGTCCAGTTGTGATCATCTCTGAGGTGATGGTTTCAATTGCTGCTGTAAGTCAGTTGTCATTGTCTTTGAGTGGTGCTTTCAAGTACTGCAGTGTGTCCAGTTGTCATTGTCTCTGTTAAGTACTGCAATATGTCCAATTGTCATTGTCTTTGCGGTGATAGTTTCAAGCACTGCAGTATATCAAGTTGTCATTGTCTTTGTGGTGATAGTTTCAAATACTGCACTATGTCCAGTTGTCATTGTCTTTGCGGTGATAGTTTCAAGTACTGCAGTATGTCAGTTATTGTCTTTGAGTGATGGTTTCAAGTACTACAGTGTATCCAGTTGTCATTGTCTCTGTTGGGATGGTTTCAAGTATTATGATACATTCAGTCATCATCGTCTCTTTGGTATGGTTTTATGTACTGCATTACATCCAGATAAGAATATAATTACATGAAGTATTAATCTTTATAGTGACAAGAATCTATTATTAGTTACAATAAAATTGTTTTTCAGTGTAGAAAGAGTAAAAATATTGTTTTAGTAGAATATAAATAATTATGTTAATCAGGTTGATTAGAATGTATATTTCTTTTCATATTAAAAGTACTTATGATAGTTTTTCTGGTTCTTCATAGAGTAGTATTGTAATCAAGTACTTAAGATAGTTTTTCTAGTAGTATTGTAACCAAATGTGTTCAGTTTATTTAATTCAAGAATTTGATTTGATATTAATTTTCCTTAAGATTTCTGACTGTTCTTTCTAACCTAGATCCTATAGAATCTGTTAATGTGACTGGAAATTTGTACTTTGAACATGGAAACATGCTGAACCTAAACATTAGCTGCAGTGGCAGGTAAGAATTTTGATATTTTTGCACCATTACTATCAGTTTTTAGAATTTAGTATTGGTTAAAATCGGCAGATTTTTAATTCTAAGTATGGACATTTTTCGAAATGAAGGGGTGGTGTAGGCTAGCCACCCCTGTAAAGTGAGAAACACAATTAGTTTTTTATTTACTCTGCACATGTATACGAAGTTACAAGTTTCTTCATTCATGCACAATTTCACACTACTTGTTACACTTAATTCTCAGTTCTAATAAAAGTTTACATTCTTGTCAGCAGCTTTGGTTAAAAATCTTTAGATGATTAACTACCCTGCTGCTAAGTTTTCTTGGACGTGGCAGTTCTTGTTCAGGTCATCAAAGAGACCATCAAATCTTACCAACATTTCCTCAATTCTGATACAGAATGATTGGGATCAACTTTTTGACACTTACTGGCAGCAGGTTACTGAAGTGACTGATGCAGTGCGGCTTAAGCTAATCTTTCAAATATTAAGCTCATTAAATTTGACTGTTGGAATTTGCCTCTTCTCTTGAATATAATGGCAAAAATTTGAAGGCAGGTCCATTATCCCTTGATTTAGACTTTGTATTTCTGCCCTGGAAACATTTCTGTGGACTCCCATGGATTCATAGGACTTTTGAATGGGATACCTTTGAATGTTGTATGGACAATAAATTTAAGAAAAAACTTAATAATGATATAAATGATCAGGGCTGGCCTTTAAGAATTTTTGAAAAATTAATTTAATTTAGAGGATGGAACAGTCAAGATGGACCAACTAGTCCAATATTGTTTTGGAATGTTATGTCAAACAGTAGCTAATACATTATTTTTGTATAAATTTAAATGTGTCACAATCCATGAAATACTGTATGTAAAAAGACAAACAAAGCTTTAGCTCTTATCTCTCTAAACGTTACTACAGCGACACCCAATACAAAATACATTGAACTGTGTCACTCTGCATGGATTGCTTAAATACAAGTGTTCCAACGTAGTATTTGAAACTTTTAAATGTTTCATTTAATTGATTTTAAATGTATCAAAACATCTACTTCACCTGTTTCTTCACTCTTGATATTTTGTGTTTGACCAGAACAAAACAACAAGTGTGAATTTTCTTAGAAGTAATGCCAACACATTCTTTAACTAGTAAACCAACTAATTATGTTTATAAATTGTTGTTTAACAGTTTATTATTACATAGAGGATTACTGTTAATTTCAACTATGGGAGAGTCCTGTTAACTATTCAGTTATAAGATGGTGAATATCTGATTGTAAACTGAAAGTTTCAGAGCTTGTATATAGTATTAATCTTGGGATTTTATTCAACTCTCATTAGTTTGGGTGATACAAATCAGTAATGTCACTTTAGGAGAATGTAAAATTTTATCATTTTTTTATATAGAATAAAACATTTTAGGTTTTTCAATTAAATTTGTTATGTGGTGGTGAAAACTATGAATTCTTGGTCATTTTATTTATGTAGATTTGACTTGAATTGCTTAAGAAAGGTGTCAAAGATCTGTTTGTGAACAACTTTCAGCTTAGGATGAAAGATACATAACATTATAAATAGGTGGAATATTTGTTAGTTACGATAAGTCTATTTGACAAAGTCTTATAGTAACTTTATGGTCTTATTATTTACCTTAGTGGTCCGTTTGAGTACTGCTGGAAGATCTTTGATGAAGGAAAATATCCAGTTAACTTGACCTGCCCAGAACCAGTAGTGACTTCCAACTGTAGCTTCCTCATTGTCCATTATTTCTCCAATCCTGGCTCGTACCACATAGGGATGTACCTTGCTAATGACATCAATCATCTTCAAAGAGGAATGGATGTCCATATATATGATGGTGAACCTTAAGTTTTCTTATACAGTGCAGTAGAGGTTTCTCTCTGAATATTTATGAGTTTCTGTACTTATTTATTGAACAAAAAGTTAGTAATATTCATTACGTTAGTTACTAACCAGACTTAAAAAGACTTACCAATGGGTGGACACAAAACCTCTTAGAGATTTCTGGAGTGCTTGAAATAAATAAATGAAACAAGAAACACAAGATGAATACATATTTTAAAATAGAATATTACAACAATGGGGGGACCATCCTAGTTTATTAAAACATGGTCATATTTTTGTAAGTGAAGAAAGGAAGCCATGATTGTCCATAAGTTAAGAATCATCTCCTCCTTAGTTTCACTTGTTTTAAGTTGTTATTCGTCTGGATGAAGAGTCTAAAGTTCAGACCAGATATTCATCTTTTTTATTATTATTCAATTTTTGTTTTCTTTCTTGTTTTTTTTTCAATAGTTTGTTTTATTGGTTTAGAATGCCCCAGAACATTTTTGACCATTTTATACTTTCATTTGTTTAATTGCCCTAGACATAGGTGCTCTCTTTTAAAATATTTGCATCTTCTTACATCTATAGAATTGCTGCTGAATATTTATAATGATTGGTTTTTGTCATATGTGAGTGAATATTAGTTGATTCTTAAGAGGTTGGTGTTGTAGGGAACCTTTCGATAACTTTTTACATACATGTGTTATAGATAAGAATGGTTTAACTGACTTATGTTTCTCAAGTTTAAGTATTATCTTGTAAACAATGTGGAATACTGTTTTGTAGAACTGGTACTCCTGATTATATTTTAAACTGAAATTATGTATTTATAAAAGTGCACCATCTGCTAAATGACACCATAAACAAAGATTTATAAAAAATTTAATACTTTGGGTATTTGAGATTCAGACAGAAAACTAACTGTTGTAAGTTCAACAACCATTTGTCCCCTGCTGGTACAGTGGTAAGTCTACAGATAAACAACAATAAAATCTGGGGATTTGATTCCCCTCGGTGGACTCAGCAGATAGCACAATCTAAATTACACAAATAACTAAATAACACAATCTGAACAAGTTTCCTGTACAGTACTAACAGAAAATATTTTTTTCTTGGAAAATGCTCACTTTTTCTAAATTATTTCAATAAAGAATGAATAGTGCAATTAGTAATTACTACCAAGAATAGACATGCATAGGACAGCATCTCTGATAGTAAAATTAGTAAAGTTAATTATGTTTACATGTGTAGTGGATTATGTTTATTATTTTTTAATACCTTTGTAGAAAAATTTATTAAGCTGTTTCAGTCCTGTCTGTATCTTTAGAAGAAATACTTTAATATGCTTATTATTACAGTGTGTGTAATTTCTGTTAATTAGTTTACTGACTTATATGTAACCTTAATGAAAAGTAGCTATTTTTGGAGATATTTTCATAGTTGTTTTACCAGTTCATTGTTTTTTGTTTTACTGAAATTTTTAGAGAGAGAAACAGGTAGTGATGTTCATTGTAAGCATTCATGTGTTCTGAATTACCATAGCCTTCATAGTTGTGGTGTATTAGTAGGTTGTATAAATATTGTTCAAGGAAGAATAGTATTTTATGGTGATTGTGTTTTAACAGAATGGAAATAATTGTCATGTTTGTAATTCTTTGTTTGTTCAGTTTCAAGAAAGAAACCTCTGTCGGTGGTAATAGTGCCAGTTTCTTGTAGTGTTGTAGCAATCATCATCATAGTTGTTGGAGTCGCCTATCACCTTCAGCAACAACGGATACACAAGATTGAAGTAGCAGATTTTGATTTCCAAAGACCTGACGAGCTAGTTGAGAAAACATTTTTTGAAAGACTTCGTGACTCCTTCAAAGATGTTTTATGCAATTTTCAGCATTTTGAAGAAATGCCTCCGGTCTTCACTAGTATCAATGGACATGTAAAAGTTAAAGATGCTGCCATAGTAAATAGTAATTCTTTTGATGGCCACTCATCGTACGGTGCCATTGCTTAGTGTCATTTGGAAATATTTTGCTATATCTGAGTGGAAACACGTATAATATAGTATTAGTGATGTATTACTTAAAGTTCAATTACATTTAAAAAATTTTTGTTTTCAGGAAATGTATAAAATAACAGGTATTATGTGAACAGAGTTTAATGATGTCATTGAAGTATTGGAACTGTGATTGAATCATAAGAATAACATATTCTCTGTTAATAGCAAATTTTACTCTTAGATCTTCACAGAATGCAGACATGTATTTTGTGAGTGTGCAGATATGATATTAGTTTACAAAATTGAATTATGTTCTTGGAACACAATCTATAGTAAAAACAGTTTGTTCTACTAACAGCATGGTTTTATTCATTTTAGCCACTTCCCTCTGACTTACCCGAATGTGGTTTAAAAAGTAATAGTATTTCATTTTGTTAATCCTTTAGTTAATTACATTCATTACAAGTTTACACAAAGTTCATTGGATAAGAAATTAAAATTTTGATTAATAAATGTGCAGAAATAAGTCTTAAAACAATGCATCATGTTTCATTTTACACCCTTTACCCCTCCTTTTATCCTGGATGGGTTCCTTTATTATTATAGCCATGGTTATATCAAATCTTTTGTTTTATCTTCTGTCTTTACTACAGTAATATATTAACAGACTTCAGGTCCTTCATCAAAGAAGGAATATTTAGTAAATATTTTACTATTAGAAATTAGTAGTAAGTGTACAAATTTCATTAGTAATTGGTTCAAAAGTTCTGATATGTAAATATTACTAGATTGTACACCTTCAGTAAGACATTACATGTATTACTGAAGCATGAAATGGAAAATTTTTTTTTCTCTCTCTCTTTTACAAAACAGTTTATGTGTAGACTTCTGTTTTATACTTATTTGGCATGACTAAATTATTACCACATACTTACTTGGCATGACTAAACTATTACAGCATACTCACCTTACGAGATGTAAATGCGTTAAACCTTGTGGTTAAACTTGAATTACAAAACTCCTAAAGAACTAGGAAAGTAAATTTGATATATTTAAAACTTTTATTTCCAATCTTTCAAATGGAAATTTAAATATACAAATGCGTATTAACCAACTTCTAAAAATGCATTTAGTTTTTTTATAAATATGCACTTCTGTATTTATATTTAGAAACAAAACAGTTTTATCTTGGATAGAGATATATTTGAGCAACCTTTTATTTAACAAGCAACAATTACCAATAATTTGTGTACTTTTATTTTACTTGGTATATTGAAATATTCAAAATAGCTAATACCTTTGATTTTTCTTTGCATGAAATTATGTGACCAATAAAAAAGAAAATATAGAAACTCTTCGAGGTTTAACTTCAGTTTGCAATGCCATGCTTAATCTTAGTATTAAATTCAGAAATCTGGAATTATTAGGCTTAACAATTATGGTAAAAAAATTACAAGACTCAATTTTAATTTTTTTTTTTTTTGCCTCTTGTAATTTAGTTCTTTATGTATTTTAATTCACCATGTTTGAAAATAACACAGGATATGCTTGTTTGCCATGATGTTTAGCCAAGCTTCCATGTTATTGGATTGAATTATTGTAACTTATGGCTAATAAAATGTTGGTCTGAATTTTTTTTTTTATGTAACTTGATATATTTAACAGACTAATGGGTGATAGCTATTCTGTCCACTAATTACTTAACCACAATATAGTGTGATGATCATACTTATGTTAAAAAGAAAATCTTTTGACATTGAAAAGGCTTCCACTGCTTAATTACTCAGGTACCCAGGGTTCAAGAATAATTCTGAAAGACGTTTTTTTTTCACATAATAATTTACATCCTAAAGACTTGTTACTACCATTAATTTGTCTTCTGGATTCTGTTTTGGATCTTAGACTTTTGTTACTGTCATTAATTTATCTTATGGATCCTGAAGATATCCTTGTGACAAACACTAGTTCTTACTGCTTTAGATCTTAGACTTTTGTTACTTTCACTAATTTGTCTTTGGATTGTGAAGATATCCTTGTGACAAACACTAGTTCTTACTGCTTTGGATCTGAGACTTTTGTTATTTTCACTAATTTGTCTCATGGATCCTGAAGATATCCTTGTGACAAACACTAGTTCTTACTGCTTTGGATCTGAGACTTTTGTTATTTTCACTAATTTGTCTTATGGATCCTGAAGATATCCTTGTGACAAACACTAGTTCTTACTGCTTTAGATCTTAGACTTTTGTTACTTTCACTAATTTGTCTTATGGATTGTGAAGATATCCTTGTGACAAACACTAGTTCTTACTGCTTTGGATCTGAGACTTTTGTTATTTTCACTAATTTGTCTTATGGATCCTGAAGATATCCTTGTGACAAACACTAGTTCTTACTGCTTTGGATCTGAGACTTTTGTTATTTTCACTAATTTGTCTTATGGATCCTGAAGATATCCTTGTGACAAACACTAGTTCTTACTGCTTTAGATCTTAGACTTTTGTTATTTTCACTAATTTGTCTTATGGATTGTGAAGATATCATTGTGACAAACACTAGTTCTTACTGCTTTAGATCTTAGACTTTTGTTACTTTCACTAATTTGTCTTATGGATTGTGAAGATATCCTTGTGACAAACACTAGTTCTTACTGTTTTGGATCTTAGGCTTTTGTTACTGTCATTAATTTGTCTTATGGATCCTGAAGATATCCTTGTGACAAACACTAGTTCTTACTGCTTTGGATCTGAGACTTTTGTTACTTTCACTAATTTATCTTATGGATTGTGAAGATATCCTCGTGACAAACACTAGTTCTGACTTTTTTAAATCCTAGACTTTTGCTACTCATTTAATTCTGAATGTTATGAAATCAAATTATATTTTATATTCTCGCATTATTGTGGGCTTACTTTCGTAAGGGTTAATTATATGTGAAGGAATGGTTCCCTTATAAGACTCTGGATCCATTGAAACTCATTTAATAATTGTGCCATAAAATGAATTTTTTAAAACAAGTTCTTAGGTAGCTCTATTTAATGATGCAACAAATGGTATTTAATAGTTGTCACACAAATAAGGTTTTCGATGTATGAATATAAACAGCTAAGACTCAGGTTTTTGATGTATGAATATAAACAGCTAAGTCTTTCATTGAAAACCATAAAGAAATGGATGAAGAAGCTATTGCAGAACCATTGTCCTCACTATTGGTAACTTTCTAGATGAGAAACTTTACTTTAAAACAGGAGTTTCTGTTGTTATTTTACTGGTGTGTTGTTCCTGACAGTTAATTAGGGAAGGAAAATGCTTTGTTCACTACTAAACCATTTTAAACTAAAAACAGAAAGCTAATGTGAGATTTTAAAGATATAATTAGTTTATTAAATATAAAATAGACTGATTTTTGATAATTGTACCAGCGTTCAATTTAAAGTTAGTATTTTATTAAAGTAGAGGTGAAATTGGCTATATATATTGTGAAAAACCTACCTGTATTATTTGGTGGATATTTTTAATGTCTTTAAAATATTTTAGTATCTTTTATAAAATTTCCCATTAAAATAACTTACATGTTTCTCTTTTGATAATGCTGATTTACTTATTTCTTGAACATTTAATTACAATTTTATGTTATGTATTGTTTCCTATAGTGACTTTTTTTACATTTATTTGGATAACAACCTAAATGTTTAAATTGATTGATGTATCTCAGTTAAGATATGAATAAATTTAAGCCAATGAAATATTTTTATCTGGCATCCTAGGTATATGCTATGATTAGCCAAAAATATGGGACATTATAATGTTCACAGATTGTCATGCAACAATAGTTTCCTCTAACTTAATATTTTCAAAGAGAAAAGTCTTCTTGTCAAAACTTTACATATAGGAAACATGATTTTACTTGTATATAAAACCTAATAACTTTGGACTCTAAAAATTAAAATCATGTAACTCTGGTAAATAAAGTTTAAAAATTAGTAAAATTCAATGACCTTATGAAAGAAATTCAGATTTATAATTATGTTTTAAAATTGTTTGGAAAAAAATAGAAATTAGGAATTTTTATTTTAGTAATCTAAACAGATCCTAAAAATCCAAAGGTTGGCTCTGTGATAGAACTCTATATCTAAAGGCTGTGATTCAGTCTTTGTGATACATAAAAATATTTCATGCACTTTCTGTGAGTGCTTAATAAGAGTAACAGTTAATTCCTTAAGATGGATAGCAGGTTGCTTTTGAATACTGCTTTACTTCTGGTGAGTAGTTTCAAATTGAGGACTGTGGCAGATGATAGCCGTTATAATTTTGCTGTGAATACAAATATGTGAAATAAGAATAAACATGCAACAACAAACTAGACACATTTTGCAAATGTGACTTCAAAAACTGCTGAAACATAACATTAATGTGTTTGTATTTCATTTATTTGTTCTGCTTTGAAGCTCTTATCTGAAGCAATTACATCACTTTAACCAGGTTCATTTACTGTGATATAATTAGCTTTGTTATAATAAACATATTCTGTAATCCTTAATTAGCTTTCAGTTTTGTAGTATTATGGTTATTGTTTGGTGAAAAGTATTGTATCTATCAAATATTTCTCATTATAAATTTGACAGCTTAACTTCCACAAATATGAGAGAAAATAAAAAGTAATATTTTACATTCTTTTTTGGTGGTTAGGGTATTTGAATCACATTCTGTGGATTGAATGAGTTGGAAATCATTTATTTTATTTTAATTTTAATACTTCTAAAATCATTTAATGTAAGTGGAAAAATTACTTTTTATATAGATGTATAGATGTGAAGGATAACTTAATTAATTGGATGGAAGAGTAGCTTGATGGAAGAAAGCAATGAGTTGTTATAAATGGAGTTCAGCCAAACTAGATTAATGTTACAAGTGAGGTACCTCAGGGCTGTCTGTATCTTAGGACCATTAATCTTTTTGATTTACATTTATAGTATAGATGAAGAAATGGTAAAAAAATTACGTTTGCAAATTAAGGTCTGGGTTGTGAAGAAAATGCTGCTGATTTATAAAAGAATATATCATTTAGTGAGTTGGGCAAATAAATGGTAGATGGGTTTTAATTAATATAAATGCAAGATAATCCATGTGGGTTATCATAATTTGAATTACAAGTATAATTTGCACGGAAAAAACTTTGACATTGTCATGAAAGAAAATGATTTTGGTATAATAATTGAGTTAATCTTGTTAAACCAAATAATACAGCACACCCTAGACCCCAAACTGCGCATACGTTTTGCGGAAATAAGCTGCAAATCAGAAAATTTCGTCCGGCATGGCCAGGTGGGTTAAGGCGTGCGACTCGTATCTGAGGGTTACAGGTTCGCCCTTTCAGCCGTGGGGGCGTTATAATGTAACAATCAATTCCACTATTCGTTGTTAATAGAGTAGCCCAGGAGTTGGCGGTGGGTGGTGATGACTAGCTGCCTTCCCTCTAGTCTTACGCTGCAAAATTAGGGAAGGCTAGCTCAGATAGCTCTCGAGTAGCTTTGCGCGAAACTCAAAAACAAACAAAATTTCCGATTCACAACCAGAGCACGTTAACTAATTCACCACAAGAGTTTCTTATTATACGTAAGTTGATATTAAATATTTTCTTTTACTCACGCATCTTAAAATCGCCGTTTTATTACAATAAAATCACAAAAGATAAACCATTATCCAAATGAAATACAAAAACAAGATATACACAAAGCCTTGTAAAGCAAGTATTCAATTAGCTAAGCGTGCCAAATTTGACATAACCTTTTAAAACCTTATAAAAATGAAGCTGTTTTTAGTCAGCTATAACAGACCAAGACAATGTAAGAAAACTAAATAAATGAAATATATTTAATAATAAAAAAATTAGTACGCGAGATTCATCATGAGAAATGGAAAACTGATAGTCAATTCGAAACTCCTGTATAAACTAGTTTTTGTTTGTCTGTTGAAGTTACAATTTTTTTTTCGTCTTGCAATAAAGTTGGAATTTGTTTTATTGCTGTTCGCAGTCGATCTACGTGATACTTGTGTAAAAGTCTATTTTACCAGAACATATAATATTATCATGGTGATTCCTTACAAAGATAGGTTAGATTCTCTGAACTTATTTACTTTCAAAACAGAAGGGTAACAAACGATATTGATGAAATTTTAAAGATTATTCACGAGACAGATTGGATAAAGGCCTCCGATTTTTTTTAGTTGTGTTATGAAGATAATATAGTAAAAGAATATAATTTAACATTTGGAAAAGAGAGGCCGGGCCTAGTTGGCTTTAATTTCTATTATGGTTATTTGCTCATGTAATGATTTGCCAACGACATTTAACAGGAATAGAGGCAAGCAGTTTTTTTTAAGATTAAAGGGGGAGCTCGTATTTTCCTAAAAAATAAGAGACAGGTACATACATATATGTATATTCATTTTTCCCTGTATAAGAAAAACTGAAATATCAAATGGCCATATAAATTGTCATACATATAAATGTCATGGTGAGGAGACATATTAAATTCTATTTAAACTTTTAAAGGCACTGATAAGGTTAATTGTTTGATTAGTTGTATTTTGAGTGCAAAACAACATACTGGGCTATCTATGCTGTGTTCTCCACGACTGCTGAAACCAGATTTTACATAAAGTAAAAAGTCACATTTATCGTCATAGTTTTCTTTTTTCAACCAAGATGACAGAAATGAGAAATTCTAATATTGATGCATCATTTGAATATTTCATGTGTACGACACATTGAGATGTTCGTTCAGAGAACAGAAATCATAAGTTTTCAATTAAAACTAGTTTTATTTGACACCTTTGGAGATGATACATATTTACGGAATTCAAAATTATCGACCATTTTGTTTTCGTGTTATTGACATGGATCAAGCTTGTTTTAACGTCCCAGTTTTCTTATTCATATTATTACCAGTGTTGTTCAACTGTAACTGACAGCAGTACACAATTAAGATATTATTATAAGCTATATTTTAAACGTTTCAACTTTGATGTTTGATTGTGTAAGTCGCTTATCGCAATGATGATTTAATAACCAAAAGACGAATGTTCAGATAGGTTCATTAACTGTAAATACGAGCAATGTAGAAGAGATTAGTTCAGTGATAAAGAATTTGACGTGTAATTACACTATATAATAAAATTTTTACTTTTTCTTGTTCCTGGACAGAAAGTGTTGTTTCCCAATTGCTTATGCCTAAAGTAAATGGAAAAGACCTATTTTTCTCTTCAAAGTTTGCTTTGTGACCTGGGTAGTGAAATTTTCAAATTTACCCATTTTCCAGAATATTCGCGATAGATTCAGTGCTAAGTAGTTTATAGCAAATTTTTTCGAACATACAAGAATTTTCATTAACTTTCTAGAATGTTGTAGAACTTACGAGAATTTTCAAGAACCTTTTAGAATTTTCTAGAACTTTCCATAGTGATATATATACAGCAGCTCACCATTTCAGTTTAGTTCTAGCTGCCTAAGTGAACACATAGACCTATCTGCTTTTATCTGATGTTATATTTGCCTTTGGGACAGCAGGGATACCGCAGTTCACTACGACAAGAAGCACTGGCCCCAACGGACCGAGTTCTCTGTGGGGAGGCACAATGTTAAGTGTGAGCAATCAGTGGACCTCCAGAAGGTGTTGTTCCCACCATTGCATAAAATTGGATCTTATGAAACAATTTATCACAGCTCTTGATAAGGAGTCTGCAGCCTTCAAGTACCTTTGAGTACTTCAGTAGTTAGGGGCTTCTTGGGCAATTACAAGGCCAAAAATTATGTGGAACTGGTTGAGGCTCTGGCAAAGAACCATGGCAAAATGGGCTGCAGGATATCCCTGAAAGTCCATATCCTTAACGCTCATCTTGATAAATTCAAGGAGAACATGAGAACATACTGAGAGGAACAAGGCGAGCGTTTCCACCAAGATATACTGGACTTTCAACGCTGCTACCAGGGAGCGTATAACGAAAACATGAGGGGTGACCATATTTATAGGCTGATACGTGAAAGTGATTTACATTATAGTCACAAATCTCGAAAAACTACTCACTTCTAAACATTTTAGTGTAACTTTAGTATAAATACACATAAATCTTCATTCATATGTTGTTTTATTCAGATCTTATGTAAATGAAAATGTGCAAATTTGCCCGTTTTTACATAGAAAGTAGGTTAATTTTTAAATTTCATTATCCAGGTCACCAAAACAAAGCTTGAAGGGAATAATGACTATTTTCTGTACTTTTACAACATAAGCAATTAAGAAATAACACATACTACCGATGAACAAAATTTGTGTAACATAGTGTTATTTAGTAGTTGAATATCGGGAGAAGACTGATCGAATAAAGTTATTCAGAAAAAACTAGTGCTTCTCTAAACCAATCGGTAAGTTAGCCGACATTGTTATGAAATCAATAAATCATTTTTAAACGTAACTAGTGGATTATGTCTACAGCGGTTTATCTTAGTTTCTCTCATTTGATTAGTTCTTGTCGTCGGTTGTTTTTAAAACGTCAGTGACAACAACAGTGAAAGTGCTCTTCGTTATCGTTTAGCTAAAATCTAGTACATAATACGGAATATGCAGAAATAAGATTCATTAAAATTCTTTCAACTATAGCATTTACAGATATAAATTTTAAAAAAACGCGTTTCAAAGACGCAGTCAGAAAAAAATAAGTAAAATTGAAAAATAGTATTCAGTATGCTTCGAATTTTGTGTGATACACAATTGTTTAGTTGAGAAAAATAATTTTTTTTTGAATTTCGCGCAAAGCTACACGATAATTATCTGCCCTAGCCGCCCCTAATTTAGCAGTGTGAGACTAGAGGGAAGGCAGCTAGTTATCACCACCAACCGCCAACTCTTGGGCTACTCTTTTACCAACGAATAGTGGGATTGACCGTAACATTATAACGCCCCTACGGTTGAAAGGGCGAGCATGTTTGGCGCGACGAGGATGCGAATCCGCTACCCTCAGATTACGAGTCGCACTCCTTAACACGCTTGGCCATACCGTGGTTAGTGAGGATTCAATTTGGTTGGTTGTAAATGACGTAATTAAAGAGGGAGTGGTTTAACTTTGTGAAGAGGACAAGAAGTTCCAGGAATTATTCACAAATGAAATGCAGATATATCGTTCACAGTTTGTCTGGAAGTGAACTTCTACGATTAAATTAACAGTTTAATCAAGATGGATACTAATTTATAGACATTCAGTATCAAAATTGACCATAACACAGTGATCAGCAGAGGGAATTTAAGAGATTTCAGAAGCAAAGATTAAAGAATCGGTAATCGTAAATTTGCTCAAGATGAGAGATGTAAGGGTAAAACGATACATTTATTCAGGTTATAATTGCAAGAGCCTACAGCTGAGAAAATAGGGCGAACAGGATATCCAGTTTTGTGTACTTTGGGTAGGTCGTAAAGAATACAAGGTTTGGTGCCATTTCAGATGTTAATTACTTTTGTTTTTGATTAACATATTATATCAATACCATGAAGCTAATCTGAATAATTCAGTCGTTATATTTCGTATATATTCAAGCAGTATATTAAATTGAATATATGGAAATAGATGGCGTTGAATCATTAAAGCATGTTTTGTTTAATATGTATAAGGCCATATGTACGATCACGCGGTGGGTAAATTGTGACGGTATCTATTGTTTTGCTATAGTACAACGGTAACTGTTATATCGTAAAAGTGAAAACGATATTCATCCCGTTATTTTAACAATTGTTCGTTGTGTAAGTACTGACTGTACCGTCATATAGATCATTTTGTGTTTGTTTAAACTACTGTATATTATTATAAGCACAGTTAATATTAAATGTATGCAATTTTTATTTTGTTGAGGTTTATAATATATGTAAATTAATATATGGTATAGAATTATACACGGAATTTTACATGAAAATTCTTTTATCTGCTACTTTTCGGCTCACTAAACGGAACCTCCACTGTTGCTGGTGATGTCTCCGGTAAGTGAGCGGAAAGCTCGCAGATAAAGGGATTTTAACATGGAGAAAAGTTTGTGTGTAGTTTTGTATTAAACACGTTTACCACATGTGTTTAAAAATTTGTTTCTTGTTTTACCAAGCTCGTCTCATCAGGTATAGCTTCTCCAACTATTGTACATGAGATTCAGCATTAAAGAAATGGCTACCCGATGTACAGAAGTTGTTTTCAATGATTCTTTGTCAGAAGCGTTCTCCAAGTTGGTAGGTGTTGTTGTCTCAATCCGAGAATATCTTACTTATAAAACTTGTTACCGAGAAAAATATATGTTGGATATATGCTTAGGTGTCCACAAGATGGAGGGAAGAGGGGTATTTGAATCCTGTTAAATAAGAAACCTTTCTTTATTCATTAATAATATGTATATATGAATACACATACACACATGCGTACACTTGATTCGGAATTCGTTGATGGATAAATGTTTGTGAAAACATATTGGTATATATATACATATATATACTAATAATAGAATTTATTGTGTGATGCTTTTGCAGTATTAAAGTTATTTAAAAGTAGTTATTGAAATATATCTTGTGAAATAGAAGTTTGATAAAGACATGGCTAGAATCTTATCACACGAGTTTTTACCATTTCAACTTTGTACTGTTGGCTGAAATTTACAAAGTCTAAGTGGGATGAATATAAGCATTCAGAGCATTTTGACAGATGCTTCCTTACTGTTTAATGTAACCTTCTGGGGTTACTGAAGAGGCCTGTAGGTTTCAGAGAATGGAAAAAAAAAAAACATGAAAAGATTCTCAAACATTTGTTTACTTTAGTGCAACATTACACATCTTTTTTAAAGTTTAAGAAATGTGACAACTGCATAATTTTGGAAGTGATGAGAGAGTAAAATCTTTAGGAAGTTAAATGAGAAACCAGTTTATGTTTGTATTATTTAAGACTGTTTTTTTCTCTTACCAAAAATTCAAGGAAAACAAAAATAACCAGCAGTCTCAAGAAACTGTAATTTGTAAATGAAATGTTTATGTTGAAGTTGGTATAATTTCATTGCAATATGGTTTGAAAGTAATTACAGTATAACTTATTTCTTTGACAATAACTTTTTAATTCTTTAGTATACCTGTGTATGACAGCATTGAGTTATGTTTGGGTTTGTCTATGATGGATTGGCATCCCATTCAGGGAAAATGGTTAACAATTCTCATCTGTTCATGCTATTTGAAACAGAAGGTCAAAAACATTTGCCCTACATGCCTTGCAAAGACACAGCAAGAAGTTAACCAGTCTTAAAATTTTATAGTTTTTTTTTTAAGCTACACAATTGTAATATCAGTTCAAATAATTTTTGGAGCTTTTGTTTTAATATTTTTTTTCCCTGGTTCCATAATCACTAAACTGGGAGAGCCTTTAATAAGGAGGAAATTCTTAGGATGCACTCTAAAAACAGTTTTTTCAGGTGGTAAAACAGCATATAAACCTCAATAATGTAGTAAGTATACAATAGTTAAAAGTAGCTAGAGATGGCAACCTTTAGAAGTCTAATGATTTTATTGTAATAATTACCAATAACTTCTAATCAAACTAAGCTGCCAACATAGGTCGAATCTAACCTTAAACCCAGTAGATTGTGTAGTTACTTTTAATATACTGGTTTAACAGGCAGTTTCTTATGTCATAAAACATAATTTGGTGAAGATTAAAATGTACCAGTGAAATACTTTCACTGTTGTTGTTTGACTTAAAAAGTCTTAAATGTTGTGTAGAATATAAGTGTGTGTTTTGTGTGTGCACTGTTATTATTTTAGGATTTTTGTTACTTTCCAGTTGTAACCAGTATAGTTAAGTTATCTCAGAACGGCTGGTATGGGTATTAATACTTTT
The DNA here is from genome assembly GCF_004210375.1 of Tachypleus tridentatus. Lineage (NCBI taxonomy): Eukaryota > Metazoa > Arthropoda > Merostomata > Xiphosura > Limulidae > Tachypleus > Tachypleus tridentatus. The sequence goes on along the minus strand of NC_134837.1, from coordinate 173,851,417 downwards.
ATTGATAAGGAGAGAACAATGTTTCAACTTTCCAAGGTCGTCTTTAGGTTAAGAAAGCTCTCTCCTTATCAATAAAAGTATTAATACCCATACCAGTGGTTCTGAGAAACATTTTTATTTCAAGTGGGTTTCTCATCACCAAGAATAATTAAGTTATACTTTATTAGAAATGTAATTTGTAGTAAATGACTATATATTCATCTATGGTAAGTTTTTTTTATTTCCACTCCAGTATTTGCCTCAACTTTTTGTCCATGTCGTTTTGTTTCAGGCAGTTTCTGGCAAAAAAGCAGAAAGAAAGTTAAGGTGAGAAGAGATGTTTTTATTACTACATACTTTAAGAGTTTGATACTAGGACTGAGTAAGAATGGATTAACTTCAGATATTTTCTTCAAATTGTTTGATAAAAAAAATCTCGGCTTGTTAGGCAACTTGTTTTTTAGCAACTGGAATATCAAAGAGAAAATTTATATTTTCATTTGTGTACAGTAAACAAGTAGCTTAATAGATACCATACAGGCTCAGTGTTATACATTCTGAACGGATTGTTGAGAATACTTGAAAATAATGATCCAGGTATTGGGAAAAACAAGAGTTTTGATTCAGTATATGTGTTATTCTTCATCATTTGTACCACCAACAGATGGGAAAGTGTGACATTGCTTACATCTTTTGTTACTGATTTCTTGTGAAGTTTACCAGTGGCTGAAAATTATAATGTAACTGGATGTTATGCATTTCTATTTTTGAAGGGGTTGAAAAAAGCTGTTATCACAATTTGGTTCATAATCCTAAGGTTTCTAAATGTGCATAGAATTTTAGTTTCACATTATAATTAACAGTTGTTTCAGTGTGAGGACAAGTGGTAGCTTGTGGAACATAAATGTATTTTAATGGACTATAAGAGAAGATTAGCTTGATCCTTTTTGAAATAAAATTTTTAATTTGATTTCACAGAATCTAAATATATGAATCTGTAACTCTTCACAATGACACTCCCAGTTTTAAAAAGTATGTCACACAAAATATATTAATCTGTAACGCTTCACAATGACACTCCCAGTTTTAAAAAGTATGTCACACAAAATATATTAATCTGTAACGCTTCACAATGACACTCCTAGTTTTAAAAAGTATGTCACACAAAATTTATTAATCTGTAATTCTTCACAATGACACTCCCAGTTTTAAAAAGTATGTCACACAAAATATATTAATCTGTAACTCTTCACAATGACACTCCCAGTTTTAAAAATTGTCACACAAAATATATTAATCTGTAACTCTTCACAATGACACTCCCAGTTTTAAAAAGTATGTCACACAAAATCTATTAATCTGTAACTCTTCACAATGACACTCCCAGTTTTAAAAATTGTCACACAAAATATATTAATCTGTAACTCTTCACAATGACACTCCCAGTTTTAAAAAGTATGTCACACAAAATCTATTAATCTGTAACTCTCCACAATGACACTCCCAGTTTTAAAAAGTATGTCACACAAAATCTATTAATCTGTAACTCTCCACAATGACACTCCCAGTTTTAAAAAGTATGTCACACAAAATATATTAATCTGTAACTCTTCACAATGACACTCCCAGTTTTAAAAAGTATGTCACACAAAATATATTAATCTGTAACTCTTCACAATGACACTCCCAGTTTTAAAAAGTATGTCACACAAAATCTATTAATCTGCTAGTTTTGATTTATCCCTGATTCAGAAATGTTAATTCTTTGTACATTCCAAAGAGATTATTTTCTAGTGATTTGAGTGTAAACAAACTGAAAAGACTTAGTATTAGGTATAACTTATTTAGTCATACATAGTGTCTGAAGTGATAGTGTTTGAAAATAAAAACAGATGTGCTAATATTTTGTTTTCACTTTTATTCACTTATTTTTTTGATAAATGTCTTACTTCTAATGATGATACACTGATTATATCAAAGAACAGTTAAAGTTTATATGGACTGAAAATAATTATCTTTTTTGGATAATTGATAATTATGGCATGTACTTTATATTAACCATCATAAATATGAGCAGACTACACAAGTTTTCATCAGAACTTGTATAATCTTTGCACTATGTGTATCTTCTGTAATTAGCAGGTTCTTGTATCAGAGTACTTTTTCAGTTTTGTGTAAATTTTATATAGTTCTGGAAACCATATCTGTTTTATTTATTGGTAAGTTTAATCTTATATAGATTCTTATCTGTCAGCTGTGTGTATTTTGTTAAGTTAAGGAAGCTACATATGAATGAAACCTGACTTTTCAAACAGAACAGGCCTGGTGTATGATGAGCAAATGAAAGATTTCTTCTGTTTGTGGGACCCTAATAATCCAGAAATACCTGAACGTTTTTCTTCCTCCTTGGAAAGATGCAGAAAATATCATCTCGTAGAAAGGTGTTTAGAAATACCTGTACGTAATAATATTGTTGAATTAATTTACTGCAATATTGTTTTCATTAAAACACAACTAGAAATACTTGTACCTAATAATATTGTTGAATTAATTTACTACAATACTGTTTTCATTACAAATAAGTTAGAAATATCTGTACATAATAATATTGTTGAATTAATTTACTACAATAATGTTTTATTACAAACATAGTTAGAAATATCTGTATGTAATAATATTGTTGAATTAATTTACTACAATACTTTTTCATTATAAACATAGTTAAAAATATCTGTATGTAATAATATTGTTGAATTAAGTTACTACAATACTTTTTCATTACAAACATAGTTAGAAATATCTGTACCTAATAATATTGTTGAATCAATTTACTACAATAATGTTTTCATTACAAACATAGTTAGAAATACCTGTACTTAATAATATTGTTGAATTAATTTACTACAATAATGTTTTCATTACAAACATAGTTAGAAATATCTGTACGTAATAATATTGTTGAATTAATTTACTACAATAATGTTTTCATTACAAACACAGTTAGAAATATCTGTATGTAATAATATTGTTGAATTAATTTACTACAATAATGTTTTCATTAAACACAGCTAGAAATACCTGTATGTAATAATATTGTTCAATTAATTTACTACAATAATGTTTTTATTACAAACATAGCTAGAAATACCTATTGTGATAATTGTTAACTAATTTACAGTTATACTGGATTAAAAGTTATATATAGCTCAATGTTTTAAAAAATTCATAAGGTTGATAACTAACTGGTATGAAAGATAGGTATCCTACAATAATTTATGTAGGGAGACATCTAGGATAAGTAGACAAACAACATTGCCAGTTCCTTTACACATAAAGTATAGTTCATTTATAAGGTTTGAGGGTATAAGATTTTTGTTTTCTATAACAAGGGTAAAACTTAAAACAATTTTCTTGATGTGTTTTTATTCTGTAATTTTTCAGTCTCGTTCAGCTACAGAAGAGGAAATAACATTGTTTCATAGGTGAGAAATGAATGTATGTATATTTAATACAATTTATATGAAAGTTTCATTGGTGTACTTTCGAAGATGAACATAATTGGGTTTGTACAGATTTACAACAAACAACAAATTGGACAATAGCCTTTTGTTTTACTCACATTTAGACTAAACATGTACTTCCCCATATCAGTGTTTACTTTGTAGTTCCAATACCTGTACTAGAAACTGTGTATTATGAAGTAAAGCAGTCAGCTCTGTAGCTGCAGTGTGTTTTAAAAATGTTAAGAGTATAACACCAAAAATTTTAAAAGTTGTTATTTCTATGCTGAAAGCTTGGAGTCTGAATTTCCAGCTCCAGACATGAGTTTTTATATATTATATTCCTCTATATTCTTACAAGTTCCCAAGTAGTGAACGTAACTACCCACCAGTAGTTCTGACATTTCATTGGTGAATTTCTCCAACTCATCGGGCTTTCCAAAAACAAGAACCGAAACGCTCAAATAATGGTCACTGTGATGGTGACTGAGCCAGTTGTACTACTACTCCTGTCTGTAGTAATGAACCTTACATAAAGTGCCACCTTTAAATGCTATTTTAAACTATTTAGTAGTCTTCTTTATGCCACTAGACTGGTGTCAGTAACTTATTACTGTCAAACATGTGACTAGTGTTTTTCTCAGAGTCTTTATTGATTCTAGGTTTAATAACTCTTTACTCGTGATGTAACTAGTTAACTACTTTTCACCTATTGTTAACCTACATTTGCAATATAGGTGTCCCATCTTACACCATTTATTTATGTGTGCGTACCTCATCCAGAAGCTTAAATTTTCATTCTTTTTTAATGCCAAAGAAATTGTATGAAATTATTTAAAAATACAACTTGATTCATACCTACATTCATAAAAGTAATAAATGATAATTAACTTGAATGTAATAATGCCAGCTTTGTTTTTGAAACATTATGTTGGTTGTTGCTCATGTTTAGTTAAGATGTGTTGGAACATGACGTATGAAAACTGTTGGACTGCTTTAAATGTTTATTTTTATGAGACTCATGTATGCTAATGATATTATACCACTGACTTTAGGAAGGAATATGTAGATATTATAAAAGATACAGAAGGGAAGGAGGAAAAAGAGTTTCTAGAAAATCTGTCGTCAAGATACGATGATGTTTACTTTCATCCAGTAAGTTATATCCATCCTCTAAATAAAGCTTTGTTACAAAGTTATTGAAAACCAACATGTAGTGTTGCCATGCTATTATTTGTCTTTATCTACAAAATGGAGGTTAAATAGAAATGTATGGTTTAGATATTTTAGTTTTGGTAATAGTCTTATAAGTATGACCAATAAACAAACTAGTTTTGACACTTTCATTGAATACAGTAACTGATGTTCACAAGTAAGAAATGCACGTAATACCGAGTGAGATTTAGGGCAGTGGTACACCAACTTTGTTCATTGTGTCTTTCTTTTCTACTTACAAGTTTTGTTGCACTTTCCCACTGTTTCCCTACATTTGTTTATATTTCTATATTAATTAATTGAGTAAAATTTTGCAGTAATTTTTACAACTTTATTTTTATACATTCTGATGTAATTTATATGATGTTATAAATTTACTTGTGTGACTCTCTATGGAGGCTGCTTATCAAAATTAGACAATGTGGATTTAGGGTTAAATATCATTTTAATTAACTTATCATAATAAATTTAGTCTATTTAAAGCACTCACAAATTTAGTGAAACTTCCACAGGTTGTGTGAAAGTAACTTTTAAATAATCACTAGCTTCAACATGACAGGAGAATGATAGAAAAATAAAATACAGTAAAACCTAAGCCGGAAATTGCATGGGCAGACACCTGTACAAGCTGGAAATATCACAATTTTACAGCACTATCTTAAGATTTCTCTTATAAAACGCCCTCTATATGGCAGAACTTGTGTAACGTGAATGGGAAAACTACCTTTTTCATCTATCAACAAGTACGATTATAACCTAAGGCAGAAAAAAGTTTTTGATTAAATATTAATTTCTTATTTAATTAATAATTTATTTAAATTCTCAGATATTTTGTTACAGTAAATATTAGTTAAATATATTCTGTTCTTTTTTTCTGCTGTCATTATTCCTGAGGTCGCTATTTGAAAGAACGATTGATTGTACTTTTGGTCATATTTGCTGATGGGAAAACTAGAGAAACTATGGATAATAAATAAAAGTGAAAATCCGCTCTGTTTAAAAAATTTAAGGAAGAATCAACTTCCTTTGGAATGGAAAGCAAATAATAAAGTACAGATGACAAGTGTTATATTCAAGGAATTTTTGAACAAATTAAACAAAAGAATGGAACAAAAAAATAGGGATGTTCTACTTTTTCTAGATAATGCAACTTCTCACTCCAAACTTCAACTTTCAAATGTTCATTTAGTCTTTCTACTTCCATATACAACATTAATTCTACAGCCACTATATAATGGAATTATATAGTGTATAAAATTGAAATACAGAAAATTGATGATTCAGCATATTATTACAAACAAGGACGACTGTAAGAGAACATCTGAAATGACCATGAAAACCGACGTGTTAGATGCAGTTGCATTTTTAAGTCATTCAATCAAATGTGTAATAAAGTGCTTTCAAAACTGTGGATTTATTCTTGATAATGGTAGAGATTGTGGAGAAGTTGTTTGTTATGATGATTCTAGTGAAATCCAAACTCTGAGAAGGTTGATGCAGATGATTCTGTAAACTTGGAAGGTTTTGTGAACGTTGACAGAATGTTTTAACAGAAACTGATGAAATTGATTTAAAATCTATAATAGAATTGCAAGATGGTAACAGTGTGAGAGATTCAGAAGATGAACAAAATGGAAAAGATAGTGAGGAAATAGAAAATCCTACTTCATCGCAAGTGTTAAGTTGTATTAACGCTATGAAACTGTATGCAAAAATGAAGTGGAAAATGAACTTCATGAAAAGGTCGTAGAATTGGTGTTCTCTTTTAACCGCATGAGAAAGCGCATTGAAAAAAAATGTAAACAGTTGAAATTGGATACTTTCTTCAAATAAATTTTTATTAAGATTTTGTGTACTTATGTACATTTTGAATGTCTATTTTTGTTCTTATTCTAATAAATATAACATAAACAGTATAATAACTTTATTCACAGACATCTTACTTCCCTTGAGTCAAGCAATTATAACTTTCTGCTCAAAAATGATATATAATTAAGGAAATGCATGCTCACTGCTTAAGCCAGAAAATCTTCTTAAGCTGGAAATTTTACTTGGCCATGTGCTATTCTGCATTAGAGAGGGTTTACTTTATTGGGGTTAAAATCTCCAATGTAAGTGTTACTTGTGGCTCAGTGATAAGGTAATCACTTACAATGTCACAATTTAGGATTTATGTCTGTGGTGGACAAAACATAAGTAATCCTTTGGGGTGACTTGTGCTAAAAGCAAAACAGAGAATATATTTACACATCGTTAGCTATTTATTATTCAGTTTCAGTACAGAACACATAAGCTAAAATATTCTGAACTTCTTTATTGGTTTTAATGTAGGTAAATCTTTAGATCTTTAAAGAACTGTCACACACTGTAATTACAGTGGATACATCATATCCATTTAACTAATTTTTTATGAGGTGTGGTGTTCTCAGGAAGACGATTTCGACATTTTATTACATCCTGTAGAAAATGTGCATAATTAAAATGTTATTTATCACAGTCAGCATACAACTCTACATTTTGTCACATCCTGTTAATGTACAAGTAAAATGTTATTAACCACAATCAACACACAAGTCTACTTTGTCACATTCTGTTACTGTTTAATGAAAATGTTAACCACAATCGACGCATCTACATTTTTTCACATCCTGTTAATGTTCGATTAACCACAGTCAACACACAAGTCTACGTTTTTTCACATCCTGTTAATGATTGATTAACCACAGTCAACACACAAGTCTACGTTTTTTCACATCCTGTTATATTTAATTAAAATGTTACTAACCACAATCAACACACATCTACATTTTGTGACATTCTGTTAATGTTTAATTGAAATGTTATTAACCACAATCAACACACAAGTCTACATCTTGGTTAAAATATTATTAACCACAATCAAGGCATGTCTACATTTTGCCACATTCTATTAATGTGTAATTAAAATGTTACTAATCACAATCAACACAGAAGTCTGCATTTTGTCACATCCTGTTATGTTTAATTAAAATGTTAACTACAATCAATACACATCTACATTTTGTCAAATATTGTTATGTTTAATTAAAATGTTATTAACAAAAATCAACATACAAGTCTACATTTTGTCACATCCATTTAATGTGTAATTAAAATGTTATTAATCACAATCAACACACATCAACACTTTGTCACATCCTGTTATATTTAATTAAAATGTTAACCACAATCAACACGCATCTACATTTTGTCACATCATGTTAATGTGTAATTAAAATGTTATTAACCACAATCAACACAGAAGTCTGCATTTTGTCACATCCTGTTATGTTTAATTAAAATGTTATTAACTACAATCAACACACATCTACATTTTGTCACATCCTGTTAATGTTCGATTAACCACAGTCAATACACAAGTCTACATTTCTTCACATCATGTTAATGTTTAATTAACCACAGTCAACACACAAGTCTACATTTTGTCACATCCTGTTAATGTTTAATTAAAATGTTATTAACCAAAATCAACACATATCTACATTTTGTCACATCCTGTTATATTTAATTAAAATGTTATTAACCACAATCAACACACAAGTCTACATCTTGTCACATCCAATTAATGTGTAATTAAAATGTTATTAACCACAATCAACACAGAAGTCTACATTTTGTCACATCCTGTTAATGTTCAATTAACCACAGTCAATACACAAGTCTACATTTCTTCACATCCTGTTAATGTTCAATTAACCACAGTCAATACACAAGTCTACATTTCTTCACATCCTGTTAATGTTTAATTAACCACAGTCAACACACAAGTCTACATTTTGTCACATCCTGTTAATGTTTAATTAAAATGTTATTAACTACAATCAACACACATCTACATTTTGTCACATCCTGTTACGTTTAATTAAAATGTTATTAACCACAATCAACATACAAATCTACATTTTGTCACATCCATTTAATGTGTAATTACAATGTTAGTAACCACAATCAAGACACATTTACATTTTGTCACATCCTGTTATATTTAATTAAAATATTGTTAACTACAATCAACACAGTTTACATTTTGTCACATCCAATTATATTTAATTAAAATGTTATTAACCACAATCAACACACATCTACATTTTGTGACATCATGTTAATATGTAATTAAAATGTTATTAATTACAATCAACACACATCTACATTTTGTCACATCATGTTAATGTTTAATAACCACAATCAACACACAAGTCTACATCTTAGTTAAAATGTTATTAACCACAATCAAGACATGTCTACATTTTGCCACATTCTATTAATGTGTAATTAAAATGTTATTAATCATAATCAACACAGAAGTCTGCATTTTGTCACATCCTTTTATGTTTAATTAAAATGTTATTAACTACAATCAACACACATCTACATTTTGTCACATCCTGTTAATGTTCGATAAACCACAGTCAATACACAAGTCTACATTTCTTCACATCCTGTTAATGTTTAATTAACCACAGTCAACACACAAGCCTACATTTTGTCCATCTTATTAATATTTAATTAAAATGTTAGTAACCACAATCAAGACATGTTTACATTTTGTCACATCCTGTTATATTTAATTAAAATATTGTTAACTACAATCAACACAGTTTACATTTTGTCACATCCAATTATATTTTATTAAAATGTTATTAATTACAATGAACACACATCTACATTTTGTGACATCATGTTAATATGTAATTAAAATGTTATCAACCACAATCAACACAAGTCTGCATTTTATCACATCCTGTTATCTTTAATTAAAATGTTATTTACTACAATCAACACACATCTACATTTTGTCACATCCTGTTAATGTTCGATTAACCACAGTCAACACAAATTCTATATTTTTTCACTTCCTGTTAATGTTTAATTAACCTCAGTCAACACACAAGTCTACATTTTGTCACATCCTGTTAATGTTTAATTAAAATGTTATTAACCACAATCAACACATATCTACATTTTGTCACATCCTGTTATATTTAATTAAAATGTTATTAACCACAATCAACATACAAGTCTACATCTTGTCACATCCATTTAATGTGTAATTAAAATATTAGTAACCACAATCAAGACACGTTTACATTTTGTCACATCCTGTTATATTTAATTAAAATGTTGTTAACCACAATCAACATATGTCTACATTTTGTCACATCCTGTTATATTTAATTAAAATGTTATTAACCACAATCAACGCACATCTACATTTTGTGACATCATGTTAATATGTAATTAAAATGTTATTAACCACAATCAACACAAGTCTGCATTTTATCACATCCTGTTATGTTTAATTAAAATGTTATTAACCACAATCAACACACAAGTCTACATCTTGGTTAAAATGTTATTAACCACAATCAAGACATGTGTACATTTTGCCACATTCTATTAATGTGTAATTAAAATGTTACTAACCACAATCAACACAGAAGTCTACATTTTTTTCACATCCATTTAATGTGTAATTAAAATGTTATTAACAACAATCAGGACATGTCTACATTTTGTCACATCCATTTAATGTATAATTGAAATGTTATTAACCACAATCAACTCAGAAGTCTTGCATATTTGTTGGTTAAGGTTATTTATCAGAAATGACATGTATATGAAGATTTAGCTGTTTGGTTTTATCTGACTTATGATTATTAAAATTTTATTGTTATGTGACTAATCAACCATCAACACGTTGGAAGCATAATTTTCTAAGGTTATAAAATACTAAAATGCACATATTTTATTCAGTAAGAAATGTTTTTTAACCATTTGATTGTAATATATTAACACTTGTATGAAGATTTTAATCTCTGTGAGTAACTTTGATTTCAAGAGTGTATATATCTTTTGTATTTTCTAGAGGTCCTATGAAGTGGCACGTTTGGCTGTTGGCTGCACTGTGGATTTAGTAACTAATGTTTTGGATAAAAAGGTAATTCAGACTTTTTTTGTATATGAAAACTTTGTTTAACTGTAAACATAAATGAAAAATTGAGTTGAATTTTTTTATTCTGAGCAACAAAGTGACTGTTACAAATGTTTACATTTTGTTTTGGCTTACTAACCCATAAAAATGGTGTATGAAATAAAGCTTTAATAAGTGTCATCACATCATTACTTTCATGTTGCTTTATTGTAAAGAATATTTAGGTCTCTTATAATTAATTTAAAGCTTGGTAGGTTTTTTTTTTTTTTTCTGTACTTATTTGATTCATGTAGAATGTCTTCACTGTAATGAGTAATCATACATTTGGGAGATAGCTACATGTCCAGTAAGTTTTTACATTTAGTTGAGACTTGATCTATGACAGATCCTTTTTCCTATAAATAATATTCATATCCCAGGGGTTCACTTCACGTTTACTGTTCAGACATGACATGTTTGAAACCTGACTTCTCTTCATGAGTACATTGAATAATGTACAGTTGGAGAGTGTTTGTCTTACAAGTTTCTTCTTCTGTGTGCTTGTATGATTTTTTTCAACCATACATGCTTTCTCAGCACCATGAAAGAATCAGGTAACTTATTTTCTTAATTAAATGAGGTGCACACTATTTTTCTTTTGTCACATTCCTACATTGGTTATATTACAGAGAAAAAAAGTTTAGAATCAAATTATAGGACTAGTTTTAAATTGGAGAAAGTAGAAACTTGAATTTTAAAAAAAATGAAACTCACATTGACTAATTTTGTATAAATAATAAATATATTGAGAATTGTGTTTTAGAAGTGTGTTTTTGTGATTTAGATACAGAATGGGATGGCAATAATTAGGTAAGTAGTCTTCTCTCTCTTTCCCAACTTAATTAAATACTTTTATTGAGTTCATGAAAGTTTTAAAAAGAAGGGGAAGTAACAAAATTGTAAAAATGATTTCACACATTTTTAGTCATTGTTCAATGTTTGAGAACTTTTCATGTTTAAATGAGGTTTTAAATCAGAAAACAAAGCTATTTTGTCCTTGAAGTGCATGATACAAGGTTGGAATGTTTCTCTTATGCACTGTTTAATGTAATAAACTGGTTAAATGTTGTACACAATGAGTATATTTCATTCTGGTCCTTCGATGGTGTTCCATGTAAATTTGTTTTTCCAGGCCTCGAAATACTCTTTAATTTAACTTTTCTGTAAAACTGGGAAAAACAAAAGTGATAAACTTCATGGCAGCTATGAATGAATAATGGTTGAATAAAACGTGGTATTTAAAATGTTTATTGGCATGTGTTACCTGCTGTAATTGAATCTTTGTTTGCTGTAATTGTGTTTGTCAAGATAAAGATAAAGATAACAGCTTCATGGCAGTAATGATACTTTGAAATTACATTATGAATAAAGATATATTTATTATTATTACAAACATAAAAGTAAGCTTAATTTAAAATATATTCTTTATTCAAACAGTTAAGCCAAACACAATTAGGTTTGCATAATCATCAGTAAGATCTTAGCTTCCATCTTGTTTAAAACTCTTGGCCCAGAATAATGCTTTAATAATCAACCTTAACTTCTGTGAACGGTATTAAAACTTTAATTTATAAACTTTTAATAAATAGCTTATCTGAGAATTTTTAAATTAGTTGCAATTGTCAAAAGAAAGTAAAATTTAATTTATGGAGTTAAATTACTCCAATATCAAAAGCAGTACTTCAACAAGCTGTACAGACTACTTTTTAACTAAGGGACACACAAGACGTCAAGCTGCGACACAAAGGCTTTTAAAGAAAAGGATATAATAGAGGAATAATGCAAAGGTACATATTGTGTAAGATTTTAAAAGTATTCACTATTATTTTGCTTAACTCAGATGAAACTGTTATGCCATGTAAGTTTGAATATATTAAGTATTGAGGTGTGTTAGTTTTTAATACTAAAACAATTGATGAGAAATTCCAGATTTAGATGTGGTCTTGATGAAAACATGTGAAAATTTTTATTCATGATTTTGAAATCAAGTGCACTCCTCAACTGGAAATAAGAATTATGGTCACACTGATCAGAAATGAAGACCTGGAGCTTTATGTAAAGTTGTTCACAAACTGATTGTGGTGAAATGTGTGGACTTTATTTGATACAAGAGGTTTTGTTCTAAAAGAATTTGTTACATTTTTTACCTATTACATTACATGATGTGGATCTTAAATAAAAAACATGATTCTCATCTTATATGAGAATATTAGGACTAGGGTACACAAGTATAAATTGTGGCAGGGTAGGAGTCATCTTCAGGTAAGACAGTTTTATTTTACTAATAGGATGGTTGACCTTCGGAATGCATTACTTTCGAATATTGAGGAGGTAGTAGATTTAAGAGAAAACATGATAAGTACATAAATGTTAAGGTCTAGCATTAAATTTTTTTTAATGTTTATTTATTTAGATGATGGAACAGTTGAGATAGAACAATGGGTTCTATGTCTTCCCAAAATTTTATGTTAAATCCATGAAAGAGGCATTTATTGGAAAGGGAACTGATGTGTATCGATAAAATTGTTTGAATCAAATGGTTAATTCAATATAACTTTAATTTTGTTTTCCATGTCTTAGACCTCCTGGACACCATGCAATGGAAGACAAGGCATGTGGCTTCTGTTATTTTAATAATGTAGCAGTAGCTGTTAAATATGCCTTGAAACATTACGCCTTGAACAGGTATTTAACAAACTTAAAAGTCAATGGTTTTATTATGCCTATTTATATTGAATGGTTGTTACATAATCTAAGTTTCCCATTTGTGCATGAATACATTTTGTAGAAATTAAAGCTTCTTGTGAATTAAACTCACTTTTTGGTTTCTATGTTTTGTTGACTTTAGAACTTTTTCTTATAATGTGTTAGGTTAGATCAGTAATGTTTTTGTTGTAATTGTTTACGGATTCTGTAAACTATTATTACATTTTGTTGAAGTGTGTAATAAAACAGTATCTAATGATTTAGTTAAATGTTTATTAAACATTTGATTATTACCATTTGATTAATGGCTTATGGAATTGTGCATATGTTTGGCAATACAAATATCTGATTATGCCATGTGTTAACATTTATATGGTTTTATGTGATTAGAATTTAGATCCTTTCCAGTTACTCATACATTAATATATTCTTAATGAGAAAAGACATCAAACAAAATGTGCATTTAATCTCTTCTTTTGTGCATTAGTTGATTTACAGTAACAGCAAAAGAAAACTTGTTTATATGTGGTAGTTATTTAGGGGTTTGAACCCATCCCAGGTAGTTGAAATTTAGAGATTTTTCCTTCACCATACATGAAGTATAGGTATTTAAGCATCATGGGAAAAAAGTGAATACAAGGAATGATAAAAATTATTGAATATTAAAGAACGGGTAACAAGAGTGCATAGACTAAACTGGGACGTGGAACAGTAAAGCTTCTAAAAAAGAGGAATACAAATGAAAGGAAAAAAAACATAAAAGTAATGAAAATAATACATAGAAATGAAATTGGAGAAAAAATAAAAAAAATAGAAAGTAATATATGTAAACGAAAAACATCAGACTCGATAGATCCTGTGGGGAGAAGTGAAAATTAGACAAAATAGAGCAACTAAATACCCAACTAAATATGGTTGCAGGCATCTGTAAGTTCTGTATTTGAAACATTTGATGGGAGAGGGGAATGGGAGTATCCAGATTTAAAGACAAAACAAAAACCCTTTCATTAGATGTGTAAACGGGAAAAACAAAGATAGACACTTAGTGCTCAAACTGAATGCTGAAAGTATCAGAGATGCCAACCATTACAATTTGAGCGTAATCATAATGATTTTGGTGTATACATTACGACTATATGCTCATACAGACAAATATTACGACTTCTTGCAACTCCCAAATTATTATATATTATATAGGCCTATACAATAAAGTGATAAATTGTTCCCCCAGGGCTTGAAATGGGTGAAAAGAAAATTTCTAGTGAGATACAAATACATTTTGATAATAAATAAAAGACATAGTCCAAATGGCTACTTGCGATAATCATGTTTGTGCTTGAAATAATAAAAAATATTTGTATCTCCGATGTCTACCAATATTTTGAGTGCAGTGCTTCTCCATACTGGGTACATGGGGGAATCCATAGTTACGTCATCAGTGCTTGTCAGCTAAAAAGTTTTGGGTTGAGCTGTCTACAGTTAAGGATGGAAATGGCAACCAGAAGTATGACATTCTGTGTAGGGTTATGCTTGGAATTCTTACAATCTTCTATTCTAATGCTGACAGTGAAAGGATATTTAGTTTAGTGACTAAAAACAAAAGCAAGTTCAGACCAAACTTGAGCACCTCAGTTTTGAGCAGTATTATAACACACAAGATGTGTATGGAGTCAAATGGACAATGTTGTTATAACTCCCAACCATCCAGAGACATTCTCATGAAAGCAAAGGCTGCAACAGCTGCAAAACTATTACAATAAGTGTCATAAACATAATATAAACTAGTCCTTACACAATGGATTTTTCTGCTTACTGTTTGTGTATGTTCAATGTTTTACCAGTATGTTTGTTACTCTGAATTGGATAAAAGACATAATTTCAAAAGGATTTTTAAAATTTATTTATTAAATACACAAAACATAAATGAGCAATCTATAGCAGTAATAAATAATAATAGTTATTATATAATAATAAACAGTTTAGAGACATTGGTCAGGCCTAGTAGCCACAAATGATAAAGGGCTCTGCCTACAATCATTATGCTCAGTCATTTGAAATAGTTGGCATCTCTGAAGTATACTTCCAGAAGTTTGAAAACTGGAAACTGAAGAGATGATTGTTCAGACATTACTGTTCATCAACTGTTTTTTGATGCTTCACGAGCATTGATGTAGCTTCTGTTTGATATTCTGAAAGTGTTTTCAGTCATACATAAGATGTATACATCATGTATTTCTTTGTTTTGATATAAATCTTACATACGTTTTTATTTGCCGTTTCCTCAGAATTTTTAATCATTCATAGAACTTAATGAATATATTGTTACCTTCTGGTAAAACCTTTACTATATTTGCAATGTGGACATGTATACTATAAAGAAAAAAATAAATTTCCAAGATTGCCTGAGTTTAGTTTTTTCAGTGTTGTATTAATGCTTCCTTAGGTTTGATGTCTGTCTTTCATTACATAGGATTCTAATTGTTGACTGGGATGTCCATCATGGTCAGGCTACTCAATATGCATTCTACGATGACCCTAGGTAAATTTTTTTATTTGTCTTTAATGTGAACTTTAAGAAATTTGTTTAAAATTTAAAAAGCTGGACTGTTTAAATATTTTAACAGTTTTTAGAACAGATACAGCACAATTTTTGAACTAAAAGTCTTGAATGTTTTTGGGAATTAAAGAAAACTAAAAAACGTGATGGTGTTCCAGTTTTATGCAATAAAATAAATAGATTTAAGGTTTCAATGTTTTTAACAAATCTTAACAACAAGCACTGATTATTTATAATAAATAAACCTTCAGTACTGAAGTTGTTTCTCTTTTTAACCTTATATTTCAAGTGAGTTGTAGAGCTTAAAAATGTAAGAAACTGCAAAACCTGTTTTCTAACATATGCTGGTTATTATATTGCAATCATTAATTTTATGTGCATAAACTACAATAAACACTTTCTTTAACCCTGTTTAACAACTATTTCAGATTAGGCTAAATAATGGTGGAGGTTAAAACAATCGGAGTATCTTTTTAATGAATCATTGGTTAAGAAAGTATGACATCATGGAATAAACACCAACAACAGTTTTGCATATCATTTGACAGCTGATTTGCACTCAGGTTTTTTTTGTGTTAAGGATTCATGAAGTACATGCAAAAAACTGCTAACACTTCTTTGTATTTCAATTTGTAATTAGGTTTTAGGCAAACATTGCAATATAATATACATACAAGATAGGATTATATTTATTTTAGTGGCAAAGTTAGGTTATTATAACTTTTTTTTTTAAAACGTTGCTTCGTTAATAACATTATTATGTAATAATTTATTTGTGTGATGAAGGGTTTTAATAAAGGTGTTACATCCAGAGATGTGATCAAGTTTACCACCTCTTTCATACAGCTAGTTGTGTATGTCCATCATCATATTCAATACTCTTTATATTATAATCATTTTTGTATTAAAACACCTTGCATTGAAATTTAATTTTATAAATTTCACATGAGTCAGCCAAATAAAAGTTATAAAAACTTGTCTCAGTTATTTTTATCAACATGTGGAATCTGTGTTAATTTATAAATTCATTTGAGTGCTGAAATTTTCTCACTAGGAATGACACAAATGTTTACAAAAACTTTTAGGTTCCTATTAAGAAAATGTAGCAAGTTTATTCCTAGATAAAAGAGTCATTGTGGGAAAAATAATGATTAACCTGTCTTTCTTTTCTAAATATCAAGGAAGTTAATAATATTTTATTAGACATTTAGGAGAGTTTGGATTCATGTATTATTGATTTGTTTAGGCTAAACATTTTAACAGTGTGTTGACAGCTGACGAAATAAGATATTTTAATGTTTAAATAGAATACGTGTTGCAACTGGGTGACATTCTGTTAATTATTGTCTCTGTGAAGTTTAGTAAAGTTAAAAAACTTTCTTTTGTTCAGGAATTGCAGATAAAGTTTCAACAGAAGTCAGATTTTTATTCATTAAAAAGATAAATACAATACAACCTGCTACCTCAAAAACATAATTGATTTTATTTAAGATAATGCTTTTCCATTTTGGTTTCATCTGGATAAACAAAACACTTAACAAGTCAAGTTTGGGAGAGAAATAAATGAGACAAGTAAACAGGACACTTAGTAAGACAAGTAAACAAACATTTAGAAGACAACTTAGCAAGACAAGTAAACAAAACATTTAGAAGACAAGTTAGCAAGACATGTAAACAAAACATTTAGAAGACAAGTTAGCAAGACAAGTAAACAAAACATTTATAAGATAAGTTAGCAAGGCAAGTTAACAAAACATTTATAAGATAAGTTAGCAAGACAAGTAAACAAGACATTTAGAAGACAAGTTAGCAAGACAAGTAAACAAAACATTTAGAAGAAAAGTAATCAAGAGAAGTAAAAACATTTAGAAGACAAGTTAGCTAGACAAGTAAACAAAAACATAGCAAGACAAGTAAACAAAACATTTAGAAAATAAGTTAGCAAGACAAGTAAACAAAACATTTAGAAGACAAGTTAGCTAGAGAAGTAAACAAAAACATATCAAGACAAGTAAACAAAACATTTAGAAGACAAGTTAGCTAGACAAGTAAACAAAAACTTAGCAAGACAAGGAAACAAAACGTTTAGAAGACAAGTTAGCTAGACAAGTAAACAAAAACTTAGCAAGACAAGTAAACAAAACGTTTAGAAGATAAGTTAGTAAGACAAGTAAACAAAACATTTAGAAGACAAGTTAGCAAGACAAGTAAACAAAAAACTTAGCAAGACAAGTAAACAAAACGTTTAGAAGAAAAGTAATCAAGAAAAGTAAAAACATTTAGAAGACAAGTTAGCAAGACAAGTAAACAAAAACTTAGCAAGACAAGTAAACAAAACATTTAGAAGACAAGTTACCTAGACAAGTAAACAAAAACTTAGCAAGACAAGTAAACAAAACATTTAGAAGACAAGTTAGCAAGACAAGTAAACAAAAACATAGCAAGACAAGTAAACAAAACATTTAGAAGACAAGTTAGCTGGACAAGTAAACAAAACATTTAGAAGACAAGTTAGCTAGACAAGTAAACAAAACATTTAGAAGATAAGTTAGCAAGACAAGTAAACAAAACATTTAGAAGATAAGTTAGCAAGACAAGTAAACAAAACATTTAGAAGATAAGTTAGTAAGACAAGTAAACAAAACATTTAGAAGATAAGTTAGCAAGACAAGTAAACAAAACATTTAGAAGAAAAGTAATCAAGAAAAGTAAAAACATTTAGAAGACAAGTTAGCAAGACAAGTAAACAAAAACTTAGCAAGACAAGTAAACAAAAACTTAGCAAGACAAGTAAACAAAACATTTAGAAGATAAGTTAGCAAGACAAGTAAAGAAAAACTTAGCAAGACAAGTAAACAAAACATTTAGAAGACAAGTTAGCTAGACAAGTAAACAAAACATTTAGAAGATAAGTTAGCAAGACAAGTAAACAAAACATTTAGAAGACAAGTTAGCAAGACAAGTAAACAAAACATTTAGAAGATAAGTTAGCAAGACAAGTAAACAAAACATTTAGAAGATAAGTTAGTAAGACAAGTAAACAAAATCTTAGCAAGACAAGTAAACAAAACATTTAGAAGACAAGTTAGCAAGACAACTAAACAAAACATTTAGAAGACAAAACATTTAAGACAAGTAAAACAAAAAACATTTAGCAAGATAAGTTAACAAAACAAGTAGAAGAAAACATAGCTACAAGAAGTAAGACAAAAAAACATTTAGAAGATAGGTTAGCAAGACAAGTAAACAAAACATTTAGAAGATAAGTTAGTAAGACAAGTAAACAAAAACTTAGCAAGACAAGTAAACAAAACATTTAGAAGACAAGTTAGCTAGAGAAGTAAACAAAAACATAGCAAGACAAGTAAACAAAACATTTAGAAGACAAGTTAGCTGGACAAGTAAACAAAACATTTAGAAGACAAGTTAGCTAGACAAGTAAACAAAAACTTAGCAAGACAAGTAAACAAAACGTTTAGAAGACAAGTTAGCTGGACAAGTAAACAAAACATTTAGAAGACAAGTTAGCTAGACAAGTAAACAAAAACTTAGCAAGACAAGTAAACAAAACATTTAGAAGATAAGTTAGCAAGACAAGTAAACAAAAACTTAGCAAGACAAGTGAACAAAACATTTAGAAGACAAGTTAGCTAGAGAAGTAAACAAAAACATAGCAAGACAAGTAAACAAAACATTTAGAAGACAAGTTAGCTGGACAAGTAAACAAAACATTTAGAAGACAAGTTAGCTGGACAAGTAAACAAAACATTTAGAAGATAAGTTAGCAAGACAAGTGAACAAAAACTTAGCAAGACAAGTGAACAAAACATTTAGAAGACAAGTTAGCTAGAGAAATAAGACAAGTAAACAAAACATTTAGAAGACAAGTTAGCTGGACAAGTAAACAAAACATTTAGAAGACAAGTTAGCTGGACAAGTAAACAAAACATTTAGAAGATAAGTTAGCAAGACAAGTAAACAAAAACTTAGCAAGACAAGTGAACAAAACATTTAGAAGACAAGTTACCTAGACAAGTAAACAAAAACTTAGCAAGACAGGTAAACAAAACGTTTTGAAGACAAGTTAGCTAGACAAGTAAACAAAAACTTAGCTGGACAAGTAAACAAAACATTTAAAGACAAGTTAGCTGGACAAGTAAACAAAACATTTAGAAGATAAGTTAGCAAGACAAGTAAACAAAAACTTAGCAAGACAAGTGAACAAAACATTTAGAAGACAAGTTACCTAGACAAGTAAACAAAAGCTTAGCAAGACAAGTAAACAAAACATTAGAAGACAAGTTAGCAAGACAAGTAAACAAAACATTTAGAAGACAAGTTAGCAAGACAAGTAAACAAAACATTTAGAAGACAAGTTAGCTAGACAAGTAAACAAAAACTTAGCAAGACAAGTAAACAAAACATTTAGAAGATAAGTTAGCAAGACAAGTAAACAAAACATTTAGAAGATAAGTTAGCAAGACAAGTAAACAAAACATTTAGAAGATAAGTTAGCAAGACAAGTAAACAAAACATTTAGAAGACAAGTTAGCTAGACAAGTAAACAAAAACTTAGCAAGACAAGTAAACAAAACATTTAGAAGATAAGTTAGCAAGACAAGTAAACAAAAACTTAGCAAGACAAGTAAACAAAACATTTAAAAGAAAAATAAATAAAACACTTAGCAAGATAAGTTAGTAATATGGGTAAATAAAATACATAGCAAGACACTTAGCAAGACAAATTAGCAAGTATCTTTTTTTACTTTAATAGCAAAATGTTGGATTAAATAAAACAAATTATATTTTTAAAGAATACAACTCTCTGTTCTGCACTACAAACCTTAATCTTTCATAAGTTTTGTATTATTTGTTAATTATGTATTTGATGTAAATAATGTAATTCATCAATGAAATAGTGTTGCTAAGTGAACAAGTAATGGTGGCAGTGGAATTTTGAACATAAATATTTGATGATAAAAGCTCTACTGAGAAGAATACTCTTTTTCATCAAGACAATTAAGAAATGGTTCATCCTGTACTTACATTCTATACAAAAATTGATGCCAGTTGGTAAAAATGTTTTGTTAATGTTAATTTTGTTACAAATATCTAAATGTAATTCAGAAAATTAATCATATTACTTTGTTTGTGGTAATACTTATAACTTCTAATTTCTCATATTTGATAATTAAAAAAAAATATTTTTAGGGTTCTGTATTTTTCAATCCATCTCTATGAGCACGGGGCCTTTTGGCCAGAACTTCGAGAGTCTAATTTTGACTATGTGGGAGAAGGTTCTGGGAAAGGTTTCAATATTAATGTTCCTTTGAATAAGGTATTTTCCTGAATTTGTCATTTATTTTTAAACCTGTGCCTAACTGAAAATCCTAGGTTCATTTCAGTAACTTCAGTGTAACATGCTACACACATACATATATATAAAACCTTTTTCTGATTGAAAACATTTT
This sequence comes from Tachypleus tridentatus, assembly GCF_004210375.1. NCBI lineage: Eukaryota > Metazoa > Arthropoda > Merostomata > Xiphosura > Limulidae > Tachypleus > Tachypleus tridentatus. The sequence continues at coordinate 173,829,979 of NC_134837.1, read as the reverse complement.
AGGGTTTAGAATCCAAATTTTATTGAAATTATTTTGATACTGATTTATATTTAACTACTTAAACTATTCCAAATGTTTTATTATTCATTTATAGATCATGTGTTTTCATTTTAGTGTATATTAAATGTTGTACTCATTCACACAGAAGACAGGAGCTTCCTGGGGTGACATGGGAGTTGGTCAGATCCAACTTCAGACCCCCTTCTCCTCGATATGCCACTCCTCAGGGTTTTCTAAGGGTGGTAATAAGTCAAGTCAATGTAAATAGCAAGTAAAGCATGAAACCTGATGATGATTGGCATATCCCTGTTATGTTACATTAGTTATAAGACATGTCCTGTGTTTATATCTGCTTTTTCTGGTGTTGGTTACTCCTCTTTTCTAGGGCTAATATCCAGTTAAGTGATTGCAAGCAGTTTATTAAAAAGCTATCTACTGCTCTTAACCATGATCGGTTTTTGAAACAGAGGAGAGAACTATTTAGCTTATTTACACTTGTCTCTAAAGGGCACTTGAAAAATAATGTATTTCTAACTCTAACTTTGAGTAGCTTAGCATGAAATTCAATAAACACACACAAAAAAAATGTTTCTAACTAATTCTGTTCATTAATGTTCCAGTTATTTGTGGGCTATTTGATCTTTATTTGTATTTAAATCTTTCAATTTTTATGGTGTTTTGTTGAAGCCTTGTAGGAGTTTTATATATATATCAGTTTGTCACTGTAGATTTTGTTTTGTTAGAAATGTTATCTTTATTTCATTCTTAGAAGTTACAAAGTTATAAATATAATTCTCTCTTCAGACAGGAATGGGAAATGAAGATTATCTCGCAATCTTTCAAAATATACTTCTTCCTGTGGCCTATGAGGTAATTATCTTTTCTTCCTATCTCTAGATAATTCTAGTTATAGAAAATTAATGTTAGTTGTTTCAGAATAATTTGACTTTGAGGCAAATACTTAAGACACTTAGATGACATTGATAATTATTACTGGTGTTAAACTAACTTAATGTTGTCAACAAGCTAAAATACAGGATTTGATTTCTCATTGCAGATTTAGCTGTTGTTTGATTTTGTGCTGAAACAAATTGTTAGTAAAATACTTATAATTTTAATGTTTTAATTTTACTGAATATATTCTAAACCAACTGCACCTATGTATTTTTTCAATTCTCTGTTTTACTTGGTGTAGTAACTGCTAATCATCTGAAAATTGTCACTACCTTTGTTAATGTAGAAATTAAGTCAGAATAATCATGTTATTAGTTTAGATTAAAGCTTTTACTCAAAATGAAATGTGGTGTTCCAGATATTAGATTGGTAATATGTTTTATCTTTATGTAAATCATGGTGGGGAAAAATCAGAGGTATTATCTAGTATTTTTTTAGGTTTACATATGTATAGTCCTTTCGTTACCTGAAATATGTTCAAATTAATTATTAATTTTTATTCAGTAGACCAGCTGTTAATTTAGATGTCTTCTTTTCTTCATAATATTACAGTGAGGAGAAGAAACAAAATCACAACTGATTTACCAGCTACTGCATTAAATAATCATGCTATGAACTAAAGAGGTAGATTAGGTCTTTACATCATTTGTGGATTATGTCTTTTGTTCACTAAAATTATATGATTCAGTGATTAAGGGAAAATTCACAAATTATTTACAATGTGTTGGGTATTGTAAATAGTTTGATAAAATCTGTGTTTTAAGGTGGAGTATTCTTGTCCTTTCCATCCATCAGTGTGTGGGTGGGAAGTTTTGTCCCTTATATTTCTCCTATCTCATTGTTTAATGGTTTCTACAACGTGGAAAATGTTACAAAATTAATGTTATTAATTGATGCTTGTACTTCAGTACAGCTAGCTGATTACCCATGGTGGCAGTGCATTAGATTCGCATGTTACATATCTCTACCCCAAGAATGGAGAAAAATAAAGTTCTCCATGACAGGAAATGGAGGTGGAGTGAAAATAATTGTTACCACTAATGCAAACCTACATGAACACAGGATAAACATTTTGTGAAGTTGAGGGATTGCACATTATGAAATAAAAAGTTTTTCCAGTATCATATAAGCAAGAGTTCCATTATTGTATGATGTTTTTTGTAGAAGTGCAGTTAATCATCATTTATAGTGTGAAACTGAGAAAAGTTTTCATTATCTTACACATTTGGAATTATCAGATTTTTATGTGACTGTAACCTGGCTGTTTCAGTTCATGAAATAATATTTATGAGTAATTCCGAGAATTCGTTTGCAATCAGATGGAAACCACTGGCTTGTTATCATTTGTTGTTTGACTTGTTTGTGTAATATCTTGCAGTTTGATGAGTTGGTGCTGCCTTAGAACAGATAGTAATGTATAATAACATGTGTCACTTACCCAGTCATCAAATCATTATTATACCTGTGACAAAACATTTTATTTTTTTTGCTGAAGTTAAGATTTATTTATAAATATCAGTTGAGGTTGACAGACAATAAATAATGCATTGCATTTGTCTGGGAAGTTATAGACAACATATTGAACTGCTAGCAGTAATTAGATGGATGCAGTCCACTAACAATTCTTTTAGCAGTACTTCCTGGATAGATGCAGTCCACTAATAATTCCTTTAGCAATACTTCATGGATAGATGCAGTCCACTAATAATTTTTTTAGCAGTACTTCATGGATAGATGCAGTCCACTAATAATTTTTTTAGCAGTACTTCATGGATAGATGCAGTCCACTAATTAATTCCTTTAGCAGTACTTCCTGGATAGATTCAGTCCAATAATAATTCCTTCAGCAGTACTTCCTGGATAGATTCAGTCCACTAACGATTCCTTTAGCAGTACTTCCGGGATAGATGCAGTTCACTAACAATTCATTTAGCAGTACTTCATAGGTAGATTCATTCCACTAATAATTCCTTTAGCAGTATTTCATGGATTGATGCAGTCCACTAATAATTCTTTTAGCAGTACTTCATGGATAGATGCAGTCCACTAATTAATTCCTTTAGCAGTACTTCCTGGATAGATTCAGTCCAATAATAATTCCTTCAGCAGTACTTCCTGGATAGATTCAGTCCACTAACGATTCCTTTAGCAGTACTTTCTGGATAGATTCAGTCCACTAACAATTCCTTTAGCAGTACTTTCTGGATAGATTCAGTCCACTAACAATTCCTTTAGCAGTACTTTCTGGATAGATTTAGTCCACTAATAATTCCTTTAGCAGTACTTCCTGGATAGATTCAGTCCACTAATAATTCCTTTAGCAGTACTTCCTGGATAGATTCAATCCACTAGCAATGCTTTTAGCAGTATTTCCTGGATAGATTCAGTCCAATAACAATTCCTTTTTAAAATATACTTTCCTTTGTCTAAACTTTCTCTCAAGCAAGATCAATTGATCTGTTTATAGCAATACAGTAAATATTTTAATTTTGAGTAATTCAGAAGAGTTTATATGCCTTATACTTTAAAGGTTTTGTACCAGAAATAATGCTATTGTAATTATATACATCACTTTCATACTGGCTTTTTATTTCATTATACTTGGAGTGAGAGGTGCTTGTATATCTGTTTGTCATCTTTACAGTACTCCCCTGAATTGGTGATTGTGTCAGCTGGTTATGATGCAGCTCTTGGTTGTCCTGAGGTAGGATTTGTGTTTCTATCTATCCATTTTCCCAGTAAATGATGTATAATTTGTGTTTTTATCTATCCAGCTTACCAATAAATAACACACAATTTGTGTTTTTATCTATGCAGTTTACCAATAAATAACACACAACTTGTGTTTTTATCTATCCAGCTTACCAATAAATGACACACAATTTGTATTTTTATCTATCCAGCTTAGAAATGGGATAGTGTTAGAATGGATCACTCAAATTGACATCTGGGTCTCCTTTATAAACAGATATCCTGGCTTAAACTAATGACCTTCTTCATCATATGTATGAAGAAGCCCTTCTGACTTTTAACAAGTAATCCACAAATTAAATAGGATAGGCTTTGGCACTTTTTTTCTGATGTATTTAAGTTCTCTTTTCAATTCAACTTTTTCTTTTTTTAATTATAATTTATCTTGCATTTATTTATTTTGTATATCTATTTTTTTTCAGTATTCCAGTCATTTTTCACTCTAAATTTAGAAAGAAAATATCTATGGATGTGTGTATATATATATGTATATGTCTTTTAATGCAAGTATTGTCATTCAAGTGTTTTTGTTCTATATTTGTCATTGGTACATAGAACAAACTTAAAAGAGTTTGTTATCTATTGTGAGTCAAGCAGTTTAAGTAGTAATTTTATCTTGAAAAAGTTACAGAAACGAGACAGTGGATAATATAAATATAGCCTTGTTTTGAAATTTGTTTGTTTGTTTTTTAATAAACAGAGGAAAATTACCCTTAACAATATATTATTAAATATCATTAATATTAACAATATATTATTAAATATCATTAATATTAACAATATATTATTAAATATCATTAATATTAACAATATATTATTAAATATCATTAATATTAACAATATATTATTAAATATTAACATTATATTATTATATATTATTAAATATTATTAATATTAACAATATATTATTATATATTATTAATATTAACAATATATTATTAAATATTAACAATATATTATTAAATATTAAATATTATTAATATTAACAACATATTATTATTATTAGTAATATTAAATATTACTATATATTATTAAATATTATTATATATTATAAAATATTATATATTATAAAGTATTACTATATATTATTATATATTATTAAATATATTGTAAAGATTAAGTGATCTTTCAGATGATTTTCTTGAAAAACTGTTTTAAGATAAAATTAGATCAAAAATTTGAGTCTCTTGATTTAAAATTTGAGCTTAAAGGTGGTTAGATAAATTAATAATATAATTATGTATCAGATTGTATAGCACCAAGAAAGTTATACTTATTGTGAATTTTGTTTGTAATCTTGGATTGTTTTATGTTTCTTATCCTAGAATTGTTAGCATTCAGTTTCTAAATATTGTTATTTAATTCTGGTTTTTTAATGGCTTGAGATGTATATGATCTATAAAAGTTAAAATATAACAGGATATATAAAGATATATATATATATATAAGATATATATAAAGATTCAGTGTGAAAGATAACTGAGTTATGGAAATATTTTGTAACTCATATATCATGTAAAATATGCTGTTTGTATGGGTTGACAGTTTATATATCAAATTATAATATAGTAATGAAACTACTATTGTTTATTGTTATGATTTTTTTGTTTTGAACTCTCAAATGTCAGTTACATTTTCTTAACTATCTGTATGCTCACCCTTTCAGTTCTGGGGTGTCATAAAGCTACATTCAATCCCACTTTTTGTTGGTAACGAGAAACCCAAGAGTTTAAAGTGGTTGGTGTTAATTAGCTACCTGCTCAGGTAGCTTTGAATAATTTTGCATGAAACTCAAAAAACACAACACCTGTCTGACGAAAACATTCTCATATTAGATTTAACCTTATCATGACTTTTTAACTTGTGTTAGTATCAATTGTTCAGTTAGAAAGTAAGTAAATGAACTCCTGGTATAATGTCCAATACTAGCTATTTAAAAAAAATATGTATTGTTTATGTGAAACTGTAGTTTAAAGTGAAAGTTTGACATTAATGAAATAAGTTATAAAACTGATACGACTAATGAAACTTCCAACAGGGAAAAATGGAAATTTCGCCTGCGGCTTATTCACACTTCCTTCATTCATTGATGGGACTAGCCACTGGTAAAGTGTGTGTCGTTCTAGAGGTGGGCCTTCTTTTATTGTGTCAATATTAACTTCATATTGTACAGAATCTTGTGTTGGTCTTTGTGTGTGATGTAATGGCAACTCTTTGTCTTTGTTAACTTTAAGACTATTATGATCTTTTAATCAGAGAAACTGTAGCTTTTAAACAAAGGGATTTATAGTTAGAAGAATTGACATTTAAAAAAAAAAATTACCATGTTTGTAACATTGTGAACACAAACCTGTAATAAAAATGTACAATGTTTATGGAGACACATTTATATACATAAAGAATTCAACAAAGAATTCTCTTGGCTGGAGATTGATTCATAGCCTAGTATAGGTAACGTAGTACCCTGGTGTGTTGGTTTAGAGTGGTAATATTTTGTTCAGTTCAGGAAGTTTCCTTTATTCTGCATGTACTATTGTTTGGTTCTTTGTTTAAGATTAAAGTGTTTTGTATAGCATTTTGTAGGATCTTTTTCTGTATATATTCCAGTACCTCTTTAAAGCATCTTATGTAAATTTTATACATTTATAATAAATCTTACCTAATTATTCAGTCAAGCAATCACCAAACTTTTACTTAATATCAATAATAAGTAGTATGTCTGTTTGTAATTTAGGGCGGTTACTGTGTATCGTCCTTAGCAGAAGGTGTGGCTTTGTCACTTCGCACGTTGCTGGGAGACCCATGTCCTGACATTGGGCCTGTGGCTCAGCCAAGTGAAAGGTGATGATTTTATTGGTTTGTGGTTCAGAGGAGAAAAGGAATTGTGAAACGTTTTAAAATATTGTATAATAACATTATGACATAGTATTATAATGTTATTTTTATGTTATTTTACAGCTATTTTGTTTCGAGAGAATATAAATTATTATTTTTGCTGGGTAATTAAATTTGTTATGACTCCAGTACATTAGGTTTGGTTCAATGGTTTTGCTGTACATAGAAGCCTTTCTTGTACCCACTACATTGTTTTCACTTCAGTGATTAATTATTTTCTGCAAATGCAGCTTTTAAAATGATTAAGCTGTGATAACCAAACTGAGCTTGGAGCAGTACTATTAAAAGCCAGTCAGTGTCCCAGTGGTAAGTCTGAAGGTTATAACACTGTAAAATGGGATTCAATACCAGGTAGCTCATGGTGTAGTTTTGCACTTAACTGCAAAGGAACAAAATCATTGTTAGACCTCAAGAACTAGAGATAGCATGTATTAAAAGTGATTAAATATCAGTGTAATAAGTGGTATTTTTTTACAATGCCCACAGTGTGGTTGAGACAATCCTGAATGTCATTGCATCTATTCGTCCATTTTGGCACAGTCTGCAGTTACAGGGAAGCTACGACGAAAACAAAGGAGAAATAAAATCCACTGAAAGAATCAGGTGATGTTAAAATATCTTTAGAAGCAAACTAGGACAGTGTCTGAAACTATATATGAGATTGGGGTATGTTCATCTTACAAACCTTTATATGATGTAAACCTTAATAGGGTATTAGAAAAACAACTGAGTAGGTAGATAAGAAGAAATATGCCATTGAGATTTATAAAATAAATAAAAAGATGAAACATTTTCACCCATTTATTGAGGTAAGGATTATGATGTCAAGGTGTAAAAAAGATAAACAGTTAACTTGTGGTTTAATCAGAATTTGGATTAATGATTAGAAGCTATATTATTTGGAGACACTAACTTCAGTTAACTCATTTAATCCTAATCCTGTTTAATCAATTAGTTTGCAGGGTACTAAATGTAACTGCAAGTCATAGGTAATTAATTATATTGACTAATCTATTAAATCACCCAGATCAACAAAATAAAAATATTTTTACTTGAGCAGTTTGTTTTGAATATTTTTCTTTACATATTCCATTTATGGCTTTAATACACAACTGACATGCAGAAACTTGCCTTTTTCATTTGATGTTTGTAGAGAAGAAAAATCTGCGATATTCCTATGGATGACATTTTTCTTTTTCTGATGTATTTGGAAACGGTTGACTGCTCTTCTATCTGTGTTTTTATATTTGTTATTGGTCACTTTTTCTTCTTCTACTTGTGCTTTTAGGAGAAGACTGGTCTTCTGTTTATTATCTTAGTCCTGAACGACTTGTTTTTTCTTTTCCTTATCTGATGACTTTCAGAGAGGATGATTTAGCTTTTCTGATGGAAGGTTTGAACTTGGCCATAAGGAAGCTTTTTTTTTTGTAATCAGATGAGTAATTTATGAACTTAGTCAAATTTCATTAACTTTTATTTACCATAATGAATTGATCAGGATGATTTCATTAATTTAATTTATGTCTGACTTCCAGTGTTGCTCACTTTTCAAAAACATTTATTGCTGAAATATTTCAGGTTTTTAACTAAAATCTGTATTTTATTTTATTTCCATTTTGACAGACATAGACCAGAAATTTATTATCTAGGACAGGCCAAGATACAAGAAACTTATCCAACAAGATATTTGTGCATAAACTGTGATAATGAACTGAAAACACAATTGGAACAACAAATAGAACAACTTATAAGACAAACAGATCTTACTGTTCCACCTCATCGAACAGCACTTGTATTTGACGAAAGGATGATGAAGCATCATAACCATATGGAAAGGTGCCATTTCTGTTTTTTTGTAGAACTTCAACTTTAACTAAAATACATACATTTGAAATAGTTCTTGACATAGTGTCTACACCTGGGTACATACGAGTTTATTAAATAGGTCCAATGGGAGATCTGTATTTTCAGTAGTTTGTTTTTCCATATGTTGTGCCTTAACTGCAGTAAGCAGTGTTATCTCTGGATTAAGTTTTAAGAAATTTTATTACATTAAAAAGTTGTATATGAAGACATTGATAACTTTAGAAAAAGAGCAGTTAGAATCTAATTACTGACTTTACACTGTCTATGACAGTTATATTGTTAATATTTGTCTAACCCTTTAGTAACAGGAAGGTCAAAGTGCATTTGTTAAAAAAAACAACCTTTCTACATTATCACATTCAAAATTTAATTATGATTAAATTAATTTTTTATATCATGTAAGTTTGTTTTAGTTACTTATTTTTATAAGAAAATATTTTAAAATAACCTAATTACCACTGGTATGTGAATTGTGACATTGGCTCTCTATGTCTAACCTCTTCTCTCATTTATTTACCCTCCAAGAATTTTGAAATTTAACTTAGTTTACTCTCTATAATGTTGTCATTGCTCAGTCAATCCATAATTTTTATACTTTCAGTCTTATTTGGTTATGGAGTCATAAACTATAAAATTAGATCCACATGCCACGCCCATCTGTCTTATCCTCTCTTTCAAAAATTGCTAATAATTGTCTCTTATAACTTAATTATCAACTTTACACTATCTAGTATAGGTATGTTGTTACTTTCATTTTAAAACTTTTGTTTTCCATATTAAGCTACATGAACTTGCCAGTAAATAGTTATTTCTGTTCATTTGATCTCTTTGTTCCTTTATTTACATTTACATTTAATTATAAGGGTCATCCCTGAGTAACCATTTAATAGAGAGTAATCGCTTTGGACTTTATCACAAATAGCAGTTCTGAGGTCTCGTTTTTGTATAATGATATATTTGTTGTTGTTATACAGAGGCCACCCAGAAAGAGCTGAAAGAATCACCAGTATATATAACAAGTTAAAGGAACTTGGATATATAGATATGTGCTACATTCTGAAGGTGAGTTTAGTTGACCATTCTGTCCAAGTCTCATATAAAAGCTGTCAGTTTCCATGAAAATAAAACAAGTCCAAAAGCTGAATAATTTCTATTAAAGCGAGATAATGCAGACTGTGTGCATTAAGCTGAAAGAGGAAAAAAACTCCCCAGAAGAAGAGACATTGTGGTAGATGTAAACAATGGTTATCAGAAGAGACATTCACCTGAGGTGGATGTAAACAGTGGTTATAAGAAGAAACATTGGGGTAGATGTAAACACTGGTTATAAGAGGAAACATTGGGGTAGATATAAACAATGGTTATTAGAAGAGACATTCACCAGGGGTGGATGTAAACAGTGGTTATCAGAAGAGACATTGGGGTAGATGTGAGCAATGGTTATCAGAAGAAACATTCACCAGGGGTGAATGTAAACAGTGGTTATCAGAAGAGACATTGAGGTGGATATGAACAATGGTTATAAGAAGAAACATTCAAAGCACGTGATTGATGTTGACATAAACAGTGGTTACACGAACTAGCACCTAATTAAGATGGACACAGTGGTCCTTTGACCAAACACTCAAGGTTGATATAACAGTGTTTGTAATAACAGATATTTAAGGAAGACATAAACAGTGGTCATAAGAACACACACTTAAGTGGTCATAAGAACAAACTAAATAAATCACTTTCAGGAAGTAGAATGAAAATGATTCACAGTGTGATTATTATTCTAGGCAAGATGGCTACATCAATAGTTATTATTAAGTGAAATAAAAGTTTCTATTGTGATTTAAATTAACATTTTGTTTCATTGTATTACAGTTTGGAACTAGTTAGGGTCAAATACAATTTTTTTAATGGTCATCTGTCTGTTTTTTTACACCTTACATGTTTCTATTATTTATTATTTATGTTCCTACATTTTTGTTCATATTCTCTTCTTTAGTCTAGATTTGCAACAGAGGAAGAAATAGCTTTGGTTCATAAGTAAGTTTCATCTGTTTGTTTAGCCAGACTGTTGGTTTGTGCACTTTTGTTTCCATTGAAATACTTCTTGTTGAAGTTATTTATTTCCAATTCATGAACTTGTTAAAAGAAGTCAATATTCTGTATATGTATATATGTAAGCTTTACACACCCTAAAGTAGTATTTATCAGATTGCAAGTTTTAATTGCTTTTAGATATTCTTAACTTAGTGTAATTTGAAATTATTTAAAGTTCTTGGATAATTTTATAAATCATAAGCTCATTTATAAATGAGTTTATTTTTGGTTGGTTTTATTATAAATTTAAGCCTAACCTACAAAAGTCCAATGTTAGCTGAACCTGGTTCAATACTGAGATTAGGAGAGAAGTAATTAAAAAAAAAAGTTACAGTTTAATGATTTCCATAAATCTGACCATTCATGCTGTATGTCATATTTCTTAAAGTTTTCAAGTGTAAGGATAAGTAAAACTAATTATACCACTGTTACTGATGAGGATAGTAACTTACATAACCAGTACCACCATAATGTCTTTGTTAATATTAATACATGTGTATTTTAGGTTTTAATTACAACCAGAATAAATTTTTTATGTACAATTCTTTAGATTTCAACAAATGGTGATGACAATTTATTATTATGCATATCACTGAATTGGTTGTTTTGTCTTAAACAAAATCAATATATTTATAATCATAAATAAAAAAGTCATAATCTTTTTTTTAATTTTGTAAGTGGATTCATATGATTCTAAATTTTATTTGTCAGGAAGGATTATATTTATAAAATGAAGAAGACAGAAACCATGAAACCCAGAGATATTCATAAATTCCAGACAGACTATGATTCAATCTACATGTGTAAGGTAGGTTTTGTTTTTTGAGGTGTTAGAAAATATTGTTTTGTAAAGCACTTTGATTAATTAAATTACAAGTTAAAACTAAATTTTTAGTACTTTCTCTGTTTTTATTTTTCAGGAAACATACGGATGTGCCCTTCTCGCAACTGGTACTCTGTTACAGTTGACAGAAGCAGTGTGCTCTAGGACAGTAAGTTTTCTCTGCATCATGAGCATGAAGATGAAGTCAGCATTTCTGTTAGGAGCATAATACATAACATAGAAACATTAGGATAAAAACTGAAGTAACAAAGCTATGAGGTGTTTCTCTGTTCAAAACATAAAACACAAAAACAGAGAAGCAAGGTGTTTCCTTATCAGAACATAAGATTTGAGAAATCTGCAAAAATACAGTAAAATAATTTGCTTCTGTTCATAGTAATAAAATAAAGTATTCCATAGAAATGTAGTATCCTTCAGTTCTTAATAATTAAATCAAACATTGGACAATAATATGAAAAGTAATGAAACTAAAGAAGTAATCTTTAATTGTACATTCAATCAAAACATGAAATTAGTACAAAAATTTAATCTGCAACAATGTAGGGTTGTTTATTTCATGTAACAGAATACGTTTCAGTTTATGTACTTTATTTATTATTTTTATTTTTGAATTAGAGGTGATACACACCAAATTAGTACTACCTTCTTATCAAAGCAAGCTACCTGCACATATCAGAATTAAAGTCGTATATCTACTAAAACTAATTAAGTATAGTGTTTCAGCTATATAACTTATGAATATTAGAATGCATTGTTTTGTTGGTTAGCTACCTGTGCTGTCAAAAATATTTGTGGTTATAAACAAAATAATATCTCATGAGCCTCAGCTAGCCCAAGAGGCTTAGGTTTAGCCTGAAACCAATGTTGATTTATTGTTGTAATAAAATAATAAACCTAAAATTAATTAGAGATAAGGAAATTAGACAAATAAATTATACAGTTCAACACCGTGCTAAAATTTTCACTTGTTTAGCGTGATGACTAGTGTGACCTACCCAATCATGGTAAAATTTGTATTTGATTTGGTCAGCTAATTAAGTTTAAGTTAGCCCTAAATCAATATAACAAGTAATAAGAAATAATAACAATAAAATTAAATTAGTTATAATAAATATAATAGCTGTACTGTTAACTCTCTCACTATGGGCTCAGTCGAAATGAACGAGCTTGTAACCCCAGTTTAACCTTTATAGTGTAACTTTTAATATGTTTTGTGTATCTTCAAAAAATTTGCAAGCTTTCAGTGTAATTATTAAGAGTCGTTTGTATACAAAAAAATCAGAATTTTTAATGAAGTATTTTCTTTGAAATTTTTTCCACGAGTTTATGAAGTTTGACTCCTCTGAGTGCAAAGTAATTGTCATATTAAGACTAAAAATATTTTCTTCATCTTAAAAATTTCAAATTTCATTTGTGAAATCTCAAAACCTTCCTAAATAAATGTCAAATATTTCATAATTTGGTAAAATGTTTTGATCCAATCACCAAAGTAGCTTTGAACGAGTAACAGTACAATTATTTCTACTTAAATTTTATTGTTTTATTTTACTTTGAACCATGAGTTATTGGTATTCCTACCATAAAAATGTGTAAATTATTTGGGGAATATGTCGCTCGCATTATCCTGCTGAATTACATAATGCATGAGCTACTTACTACTTTTTTATTATAACTTATGAAAAAAATTTTATATTTATTATCCTTTATTTTACCTAATCTAATGCCATCTAACCTAAACGTTTTACATTTTCTTTGCTTTTATTATAATAAGTAAAGAATATACACTAAAATCAAGAAATAAAGTATTTTCCTGGATGTTTTAAAAAATTTTGTTATTGACTGTCAATGACACTTAAACCTACATTTTTTATACTAATGGTACTACTGCACTAAAAATAATTTTTATTTAGTTAAATAATGCACCAATTAACAGAATAATCACATGCAAAATGTGGACGATGTGTTACAACCATCACAATTTTCCTGACTTTCTAGCTATGTGGCAAAAGCTGTTAACAATTCAGTCAAATTTCTCAGTGTGTTTCCTGTGAGAATAAAGTTTTAACTGAAAGCATGATTGAGAATTTTTTATACAGAAAATAACAATAATGTGTGATTTTGCAGAATTTAGTCTTGGCTTTCTATTGGTTATAATATAGTATTAAATGTCACAATTTCTGAAGGAAAGGATGTAATAGTTGGGACTGGCAAGAGGGGTCTGATTTTCTTTTTGATGGCTCTGTAGTTAAATAAAATTGAAGTCCATAAAAACTATGCTTTGCCTGAGCAATTACGACTCTATGTTGAGTAATTTACATTAAATTTCACAATTCTTCAAGATGTGGTAAATAAATTGGATAAGAGAGGACGTGTAGAGAGAAAATGTCAGAATTCTCCTGCTATGGAAAATTGAGGATTTTATTTTGATACTGCCATATAAAGTTAAAAATTTGAAACTTATATAATGTTAAAAGTTGCATTATAAGCTGTTTTATACTAGTTTTATATTTATATCATAAGATAGTAGTTTTATTAAATATTTACTGTAATTCACTAAAACCTAGTGACATCCACAGGAAAAGAAACCCATAACACAAGTGTTAATGAAAGTAACCATAAAAAAGGACAGAATGTAATATAATTAACTGGAAATAAATAAATAATACTTAATATCTGCAATGATTGTGAGAACTCCAGTTATCAGAACAGAGTACGTTTGCAAATTGTCATTGTTGGTCATTCCGTCACCTGATCCACAAGATATAAACATTTTAATTTCTGTTCAACATGGTATATAGCGTGTAACACTAACAAGGAATGATCCATAACAAATAACCATGGCCAGCTTACTGTCACTGTGTTAAAACTCCATGCACATCTGGAGCCATAAACATGCTAAAATAAAAAATAAATTCCTTAGAAATGTGTTTACTGTAGAAGGATGGCAGTAGATAATATACGTAATTGCACTAATGACAAGATTTAGAAAAGGAAACAACAACGTGGTTAATGCCAGAAATGTAACAAGGGAAACCTAATGTAACATGACTAGTGATGTGCATTACAGTAAGAACTTGAGAGTAATGACAGGAAAACAAATGGTGATATTTCAGTATTATAGTAGTTCTTTATTACCTTAAATAATTAATATGTAGACATGATAGTTGTGATATCCAGGGAAACTATAAAGACTGTAATTAGTTGCAAGGTCAATGAATTTCAATGACTAAAATTTTTTATGTGGAATTATTTTATGACTGTCTGATCAGACTATTCTTTTTTTTAATTCTGCATATTAAAAGTGATAAATGTTCCTTGTCAATTCAATCACATGTAATTTTTAGGGCCACCCAGTGGCACAGCAATATGTTTGCAGACTTACAACGCTAGAAACTGGGCTTCAATACTAGTGGTGGGCACAGCACAGATAGCCCATTATGTAGCTTTATAAATGACTTGTTTCAGTGCAGAAAGGTTATTTATAAGTTGTTGCTTTCTTACCAAGGAATTCCATGTTCTTTATGTGTTTTGCTTATTTTGATGGGGTTATTTGATTAAGAAATGCAAGATGCTAATTATGAAATTGAAAACATTTCACCAAGAACATGTATTATTGATAGTGTTCAACCATCTAAATCTGTTCTATATTGAGAGGCTTCATTTTAAATCTAGGTGTCAAAAGTTCTGTATTTTAAGACAATCACTTGCACACTTGTATGTATAGAAATGACAGGAAGTAAGGTTAATAATAGCTTGTGTAATGGTTTTGTGTATTTGAATGCTGTAGAGTTTTAGTCACTTGTAAATGTGGTTATAGAATAACTGCTACATTTTCTTTTGATTAGTTTCTTAATGGTGTTGCCATCATCCGACCACCAGGACATCATGCTGAAGCTGGTGAGGCTAGTGGCTTTTGTTTTTTCAACTCAGTGGCTATTGCTGCAAAATTTGCGATGACAAAATTTGACTTGAAAAGGTGAAGGAAACATAAAATGTTGTTGGTACAGTTAGTTGTTTGTGCATGTCATCTTTGTATCTTCAAATACAAGTCAGTCCAGCCTGGCCAGGTAGTTTGGATGCTCGACTCATAATCTGAGGACTGTGGGTTTGAATCCTTGTCACATCAAACATGCCATCTCTTTCAGTCATAGGGATGTTATAATGTAATGATCAATCCAACTGCTCATTGGTAAAAGAGTTGGCAGTGGATGGTGATGACTAGATGCCTTCCCTCTAGTATTACACTCCTAAATTAGGGATGGCTAGAGCAGATAGCTGTCATGTAGCTTTGTATGAAATTCAACAAAGAAATAAATTTATATATAGGCTTGTTGACTTGGAACTTGGTTTTTTGGTGTTTTTTGTGAGTAAAGCTTCATAACAAACCTGAATTTATTTTTATTGCACTTTTATTAAATTTGTCTGTTATTCATGTGCGTTAGGTTATATTATAATAAACTATGAAGTATTCTTATTCTTGTTATATTGGAAAAACAAATTTAATAGAAAGTATAAAGTTGTAGCCAATATAGGACTGTATGGCATACATTTTAGCTGCTGTAAAATTAATAAGTAACATTGTTTGTTTGTTTTTTAAGGAGTGGGCGTACATTTACTATAAACTCATCATTGGTGGATGGGAATTTATTTTTTAGTGTTAAAAAATTCTAAGTTGGAAACCTGTTTTTATGGTGCATAGGTTGTTTTAGTTGGTGGTGTAATTCACAAATAAAAGTTTAATTCTTAATTGGAATACTACATATTTAAAAACAAATATAAAATTAGAAAATTAGATAAAACATATTTAAATATCTATAGTTATGTACTATCTTTGTATACATTGGCAACCCCCGTCCTATTGACAAAAAAGTTTAGTTTCTCTACAATGTAAACTAACACAGGTTCTTTGAGGATTAACTTGGGTTATAGATTATTTTTACTTGAGATTCTTGAGAAGATTTATAAGTTATTTTGTAAGTCCACTGACATGTCAGTGGTTTTCCTATAGTAGAGAGTAGACAGACAGTGAACAACGTATTGATTCACAGAAATGAAGGATTTTTTAAGCAATTTTGACTTTTCGGGTGAATTTCTCCAAGTCAGTCACTTCAAACCCAACTGTAAAGTTACATTCAATTTATTTACCAGTTTCTTCAGCTTGAAGACTGAATCCACTTAGTTTACAGATTTACAGATTTGGACACAAAATAGAATGGGTCAGCGTATTGTTTCTAACTGATATAACCATTGTTATATATCTTGAAAAACAAAGATACCTTTTTTTTAAATCTTAACACAAAGTATACTTGCTGTACTGTAGGATTGTTTGTTAGGCTTGTATTTAACAGTCACCATAGTGTGGGTTTGTTTCCCAGTTTTGTGTTTAATAGTTACTGTAGTGTGGATTTTTCCTAGTTTTGTAGTTAACAGTTTCTGTTACATGGATTTGTTTCCTTGGTTTGTGTTTAACAGTTACTGTAACATGGGTTTGTTTCCTAGGTTTGTGTTTAACAGCTACACATAACACGTTATTAATATGGGATCAGGTTCTCTCCATTAATCAGAACCAGTTCTCCTTTAAAACCATTGATAATTTATATTTCAAAATTGTATCAAATATTTCACACCACATGGGCTAAAGGCAGATTGGTCTATAACTACTAGGAAACATTGTATCTTTACCTTTTTTATGGATGAGGATCATTTTAGCCTTTTTCCAAATTAGCAGAAAAATACTATTATTATAACACAAATTTAATACTTTATAAACCAAATTTTGTTAGCAAAATATATTTCTTTGATTATAGGCAACTTTAAATTATCATATCCAGGGGCTTTACTATCCTCCATCTCCCTGATGACAGTATTAATTTCATACTCTGTAATATTATCTTCATTAATATCATCCTGTATCTCATTGCAAAAACCTGTTCCACAGACCACTTGATCATACTTCACCCATGGAAAGTGATAATTAAGAATTTCATTTATAGCTTCATTTCTACTTTTTGTAATATTCCCATCTTTATCCTTTATTTCATTAATCTGTAAATATTTCTTCTTTTTATCCATGGTAGTTTTGTATGGAGTACCAAAAATATTATTTCCAGTAATACTGGTAATGTAATTTCTTAAGGCTTCTTTTTTAGTGAAAATAATTAACCTTTTATATTTTGCTTGCTGTTTCCTGTATTCCAATTTATAATATTGTCTTAAGTTAATATCTTTAGCCTTTTGAAATCTTCGTAAAGTTCTTACTTTACTCCTGAAGATCTTTAGCTTGGTATTCCACCAGTAAGCTTGTTTGTATCTGAAGATCTTTAGTTTGGTGTTCCACCTGTAAGCTTGTTTGTATCTGAAGATCTTTAGTTTGGTATTCCACCAGTAAGCTTGTTTGTATCTGAAGATCTTTAGCTTTGTATTCCACCAATAAGCTTGTTTGTATCTGAAGATCTTTAGTTTGGTATTCCACCAGTAAGCTTGTTTGTATCTGAAGATCTTTAGCTTTGTATTCCACCAATAAGCTTGTTTGTATCTGAAGATCTTTAGTTTGGTATTCCACCAGTAAGTTTGTTTATATCTGAAGAACTTTATATTATTCTTATTCCTTAAATTTTTAAACAAATCTCTTTAACTTTCTGAGTAATTTTTAATTAAATAATTATCAATATTATCTTTATTGATTACATCATCTTTAATTTCATTTATATATTCTCTTATTTCTATTTTCAAATCCAACCAATTAAGTTTATTTATATGTATAAATTCATTATTATCTATTTTTACATCAAAGTTTGAGAATTCCAATTCTAGCATATTATGATCACAATCAGTAACTTTAAAATGAATATCAAATTCGTTATTATACTTTATCATGGCCAGCTTTTCCCTCCAATTGAGGAGAAAGTTGGTATAGAATCCGAATTATTAAGTAATATAAATTCATTTAAATCCATAAAGTTAGTAACTGAAAACCCCCTATCATCAAGCGCCCTTTGGCCCCAAGCTTCCGACTTAGCATTGAAATCATCTAAAGCTAAAATAATTTCATTTTTATACTTTCTAATAAAATTTTGTAACATATTAAGGTCATCATCAATGACTCCCGATGGGGAGCAGTAAATACTAATCACAATCATAATAAAATTTTCATAAGTAATTCTAATACAAACTAAATTGTTTGTACAATATAAAATATAATTAATATTTTTATTATTAATAATAATCCCTGCCTACCGAATATCAGAAAAAAAAACAATTCTCATACTTTGAGAGAAATGAACTATATTTTGCTCAAAATAATAAGGTTCATTTATGGAAATAATATTCATATTTCTTTGTAGGATATCTTGGTTTAACTGCAGATTGGCTGCTCGTGCCATTGCCAAATTAATATGAGTCACAGAAAGAAAAGAATTTAAAACACTAGCCATAATCAGTACGTGAAATTAATCGATCCATTAAAACACTAACCATAATCATTACGTGAAATTGATCGATCCATTAAAACACTAGCCATATTCATAACATGAAATTATACGATCCATTAAACACTAACCATAATCAGTATGTGAAATTATACGATCCATTAAAACAGTAGCCATAATCATTACGTGAAATTATAGATCTATTAAAACACTAGCCATAATCAGTACATGAAATTAATCGATCCATTTCTTTAAGATAAGTCCTACAATCATAATCCATACAAGAACGATTCACATCAAATTGTGTATTAAATTTCTTATTATGATTATAACAATTTACACAATATACTGGTTTTTCACAATCTTTGGATTGATGTCCCTCTTGTCCACATTTTAAACAGATAGTAACGTTTTTACAATATTTGGCAAGATGCCCAAATTTTCCACAATTATAACAAATTGTGGGTCCTGCATATTCTTTAAATTCGTACCTTCCCCAATTAAGTTTAATTTTATTAATTTGTAACAATTTTTTAAACGTATTTGGTTCAATTGTGACAATATAATTGAAACCTGTGTATGTTTTAAATTTATTATAAACAGTAATTACATCATTTCCTTCAAATATTTCTGAGTTTTGTTCCTTAATGCTAGCAACAAATTTTTGGTCACTAATATCATCATCTATGTTATAAATAATTACTTGTGGATATCCCCTTTTTTTAGGCACATTTATATCAAAATTTTCTTTTAACTCCCTTACATTTAATAATGCATCTTTTTAAGTAAATTAATCTCTTATCTTTTCTCTACTTCCACTAAGATGCCACCTTTAGCTATTGTTCTTACACGTATTTCCAGTTCTTTTGGTTTAACCAAACTTTGCACTTTCCTTTTAGTTTCCATTGATGTCATGTTCTTTTTAGGTATGATGATGAGTATGTTTCTTTTCCAACTTTTACTTCTTTCTCTTCTTCTTGTTCTTGTCATTTTCCCCTCACTCTGAGGTTCTACTTTCATTTTAGTAACTTCTGCAAAAGTAGGCATTCTCTTCTTTTATAATGTCTATGTTTTTCTTAAGTTCAAAATTTTTCCCAAGTAGATGAGAAATCACTTTTTGTTGCATTATAACTATTCTAACTATGTCCATCATTTTACTTTTTAATGTCTTAAAGGAATATTTTTCCAGTTTTTCGGTAAACATTGTTTCCACAAATTCATCTTGGTTTTTAAGAGCATGCTCTAACAGTTCATTAATATCTGACAGATAGTTAATCTTCTTCTGTTCTAAGATGTCCTCTCTTTTTTTTCCTTCTGTGTCATCTGTTTTCTGTTCTTCCTTTTCATCCTCTGCCTCTATCTGACTTCTCTCTTCTTCCTTTTCATTTGTTTTTATTTTCTTTATCTTTTTCATCCCTTCCTTACTAGTGATAGCTTTTCCACTATCACTCATTATTCTGTCTTAATTTACTCACTTAACTAAATACTCCTTTAGCCGTCTAATAATATTTTAAACGCCTCAACCAGGACCAACGAGGATATAGGAGTATTGCCAGGAATTTATATAATAGTAAAACACCAATATGAATAAACAGGATATACTCTGGGCAATTGTCCTGCTTATATAAATATAGAGGTTGATGACGTAGTAGTTCCACAAATCTCCGTAACTAACTAACCCTGGCTCCTTATAGTTGGGTAATAATAAAATCCCATCAATCAGTCTAGAAACAGTTGCCCAACAGATGTTGATGAGTGTTGTTGACCTACCAGTTTCTCTTGTCCTTCAATTTCAAATTAGGTATGGCTAGTGAAGGTAAGTAGCACCAACATCTGAAAACAAAGAAACTTTTTCATTTGAACTCATTTTTGATATGGTTGTAAAGAATTGTGAGTTAATATAACATAAGTGAGTAATAGCTCTGTTTGATATGGTTGTAATGAATCATGAGTTAATATAACATAGTGGGTAATAGCTCTGTTTGATACGGTTGTAATGAATCATGAGTTAATATAACATAGTGGGTAATAGCTCTGTTTGATATGGTTGTAATGAATCATGAGTTAATATGACATAGTGGGTAATAGCTCTCTTTGATATGGTTGTAATGAATCATGAGTTAATATAACATAGTGGGTAGTAGCTCTGTTTGATATGGTTGTAATGAATCATGAGTTAATATAACACAGTGGGTAGTAGCTCTGTTTCATATGGTTGTAATGAATCATGAGTAAATATAACATAGTGGGTAGTAGCTCTGTTTCATATGGTTGTAATGAATCATGAGTTAATATAACATAGTGGGTAATAGCTCTCTTTGATATGGTTGTAATGAATCATGAGTTAATATAACATAGTGGGTAGTAGCTCTGTTTGATATGGTTGTAATGAATCATGAGTTAATATAACATAGTGGGTAATAGCTCTGTTTCATATGGTTGTAATGAATCATGAGTTAATATAACATAGTGGGTAGTAGCTCTGTTTGATATGGTTGTAATGAATCATGAGTTAATATAACATAGTGGGTAATAGCTCTCTTTGATATGGTTGTAATGAATCATGAGTTAATATAACATAGTGGGTAGTAGCTCTGTTTGATATGGTTGTAATGAATCATGAGTTAATATAACATAGTGGGTAATAGCTCTGTTTGATATGGTTGTAATGAATCATGAGTTAATATAACATAGTGGGTAGTAGCTCTGTTTGATATGGTTGTAATGAATCATGAGTTAATATAACACAGTGGGTAATAGCTCTGTTTGATATGGTTGTAATGAATCATGAGTTAATATAACATAGTGGGTAATAGCTCTGTTTGATATGGTTGTAATGAATCATGAGTTAATATAACATAGTGGGTAGTAGCTCTGTTTGATATGGTTGTAATGAATCATGAGTTAATATAACATAGTGGGTAATAGCTCTGTTTGATATGGTTGTAATGAATCATGAGTTAATATAACATAGTGGGTAGTAGCTCTGTTTGATATGGTTGTAATGAATCATGAGTTAATATAACATAGTGGGTAGTAGCTCTGTTTGATATGGTTGTAATGAATCATGAGTTAATATAACATAGTGGGTAATAGCTCTGTTTGATGCAGTTGCAATGAATCATGAGTTAATATAACATAGCTCTGTGTTAATAGCAAAATATACTGTTTTAACCTGATTTAATCTGATGAACAGGTATTTGAGTAAGTTGAACTTTTTAATTTTAGGATTATGATAATTGATTGGGATGTGCATCATGGAAATGGTACACAGCATGCTTTTGAAGAAGATCCAAGGTAGGTTTGTGATTATGTCTTATTATGGTAAAGAGAATGCCTTTAACACTTTGACCATGGGCTCGGTATACTACACGTGAATTCATTTACACACGTTTCTGTACTCTATGCGAGTTCTTCACTTCACTAACCTTGTATCCATCATAAAAAATATGAAAATAAATATAAATTATGCTGGAATAACTAAATATTATAACATGAAAATACAAATGCTTAGTCTAAGTAGCTTAAGTCTCATAATGCTATATATTTTTTATCTTTTGTTATATTGACTTTCCAGTTATGTCTAGCTAATGTTACATCACTTGCATTGATGTGGTACACATGCACTCATGTTACATATCCAGTAATATAAAACTGACCTTTAGGTTTCCTGGCTTGGTTGTTTTAGTGTATTAGTATTTTGTAATATACAGTCCCATTTCAGTTATTATACATTATATATTTATATAGATTATTAAATTATTAATATTTGGAAATCAATTATTAAACTTATGTTATTAATAAGTCTGAAAATAAGCAAACAATGATCTCTTTTCACTATGATCTTAGAACTCAGTTGCTGCTTTACATAGGTTGCTAAACCTTTAAAAATTTGCATGTGGATGATACCAGAGAGCCTTTTTTTTAGATTTTATTTTTACATTTGAATAACCAAAAAAATCATAAATACTTAAACTGATACCATATAATTCCACTACAGACTGAAGACATAACTTACCTTCATGAAGTCTTGGTTTGAAAGAACATAGTAGCCTTTACACATATTAAAATGGCTGAGAAAACCACTAGGGAAACACTAAGCCGTTGATTGGTAATTTACATATACTGTAGTAAGAGTATATAGGAGACCTTTTCAACAAATGGAAAGAGATGAAAGGGGACACCATGTTTGATTCAGTACATAAGCCATATCTCAGCAAAATAAAAAGATATGAGGTTATTATTTTGTATTTTAGCTTCTAAATCTTGGTAATTTCAGTTTTCAATTTGTATAAAATGGTAGACTTAATATATTAACATAACAAATATCTAAGTTTAAACAGTGCTGCATTCACTGTACCACGTGACTCACTTCTTTTGATATATACTTTTAAAATAAGAAATTAAATCATCTGTAACATTAAGGTTTGAATTCAAAATTTACTGACATAAAATCATGAAATAGTAATACAATAAAATTTTGAATGAAAGTCAACAAATGCGATGACATGGCCTTTGACCCGTGATCAGTCATGAGGGGATTAAAGAAAAATCTGTGGTGGGTTTTGTATTACATCATGGATTGGTAAACAGAATGTGCCTAAAAAAGATCCATGGTAGGTTTATTATGACATTGTGTATCATAGTCTTCATGTAACTTGTGTTATATTTTTGTTACTACATTATAACTTTAAGGTAGTGGGGTAAGTTGTGTCAGTGTTTACACCTTTGTTGTTTAACTCTTGTAAATTGATTTCATAGAACTCTTCAACTAAACCAACATATTTAAAGACAGATAATATACATGTTGTTATGTACACATCTGCTTTATTTGTTTGTGATTACAAAGAGTGAATTATGTTAGCCATCTGAAGTATTTGTAATTATTTGATGAAGTTTATAGGTACTATTTGTTAATTGTTTTTAATTTGTTTCTCTTTAAAATCCATGAACTAATTGACTTGGGGATGTGATTAAATAAGAGATGATCAGATTAGTTTTTCTGAAGTTCTGTGTGCATAGTTGTTTGTAATACATTTTTCTGTAATACATTTATATATTTCACTGAATTAATTATCATACAACACATTGTTCTCTGAAATAATCTAGCACATTGTTCTACTTTGAAATACATTTTATGAATTGTTGTACATCACTGATTTCATTGGAACATATGATCTTATTTTCACCTTCACTATTGCATTTATTATGTTTATTATTTTCTCATGAAATGTTTTGATGTTAGATTTCTAATAAAGTAGTTCCTCATTTATGTTCACATTGTATTATATTTTCTGTACATATTTTGTTTCAGAAAGATGCTCCATTTTATAATTAATTTCAAAATGAGGTATTTATTTAAAGTTTGGAATTACAGAGTTCTTTATGTATCAATACATCGCTACGATCATGGAGACTTCTATCCTTTTGAAGTATCTGCCAATTTTGATGCAGTGGGTAAAGGCCAAGGGGCTGGATATAACATCAACATACCTTGGAACAAGGTGAAGTAATTTTCCTTCCTACACAACGATGAAGTTTGTTCATAAGAAAGAAATTGATCAAAGTGACCAGTTTCTGAACTGTTGTATTTTAAATTGCTGAGTAAATCTGTGGTGTTCTTTTTATTATAATTTTACACATTGACCCAAAGAGATTTTTGGAAACTGTTTTGTAAAGAAATAATTTGTAAAATCACAGAATTAAAATCTTTTTGTGAAGATTACATTGAGGTTTTTTAAAATGTTTCTTTCATTGGTAATTTCACTGTAGTGTACATTTTGTTTTACAATGATTTGTTAATAATATGTACAAAGGTATTAGTAATGGTTGTGAGAATTCTAAAAGGTATGAACCTAAGTATTTTGATGGTAAATTATAAACATTGTAACAGTTGGAATGACTATATATGTGAACGTTCAACTTTTTGTTTTAATTTTAGATGAAATGGTAACCTGTTGTTAACAGTTTAAGATGTAACTTTTTTAAAATTTTAGATGTAATGGTAACATGTTCTTTACAGTTTAAGCTGTAACATTTTGTTTTAATCCTAGATGTAATGGTAACACGTTGTTGTTTACATTTTATGTTGTAACTTTTTGTTTTAATTCTAGATGTAATGGTAACCTGTTGTTGTTTACACTTTATGTTGTAACTTTTTGTTTGAATCCTAGATGTAATGGTAACCTGTTGTTGTTTACAATTTAAGTTGTAACTTTTTGTGCTAATTCTAGATGTAATGGTAACCTGTTGTTGTTTACACTTTATGTTGTAACTTTTTGTTTGAATCCTAGATGTAGTGGTAACCTGTTGTTGTTTACAATTTAAGTTGTAACTTTTTGTGCTAATTCTAGATTTAATGGTAGTCTGTTTTGTTTTTTTTATAATTTAAGCTGTAACCTTTGGTGTTAATACTAGGTGTAATGGTTAACAGCGTGAATTCCCTATACTAGTCGTAGTGGTTAACTGTGAATTCTCTATTCTAGATATAATAGTTAACAGTGTGAATCCCCTATTCTAGATGTAATGGTTAACAGTGTGAATCCCCTATTCTAGATGTAATGGTTAACAGTGTGAATCCCCTATTCTAGATGTAATGGTTAACAGTGTGAATTCCCTATTCTAGATGTAATGGTTAACAGTGTGAATTCCCTATGCTAGATGTAATGGTTAACAGTGTGAATTCCTTATACTAGATGTAATAGTTAACAGTGTGAATTTCCTATACTAGATGTAATGGTTAACAGTGTGAATTCCCTATACTAGATGTAATGGCTAACATTGTAAATTCCATGTTTGTTTTCCTTAAGTTGTTAAAAGGTTGTTTTTTGAACTTCATTTTGCAGTATTGTAATTTTTAAATAATTTAGGTTTTTAAAGTTTTCTTTCAGTTATTTTAGTCGTGTAATGTGTAGTATAACATTGGATGAGGCTTGGTGCACATAATGGTTTTAAGGCTTGGTTGTAGTTCAAACCATGCTGTGATTGTGGGACAGATTAGACACATTATTTTATTTAATAGGTACAGTCTGGAAGCTGGTTGATTGTTGAGCTAGGGTTTGGTGGTGTTAATAGCAGGCTGTTGGTGTTTGGTTTTGATATTGAGTGTTTGTTTTGATTTTATAAGTAGTGCAATGGTTGGAACTGGTTCAGGGGCTTGGTATTCAGTGTTTGATAGGTGTGATTAGAGCAAGAAGTGTTTTATTTAGAAACTTTGAAATTCTATGCCATACAAATCTTTTGGGGTGCTGCTGTGTGTATGGATGAGGGTGGATATGTGAATTTGATGTGTATGGATTTTTTGAAAGTATTTGGCAGAATGCCACATTGAATACTTATGGGGGGATTTGTTTTTGTGGCTGTGAGGAATGGGTTGGCTGATTGGTTGGGGAGTGGCTTGATGGAAGAGGGTTGTTTTAAGTGGAGTACAGTTGGACTGGGTTGCTGTTTCAAGTGCTGTTCCTCAGGGATTAGTCTTGGGACCATTGCTCTTTTTGATTTGCATTGGTGGCATGGATAAGAGAATGGTCAATAAGTTACTTTGATTTGCTGATGATGTCAGGGTCTTGGGTGTTGCTGGCTGTGAAGGGGATGCTGCTGCTCTGCAGGACAGGAGGATTTGGATCATTTAATGAGTTGGGTTGGTAAGTGGCAGATGGGTTTTAATTGTGAGGAGTGCAAGATGTTGCATGTGGATTGACATAGTTAGATTGTGGTTTAGGTGGGAATAGCTTTGATGGTGTTGTGAGGGGGATCTTAGTGTAGTGGTTGATTCGTTTCTTGGGCCATCCAGGAAATATGTACAGAAATACTGAATAAAGGTCTTGAGTGGTTGGAGTTTTATCACTGGTTGGGTCAGATTTGGAATTTTGTGTTCAATCTTGGGTTCCTTGCCTTGGGGTGGTTTGGGGAAGGCATGTTGAAATAGTGCCTGAAATGAAGGGGTTGTCATGTGGGGGAAGGTTGGGATCCTTAAAATTGTTTTCTCTTGAAGAAGAAAGAGTTGGAGGGGACCTGATTCAAATATTTGGGATTGTAGGGGGAAACTGATATTGTTGATGCATTGACATTTTTCATGCTCAGCAGCAGGAACTGTGAAACTGGAGGGTGCAGGTGTGGATTTGGACAGGGTGTAGATTTCATCTTTGATTGGGACAATTTTGT
The DNA here is from genome assembly GCF_004210375.1 of Tachypleus tridentatus. NCBI lineage: Eukaryota > Metazoa > Arthropoda > Merostomata > Xiphosura > Limulidae > Tachypleus > Tachypleus tridentatus. Next base: position 173,802,988 of record NC_134837.1, on the reverse strand, counting down.
TTTTCAGATGGAGTGGTTTGCCTTTGGATGCCATGGAGGTGGTGAATTTGAGTGAGTGTGGGAGGAAGCTTTATAAGATGTGGGAGGCAGGGAGCTGGCTTTAATTATTTTTTATAGCTTTAGTTTGGCCTGGAGGATAGGATGGCTGAGATGGACCAAATAGGTCTCTTGCTGTTCCTAACTATGATGCTTTGTTAAATTTTAACAAATGGTGTTTTATTACACATTCACCTATCCTTACTGTTTAAAGATGTCTGTTATGTTACTTTAATCAATAAGCTATTCAGGCAAGTTAGTTTTTTAAATGCTGGCTCTACATACTGTAAAGAAGGTTAGTTATGTTAGGTTTATACAGTTTGGATATGCAGATCAAGAGAGTCATGTTACAACCCCAGCTGATGTGGAAAGTCATGGTGGAATTCCATGTATCAGAATAAAGTTTGACATGGTTCAGAAGTATGATGCCAGTGAAAATTAACCACTTCTGATACAAATGGATAAAAATTCTTTCCATCAAAAAGTATTCAAGTATTCAGATCATAAAGATGGGTTTGGATTGAGGACTTAAAACTTCCAAGACCTTCAAGTAGCATTGAAAGGGAAGTATAGATCGACTTGGAACACCAGGACCATGTAAAAAGAAACCTGCTTAAGATTGTACCACAAACATGATAAGCAAGGTGCAGAATTTTGTAACGTGGGAATTCACAAAAGTAAAGATTAGTGGAAAAAGCTTTCCATGACCCCAACCAATTATATGCAACATAATCATGGAGTATCTCCATCTAGAAATAAGGCTAACAGAGTACTGTTTCCCCAGTATAAAGCTTTCAGTGATACTTCCCAAATTTGGAAAATGGAAGAGGTATCCATGTCATTCCAAACAAAACACACTGTTTAAGTCTTTGTATGCATCTCATGTGGATTTCTGTGCAGTTGTACTGTTGTAATGTGTGCCTAGAAACAGTTATCTTCCTATATTAGGTAGACTATGGAAAGCATAAATGTAGAATGAGTATGCTTTGAGCATGATAGTTGTATAATGGAGCCTTTTGCAGTTGAAACTATACTGCAAGGCGATTGTGAAGATGGATGGTCATCACATAGACGGTGATCTGATGAAGCAGCATGTACCATAATTATGTGATGAGTCTCCAAAACTGTTTTAACATAATGTTCTAAACTTCTGTGATACTAACTGATGACAAAAGATTTAATGAATATGTGGGTGAGAAGACCATTTATAGCCTTGGAGATACTGACATTAAGTAAATGTATTGAGATATGTTTTTAGTGTTGCTTATTAATTTTGAAAGTTCAAAAACAAATACACATTAATAACACTATGTAACACAAATTTTGTTCCTGGAAAGTATGTGTTATTTCTTAATTGCTTATGTTGTAAGAGTACAGAAAATGGCCATTATTCCCTTCGAACTTTGCTTTTGTGACCTGGATAATGAAATTTAGAAATTAACCTATTTCTATGTAAAAATGGGAAAATGTGTGCATTTTCATTTACATCATGTCTAAATAAAACAACATATGAATCAAGATTTACATGTATTTATACTAAAGTTATACCAAAATGTTTAGAAGTGAGTAGTTTCACAAGATTTGTGACTATAATGTAAACCACTTTCACATATCAGCCTCCAAATATAGTCTCCCATGTTTTTATTATATGCTCCTTGGTGGCGACGTTCAAAGTCCAGTATATCTTTGTGGAAGTGCTCTCCTTGCTCCTCTGAGTATGCTCCCATGTTCTCCTTGAATTTATCAAGATGAGTGTCAAAGATATGGACATCCTGCAGTCCATTTTGCTGTAGTTCTTCACCAGAGCCTCAACCAGTTCCACATAATTTTTAGCCTTTTGATTGCCCAATAAGCCCCGAACCACTGTGACAAAGCTGCCCCAACCTTTTTTTTCCTTCCTACTGAACTTCTTGGGGATTTTGTGCACTCCAGGATCTTCTTTATTTGTGGTCCAACGAAGACACCAGCTTTGACCTTTGCCTCAGATGGCTTCGGGAAGAAGTCTCGAAGGTACTTGAAAGCTGTAAACTCCTTATCAAGAGCCATGACAAATTGTTTCATAAGACCCAATTTTATGTGCAATGGTTGGAACAACACCTTCTGGAGATCCACTAGTGACTCACACTTGACATTGTGCCTCCTCACAGAGAACTCATTCCATTGTGGCCAATACTTCCTGTTGTAATGAGCTGAGGTGTCCCTGCTGTCCCAAAGGCAAAGATAACAGGGAAACTTGGTAAAGCCTCCTTGGAGACCCATCAGGAATGCCACCATTTTGAGGTCTTGACACTGTTGTATTTCTCTTTGAGGTGCACTGAATGAGCCAGGGGAAGAGACAGATACTTATTCCTGTTATGGAGCAACACAGCTTTGAGGCTTCTGGATGAGCTATCAATGAAGAGGCACCACTTGTTTGGAATATAGGCAATTCCAATTACCTCGCACAGAGTGGGTACACTGTGGCAGGCAGAATCAGAGCCAATCTTGACGAGTGAAGAGGTTTGAAAAATGTTGATGATGCTTCCTCTGACTTGTGACTTGCACACTTTCATCTAACAAATCCCACTTCTTGATCCCAGATTTCAAAAGCTCAGCATTTTACTTTGCTAGACCAAAATCTCTGATCAAGTCATTTAGGTCTCTTTGGTTGGGGTAGTATGGGTTTCTCTCACCAGCTGCACCTCTGAAATTGTAATCTGGATTTTCAGTGTTTACCTCCTCTTCTGATTTGTTGCTCTCTTCTGAAGATGGCTGCTTTCCTTCTGGTGGAGTGGGTACAGGGAGCTCAGGGCAGTGTGGCACTGGTGTGATGGATGATGGTAGGTCTGCATATGTGATAGCAGATGCATTCTTACCAGCCCGACATTTGGAAGGGTTCACCATATAGAAGTAACAATTGTTTGAGTGGTCAGTGGATTCATGCCAAATTCTTGGAATAGTGAACTTCATGGCTCTTTTTTCCCCTTTGTACCATCTTGGAAAAGAGCAAAATAAAATTTTTATTATGAAGAATAAATTTATTTCATCCACAACTAATGTGTAAGAGGTTCATGCAAAATATTTTATGTGATATTTTTTCTATACTATTGGAAATAAAAAGATATTTAAATTTTAAAAGGTCTAAACTTTGTATAATATAAAATTTTACTATTCAAGCAAGCAAAAATTGTCCATCTTACCTTCCAGAGTTTTTTACAGTGCTTGCAGGTGAAATGAGGTGCCAAGGGTTTGTCTTGATCCCTGACAGGCATGCCAAAATATGTCTTGTAGGCTTCACACATTTTAGCAGATGCTGTCACAGAGTACTTTTATGCTAGTCTTGATAAATTGGCCACATAATAGCAGAATGCATCTGGAGAGTGCTTGCAGCTTCTTGATGCCATCTCTGATAAAATCAGATAGGTCTATGTGTTCACTTAGGCAGCTAGAATTAAACTGAAGTGGTGAGTGGTGAGCCCCTTTATATATATTACTATGGAAAGTTCTAGAAAATTCTAGAAGGTTCTTGAAAATTTTTGTAAGTTCGAGAAAATTCGCTATCAGCTACTCAGAGCTGAATCTATCTTGAATGTTCTGGAAACCTTGAAGAGAAAAACAGATCTTTTTCCATTTACTTTAGGCATAAGCAATTGGGAAATAACACTTTCTGTCTAAGAACAAGTAAAAGTAAAAATTTTGTTACATAGTGTAGTTTAAATTGATATTTTCTGAGAACATAACACGTGTGAAACATTTCAAGCAGTTATCTCTAGAACACCTTTGTGTTGAATGACATGTAATAAATAAGATACAAATAAATATATAACATCTTATATGTTTATATATCATTGTGTATCTAAAAATAAATTTACCACAGGGAGACTTGTTTATGTATAAGTGCAGCACCAAAAGAATCAAACAAACTGCTCAAACCAAAATAGAATGTTTTAAGGGTAATTTTTAATGGCACACAAGCAACTGTTTGACTTGTTGTTAAGTTTTTAAAAATATCCATGTTTTCTTTATATTTTCAACTTTTGTAATTAACATAAAGCTGTATTTTTTTGTGATCAGCTGATGAATGAATTTTATGATGCAGTAAGCAACTTGTACTCAACAGAAATGTTGAACTTCATCCACATACTTTTCTTTTAATCGGCATGTTTAGTATAAACAGGAGTCTTAGTATATCTCAGGATGGCTGGTATGGGTATTGACACTTTTAGTAATAAAGCAGTGAAAAACGTTTGGACCATCTGAGATCATCTTCAAGGTCATTAACTGTTCTCTGCTTTATTGTTAAAAGTGTTAATACCCATAATAGTTCTCCTGAGATACATTTTTACTTCAGTTGGGTTTCTCGTCATGATGAAAAGAAGTTGTCTCATTACATTGAATGTTTCTCTGTTGATTATCTTAAGTAAGAAGGAAATAGAAAATTTTGACTTTTATTTATTCAGCCACCTGGATCTCAGTTTTTGGGATTATCTAAAGAGTCTTTGCAATTTTAGGTGGTGGTTGTTTGTAATCAGAACCTCTTGTGTTTTAGAAATGTGCTTTTCAATACTGTGTAACTTTCTTGTCATTCAAGACTGGTTTATAATATAGTGTTATTCTCATATCATAGATCTGTTGTTGTTTTTATAGCTTATATAATATGGTGCTATTCTTATATCGTAGATCTGTTGTTGTTTTTATAGTTTGTATAATATAGTGTTATTCTCATATCGTAGATCTGTTGTTGTTTTTATATTTTATATAATATAGTGTTATTCCCATATCATAGATCTGTTGTTGTTTTTACATTTTGCATAATATAGTAGTATTCTCTTATCATAGACCTGTTGTTGTTTTTATAGTTTGTATAATATAGTATTATTCTGTTATCATAGATGTATTGTTGTTTTTATAGTTTGTATAATTTAATGTTATTCTTCTATCATAGATGTGTTGTTGTTTTTTTATAGTTTGTATAATATAGTGTTATTCTGTTATCATAGATCTGTTGTTGTTTTTATAGTTTGCCATTTAATGTGATCTGCATTTATCTTTTATTTAGAGTGGGGTTGGAGATGGAGAATATCTATCAGCCATTTTTCACATCATTTTACCAGTTGGTTATCAGGTTAGTACTAACACATCATCATACCAGTTGGTTATCAGGTTAGTACTAACACATCATCTTACCAGTTGGTTATCAGGTTAGTACTAACACATCATCATACCAGTTGGTTATCAGGTTAGTACTAACACATCATCTTACCAGTTGGTTATCAGGTTAGTACTAACACATCATCTCACCAGTTGGTTATCAGGTTAGTACTAACACATCATTTTACCAGTTGGTTTTCACACTCATGCCAAATAAAGTTATTACAAATTGAAATATTAATTATTCTACACATGTGTAGAGAGAATATGGCACAGAGTTGTCATTTAGTTTTCTTACACATTGCTCTGCTATTTACACAGAGCAGAAAAATAAATGTTTGAACCTGATTTTAAATACACCGATTATATTTGTTGACATTAAATTACATTTTAGATTATTCAACATGTAGTATAACTAAATTATTATTATTTTTCCTCAGTTCAATCCAGAACTAGTGATAGTATCAGCAGGGTTTGATGCAGGAAGGAATGATCCATTGGTGAGTTGACCTTTAACCTTTTTAAATAAGAAAATATAATGTCAAGTGTATGTAGGTTTATTTGATTTTAGGTCTTTTTTATAATGAGTTGTGTTCCTGTCATTATTTGGTATAGGAAGCAACTATCCTGTGGTGAGTTGACCTTTTAAACTAATGATATGTAATGCTAATTATAAGTAGGTTTATTTGATTTTGTCTTCTTATAATGAGTTGTGTTCATGTCATTGTTTGGTGTTGGAAGTAGTTATCCTTTGGTGAGTTCACAAAATTAGGTGTAACTGGGTTGATTTCATTGTAATGCTGTTTGTGATGAGTTGTGTGTTCTTGTCAGTCTAGTTCATTTTAAAGAAGTAATTTAAAACAATAGAAGGCCAAGTACAGTCGTTCATTTACCATTGTGCTGAGTTACTTCTGAACTTTACTATGAATCAAAAAAATTTTCAATAATTTCTTTGAAAATCAGTTTACCCTAAAATTTTGAAATAAAAATAAAATCTTTAAAATTAAAGACTTAACTAAATATCACATGATCATTTTTTTTTGTAACTTAAGTTATGCTGGTATGTATTAACATATCAAAACTTTGTTTTTAATTTTTCAATATTTGATACTACATTAGAGTGGTGGTATAGATGTTTTAATGTTCGACTGCATTAGTGAGAATGGTTGTATGTATTAACATAGTTTTATATAAATGTGGTTGGTTGAATTTTTTTTAATCTGTTGTACTTTATTGAAGTTATGTTTTATGTGGTACTAAAAAGGGTGGTTGGATGTTTAATGTGGTACTATAAGGGTGTTATTTGAATGTCTTATGTGCTACTGCAACGATGCCAATCATTACGATTTTGGTGTATACATTACGACTGTATGCTCATACAGACAAATATTATGACTTGTTGCAACTCTCAAATTATTATATATTATATAGGCCTATACAATAAAGTGATAAAAATTGTTCCCCCAGGGCTTGAAAGGGGTGAAAAGAAAAATTCTAGTGAGATACAAATAAATTTTGATAATAAATAAAAGACATAGTCCAAATGGCTACTTGCAATATTCATGTTTGTGCTTGAAATAATAAAAAAATATTTGTATCTCCGATGTCTACCAATAGTTTGAGTGCGGTGCTTCTCCATACTGGGTACGTGGGGGAATCCATAGTTACGTCATCAGTGCTTGTCAACCAGTCAGTGCTTGCGTAGATGGGTATTTCTTGTTTTCTAAGTGGCATAGAAACACCAATGTGATCATTTACAAGAGCGAAAAAAAAGTTGCCTTGTTCACCAGATTGTCTTGTTTATGGCAAATCTAAAAGGACTAAAACTGTAAATCAAAAATTTAGGAAAGATTATAGTGCAAAATATCCAGTCATTCCATCAAAAGTCAGTGACAGTCATGCGTTTTGTACAGTTTGTCACATCGATTTTTCTGTGGTGCATGTGGGATAAATGATTGTTCCAGATATACAAAATCGGCATCTCACCAACAAGAGGCTGAGGCGAAGACAAAAACAATGCAGTTAATGACATTTATGCATAAATGCAGAAGTGATGTTCACGCAATTGATCATTGCTCATAATTTACCCCTAGCTGTAGCCGATCATGCAGGACATCTATTCAGAAAAATGTTCCCAGACTCTGATATAGCAAAAAAATATGGCTGTGCTAGAACCAAAACTACAGCCATTGTACAAATGTTGGGTTGTGAAGATGACAAAATGATTTCAAGCATACTTACTAACAGTGTTTACAGTTTAGCCACTGATGGATCCACAGATATGGATGACTCAAAACTGTATCCAGTCATAAATGAGCAGTCTATAGCAGTAATAAATAATAATAGTTATAATAATAATATAATAATAAACAGCTTAGAGACTTTGGCCAGGCCTAGTAGCCGCAAATGATAAAGGGCTCTGTCTACAATCATTACGCTCAGTCATTTGAAATAGTTGGCATTTCTGCTACTGTAACACAATGTTTAACTGGATGTTTCATGTGGTACTGTATTGGAGTGTTTAGTTGGATGTTTAATATGCTACTGTAATAGAATGTTTAACTGGGTGTTTCATGTGGCACTGTATTAGTGTGTTTAGCTGGATTTTTTATATGCTAATGTATTGGGGTTTTAGTTGGATGTTTTATATGCTACTGTATTAGGGTGTTCAGTTGGATGTTACATGTGGTACTGTATTAGGGTGTTTAGTTGGATGTTACATGTGGTACTGTATTAGGGTGTTTAGTTGGATGTTTCATGTGCTACTTTAATAGAATGTTTAGCTGGATGTTTCTTGTGGTGCTGTTTCAGGGTGTTTAGTTGGATGTTTAATATGGAACTGCATTGTTTCAAAGTGTATTCTATCAGTGCAATGTGTGGTTTCATAACTGGTCATGGATAGTGAATGATAATGGGTTTAGTGTCTGTGTTGTACCACATTTCTGTTGTATGTTTACCAGTTCAATATCTTCACTAAGATAATATTGATAAGACAGGATATTCCCAATGCTGTTATTGGAGTAAAACCTTTGGTAGTTATCTAGAACAGATAGAACTGAATTTATTCATCATTACACATCATTATTCATGTCATCTGTTTATCAGTATGTTTACACATCATTGTTCATGTTTTTAGTTCATCAGTATGTTTACAGATCATGATTCATATTATCTGTTTATCAGTATGTTTACACATCATGGTTCACATTATCTGTTCGTAATAATGTTTACACATTGTTGTTCATGTTTAGTTTGTACTGTACTTCTGTAGTATGATTGATAGTTTAGTTTATTACTGTACATCTGTAGTATGATTGATAGTTTAGTTTATTACTGTACTTCTGTAGTATGATTGATAGTTTAGTTTATTACTGTACATCTGTAGTATGATTGATAGTTTAGTTTATTACTGTACTTCTGTAGTATGATTGATAGTTTAGTTTATTACTGTACATCTGTAGTATGATTGATAGTTTAGTTTATTACTGTACTTCTGTAGTATGATTGATAGTTTAGTTTATTACTGTACATCTGTAGTATGATTGATAGTTTAGTTTATTACTGTACATCTGTAGTATGATTGATAGTTTAGTTTATTACTGTACTTCTGTAGTATGATTGATAGTTTAGTTTATTACTGTACTTCTGTAGTATGATTGATAGTTTAGTTTATTACTGTACATCTGTAGTATGATTGATAGTTTAGTTTATTACTGTACTTCTGTAGTATGATTGATAGTTTAGTTTATTACTGTACATCTGTAGTATGATTGATAGTTTAGTTTATTACTGTACATCTGTAGTATGATTGATAGTTTAGTTTATTACTGTACATCTGTAGTATGATTGATAGTTTAGTTTATTACTGTACTTCTGTAGTATGATTGATAGTTTAGTTTATTACTGTACTTCTGTAGTATGATTGATAGTTTAGTTTATTACTGTACTTCTGTAGTATGATTGATAGTTTAGTTTATTACTGTACTTCTGTAGTATGATTGATAGTTTAGTTTATTACTGTACTTCTGTAGTATGATTGATAGTTTAGTTTATTACTGTACTTCTGTAGTATGATTAAGCCATTTACTCTTTATTAGTGTATCCTGTGTTTATTGTTTTGTACTTATCTAAATGTAGGGCAGTTGCTGTGTTTCTCCTGAATGTTACGGCCACATGACCCATTTGCTGAGTTGTCTCGCTAATGGAAGAATAATATTAGCCTTAGAGGTAAGATTTATTGTTGTTTTATTTTAATGTAAAAGTGTTCTATCTACACACGAGATACATTTTTTCTCTAAACGTTACACAGAAATATCCAGTTCTTGATTACTTAACTCATTGACTGCTGGTTATCAGTATAAGATACAGTCCATTTCCACCAATTGAATGTGGGTGTGCTGTATAATGTGTATGGCTTGCAAAAATTCCACTTGGATTTAGGGTAGCCACAGTCAATGGGTTAGAGAATTTTTGTCTTGTACATAGAAATGATACAATGTTTCTTTAAAGGCTCAGGTAATGATTTTAGTTATAGATGTAGACCTACTGCATGAAAAACTTGTTACTGTGTCATTTTTTCACAGACATGTTGGAGTGTATATCCAACAGTAAATGTGTTTTGTTTTTTTCTTGTGGTAAAAAATGTCCAGTTGTGTCAAAATATCAGTTTTATGTATATTTTCTAAAATATTTTGCATTTAAACTGGTATACAAAAAATGTATTTAGTATTAGTACAAATGACATGTCATGTTCATCTTAAGACTACTTCCAGATAGCCTTGTCTCATTTTGTTTTTATGGTTATCACAAACTGATTGCAAAAATTGATATGCATTCATAAAATAGAATTTAAACATTAAACTAACCCTAATCTACAGATTCAACCTATTCCTCATTTCTTTATATTGTATTTCTCCCATGGTGACTGTTTTAAACTTGTGAGCTATATAATTATAGTAACATTTGGGGTTCAATTCCCATAGAGGTACAGCACAGATAGCCCATTGTGTAACTTTGCATTTAAATGAAACAAAATCTTGACAGGGGGTTAGTTTAGAGAGAGAGAAGTCTGAGGAATTCTCTCCTCCACAGGGGTGATCAGAAATGTTGTAGTTTCTCTCTGTCCCTGCTCGTGGAAGATTATTTATCTGTATGTGGAAGTTTTCTTGTATTTTAATTTGGCTTGTTTGAGGCAATGAAGTGAGGTGAGACAGTATGAAAATGTTGGGTGAGAAAGCAGAACAGGACAGAAAATAAGCCAGCAGCAGACCAACTCCACATTAATCAGTGGAACGTTCCATGATCAGGGCCATGGAGTGGCTGGGATCTATAAATCCAAGTGCTTTAGAATTTGTTATGGGGGGAAAACCTTTGCATTTAAAGTTTACTTTTAAGCTATTATTTGATTAATAACAGTTCTCTTTAATAACAAGATGGCCTAATAGTAAACTTTATGAACTCTCAGCATTAGAAGAATCACAGTTAAATCCATCTCACTGTTTGATTAGAGTATCCCATGAGATAGTAGTGTGTGACGTTCTAGTCTGTCAGCTCAAAATTAGAGTTAACTACTGCTGACAGCCCCTGTGTAAGTTTGTATATATATTGAAGACAAGTCCCTAGCCAGCCATGTCTTATTTCTAATTCTCTGTTAGTTCTGTTAACACCTGTAAGCCTTAATTGATCTCACTGCTTGAGGGTGAATGCAAAATGTAACCAGTTTTGTTTTACTAATCTATATTCCAGTAAGGATGAGGATAAGAAAGGAGGGTTCTGCACCATCTTTGATAAATGTAATGTAATACAAGGGTATAACTAGATAACGGTCTTGATAAGTGTAATGTAATATGAGGGTATAACTAGATAATGGTCTTGATAAATGTAATGTAATATAAGGGTATAACTAGATAACGGTCTTGGTAAATGTAATGTAATATGAGGGTATAACTAGATAACGGTCTTGATAAAGGTAATGTAATACGAGGGTATAACTAGATAACGGTCTTGGTAAATGTAATGTAATACGAGGGTATAACTAGATAATGGTCTTTATAAATGTAATGTAATACAAGGGTATAACTAGATAACGGTCTTTATAAATGTAATGTAATACAAGGTAATAACTAGATAACAATCTTGACAAGGGTAATGTAATACAAGGGTATAAATAGATAACAGTCTTGACAAGGGTAATGTAATACAAAGGTATAACTAGATAACAGTCTTGACAAGGGTATTTATTTTAAGCTAGGATACAAGAAAGGTAATAACAGTTGAACACTTTTGAAACATTAACTACTTACTTATCAGATATTAAAATGTGAGATATGACTTCCTTGGCTTGTTTCAATCTGTATTATTAAGTGGGACATAAAAATGAGACAGTGTTTCATTATTTAATGGCTGAAATACAAAAATAGGATATCACTATGTGTGATTATTTGCATCTGTTTTTACCAGGGTGGATACAACTTGACTACAATATCCGAAGCAGTTTGCAGCTGTACAGATGCATTATTAGGAAATCCTTTGACTCCTATTCCCTCTACTATCAAAGTTTCTCCAAGGTAAAGTTCTTGTGTACCAGATATTTTGTACCTGTACAAATACATTATCAGAAATTCATCATTTCTCTATTCTGAAAGTTTCTCTAAGGTAAAAGTTCTTGTATGTCAGATATTTTGAACCTGTACAGCTGAAGATGAAATGCTTGTTCATCAAATATTTTGAAAAAGGTAGCACACACTGCAGGGATAGAGCTTAATATTATACACCACTCATAGTATAGTTATTATAGTAATTTTTAAAACTTTTTATGCCTTGGAGACAAAAAAATCCAATTAATAGTGTACTTACTTATTCAGTTTCCAGTACTGGATGAACATTTAGTCGATGATTTGAACACAACGACTGTAGAAAAGAAAAAATAATGAAAATTCTTGCAAGTCATGTGAAGATGTCTCCAGTGCATGAAGTCGTAATGACACGTATTCCTACTGTAGAACTTTGTTACATCAGGAATTGTGATGTTGATGTGCCATTGTTTGGACAATGTGTCATGAAAGCCATTAGATACAGAATTATAGATTGTCGTTTTTATTAATATGCATAAAAATTCAGTTTTATCTAAAATTAATTATTTATTTTTTATAAAGTGTAAAATAATTTCCATATCATTGTAGTGCCATTGGTTCGATTCTAAACACAATCCGTGTTCATAAGAAATATTGGAGCTGTCTGCAATTTGATGGTATGTAGTAACCTGTATTCCATGTTTTAACTTAAAGGTTATATCACTGATTCTTAACTTGTATTAATACATTAACATTACTTTCCAAAGTTTTATTGTTTGTACCATCAAGAACATTTGGGATAGTTTATGTTACTATTATGTCAATATTTCTTGACCACTTATGGTTATGGTTCTCGCTAGTACAGCAGTAAGTCTACAGATTTACAACACTAAAATCAAAGGTTCAGTTGCCCTTGGTGGGCTAAGTAGATAGTGCCACGTGGCTTTTCTAAAAGAAAACACACACACACTTATGGCTGCAAGATAAAAAATCAAGATTCATTAATTAGTTATGAAGTAATTTTAAAACTGTAATGAAACCTGAAATGACAAAGAGTTAATTATTAACTACATTTTATATTTAAAAGCTGTATTTGCCTACTATATTAATAATGATTGGTAAATTCCACAGGATACATGAGAAATTCAACCTTTAAATGTATATTTAAAACCAATACGTAGCTGCTACATCAATGAATGTGTCTAAAACTTAAAGGATATGTCTAAGATCACTAAACAACATATAAAGCCTGAGAGTTTCTACTAAAACAAAGTAATTATTGAGTGTTACTCATCACTGGCTACTTCAAAGTGCTCTAGTATCTTGGAATTTCTAACTAGCAGCAAGTTTATGTTGTAAAAGACAAAGGTTGCTTTAAAACCATTGGTAGTATGTAGGGTTAGAATTTGATAACTTAGCAGTAAGAACATTTCTGTGTTGAAATGTTTTTGTCTTTGAACAAGTAGGTGTATTAAGGCAGTGGTTTGAAAAACTCGAAGTGCTAAATGTTACAGAATATTTGTAAGGGATGAGTAATTCAGAGTTTGTGCTTAGAAAGACAAATGTATGCTTACAATTATTTAACAAAAGCAAAGTTTGCTATATTTTATTAATAATTTTAATTAATAATTAATTAATAATAAATATTTTTCTTTTTATTCCACTTATATTTACTATTTTTTGTCAATTTTATTTAAAGAGTATAATTATATTTAAACAATTCACTGTAAGGGTTAACTGGGTTATTATTTTCTAATTTCAGTTGACCTTCCATCATATGAACTGGAGAAAACTGCCCTCAAGAATCTGGAGAGTACTGAGTTATCAGAGTGAGTACTTGGGCCTAATGTTGCTTGGTTTTACATAGTTCTCAATTTTTGTTCTGTTTGTTGACACAGTCATCACTGTGTTGATATTGTTGAATACACATGTTAGTACCGAGAGGCCACTTTAGAGTTTTAGAATATATGTACCATGAATTCAGAGTAACCAAAAAATCATACATGTGTCTTCCAGCCAATTGCAGTGGATAATACAATAAAAACTGTGCAGACAGACTGCCAAGTAAGACTAATTCAGATGGCAAGCTAGTAACTCTGTCTAATTTACAGCTTCTCATGGCATTTTTCATTGGACTGTTTAGGTGCTATGTTTTTGGACATTTCAGATGAATCAACGACATGGATTATATTATGTGAAGTGTAAGATCTCCTGCTGTTATGTCAAGCCAGTAAATTTTAAACAAAAAGCATGCATGGTGCTAATTTTCCAATACAGGCACATTGTTAAATTAATGTGATCTCTTATACAGCTTCACATATTTTCTTTGTTGACACAATTGGTTGTTGTTTATTGGCACAAATCAACGACGCTACTTGGACCAAACAACAGGTAAAAAAATTAAAAGCAAGTTAAAAGAATCATGTTAAAACAAAGTTGAAACCTTGAATTAAAAATTAAATAGAATTAAAAAGGGAAATAATCTTTAAAAATTTATAAACACAACTGAGGTGGACATTGTCACCATTGCCAATGACACTGTCCAACATTAAGAGTGAATCCATGGTAAAAATATGTCTAAAATAGTGCTGTTGCTCACAGTCGTAATGATGGCACAACAGTAAAATGTGGGATGTTGTGACTTGAATGTCAACACAACTTACTCCTTCCGATCCTTAAAGAAGCAAGACGGCCAAAGAGCAACAGAAGGTTTGAGCAGGAGAAGCTTGTTATCACGTTGCCCACTGTTGACTCAGGTTTCAGTGATGTTTTCGGAAAACTTGTATGTAGCACACTTGCTTATCTCCAATACACTTGGCATGTTTTTTACAACACTTGATGTACAAACCAAGTTTCAGGTTTAACTGATTGATTCTTTCCTGCAACACCACATGCTAGAATCTTCAGATTATTCCTGATTTAGTTTTAATATTCAGAGTCAGAATGTGAGTAATTCAGCTATTTCAGAAAACTTCCTCAACTGTTTGACAAAATATTTGATGGATTCCACTTTCGCATGCTTTCATTTGTTTTGATGAAACATTGATGGATTTCATTTCAATATACTCAGTATAGTTGTTTTTTAGAAGCCTTCCATTTTCAAGGCGATTTCAGATGCTTTTCTTAAGTTTGTATTTTTGCCTAGTATCTATTTTGAATAATGTTAATGTTAATGAGTGCACCGTCTTTCAAAGGTCTTTTGGGTAAAACTCCTGAGATGGTGTATTATACCTTAAGTATAGTTTACTAACAGGATGCTCATGAACCCAGAAAAGTTGTGGACAAGGAGTTTCTCAATTATTTTTCTGAACTTTATGCATGAGAAAACAGAAATTAATAACTTATACGTGTTATCACTTTGCTTGTCATTATAGCTTAATTAACCTTTTTAATTAGCAGTGGAGTGGATACTTCATTTTCATAGCTGAATCCAACCTCTTGGTCTTTACTGTAGTTGATGTGTGTATTGAAGTACTTTTTAACATAAATTCTTGATTTGTGTAATTTTGTGTTGTTTATATATATACATCCTATAGCTGTAACTGTTGTTACTGACATATTCATTGGTTGGCTTTTTTTAACTATAAGGTATTGTCATAGATGTGTTCATTGACTAATATTCTTTAGCTCTAACTGTGGTCACTGAAGTATTCATTGACTAATATTCTTTAGCTCTAACTGTGGTCACTGAAGTATTCATTGACTAATATTCTTCAGTTCTGTGGTCACTGAGGTATTCATTTACTAATATTCTTTAGCTCTAACTGTGGTCACTGAGGTATTCATTGACTAATATTCTTTAGCTCCAACTGTGGTCACTGAAGTATTCTTTGACTAATATTCTTCAGCTTTAACTGTGGTTACTGAGGTATTCATTGACTAATATTCTTTAGTTCTAA
The DNA here is from genome assembly GCF_004210375.1 of Tachypleus tridentatus. Lineage (NCBI taxonomy): Eukaryota > Metazoa > Arthropoda > Merostomata > Xiphosura > Limulidae > Tachypleus > Tachypleus tridentatus. Next base: position 173,787,351 of record NC_134837.1, on the reverse strand, counting down.
CTGTGGTTACTGAAGTATTCATTGACTGATATTTTTTAGCTGTAGCTGTGGTTATTGATGTATTTATTTATTAATATTCTTTAGCTCTAACTGTGGTCATTGAAGTATTCATTGACTGAATGCTTATTTAGTCATTCACACAATAAACCCACATGGTTTTTAGTTATTCTTGCAACAAACCCGCCTTGTTTTCAGTCAGTCACACAATAAACTCACATGGTTTTAATCACTCACACAACAAACCTGCATGGTTTTAATCATTGACACTACAACCCACATGGTTTTCACTAATTCACACAATAAACCCACATGGTTTTAATCATTCACACAATAAACCCACATGGTTTTAATCATTCACACAACAAACCCAGATGGTTTTAATCATTCACACAACAAACCCACGTGGTTTTAATCATTCACACAACAAACCCACATGGTTTTAATCATTCACACAACAAACCCACATGGTTTTAACCATTCACACAACAAACCCACATGGTTTTAACCATTCACACAACAAACCCACATGGTTTTAACCATTCACACAACAAACCCAGATGGTTTTAATCATTCACACAACAAACCCACATGGTTTTAACCATTCACACAACAAACCCACATGGTTTTAATCATTCACACAACAAACCCACATGGTTTTAATCATTCACACAACAAACTCACATGGTTTTAATAACTCACACAACAAACCCACATGGTTTTAATCACTCACACAACAAACCCACATGGTTTTAATCACTCACACAACAAACCCACATGGTTTTAATAATTCACACAACAAACCCACATGGTTTTAATCATTCACACAACAAACCCACATGGTTTTAATCATTCACACAACAAACCCACATGGTTTTAATCATTCACACAACAAACTCACATGGTTTTAATAATTCACACAACAAACCCACATGGTTTTCAGTCATTCATACAATAAACCTTCATGGTTTTAATCAGTCATGGAACAAACACACATGGTTTTTAGTTACTCACAGAACAAACCCACATTGCCTTTAGTCATTCACACAAGAAACCCATGTGGTGTTTTTAGTCACTAACTTAATCAAAAGTGATGTAACAGCCAATTTCTCAAGCCTTTAATTATATTAGTTTGTTATTATAGAAACTTCATTTTGAAAGTATTTCAGTATTTAGTGTTTTAAAATGGATTCTTTGATGTGTTTGAATTATTTTTATTACTATGTTAATATTTTATTTAAAAATAAGGAAATTCATAAGGGATTAGAATTTGAGTGTTTACATTTTAAAATAGTGTATTAAAAATGTGAGTAGTCATATTTATTTGTAGGTTCTCAGTTTCTTGACAGGAGGTTATGTGTAGTTCCTGTTCTGTAATTGTTAATATTTTGACATATCTTGTTTATGTGTAGGTTTCTGGTTTCATTGTTAATACAGATGCTACTGTTACAGTGATGAAATATATGTTGCTTATCTCTTGTGTTTCTGGTTTATTGTTTATACTGTTGTAACTGTCATTGTGAAATATCTTGTTATCTCTTGAGTTTGTGGTATCATTGAAAATCCAGATACTGCTTTATGATTTTGTCATATTGTGAGGTTTTTCCTTGTTTAACTGTAACATTCCTATGTTGTAATATTTGAGAGTCTTAATAGATAACATAAAATAACTTTTAGACTTAATTTTCTAGTAGTTATTTATGTAATGAGAAACCCACTTGAAGTAAAAATTTATCTTGGGACAGCGATTATGGGTATTAACACTTTTACCAATAGAGCGGAGAACAGCATTTCAAACTTTTTAGGTCATTTTGAGGTTAACAGGTGTTTTGTTTTACCTAAAGATGACCGAAGAAGGTCTAAACATAGTTCTCTGTTTTATCAGTATAAGTGTTAATATCCATACCAACCATCCTGAGATGCATTTTTCCAGTAATTAGATAATTGTATTCGAAGTTTTCATGAAATTAAATGTTATGGTTTTTACTGCAGATTGTCAACTGATGCTCAGGCCTTAAATGACCTCTTTCATTCTGCTTCAGGAGAAAGAGGTAAGCTCTGTTAATGTGTGGTTTTGTACAATTAATGTTTCTATTGCATTAATAGTGCAAAGATTCGTTGCCAGTTACTTAATTCTGTATTATTTTTGCTCATATTTACATATAAACTATTTGTTGGTAAAGTTCAGTGGATTTTTTTTCTCACTATTTCATTGTTTGTCAATTTATAGTTTAACACAAGTTAACAGATACTGTTTATCATTAATGATCTGTGAACTACGTATTTACTTCCTGTTTCTCTTTGTGAGTAATTGTGTGTAGTTTAGGTATTCAGTTGTGAACAGTTTTGTAGTTTATTACTGATATAATACCAAACATTTTGTTTGGTTTTTTGGCACATTGTGTAGTGTTATGTTATGGATGATGTCTTGTTACTGTAAGACCTAAATATTACTCTTTGGTGGAGAAAGTTTGTCATGTTTAGCTTTGAATACACATGAAATATTTTTTGAACACATGACAGTTTATTTACCTGAACCCAAAAATAATTTACTGTAAGTACTTTTGTGCTGCATTTTACTTCTGTAAACAAATCTGAGTTTGTACCAAGTTAATAAAACATCGAAGAATTATTTATGATTAATGGTTGACATATTTTTACAGTTTGATTTGAAATGTTTATTGTTTTTAACACCTTTAAGTCTTTTATAGTTTAGTTAATACAAGTTTTAGCTGTCTTAATCTTATTATTTCAATACTTACTCAGTGTACGACAGTTAGTCTGTGTTAGAAGTGTACGTTAGCAGTAAAGGAATATGTGGTTAATTTTTGATGTTCATCCCATCAATAATTGATTTTTTACTTCATGATTAATGTAGCTATCACTTTTGAACAAATCAAAGATGGAGATTCTGTAAATCCTCAGATGACAGTGAGTAGAGTTTTTGTTTCTTTTATTTGTTGAACGTGGAATGCTTTAATTAGAAATGAAATTTATATATAAATATATGGTAAACTATTATTTTCAATCAGAGTTTTATAAAAAATTTTTCTCTGCAAGAAGTCATCTAGATAATGCTATCTCTCTGAAATGTCATCTGGATAATGTTTTGTGATGTTATTGGAAGATGGTGTAAAAGAATATTTGTGAGTTTGTTAACAATTCAAAGAAAGGCTGTACTTGTAGAATTATTATAATAATTTTTTCTGTGCCTCAGGTTTTGTTATTTTTTCCCATTTAAATTTTATTTGCAGCTTCCAAATACCCTGTATTGTGTAGTTCCATTAGATTGGTGTCCTCATTTGGAGAGAATACAACCTATGCCTCCTGAGGACCTTGATCCTAAAACTCCATGTGAAACATGTGGAGATCCAAGAGAAAATTGGGTTTGTTTACATTGTTATCAGGTGAGTTGTATTGTTGATGACAAAAGGTAAGAGATGTCCTTATGTATATTGATAAATCTTGTTTGTTATTTTTTTACCACTGCCTCTAATAGAGTCGTATGTATTTCAAAAAAGAATTCTGTGATGAAAATCAGGATTATATATGTTATTGTAATATATCAAGGTTTCTTGTGTTGCAGAAGAACCAGAATTATATATGGTATTGTAATATATCAAGGTTTCTTGTGTAGCAGAAGAACCAGAATTATATATGGTATTGTAATATATCAAGGTTTCTTGTGTAGCAGAAGAACCAGAATTATATATGGTAGTGTGATATATCAAGGTTTCTTGTGTAGTAGGAGATTTCTTGAGTTTCAGAGATTATGCAAATAATATTTGAGATATTTGGGATTAGGAATAGTGTTTTAGTCATAGCATGAAATCACTTTGCATTCAGTCTAATAACAAAATAGACTTGACATTATCACAAACAAATCTTTAATAAAGATATTTCTTTAAAAATATGATTGTATACTTGTAATCTTTACTAAAAATTTACTAGGTTTTGTAAAGAAACACTTACTGTATCAAATGTTATAGTACAAAACTTAACATGTGCAAACATATATTTGAACTTGTGTGCATTATACAAAGCCCATCATGAAAGGGTTAATATAATGCATTAGGAAGCTGTAAAATATTAGATTAGTTAAAAAATAAAATCAGTTATTAGCAAATGAGAGAAGGCTAATGGTAATAGTGAGTGACTAGTCACCCTCTGATGTCAACCATGTTCAGTGAGTGATTAGTCATCTGCTAATGCCAACCATGTTCAGTGAGTGATCAATCATCTGCTAATGTCAACCATGTTCAGTGAGTGATCAGTCATCTGATAATGTCAACTATGTTCAGTGAGTGATCAATTGCCCACTGATGTCAACCATGTTCAGTGAATGATCAGTCATCCACAGATGTCAACCATGTTCAGTGAGTGATAAGGTACCTTACATAAATTATCTGAAGTAGAAGTTATTATGAAGTTCCTGTTATTCATGTTCAAACCTTGTGTGGAATATGTTTGTGATTAAAATGTATTATTATTTTTTTATTAGGTACATTGTGGACGTTACATCAATGAACATATGATCCAGCATGGAATACAGCATCACCATCAACTAACACTCAGTTATTCAGATCTTTCAGTGTGGTGCTATGAGTGCGAGAGTTATGTACATAATGAAGTATGTAACCACTTGTTTTATGTATAATTTATATACACCCACATTATTGGTGGTTAACTCTGTGACTGTTAAAGTTTTTTACAGTGCAGTACAGTAACATTGTGTATTAATGTTGTGTCATCATGTCAGTTGTATTCAGGATTTTGTATCCAGATAAATGTTGATTTTATTTTCTGAAAAATCTAGAAATATTGTAAGTTTATTTCCTCTAATGTTACAACAAGAATACAGTATAAACTTTATATCTTTTGTCATAGCTTAAAGTAACTATTTATAAGTTTTGACAGAAAAAGAGAGCATGACTTGTTCTTTCAAAATACCATTTCCTGCATGTATGTTTTGCATGAAGGATATTGTTATTAATGTTTAGAACTAGATCACTATGTTCTATTGAGTGCACAGAAACTTTAGTTTTATTCAGTTCATCATGAGTATTAAGTGAAGTTTGATTTATAGGAGTTGGATCATTTGAGACATGTTTGTGAAATGTCAGATGTGGTTAACTTAATTTGTACACCTCATTCAAACTTAACACAGCATTTTGATCTCAGGGTCACTCTCCAAGAAACAAATCTTGCTACAAGTTTTATTACTATTAATAACTGAGTATATTTAATCTCTACAGAGTGTTGAGTTTGAATATGTTATATTTGATTCAGCAAACTACTGGATGGCTACAGCCAGTGTTAGGTCATGCACCTCCTTCTTGGGTGACATTTTTTTAACTGATGCATTGCAACAAAAAATTAATCACTTCTGGCAAGGGTCATGTAACAGTACTTCTGAATGGAAAATATTCATACACTCAGGTCATAAAGGTCTATTTGGATCAGGGATTTATAGTTTGCACTGTAGGGATGTCTTTTGTACTTAATGGCATTAGATATCAAAAGAATAAGGACCAGTTAGAGGTACCATGGCCATCAATAAACAATTAGGTAGCAAGTCATACCTTAGTTATGGTAATCAAAGTGTGGAGTCTTGCAATAGATGAGAATTATCGAATACAATAGATAGTTGCAAAAGTGGTCCACATGTCTCAGGCAATATTATTCAATATAATAAAAAAAGATTTCCATCTAGAAAAGACACACAAATTACTTTCACAAAATATATGTGTTCAACTATTCCATATTTCAGATGGTTAGAAAATGAAACGGGTATCATGCTACTCTTTATTAAGACATACCAGTCAAGGTATTGAATGCAGAACCTTTGGAACTTCTGTGTCATTGTACTAATAATATTGGTGTTGGTAAACTGTTGTTTTCATTCTCTAAATGGTAAGCAGAAAGCAACAAGGAGGAGAGGTATGCATTAGACATGACAGCTTTATTTCTAATATTCACAGATATCAGGTAGCACATAACTAGACTTAGGTTATAATGATGTGGTAAAGCTCTAACTCACTTTAGTATTATTTACTGCATCTGTGTATCACATTCACTTCTGACTGACACTTTAAATGCAGGTTATTATGTCTAAAGTACATACTTTACCTCTAATAGTTTAACTTATGTGGGCCTAAATGTAGGGAAATTTAGAAGAAAGACAACGCCTAAAGCAAAATGAGTGTTAACAAAAGTACAAGCTATGAAAATGTAAGTTATACTTGTGTCCAGACTCATCAGTTAATACCAGTTAGTTATACTGTATGTGATAATGTCAGTTATATTTGTGTCCAGATTCATGAGTTAATACCAGTTAATTATACTGTCTGTGATAATGTAAGTTATACTTGTGTCCAGACTCATCAGTTGATACCAGTTACTTATACTGTCTGTGATAATGTCAGTTATAGTTGTGTCCAGATTCATGAGTTAATACCAGTTACTTATACTGTCTGTGATAATGTAAGTTATACTTGTGTTCAGTCTCATCAGTTAATACCAGTCAGTTGTACTGTATGTGATTGTGTAAGTTATACTTGTGTCCAGACTCATCAGTTAATACCAGTTAGTTATATTGTGTGTGATAATGTAAGTTATACTTGTGTCCAGACTCATCAGTTGATACCAGTTACTTATACTGTCTGTGATAATGTAAGTTATACTTGTGTCCAGACTCATCAGTTAATACCAGATAATTATACTGTCTGTGATAATGTAAGTTATACTTGTGTCCAGACTCATCAGTTAATACTAGTTAATTATATTGTGTGTGATAATGGAAATTATACTTGTGTCCAGACTAATCATGTAGTACCAGTTACTTATACTGTCTGTGATAATGTAAGTTATACTTGTGTCCAGACTCATCAGTTAATACCAGTTACTTGTACTGTTTGTGATAATGTCAGTTATACTTGTGTCCAGACTCATCAGTTAATACCAGTTACTTGTACTGTTTGTGATAATGTCAGTTATACTTGTGTCCAGACTCATCAGTTAATACCAGTTAGTTGTACTGTCTGTGATAATGTAAGTTATACTTGTGTCCAGACTCATCAGTTAATACCAGTTACTTATACTGTCTGTGATAATGTAAGTTATACTTGTGTCCAGACTCATCAGTTAATACCAGTTACTTATACTGTCTGTGATAATGTAAGTTATACTTGTGTCCAGACTCATCAGTTAATACCAGTTAGTTGTACTGTCTGTGATAATGTAAGTTATACTTGTGTCCAGACTCATCAGTTAATACCAGTTACTTATACTGTCTGTGATAATGTAAGTTATACTTGTGTCCAGACTCATCAGTTAATACCAGTTACTTATACTGTCTGTGATAATGTCAGTTATACTTGTGTCCAGACTCATCAGTTAATACCAGTTAGTTGTACTGTCTGTGATAATGTAAGTTATACTTGTGTCCAGATTCATCAGTTCGTACCAGTTAGTTATATTGTCTGTGATAATGTAAGTTATACTTGTGTACTACAGTTAATACCAGTTACTTATACTGTGTGATAATGTCAGTTATACTTGTGTCCAGACTCATCAGTTAATACCACTGTCAGTTATACTTGTGTCCAGATTCATCAGTTCGTACCAGTTAGTTATATTGTCTGTGATAATGTAAGTTATACTTGTGTCCAGACTCATCAGTTAATACCAGTTACTTACAGTTATGACAAAAAGTGTTCGTACCCCTGCAACCTGAGTTGTTTTTTGCTCATAATTTAAGTATCAGGCGTAGGCTAATAGAAGTATAATATATTATAAATATTATACTAACACACATCCACATAAATTTTTATGTAAATTGAATCACAAATAAACTGTTTATAAACAAATAACCAAACATAGGAGAGGCAGAAAGTGTTTGTGCATCTACTTCTAATGGTTAGTTGTGTAGCCTTTCAAGTGAATTACTTGGTGCAATCTCTCTTCATTAGCCCTCCATGATTGTTTGACAGCACTCGACTGGTATTTTCTCCCATTCTTCTTTACAGAGGGCCTCCAACTCTTCTAAGTTTTTTGTATGATGCTGATGAACCCTGGTCTTCAACTGATGCCAAACATTTTCAATTGGGTTGAGATCGGGTGACTGGAATGGCCACTCTAGAACGCTTATATGGTTCCTCTGTAACTAGGATTGCACATATTTGAATGTGTGCTTAGGGCCATTGTTGTGCTGGAAAATTTAATGACGCCCAAGCTGCAAGTTCCGAGCATCATTCTTGATATAAGTGCCTAATATATCAATGTATTCTTCTTTTTTCTTGATTCTGTTGATGTGGTGAAGGCTGCCTACACCAGAAGAGCTGAAGGAACCCCATAGCATGATCGAGCCACCTCCGTGTTTAATTGTAGGAATGGTGTTCTTTGGAAGATTTCATTCCCCCTTCTTACGAAAAATATAGCGAACATCATTGTGGCCGAAAAGCTCGATTTTAGTCTCGCCTGACCAAAGAATACTCTTCCAATAGGTAAAGGGTTTATCTACATGCTTTCTTGCATACTTCAATCATGCTTCTACATGAACAGGTGTTACGTATGGCGTTTCTACGAGGACGGCATGCTTGAACCCAGAAGAGTGTAACATGTTTGTAACTGTAGAGGTACTTACTTCAACCACAGCTTCCCTTACCAGTTTGTGTATGTCATTATGTGTTAAATGAGGGTTCCTACTAACTTATCTGAGAACCTTCCTCTTGGTTCTCTCTGGAATTTTGGTGGAGCATCCAGAACAAAGGAGGTTAGCAGTTGATTCTGTAAGCTTAAACTTGGCAATTATGCTTTGAACAGTAGATTTAGGCACATTAAGTTGTGTAGCAATGCCGGAGAGAGATATATACGAGGCTTGTATTTTACAATAATTCATTTTTATAAATCACTGGACAGTTGTTTCCTGTTTGCCATGATGACCAAGCAGATAATGACGGAAACGGTGCTAAATTGACGGAAGTACATTTTTTACTGGCTAAATTCCAATAATTATGAACCCAGTGTCTAGTTCTGGAATGGTATAATATAGTTTATTTGCCAAACTGAAACTTTTTATGGGAATATCAATTTTTTTCACACCTTCCTAACTGTATGAACACTTTCTGCTCCTCCTATTTTTGGTTATTTGTTTATAAACAGTTTATTTGTCGTTTAATTTACATAAAAATGTATATAGATGTGTGTTAATATAATATTTATAATATAGTATATTTCTATTAGCCTACTCATGATACTTTTTAAGTTATGAGCAAAAAACCATTTGGGATGCAGGGGTATGAACACTTTCTGTCCTAACTGTATGCTGTCTGTGATAATGTAAGTTATACTTGTGTCCAGACTCATCAGTTAATACCAGTTACTTATACTGTCTGTGATAATGTCAGTTATACTGGTGTCCAGATTCATCAGTTAAGACCAGTTAGTTATACTGTCTGTGATAATGTAAGTTGGGTATGCAGGGGTATGAACACTTTCTGTCGTAACTGTATGCTGTCTGTGATAATGTAAGTTATACTTGTGTCCAGACTCATCAGTTAATACCAGTTACTTATACTGTCACTGTCTGTGATAATGTAAGTTATACTTGTATCCAGATTGACTGTAAATGAATATATTGAAATAGTGTTTATATTTAGGTTGTTTTTTAAGTTTCTGTCAAATTTTGGTGAAGGTCAGACCAAGGGTTTATATTTCATTGTTTTATTATCACTTCATTTAGAATGAAAATAACATTTATCAAAGTGAATGAGTGTCAAAATATTTTTATTTTGTGTTACTATTGTCATCTATTAATAGTTTTCCATATTCATAGAATTTTAAGAAAGTGAGTACATCTATGTTAGGAAGTTTGTCAGTGGACATGTATAATAGTACGACACTAAGTTGCATCAGTGAAAAGGTGTGATGTTTTAGAATTGACGTCATCCAGCCTTCAGAATTCCATTTCCACATGCTATTTATTTACCTTCTGTGACAGGTCCTGTTACCCTTCAAACGAGATGCTCACTGGAAGAAATTTGGAGAAATTATGCTTGGAACAGGGTGACAGTTTGAAGTGATGGATGTAATAACATGGAAATGTTATCCTTGTGTTTTGTATGGAGTTTAACTTGATATGCTAATTTTCATGTGTATTATCATGTGTAAAAGAAATAATTCTTGTGATTTTACTAAAGAACTTTGTACTTTAAGATGGATATACTTTTGTGGAAAAAAAGATTGCCTTTGCCAATAGTAATGGTCTTTGTAATAGTCAAACAGATTTTTCAGATAGATTATGCCTGGTGTAATCTCAGTGTCTTTCATAGTTTTTTACTGATTTCTTTAAACAGTCTTCTGTATCATTGCTTAAGTATCATTCATGCCACAAAATATTAACTACATCAATTGTGTAAAATATCTTGAACATAACTAGTAACTATTTTCTACTAAAAACTTCAACATGTTGTCTTCAGAAAACATTTTAATTTGGTTTATGACTTGTGATGTGTGAGTGTGTGTACATATGTGAAATATGCTTTCTGTCATATCTTATGGAATAAATGTGGCTAAAGGAAAGCTCTGCTTGTTATATATACATATATTTTTCAAATAGACACAGAATGTGTTTCCAAAAAGTAGAAAAGAAGTTTCATTTTCATTTGAATTTTTAATTAAGATCTTTATTCTAACAAATTTTCACATTTTCTCTAAAAAGAAAGCTAAAAAACTTATTTAAATTAACAAATAAACTTAAGTTACAAAAATTCGATATTCTGGTATATACTATTTAGACCTGAGATTAATAGAATGTTTTAATAAAATTTTTCCTTAGAGTCTGTAGCCATGATCATGTTCTTTCTTTTCAAATATTTCTAAAAGTTGATGTGCTGTTCTAATAATCGAGACATTTTCGTGGATTAATAAAGAAAAATTGTTTTTTTTTTCCTATAGATGATACTTTTCAAATACAGACAGAACATGTTGAATATCATATTTAAACATTATAAATTTTTGAACCGACTAAGTTGAATCCATTTGGGTTTCAACGAGTGGATATAAATGCTGGTGGAAAAGCCAACAGGATTTTAGGTTGTATTTACAGAAATATTCAATACAATGGTTAAAAGTTCATAATCTGATATAATAAGAAAAACTGAAACACTGTTAAAAACTGATGGTTTTGATGACAGAAGTTGCTTTGGAATATTGTGTTACAGGCTACTTAATACGGATAGAATTTAAAGAGGAAATGTGAGTTACATCGTGTTAAAGAAGAAAATATCAAAGACGATAGGGATGACGTTGAATCCGTTTGGGTTTCAGCCATAAAGGGAAAAGTAAATTTGTTCGAGATCAACAGATGATACTGATGAAATTAGGTAGAATCTTTACATTGAGATCAAGAGCTTAGCTGTTAATGAAGTCGTAATTATGAATAATTTTAATTTAAAAATATCGATTTGGAAATGCTAGAGTGAAACAAGGAGGAGAAATATTTTGGAAACTGTTAAAGATGGATATGCTCACCTATTAGTTTGGAATCTTCAAGAAATAATGGTATTTTGGCCTCAGTGTTAACTTCAAATATAGAAATGATTGAGGAATATCTTGGTACAACTGATCATTGATCTACAAAGTTCAATGTCTCAAAGAATGAAGAATAAAGATAATTTGGTTAAAAATTAGAAAAAATCAAATTTGGTGGAATGCAACAAGAATTACTTGTTGTGAGAAGGTCTACTGATTCCATTTCTGAGATACTGTATGAATATAGAAAATGTTTAATGACGATTCTTTAAATACTCAAGTTATTTGATAGTTACGAGATGTTCGGATTGTTAATTTTTTAAAATCTATTTTTACTGAACAAAATTTAAGCAGCATTCCACATCTTGAATATCTGATAAACGTAACAGATGGAAAGCAAGATAACTGCATTTATTCTGACTTGGTTAACAAAAAATGCCATGTGAGGGGCTGGTAGAAATTATATCTATAGGTTTGAGGTAGAAATTAGCAAATTGGATAGAAGAACGGCTGAATGAAAGAACTAAAAGTGATTTTATAGAGAAGTTTATTGAAACGATAGTTGTGTCACAAGTGAATAACTAACAAACGTGTCTTAGGATCTTTGTACTGTTTTGATTTACGTCAAAGATATAAATGAATAAATTGGAAAAAAACACTTAAATTCACAGATGATATGATGGTCTTGTGTTTTGCAAGCTGTTCAAAGTATGCTGCTGATTTCAAAAGGATTTAGATCATGTAGGGAATGAACCAAATACATGGTAGATGGTTTTCAGTTATAATAAATGTAAAACAAAGATTTTGTGGTTATGATAATTTGAATCAAACGTATGATTTAAACGAGATTAACATTAACAGTGTTTCATTATTTTCTGAAGCCGCCCAATTGATGTACTGTTGCTAGAATTTAGGCAAATATGATTTTACATTGACTTTACAGAAATATTCAATTATTATTAACCTTAGCAGTGTTCGATTAGCTTTTAAAGCCGTCCACGCGATGTACTGTTGCTAGTAGTAAAGCAAACAAGATCTTACGTTGTATTAAGATAAATATTCAATTATTATTAATCATAGCAGTGTTCGATTAGTTTCTAAAGTCATCAATGTTATGCACAATTGCTGGTGATAAAGCAAACAAGATTTTAGGTTGTTAGTAGAGAAATATTCAATTATTATTAACCATAGAAGTGTTCCACTAGTTTCTAAAGGCGTCCTTGCAGTGCACTGTTGCGGTGGATTTTAGGTTGTATTTACAGAAATATTCAATGCAATGGTTAAAAGTTTATAATCTGTCATATAGGTCACTGATTAGTCCATATTTGGAATATGATGTTCAACTTTATTCTTCTACTTTTAAAATACATTGAATTGTTTGTAAGGTTTGACATAATAATTAATAGAATTCGTTGCATTCGAAAGTTGTATATGCACGAAATTTGAATGAGTTTAAGTGAAACGTTGACAACTATACGAATAATTAATGCTGACTTTATGATTTTTATATGATTTTAATATTCAATTTATTTTATAGGTGGTGTAGCCGAGATGCATAAAACGGTCACATGTTGACGTGAAAGGTTACAAAACAACTGTTATTATTTGAATCCTCCTATAAAATAATACAGGTTACTTTGTTTAAGGAAATTATTTCCCAAAAGGATTTGAAATGGAACACTAACGGTATATTAACATAACACGTTCGTTATATTGAGTTTATTGTAAATTAATCGGATATAATACGATGCAACATGATGTAGGAAAAAGATACAATTCAAAAATACGTTAATAGTAATTTGAAAAATTTAAATGATTGAGGAAATATTCTAAAAAAAATTTAATAAAGAACGTACATAAAGATATGTACATTTAAAATGAACGTAGAAAAATTGAAGAAATAAAAAGGTTGTTTGTCCTTTATTTATATTACTGTTGAAGTTTCAACAATAAACAATATTTCCAAAATTTGTTTAAATCAAAATTTAAAATGCTATTTTTATCAATTTGCACACTTTAGAGACTCTTGAACACTTACAATATTCCATTACTATAATGAAAAACCATAACTCGAAGCATTTTGAAATAAAAATTATAGTGTAGGAGAGACACAATTTATAGATTGAAGTGGATTTATGTATGTACACGTTCGGCCCTCCCTGAACATGTACAGAATATAACGCAGTGAAGGTCCGTATATTGCGTTTTCTTCAAGCGGGTTTTATACCAGCAGTGGAGAAAAATGTCATGTGAAGAAAGCTTCTTTCATCAGCTTTAAAAATAATTAAATAATTCTGGGTTGCACTCTACTCTTATCCTCGGCGGGACTCGAACCCGCAGTCTTCGGTTTAGGAGACCGACGCCTTATCCATTAGGCCACGAGGACGTGTTTAATTATTATCCCTTAATACACTGATGGTAATTCTCAATTGTATACGACATTCTTACATTTTATAATTTATGTTGCCTTTACTTTATAATTATAGAATATTGAACATGGAATATTAATCTTAGACAAAATATATTCTGTCATAAATTTGTTCCAGTTCACATTTCAGGAGCAGCTTGAACTATTATATGCAAGGAGCAGTTCAGCTTGCATTCACTTTCAGGATGTAGAAAGAGTACTATTAAGGCTAAACTTAATTAATATTATAGTAATGACCCTATTCTGTTGAGCAACAGATTTCAACTTCTGTAGATGAGTAACAATTGGAGGGAAGAAGAAAGAAAACAAATGAGGGTCACAGTAGCGCGTGGATGATAAGACGGTGATAATGAAAGGTGACTCATTGACAAGACTTGTGGACAGAATAGTCTGAGGGGAAAATATAGAGACAAAATTTCATGTTATGGTACACAGGGGGAAGATATATAACAGACAATTTTTCTTGTAAATTACATAGCTACACGAGGGCTATCAGTGCTTTGGTAACGGAAACACCGTTTCTTCCAACATAAGACCGAAGACATTACGCTGTACAGATGGAGGACTATAACTGACAGAACAGAAGATATAACAAAGGGGACTTGGTGATATACAGGTATTGTGGTACATGTAAAACTAGTTACTTAGGTCATAGAACGTAATCAAAAGTAGAAAGGATTGTTGAAACCAAAAGAGGAAAAAGGCCACATTTTATTGTGTTGGTGATACTGTCCAGAAGTAACTGTTGGGATAAAGTCGTAAGTACGTCTCTAGGAATGAAAGCTGGGTTAAGAATAGTGGGTAAAAATGAGTGAGTTTGCTGGTGTGTTTTATGGGATCAGTTCGGAGGAAGAAACGCGTTTTCAGGAATGAAATTTTACATTTAAAATGGACATGTGCTGCTATGTTTCATATCTCTGTTAACTCGGCTCAATGTGTTGTTTTAAAATACGGCTAAACAGTAGTGAGAGCAATGAAAAACTAAATGTGGAAACAATAAGAGGCCGACAAATGCTCAGCAAAGGAAATGAATATATAAGTAATTATAAGAATAAGCTTTATTGTTATTATTCATAGATTAGAAATATCAGAAATAAAATAGATGACTGTACAGTACGAGTGGGATTGGAGGGTTTTGATATAATAAGAACAACTGAAACACTGTTAACAACTGATGGTTTTGATGACAGAAGTTGCTTTGGAATATTGTGTTACAGGCTACTTAATACGGATAGAATTTAAAAGAGGAAATGTGAGTTACATCGTGTTAAAGAAGAAAATATCAAAGACGATAGGGATGACGTTGAATCCGTTTGGGTTTCAGCCATAAAGGGAAAAGTAAATTTGTTCGAGATCAACAGATGATACTGATGAAATTAGGTAGAATCTTTACATTGAGATCAAGAGCTTAGCTGTTAATGAAGTCGTAATTATGAATAATTTTAATTTAAAAATATCGATTTGGAAATGCTAGAGTGAAACAAGGAGGGAGAAATATTTTGGAAACTGTTAAAGATGGATATGCTCACCTATTAGTTTGGAATCTTCAAGAAATAATGGTATTTTGGCCTCAGTGTTAACTTCAAATATAGAAATGATTGAGGAATATCTTGGTACAACTGATCATTGATCTACAAAGTTCAATGTCTCAAAGAATGAAGAATAAAGATAATTTGGTTAAAAATTAGAAAAAATCAAATTTGGTGGAATGCAACAAGAATTACTTGTTGTGAGAAGGTCTACTGATTCCATTTCTGAGATACTGTATGAATATAGAAAATGTTTAATGACGATTCTTTAAATACTCAAGTTATTTGATAGTTACGAGATGTTCGGATTGTTAATTTTTTAAAATCTATTTTTACTGAACAAAATTTAAGCAGCATTCCACATCTTGAATATCTGATAAACGTAACAGATGGAAAGCAAGATAACTGCATTTATTCTGACTTGGTTAACAAAAAATGCCATGTGAGGGGCTGGTAGAAATTATATCTATAGGTTTGAGGTAGAAATTAGCAAATTGGATAGAAGAACGGCTGAATGAAAGAACTAAAAGTGATTTTATAGAGAAGTTTATTGAAACGATAGTTGTGTCACAAGTGAATAACTAACAAACGTGTCTTAGGATCTTTGTACTGTTTTGATTTACGTCAAAGATATAAATGAATAAATTGGAAAAAACACACTTAAATTCACAGATGATATGATGGTCTTGTGTTTTGCAAGCTGTTCAAAGTATGCTGCTGATTTCAAAAGGATTTAGATCATGTAGGGAATGAACCAAATACATGGTAGATGGTTTTCAGTTATAATAAATGTAAAACAAAGATTTTGTGGTTATGATAATTTGAATCAAACGTATGATTTAAACGAG
This sequence comes from Tachypleus tridentatus, assembly GCF_004210375.1. Lineage (NCBI taxonomy): Eukaryota > Metazoa > Arthropoda > Merostomata > Xiphosura > Limulidae > Tachypleus > Tachypleus tridentatus. The sequence goes on along the minus strand of NC_134837.1, from coordinate 173,771,017 downwards.
ATTAACATTAACAGTGTTTCATTATTTTCTGAAGCCGCCCAATTGATGTACTGTTGCTAGAATTTAGGCAAATATGATTTTACATTGACTTTACAGAAATATTCAATTATTATTAACCTTAGCAGTGTTCGATTAGTTTTAAAGCCGTCCACGCGATGTACTGTTGCTAGTAGTAAAGCAAACAAGATCTTACGTTGTATTAAGATAAATATTCAATTATTATTAATCATAGCAGTGTTCGATTAGTTTCTAAAGTCATCAATGTTATGCACAATTGCTGGTGATAAAGCAAACAAGATTTTAGGTTGTTAGTAGAGAAATATTCAATTATTATTAACCATAGAAGTGTTCCACTAGTTTCTAAAGGCGTCCTTGCAGTGCACTGTTGCGGTGGATTTTAGGTTGTATTTACAGAAATATTCAATGCAATGGTTAAAAGTTTATAATCTGTCATATAGGTCACTGATTAGTCCATATTTGGAATATGATGTTCAACTTTATTCTTCTACTTTTAAAATACATTGAATTGTTTGTAAGGTTTGACATAATAATTAATAGAATTCGTTGCATTCGAAAGTTGTATATGCACGAAATTTGAATGAGTTTAAGTGAAACGTTGACAACTATACGAATAATTAATGCTGACTTTATGATTTTTATATGATTTTAATATTCAATTTATTTTATAGGTGGTGTAGCCGAGATGCATAAAACGGTCACATGTTGACGTGAAAGGTTACAAAAACAACTGTTATTATTTGAATCCTCCTATAAAATAATACAGGTTACTTTGTTTAAGGAAATTATTTCCCAAAAGGATTTGAAATGGAACACTAACGGTATATTAACATAACCCGTTCGTTATATTGAGTTTATTGTAAATTAATCGGATATAATACGATGCAACATGATGTAGGAAAAAGAATACAATTCAAAAATACGTTAATAGTAATTTGAAAAATTTAAATGATTGAGGAAATATTCTAAAAAAAATTTAATAAAGAACGTACATAAAGATATGTACATTTAAAATGAACGTAGAAAAATTGAAGAAATAAAAAGGTTGTTTGTCCTTTATTTATATTACTGTTGAAGTTTCAACAATAAACAATATTTCCAAAAATTTGTTTAAATCAAAATTTAAAATGCTATTTTTATCAATTTGCACACTTTAGAGACTCTTGAACACTTACAATATTCCATTACTATAATGAAAAACCATAACTCGAAGCATTTTGAAATAAAAATTATAGTGTAGGAGAGACACAATTTATAGATTGAAGTGGATTTATGTATGTACACGTTCGGCCCTCCCTGAACATGTACAGAATATAACGCAGTGAAGGTCCGTATATTGCGTTTTCTTCAAGCGGGTTTTATACCAGCAGTGGAGAAAAATGTCATGTGAAGAAAGCTTCTTTCATCAGCTTTAAAAATAATTAAATAATTCTGGGTTGCACTCTACTCTTATCCTCGGCGGGACTCGAACCCGCAGTCTTCGGTTTAGGAGACCGACGCCTTATCCATTAGGCCACGAGGACGTGTTTAATTATTATCCCTTAATACACTGATGGTAATTCTCAATTGTATACGACATTCTTACATTTTATAATTTATGTTGCCTTTACTTTATAATTATAGAATATTGAACATGGAATATTAATCTTAGACAAAATATATTCTGTCATAAATTTGTTCCAGTTCACATTTCAGGAGCAGCTTGAACTATTATATGCAAGGAGCAGTTCAGCTGGCATTCACTTTCAGGATGTAGAAAGAGTACTATTGAGGCTAAAATTAATTAATGTTATAGTAATGACCCTATTCTGTTGAGCAACAGATTTCAACTTCTGTAGATGAGTAACAATTGGAGGGAAGAAGAAAGAAAACAAATGAGGGTCACAGTAGCGCGTGGATGATAAGACGGTGATAATGAAAGGTGACTCATTGACAAGACTTGTGGACAGAATAGTCTGAGGGGAAAATATAGAGAGAAAATTTCATGTTATGGTACACAGGGGGAAGATATATAACAGACAATTTTTCTTGTAAATTACATAGCTACACGAGGGCTATCAGTGCTTTGGTAACGGAAACACCGTTTCTTCCAACATAAGACCGAAGACATTACGCTGTACAGATGGAGGACTATAACTGACAGAACAGAAGATATAACAAAGGGGACTTGGTGATATACAGGTATTGTGGTACATGTAAAACTAGTTACTTAGGTCATAGAACGTAATCAAAAAGTAGAAAGGATTGTTGAAACCAAAAGAGGAAAAAGGCCACATTTTTATTGTGTTGGTGATACTGTCCAGAAGTAACTGTTGGGATAAAGTCGTAAGTACGTCTCTAGGAATGAAAGCTGGGTTAAGAATAGTGGGTAAAAATGAGTGAGTTTGCTGGTGTGTTTTATGGGATCAGTTCGGAGGAAGAAACGCGTTTTCAGGAATGAATTTTTTACATTTAAAATGGACATGTGCTGCTATGTTTCATATCTCTGTTAACTCGGCTCAATGTGTTGTTTTAAAATACGGCTAAACAGTAGTGAGAGCAATGAAAAACTAAATGTGGAAACAATAAGAGGCCGACAAATGCTCAGCAAAGGAAATGAATATATAAGTAATTATAAGAATAAGCTTTATTGTTATTATTCATAGATTAGAAATATAAGAAATAAAATAGATGACTGTACAGTACGAGTGGGATTGGAGGGTTTTGATATAATAAGAACAACTGAAACACTGTTAACAACTGATGGTTTTGATGACAGAAGTTGCTTTGGAATATTGTGTTACAGGCTACTTAATACGGATAGAATTTAAAAGAGGAAATGTGAGTTACATCGTGTTAAAGAAGAAAATATCAAAGACGATAGGGATGACGTTGAATCCGTTTGGGTTTCAGCCATAAAGGGAAAAGTAAATTTGTTCGAGATCAACAGATGATACTGATGAAATTAGGTAGAATCTTTACATTGAGATCAAGAGCTTAGCTGTTAATGAAGTCGTAATTATGAATAATTTTAATTTAAAAATATCGATTTGGAAATGCTAGAGTGAAACAAGGAGGGAGAAATATTTTGGAAACTGTTAAAGATGGATATGCTCACCTATTAGTTTGGAATCTTCAAGAAATAATGGTATTTTGGCCTCAGTGTTAACTTCAAATATAGAAATGATTGAGGAATATCTTGGTACAACTGATCATTGATCTACAAAGTTCAATGTCTCAAAGAATGAAGAATAAAGATAATTTGGTTAAAATTAGAAAAAATCAAATTTGGTGGAATGCAACAAGAATTACTTGTTGTGAGAAGGTCTACTGATTCCATTTCTGAGATACTGTATGAATATAGAAAATGTTTAATGACGATTCTTTAAATACTCAAGTTATTTGATAGTTACGAGATGTTCGGATTGTTAATTTTTTAAAATCTATTTTTACTGAACAAAATTTAAGCAGCATTCCACATCTTGAATATCTGATAAACGTAACAGATGGAAAGCAAGATAACTGCATTTATTCTGACTTGGTTAACAAAAAATGCCATGTGAGGGGCTGGTAGAAATTATATCTATAGGTTTGAGGTAGAAATTAGCAAATTGGATAGAAGAACGGCTGAATGAAAGAACTAAAAGTGATTTTATAGAGAAGTTTATTGAAACGATAGTTGTGTCACAAGTGAATAACTAACAAACGTGTCTTAGGATCTTTGTACTGTTTTGATTTACGTCAAAGATATAAATGAATAAATTGGAAAAAACACACTTAAATTCACAGATGATATGATGGTCTTGTGTTTTGCAAGCTGTTCAAAGTATGCTGCTGATTTCAAAAGGATTTAGATCATGTAGGGAATGAACCAAATACATGGTAGATGGTTTTCAGTTATAATAAATGTAAAACAAAGATTTTGTGGTTATGATAATTTGAATCAAACGTATGATTTAAACGAGATTAACATTAACAGTGTTTCATTATTTTCTGAAGCCGCCCAATTGATGTACTGTTGCTAGAATTTAGGCAAATATGATTTTACATTGACTTTACAGAAATATTCAATTATTATTAACCTTAGCAGTGTTCGATTAGTTTTAAAGCCGTCCACGCGATGTACTGTTGCTAGTAGTAAAGCAAACAAGATCTTACGTTGTATTAAGATAAATATTCAATTATTATTAATCATAGCAGTGTTCGATTAGTTTCTAAAGTCATCAATGTTATGCACAATTGCTGGTGATAAAGCAAACAAGATTTTAGGTTGTTAGTAGAGAAATATTCAATTATTATTAACCATAGAAGTGTTCCACTAGTTTCTAAAGGCGTCCTTGCAGTGCACTGTTGCGGTGGATTTTAGGTTGTATTTACAGAAATATTCAATGCAATGGTTAAAAGTTTATAATCTGTCATATAGGTCACTGATTAGTCCATATTTGGAATATGATGTTCAACTTTATTCTTCTACTTTTAAAATACATTGAATTGTTTGTAAGGTTTGACATAATAATTAATAGAATTCGTTGCATTCGAAAGTTGTATATGCACGAAATTTGAATGAGTTTAAGTGAAACGTTGACAACTATACGAATAATTAATGCTGACTTTATGATTTTTATATGATTTTAATATTCAATTTATTTTATAGGTGGTGTAGCCGAGATGCATAAAACGGTCACATGTTGACGTGAAAGGTTACAAAACAACTGTTATTATTTGAATCCTCCTATAAAATAATACAGGTTACTTTGTTTAAGGAAATTATTTCCCAAAAGGATTTGAAATGGAACACTAACGGTATATTAACATAACCCGTTCGTTATATTGAGTTTATTGTAAATTAATCGGATATAATACGATGCAACATGATGTAGGAAAAAGAATACAATTCAAAAATACGTTAATAGTAATTTGAAAAATTTAAATGATTGAGGAAATATTCTAAAAAAAAATTTAATAAAGAACGTACATAAAGATATGTACATTTAAAATGAACGTAGAAAAATTGAAGAAATAAAAAAGGTTGTTTGTCCTTTATTTATATTACTGTTGAAGTTTCAACAATAAACAATATTTCCAAAAATTTGTTTAAATCAAAATTTAAAATGCTATTTTTATCAATTTGCACACTTTAGAGACTCTTGAACACTTACAATATTCCATTACTATAATGAAAAACCATAACTCGAAGCATTTTGAAATAAAAATTATAGTGTAGGAGAGACACAATTTATAGATTGAAGTGGATTTATGTATGTACACGTTCGGCCCTCCCTGAACATGTACAGAATATAACGCAGTGAAGGTCCGTATATTGCGTTTTCTTCAAGCGGGTTTTATACCAGCAGTGGAGAAAAATGTCATGTGAAGAAAGCTTCTTTCATCAGCTTTAAAAATAATTAAATAATTCTGGGTTGCACTCTACTCTTATCCTCGGCGGGACTCGAACCCGCAGTCTTCGGTTTAGGAGACCGACGCCTTATCCATTAGGCCACGAGGACGTGTTTAATTATTATCCCTTAATACACTGATGGTAATTCTCAATTGTATACGACATTCTTACATTTTATAATTTATGTTGCCTTTACTTTATAATTATAGAATATTGAACATGGAATATTAATCTTAGACAAAATATATTCTGTCATAAATTTGTTCCAGTTCACATTTCAGGAGCAGCTTGAACTATTATATGCAAGGAGCAGTTCAGCTGGCATTCACTTTCAGGATGTAGAAAGAGTACTATTAAGGCTAAAATTAATTAATGTTATAGTAATGACCCTATTCTGTTGAGCAACAGATTTCAACTTCTGTAGATGAGTAACAATTGGAGGGAAGAAGAAAGAAAACAAATGAGGGTCACAGTAGCGCGTGGATGATAAGACGGTGATAATGAAAGGTGACTCATTGACAAGACTTGTGGACAGAATAGTCTGAGGGGAAAATATAGAGACAAAATTTCATGTTATGGTACACAGGGGGAAGATATATAACAGACAATTTTTCTTGTAAATTACATAGCTACACGAGGGCTATCAGTGCTTTGGTAACGGAAACACCGTTTCTTCCAACATAAGACCGAAGACATTACGCTGTACAGATGGAGGACTATAACTGACAGAACAGAAGATATAACAAAGGGGACTTGGTGATATACAGGTATTGTGGTACATGTAAAACTAGTTACTTAGGTCATAGAACGTAATCAAAAGTAGAAAGGATTGTTGAAACCAAAAGAGGAAAAAGGCCACATTTTATTGTGTTGGTGATACTGTCCAGAAGTAACTGTTGGGATAAAGTCGTAAGTACGTCTCTAGGAATGAAAGCTGGGTTAAGAATAGTGGGTAAAAATGAGTGAGTTTGCTGGTGTGTTTTATGGGATCAGTTCGGAGGAAGAAACGCGTTTTCAGGAATGAATTTTTTACATTTAAAATGGACATGTGCTGCTATGTTTCATATCTCTGTTAACTCGGCTCAATGTGTTGTTTTAAAATACGGCTAAACAGTAGTGAGAGCAATGAAAACTAAATGTGGAAACAATAAGAGGCCGACAAATGCTCAGCAAAGGAAATGAATATATAAGTAATTATAAGAATAAGCTTTATTGTTATTATTCATAGATTAGAAATATCAGAAATAAAATAGATGACTGTACAGTACGAGTGGGATTGGAGGGTTTTGATATAATAAGAACAACTGAAACACTGTTAACAACTGATGGTTTTGATGACAGAAGTTGCTTTGGAATATTGTGTTACAGGCTACTTAATACGGATAGAATTTAAAAGAGGAAATGTGAGTTACATCGTGTTAAAGAAGAAAATATCAAAGACGATAGGGATGACGTTGAATCCGTTTGGGTTTCAGCCATAAAGGGAAAAGTAAATTTGTTCGAGATCAACAGATGATACTGATGAAATTAGGTAGAATCTTTACATTGAGATCAAGAGCTTAGCTGTTAATGAAGTCGTAATTATGAATAATTTTAATTTAAAAATATCGATTTGGAAATGCTAGAGTGAAACAAGGAGGGAGAAATATTTTGGAAACTGTTAAAGATGGATATGCTCACCTATTAGTTTGGAATCTTCAAGAAATAATGGTATTTTGGCCTCAGTGTTAACTTCAAATATAGAAATGATTGAGGAATATCTTGGTACAACTGATCATTGATCTACAAAGTTCAATGTCTCAAAGAATGAAGAATAAAGATAATTTGGTTAAAAATTAGAAAAAATCAAATTTGGTGGAATGCAACAAGAATTACTTGTTGTGAGAAGGTCTACTGATTCCATTTCTGAGATACTGTATGAATATAGAAAATGTTTAATGACGATTCTTTAAATACTCAAGTTATTTGATAGTTACGAGATGTTCGGATTGTTAATTTTTTAAAATCTATTTTTACTGAACAAAATTTAAGCAGCATTCCACATCTTGAATATCTGATAAACGTAACAGATGGAAAGCAAGATAACTGCATTTATTCTGACTTGGTTAACAAAAAATGCCATGTGAGGGGCTGGTAGAAATTATATCTATAGGTTTGAGGTAGAAATTAGCAAATTGGATAGAAGAACGGCTGAATGAAAGAACTAAAAGTGATTTTATAGAGAAGTTTATTGAAACGATAGTTGTGTCACAAGTGAATAACTAACAAACGTGTCTTAGGATCTTTGTACTGTTTTGATTTACGTCAAAGATATAAATGAATAAATTGGAAAAAACACACTTAAATTCACAGATGATATGATGGTCTTGTGTTTTGCAAGCTGTTCAAAGTATGCTGCTGATTTCAAAAGGATTTAGATCATGTAGGGAATGAACCAAATACATGGTAGATGGTTTTCAGTTATAATAAATGTAAAACAAAGATTTTGTGGTTATGATAATTTGAATCAAACGTATGATTTAAACGAGATTAACATTAACAGTGTTTCATTATTTTCTGAAGCCGCCCAATTGATGTACTGTTGCTAGAATTTAGGCAAATATGATTTTACATTGACTTTACAGAAATATTCAATTATTATTAACCTTAGCAGTGTTCGATTAGTTTTAAAGCCGTCCACGCGATGTACTGTTGCTAGTAGTAAAGCAAACAAGATCTTACGTTGTATTAAGATAAATATTCAATTATTATTAATCATAGCAGTGTTCGATTAGTTTCTAAAGTCATCAATGTTATGCACAATTGCTGGTGATAAAGCAAACAAGATTTTAGGTTGTTAGTAGAGAAATATTCAATTATTATTAACCATAGAAGTGTTCCACTAGTTTCTAAAGGCGTCCTTGCAGTGCACTGTTGCGGTGGATTTTAGGTTGTATTTACAGAAATATTCAATGCAATGGTTAAAAGTTTATAATCTGTCATATAGGTCACTGATTAGTCCATATTTGGAATATGATGTTCAACTTTATTCTTCTACTTTTAAAATACATTGAATTGTTTGTAAGGTTTGACATAATAATTAATAGAATTCGTTGCATTCGAAAGTTGTATATGCACGAAATTTGAATGAGTTTAAGAGAAACGTTGACAACTATACGAATAATTAATGCTGACTTTATGATTTTTATATGATTTTAATATTCAATTTATTTTATAGGTGGTGTAGCCGAGATGCATAAAACGGTCACATGTTGACGTGAAAGGTTACAAAACAACTGTTATTATTTGAATCCTCCTATAAAATAATACAGGTTACTTTGTTTAAGGAAATTATTTCCCAAAAGGATTTGAAATGGAACACTAACGGTATATTAACATAACCCGTTCGTTATATTGAGTTTATTGTAAATTAATCGGATATAATACGATGCAACATGATGTAGGAAAAAAGATACAATTCAAAAATACGTTAATAGTAATTTGAAAAATTTAAATGATTGAGGAAATATTCTAAAAAAAAATTTAATAAAGAACGTACATAAAGATATGTACATTTAAAATGAACGTAGAAAAATTGAAGAAATAAAAAAGGTTGTTTGTCCTTTATTTATATTACTGTTGAAGTTTCAACAATAAACAATATTTCCAAAAATTTGTTTAAATCAAAATTTAAAATGCTATTTTTATCAATTTGCACACTTTAGAGACTCTTGAACACTTACAATATTCCATTACTATAATGAAAAACCATAACTCGAAGCATTTTGAAATAAAAATTATAGTGTAGGAGAGACACAATTTATAGATTGAAGTGGATTTATGTATGTACACGTTCGGCCCTCCCTGAACATGTACAGAATATAACGCAGTGAAGGTCCGTATATTGCGTTTTCTTCAAGCGGGTTTTATACCAGCAGTGGAGAAAAATGTCATGTGAAGAAAGCTTCTTTCATCAGCTTTAAAAATAATTAAATAATTCTGGGTTGCACTCTACTCTTATCCTCGGCGGGACTCGAACCCGCAGTCTTCGGTTTAGGAGACCGACGCCTTATCCATTAGGCCACGAGGACGTGTTTAATTATTATCCCTTAATACACTGATGGTAATTCTCAATTGTATACGACATTCTTACATTTTATAATTTATGTTGCCTTTACTTTATAATTATAGAATATTGAACATGGAATATTAATCTTAGACAAAATATATTCTGTCATAAATTTGTTCCAGTTCACATTTCAGGAGCAGCTTGAACTATTATATGCAAGGAGCAGTTCAGCTGGCATTCACTTTCAGGATGTAGAAAGAGTACTATTAAGGCTAAAATTAATTAATGTTATAGTAATGACCCTATTCTGTTGAGCAACAGATTTCAACTTCTGTAGATGAGTAACAATTGGAGGGAAGAAGAAAGAAAACAAATGAGGGTCACAGTAGCGCGTGGATGATAAGACGGTGATAATGAAAGGTGACTCATTGACAAGACTTGTGGACAGAATAGTCTGAGGGAAAATATAGAGACAAAATTTCATGTTATGGTACACAGGGGGAAGATATATAACAGACAATTTTTCTTGTAAATTACATAGCTACACGAGGGCTATCAGTGCTTTGGTAACGGAAACACCGTTTCTTCCAACATAAGACCGAAGACATTACGCTGTACAGATGGAGGACTATAACTGACAGAACAGAAGATATAACAAAGGGGACTTGGTGATATACAGGTATTGTGGTACATGTAAAACTAGTTACTTAGGTCATAGAACGTAATCAAAAGTAGAAAGGATTGTTGAAACCAAAAGAGGAAAAAGGCCACATTTTATTGTGTTGGTGATACTGTCCAGAAGTAACTGTTGGGATAAAGTCGTAAGTACGTCTCTAGGAATGAAAGCTGGGTTAAGAATAGTGGGTAAAAATGAGTGAGTTTGCTGGTGTGTTTTATGGGATCAGTTCGGAGGAAGAAACGCGTTTTCAGGAATGAATTTTTTACATTTAAAATGGACATGTGCTGCTATGTTTCATATCTCTGTTAACTCGGCTCAATGTGTTGTTTTAAAATACGGCTAAACAGTAGTGAGAGCAATGAAAAACTAAATGTGGAAACAATAAGAGGCCGACAAATGCTCAGCAAAGGAAATGAATATATAAGTAATTATAAGAATAAGCTTTATTGTTATTATTCATAGATTAGAAATATCAGAAATAAAATAGATGACTGTACAGTACGAGTGGGATTGGAGGGTTTTGATATAATAAGAACAACTGAAACACTGTTAACAACTGATGGTTTTGATGACAGAAGTTGCTTTGGAATATTGTGTTACAGGCTACTTAATACGGATAGAATTTAAAAGAGGAAATGTGAGTTACATCGTGTTAAAGAAGAAAATATCAAAGACGATAGGGATGACGTTGAATCCGTTTGGGTTTCAGCCATAAAGGGAAAAGTAAATTTGTTCGAGATCAACAGATGATACTGATGAAATTAGGTAGAATCTTTACATTGAGATCAAGAGCTTAGCTGTTAATGAAGTCGTAATTATGAATAATTTTAATTTAAAAATATCGATTTGGAAATGCTAGAGTGAAACAAGGAGGGAGAAATATTTTGGAAACTGTTAAAGATGGATATGCTCACCTATTAGTTTGGAATCTTCAAGAAATAATGGTATTTTGGCCTCAGTGTTAACTTCAAATATAGAAATGATTGAGGAATATCTTGGTACAACTGATCATTGATCTACAAAGTTCAATGTCTCAAAGAATGAAGAATAAAGATAATTTGGTTAAAAATTAGACAAAATCAAATTTGGTGGAATGCAACAAGAATTACTTGTTGTGAGAAGGTCTACTGATTCCATTTCTGAGATACTGTATGAATATAGAAAATGTTTAATGACGATTCTTTAAATACTCAAGTTATTTGATAGTTACGAGATGTTCGGATTGTTAATTTTTTAAAATCTATTTTTACTGAACAAAATTTAAGCAGCATTCCACATCTTGAATATCTGATAAACGTAACAGATGGAAAGCAAGATAACTGCATTTATTCTGACTTGGTTAACAAAAAATGCCATGTGAGGGGCTGGTAGAAATTATATCTATAGGTTTGAGGTAGAAATTAGCAAATTGGATAGAAGAACGGCTGAATGAAAGAACTAAAAGTGATTTTATAGAGAAGTTTATTGAAACGATAGTTGTGTCACAAGTGAATAACTAACAAACGTGTCTTAGGATCTTTGTACTGTTTTGATTTACGTCAAAGATATAAATGAATAAATTGGAAAAAACACACTTAAATTCACAGATGATATGATGGTCTTGTGTTTTGCAAGCTGTTCAAAGTATGCTGCTGATTTCAAAAGGATTTAGATCATGTAGGGAATGAACCAAATACATGGTAGATGGTTTTCAGTTATAATAAATGTAAAACAAAGATTTTGTGGTTATGATAATTTGAATCAAACGTATGATTTAAACGAGATTAACATTAACAGTGTTTCATTATTTTCTGAAGCCGCCCAATTGATGTACTGTTGCTAGAATTTAGGCAAATATGATTTTACATTGACTTTACAGAAATATTCAATTATTATTAACCTTAGCAGTGTTCGATTAGTTTTAAAGCCGTCCACGCGATGTACTGTTGCTAGTAGTAAAGCAAACAAGATCTTACGTTGTATTAAGATAAATATTCAATTATTATTAATCATAGCAGTGTTCGATTAGTTTCTAAAGTCATCAATGTTATGCACAATTGCTGGTGATAAAGCAAACAAGATTTTAGGTTGTTAGTAGAGAAATATTCAATTATTATTAACCATAGAAGTGTTCCACTAGTTTCTAAAGGCGTCCTTGCAGTGCACTGTTGCGGTGGATTTTAGGTTGTATTTACAGAAATATTCAATGCAATGGTTAAAAGTTTATAATCTGTCATATAGGTCACTGATTAGTCCATATTTGGAATATGATGTTCAACTTTATTCTTCTACTTTTAAAATACATTGAATTGTTTGTAAGGTTTGACATAATAATTAATAGAATTCGTTGCATTCGAAAGTTGTATATGCACGAAATTTGAATGAGTTTAAGAGAAACGTTGACAACTATACGAATAATTAATGCTGACTTTATGATTTTTATATGATTTTAATATTCAATTTATTTTATAGGTGGTGTAGCCGAGATGCATAAAACGGTCACATGTTGACGTGAAAGGTTACAAAACAACTGTTATTATTTGAATCCTCCTATAAAATAATACAGGTTACTTTGTTTAAGGAAATTATTTCCCAAAAGGATTTGAAATGGAACACTAACGGTATATTAACATAACCCGTTCGTTATATTGAGTTTATTGTAAATTAATCGGATATAATACGATGCAACATGATGTAGGAAAAAAGATACAATTCAAAAATACGTTAATAGTAATTTGAAAAATTTAAATGATTGAGGAAATATTCTAAAAAAAAATTTAATAAAGAACGTACATAAAGATATGTACATTTAAAATGAACGTAGAAAAATTGAAGAAATAAAAAGGTTGTTTGTCCTTTATTTATATTACTGTTGAAGTTTCAACAATAAACAATATTTCCAAAATTTGTTTAAATCAAAATTTAAAATGCTATTTTTATCAATTTGCACACTTTAGAGACTCTTGAACACTTACAATATTCCATTACTATAATGAAAAACCATAACTCGAAGCATTTTGAAATAAAAATTATAGTGTAGGAGAGACACAATTTATAGATTGAAGTGGATTTATGTATGTACACGTTCGGCCCTCCCTGAACATGTACAGAATATAACGCAGTGAAGGTCCGTATATTGCGTTTTCTTCAAGCGGGTTTTATACCAGCAGTGGAGAAAGAGGTCATGTGAAGAAAGCTTCTTTCATCAGCTTTAAAAATAATTAAATAATTCTGGGTTGCACTCTACTCTTATCCTCGGCGGGACTCGAACCCGCAGTCTTCGGTTTAGGAGACCGACGCCTTATCCATTAGGCCACGAGGACGTGTTTAATTATTATCCCTTAATACACTGATGGTAATTCTCAATTGTATACGACATTCTTACATTTTATAATTTATGTTGCCTTTACTTTATAATTATAGAATATTGAACATGGAATATTAATCTTAGACAAAATATATTCTGTCATAAATTTGTTCCAGTTCACATTTCAGGAGCAGCTTGAACTATTATATGCAAGGAGCAGTTCAGCTGGCATTCACTTTCAGGATGTAGAAAGAGTACTATTAAGGCTAAAATTAATTAATGTTATAGTAATGACCCTATTCTGTTGAGCAACAGATTTCAACTTCTGTAGATGAGTAACAATTGGAGGGAAGAAGAAAGAAAACAAATGAGGGTCACAGTAGCGCGTGGATGATAAGACGGTGATAATGAAAGGTGACTCATTGACAAGACTTGTGGACAGAATAGTCTGAGGGGAAAATATAGAGACAAAATTTCATGTTATGGTACACAGGGGGAAGATATATAACAGACAATTTTTCTTGTAAATTACATAGCTACACGAGGGCTATCAGTGCTTTGGTAACGGAAACACCGTTTCTTCCAACATAAGACCGAAGACATTACGCTGTACAGATGGAGGACTATAACTGACAGAACAGAAGATATAACAAAGGGGACTTGGTGATATACAGGTATTGTGGTACATGTAAAACTAGTTACTTAGGTCATAGAACGTAATCAAAAGTAGAAAGGATTGTTGAAACCAAAAGAGGAAAAAGGCCACATTTTATTGTGTTGGTGATACTGTCCAGAAGTAACTGTTGGGATAAAGTCGTAAGTACGTCTCTAGGAATGAAAGCTGGGTTAAGAATAGTGGGTAAAATGAGTGAGTTTGCTGGTGTGTTTTATGGGATCAGTTCGGAGGAAGAAACGCGTTTTCAGGAATGAAATTTTACATTTAAAATGGACATGTGCTGCTATGTTTCATATCTCTGTTAACTCGGCTCAATGTGTTGTTTTAAAATACGGCTAAACAGTAGTGAGAGCAATGAAAAACTAAATGTGGAAACAATAAGAGGCCGACAAATGCTCAGCAAAGGAAATGAATATATAAGTAATTATAAGAATAAGCTTTATTGTTATTATTCATAGATTAGAAATATCAGAAATAAAATAGATGACTGTACAGTACGAGTGGGATTGGAGGGTTTTGATATAATAAGAACAACTGAAACACTGTTAACAACTGATGGTTTTGATGACAGAAGTTGCTTTGGAATATTGTGTTACAGGCTACTTAATACGGATAGAATTTAAAAGAGGAAATGTGAGTTACATCGTGTTAAAGAAGAAAATATCAAAGACGATAGGGATGACGTTGAATCCGTTTGGGTTTCAGCCATAAAGGGAAAAGTAAATTTGTTCGAGATCAACAGATGATACTGATGAAATTAGGTAGAATCTTTACATTGAGATCAAGAGCTTAGCTGTTAATGAAGTCGTAATTATGAATAATTTTAATTTAAAAATATCGATTTGGAAATGCTAGAGTGAAACAAGGAGGGAGAAATATTTTGGAAACTGTTAAAGATGGATATGCTCACCTATTAGTTTGGAATCTTCAAGAAATAATGGTATTTTGGCCTCAGTGTTAACTTCAAATATAGAAATGATTGAGGAATATCTTGGTACAACTGATCATTGATCTACAAAGTTCAATGTCTCAAAGAATGAAGAATAAAGATAATTTGGTTAAAAATTAGAAAAAATCAAATTTGGTGGAATGCAACAAGAATTACTTGTTGTGAGAAGGTCTACTGATTCCATTTCTGAGATACTGTATGAATATAGAAAATGTTTAATGACGATTCTTTAAATACTCAAGTTATTTGATAGTTACGAGATGTTCGGATTGTTAATTTTTTAAAATCTATTTTTACTGAACAAAATTTAAGCAGCATTCCACATCTTGAATATCTGATAAACGTAACAGATGGAAAGCAAGATAACTGCATTTATTCTGACTTGGTTAACAAAAAATGCCATGTGAGGGGCTGGTAGAAATTATATCTATAGGTTTGAGGTAGAAATTAGCAAATTGGATAGAAGAACGGCTGAATGAAAGAACTAAAAGTGATTTTATAGAGAAGTTTATTGAAACGATAGTTGTGTCACAAGTGAATAACTAACAAACGTGTCTTAGGATCTTTGTACTGTTTTGATTTACGTCAAAGATATAAATGAATAAATTGGAAAAAACACACTTAAATTCACAGATGATATGATGGTCTTGTGTTTTGCAAGCTGTTCAAAGTATGCTGCTGATTTCAAAAGGATTTAGATCATGTAGGGAATGAACCAAATACATGGTAGATGGTTTTCAGTTATAATAAATGTAAAACAAAGATTTTGTGGTTATGATAATTTGAATCAAACGTATGATTTAAACGAGATTAACATTAACAGTGTTTCATTATTTTCTGAAGCCGCCCAATTGATGTACTGTTGCTAGAATTTAGGCAAATATGATTTTACATTGACTTTACAGAAATATTCAATTATTATTAACCTTAGCAGTGTTCGATTAGTTTTAAAGCCGTCCACGCGATGTACTGTTGCTAGTAGTAAAGCAAACAAGATCTTACGTTGTATTAAGATAAATATTCAATTATTATTAATCATAGCAGTGTTCGATTAGTTTCTAAAGTCATCAATGTTATGCACAATTGCTGGTGATAAAGCAAACAAGATTTTAGGTTGTTAGTAGAGAAATATTCAATTATTATTAACCATAGAAGTGTTCCACTAGTTTCTAAAGGCGTCCTTGCAGTGCACTGTTGCGGTGGATTTTAGGTTGTATTTACAGAAATATTCAATGCAATGGTTAAAAGTTTATAATCTGTCATATAGGTCACTGATTAGTCCATATTTGGAATATGATGTTCAACTTTATTCTTCTACTTTTAAAATACATTGAATTGTTTGTAAGGTTTGACATAATAATTAATAGAATTCGTTGCATTCGAAAGTTGTATATGCACGAAATTTGAATGAGTTTAAGAGAAACGTTGACAACTATACGAATAATTAATGCTGACTTTATGATTTTTATATGATTTTAATATTCAATTTATTTTATAGGTGGTGTAGCCGAGATGCATAAAACGGTCACATGTTGACGTGAAAGGTTACAAAACAACTGTTATTATTTGAATCCTCCTATAAAATAATACAGGTTACTTTGTTTAAGGAAATTATTTCCCAAAAGGATTTGAAATGGAACACTAACGGTATATTAACATAACCCGTTCGTTATATTGAGTTTATTGTAAATTAATCGGATATAATACGATGCAACATGATGTAGGAAAAAAGATACAATTCAAAAATACGTTAATAGTAATTTGAAAAATTTAAATGATTGAGGAAATATTCTAAAAAAAAATTTAATAAAGAACGTACATAAAGATATGTACATTTAAAATGAACGTAGAAAAATTGAAGAAATAAAAAAGGTTGTTTGTCCTTTATTTATATTACTGTTGAAGTTTCAACAATAAACAATATTTCCAAAATTTGTTTAAATCAAAATTTAAAATGCTATTTTTATCAATTTGCACACTTTAGAGACTCTTGAACACTTACAATATTCCATTACTATAATGAAAAACCATAACTCGAAGCATTTTGAAATAAAAATTATAGTGTAGGAGAGACACAATTTATAGATTGAAGTGGATTTATGTATGTACACGTTCGGCCCTCCCTGAACATGTACAGAATATAACGCAGTGAAGGTCCGTATATTGCGTTTTCTTCAAGCGGGTTTTATACCAGCAGTGGAGAAAGAGGTCATGTGAAGAAAGCTTCTTTCATCAGCTTTAAAAATAATTAAATAATTCTGGGTTGCACTCTACTCTTATCCTCGGCGGGACTCGAACCCGCAGTCTTCGGTTTAGGAGACCGACGCCTTATCCATTAGGCCACGAGGACGTGTTTAATTATTATCCCTTAATACACTGATGGTAATTCTCAATTGTATACGACATTCTTACATTTTATAATTTATGTTGCCTTTACTTTATAATTATAGAATATTGAACATGGAATATTAATCTTAGACAAAATATATTCTGTCATAAATTTGTTCCAGTTCACATTTCAGGAGCAGCTTGAACTATTATATGCAAGGAGCAGTTCAGCTGGCATTCACTTTCAGGATGTAGAAAAAATACTATTAAGGCTAAAATTAATTAATGTTATAGTAATGACCCTATTCTGTTGAGCAACAGATTTCAACTTCTGTAGATGAGTAACAATTGGAGGGAAGAAGAAAGAAAACAAATGAGGGTCACAGTAGCGCGTGGATGATAAGACGGTGATAATGAAAGGTGACTCATTGACAAGACTTGTCGACAGAATAGTCTGAGGGGAAAATATAGAGACAAAATTTCATGTTATGGTACACAGGGGGAAGATATATAACAGACAATTTTTCTTGTAAATTACATAGCTACACGAGGGCTATCAGTGCTTTGGTAACGGAAACACCGTTTCTTCCAACATAAGACCGAAGACATTACGCTGTACAGATGGAGGACTATAACTGACAGAACAGAAGATATAACAAAGGGGACTTGGTGATATACAGGTATTGTGGTACATGTAAGACTAGTTACTTAGGTCATAGAACGTAATCAAAAAGTAGAAAGGATTGTTGAAACCAAAAGAGGAAAAAGGCCACATTTTTATTGTGTTGGTGATACTGTCCAGAAGTAACTGTTGGGATAAAGTCGTAAGTACGTCTCTAGGAATGAAAGCTGGGTTAAGAATAGTGGGTAAAAATGAGTGAGTTTGCTGGTGTGTTTTATGGGATCAGTTCGGAGGAAGAAACGCGTTTTCAGGAATGAAATTTTACATTTAAAATGGACATGTGCTGCTATGTTTCATATCTCTGTTAACTCGGCTCAATGTGTTGTTTTAAAATACGGCTAAACAGTAGTGAGAGCAATGAAAAACTAAATGTGGAAACAATAAGAGGCCGACAAATGCTCAGCAAAGGAAATGAATATATAAGTAATTATAAGAATAAGCTTTATTGTTATTATTCATAGATTAGAAATATAAGAAATAAAATAGATGACTGTACAGTACGAGTGGGATTGGAGGGTTTTGATATAATAAGAACAACTGAAACACTGCTAACAACTGATGGTTTTGATGACAGAAGTTGCTTTGGAATATTGTGTTACAGGCTACTTAATACGGATAGAATTTAAAAGAGGAAATGTGAGTTACATCGTGTTAAAGAAGAAAATATCAAAGACGATAGGGATGACGTTGAATCCGTTTGGGTTTCAGCCATAAAGGGAAAAGTAAATTTGTTCGAGATCAACAGATGATACTGATGAAATTAGGTAGAATCTTTACATTGAGATCAAGAGCTTAGCTGTTAATGAAGTCGTAATTATGAATAATTTTAATTTAAAAATATCGATTTGGAAATGCTAGAGTGAAACAAGGAGGGAGAAATATTTTGGAAACTGTTAAAGATGGATATGCTCACCTATTAGTTTGGAATCTTCAAGAAATAATGGTATTTTGGCCTCAGTGTTAACTTCAAATATAGAAATGATTGAGGAATATCTTGGTACAACTGATCATTGATCTACAAAGTTCAATGTCTCAAAGAATGAAGAATAAAGATAATTTGGTTAAAAATTAGAAAAAAATCAAATTTGGTGGAATGCAACAAGAATTACTTGTTGTGAGAAGGTCTACTGATTCCATTTCTGAGATACTGTATGAATATAGAAAATGTTTAATGACGATTCTTTAAATACTCAAGTTATTTGATAGTTACGAGATGTTCGGATTGTTAATTTTTTAAAATCTATTTTTACTGAACAAAATTTAAGCAGCATTCCACATCTTGAATATCTGATAAACGTAACAGATGGAAAGCAAGATAACTGCATTTATTCTGACTTGGTTAACAAAAAATGCCATGTGAGGGGCTGGTAGAAATTATATCTATAGGTTTGAGGTAGAAATTAGCAAATTGGATAGAAGAACGGCTGAATGAAAGAACTAAAAGTGATTTTATAGAGAAGTTTATTGAAACGATAGTTGTGTCACAAGTGAATAACTAACAAACGTGTCTTAGGATCTTTGTACTGTTTTGATTTACGTCAAAGATATAAATGAATAAATTGGAAAAAACACACTTAAATTCACAGATGATATGATGGTCTTGTGTTTTGCAAGCTGTTCAAAGTATGCTCTGATTTCAAAAGGATTTAGATCATGTAGGGAATGAACCAAATAAATGGTAGATGGTTTTCAGTTATAATAAATGTAAAACAAAGATTTTGTGGTTATGATAATTTGAATCAAACGTATGATTTAAACGAGATTAACATTAACAGTGTTTCATTATTTTCTGAAGCCGCCCAATTGATGTACTGTTGCTAGAATTTAGGCAAATATGATTTTACCTTGACTTTACAGAAATATTCAATTATTATTAACCTTAGCAGTGTTCGATTAGTTTTTAAAGCCGTCCACGCGATGTACTGTTGCTAGTAGTAAAGCAAACAAGATCTTACGTTGTATTAAGATAAATATTCAATTATTATTAATCATAGCAGTGTTCGATTAGTTTCTAAAGTCATCAATGTTATGCACAATTGCTGGTGATAAAGCAAACAAGATTTTAGGTTGTTAGTAGAGAAATATTCAATTATTATTAACCATAGAAGTGTTCCACTAGTTTCTAAAGGCGTCCTTGCAGTGCACTGTTGCGGTGGATTTTAGGTTGTATTTACAGAAATATTCAATGCAATGGTTAAAAGTTTATAATCTGTCATATAGGTCACTGATTAGTCCATATTTGGAATATGATGTTCAACTTTATTCTTCTACTTTTAAAAATACATTGAATTGTTTGTAAGGTTTGACATAATAATTAATAGAATTGGTTGCATTCGAAAGTTGTATATGCACGAAATTTGAATGAGTTTAAGAGAAACGTTGACAACTATACGAATAATTAATGCTGACTTTATGATTTTTATATGATTTTAATATTCAATTTATTTTATAGGTGGTGTAGCCGAGATGCATAAAACGGTCACATGTTGACGTGAAAGGTTACAAAAACAACTGTTATTATTTGAATCCTCCTATAAAATAATACAGGTTACTTTGTTTAAGGAAATTATTTCCCAAAAGGATTTGAAATGGAACACTAACGGTATATTAACATAACCCGTTCGTTATATTGAGTTTATTGTAAATTAATCGGATATAATACGATGCAACATGATGTAGGAAAAAAGATACAATTCAAAAATACGTTAATAGTAATTTGAAAAATTTAAATGATTGAGGAAATATTCTAAAAAAAATTTTTAATAAAGAACGTACATAAAGATATGTACATTTAAAATGAACGTAGAAAAATTGAAGAAATAAAAAAGGTTGTTTGTCCTTTATTTATATTACTGTTGAAGTTTCAACAATAAACAATATTTCCAAAAATTTGTTTAAATCAAAATTTAAAATGCTATTTTTATCAATTTGCACACTTTAGAGACTCTTGAACACTTACGATATTCCATTACTATAATGAAAAACCATAACTCGAAGCATTTTGAAATAAAAATTATAGTGTAGGAGAGACACAATTTATAGATTGAAGTGGATTTATGTATGTACACGTTCGGCCCTCCCTGAACATGTACAGAATATAACGCAGTGAAGGTCCGTATATTGCGTTTTCTTCAAGCGGGTTTTATACCAGCAGTGGAGAAAGAGGTCATGTGAAGAAAGCTTCTTTCATCAGCTTTAAAAATAATTAAATAATTCTGGGTTGCACTCTACTCTTATCCTCGGCGGGACTCGAACCCGCAGTCTTCGGTTTAGGAGACCGACGCCTTATCCATTAGGCCACGAGGACGTGTTTAATTATTATCCCTTAATACACTGATGGTAATTCTCAATTGTATACGACATTCTTACATTTTATAATTTATGTTGCCTTTACTTTATAATTATAGAATATTGAACATGGAATATTAATCTTAGACAAAATATATTCTGTCATGAATTTGTTCCAGTTCACATTTCAGGAGCAGCTTGAACTATTATATGCAAGGAGCAGTTCAGCTGGCATTCACTTTCAGGATGTAGAAAGAGTACTATTAAGGCTAAAATTAATTAATGTTATAGTAATGACCCTATTCTGTTGAGCAACAGATTTCAACTTCTGTAGATGAGTAACAATTGGAGGGAAGAAGAAAGAAAACAAATGAGGGTCACAGTAGCGCGTGGATGATAAGACGGTGATAATGAAAGGTGACTCATTGACAAGACTTGTGAACAGAATAGTCTGAGGGAAAATATAGAGACAAAATTTCATGTTATGGTACACAGGGGGAAGATATATAACAGACAATTTTTCTTGTAAATTACATAGCTACACGAGGGCTATCAGTGCTTTGGTTACGGAAACACCGCTTTTTCCAACATAACACCGAAGACATTACGCTGTACAGATGGAGGACTATAACTGACAGAACAGAAGATATAACAAAGGGGACTTGGTGATATACAGGTATTGTGGTACATGTAAGACTAGTTACTTAGGTCATAGAACGTAATCAAAAAGTAGAAAGGATTGTTGAAAGCAAAAGCCGAAAAAGGCCACATTTTTATTGTGTTGGTGATACTGTCCAGAAGTAACTGTTGGGATAAAGTCGTAAGTACGTCTCTAGGAATGAATGCTGGGTTAAGAATAGTGGGTAAAAATGAGTGAGTTTGCTGGTGTGTTTTATGGGATCAGTTCGGAGGAAGAAACGCGTTTTCAGGAATGAATTTTTTACATTTAAAATGGACATGTGCTGCTATGTTTCATATCTCTGTTAACTCGGCTCAAAGTGTTGTTTTAAAATAAGTCTAAACAGTAGTGAGAGCAATGAAAAACTCAATGTGGAAACATTAAGAGGCCGACAAATGTTCAGTAAAGGAAATGAAGATATAAGTAATTATAAGAATAAGCTTTATTGTTATTATTCATAGATTAGAAATATCAGAAATAAAATAGATGACTGTACAGTACGAGTGGGATTGGAGGGTTTTGATATAATAAGAACAACTGAAACACTGTTAACAACTGATGGTTTTGATGACAGAAGTTGCTTTGGAATATTGTGTTACAGGCTACTTAATACGGATAGAATTTAAAAGAGGAAATGTGGGTTACATCGTGTTAAAGGAGAAAATATCAAAGACGATAGGGATGACGTTGAATCCGTTTGGGTTTCAGCCATAAAGGGAAAAGTAAATTTGTTCGAGATCAACAGATGATACTGATGAAATTAGGAAGAATCTTTACATTGAGATCAAGAGCTTAGCTATTAATGAAGTGGTAATTATGATTAATTTTAATTTAAAAATATCGATTTGGAAATGCTAGAGTGAAACAAGGAGGGAGAAATATTTTGGAAACTGTTAAAGATGGATATGCTCACCTATTAGTAAGGAACCTACAAGAAATAATAGTATTTTGGCCTCAGTGTTAACTTCAAATATAGAAATGATTGGGGAATATCTTGGTACAACTGATCATTGATCTACAAAGTTCAATGTCTCAAAGAATGAAGAATAAAGATAATTTGGTTAAAAATTAGAAAAAATCAAATTTGGTTGAATGCAACAAGAATTACTTGTTGTGAGAAGGTCTACTGATTCCATTTCTGAGATACTGTATGAATATAGAAAATGTTTAATGATGATTCTTTAAATACTCAAGTTATTTGATAGTTACGAGATGTTCGGATTGTTAATTTTTTTTAAATCTATTTTTACTGAACAAAATTTAAGCAGCATTCCACATCTTGAATATCTGATAAATGTAACAGATGGAAAGCAAGATAACTGCATTTATTCTGACTTGGTTAACCAAAAATGCCATGTGAGGGTCTGGTAGAAATTATATCTATAGGTTTGAGGTAGAAATTAGCAAATTGGATAGAAGAACGGCTGGATGAAAGAACTAAAAGTGATTTTATAGAGAAGTTTATTGAAACGATAGTTGTGTCACAAGTGAATAACTAACAAACGTGTCTTAGGATCTTTGTACTGTTTTGATTTACGTCAAAGATATAAATGAATAAATTGGAAAAAACACACTTAAATTCACAGATGATATGATGGTCTTGTGTTTTGCAAGCTGTTCAAAGTATGATCTTATTTCAAAAGGATTTAGATCATGTAGGGAATGAACCAAATATATGATAGACGGTTTTCAGTTATAATAAGTGTAAAACAAAGTTTTTATGGTTATGATAATTTGAATCAAACGTATGATTTAAACGAGATTAACATTAACATTGTTTTATTATTTTCTGAAACCGCCCAATTGATGTACTGTTGCTAGGGTTGAGGAAAACATGATTTTATGTTGATTTTACAGAAATATTCAATTATTATCAACCTTAGCAGTGTTCGATTAGTTTTTAAAGCCGCCCAAGCGATGTACTGTTGCAAGTAGCAAGGCAAACAAGATCTTACGTTGTATTAAGATAAATATTCAATTATTATTCACCTTAGCAGTGTTCGATTAGTTTTTAAAGTCATCAAAGCTATGCAAAATTGCTGGTGATAAAGGAAACTAGATTTTAGGTTGTTAGTAGAGAAATATTCAATTATTATTAACCTTAGAAGTGTTCGACTAGTTTCTGAAGGCGTCCATGCAGTGCACTGTTGCGGTGGATTTTAGGTTGTATTTACAGAAATATTCAATGCAATGGTTAAAAATTTATACTCTGTGGTGTAAGTCACTGATTAGTTTGGTTTTTTGGAATTTCGCACAAAGCGACTCGAGGGCTATCTGTGCTAGCCGTCCCTAATTTAGCAGTGTAAGACATCACCACCTACCGCCAACTCTTTGGCTACTCTTTTACCAACGAATAATGGGATTGACCGTCACATTATAACGCCCCCACGGCTGGGAGGGCGAGCATGTTTGGCGCGACCCTCAGATTACGAAACACACGCCTTAACACTGATTAGTCCATATTTGGAATATTATGTTCAACTTTATCCTTCCACTTTTAAAAAGACATCGAATTGTTTGTAAGGTTTGAGATAATAATTAGTAGAATTGGTTGCATTCGGATTTTGTATATGCAAGAAATTTGAATGAGTTTAAGAGAAACGTTGACAACTATACGAATAATTAATGCTGACTTTATGATTTTTATATGATTTTAATATTCAATTTAGTTTACAGATGGAGCAGTCGAAATGTATAAAACGGTCACATGTTGACGTGAAAGGTTACAAAAACAACTGTTATTATTTGAATCCTCGTATAAAATAATACAGGTTGCTTTGTTTAAGGAAATTATTTCCCAAAGGGATTTGAAATGGAACACTAACGGTATATTAACATAACCCGTTCGTTATATTGAGTTTATTGTAAATTAATCGGATATAATACGATGCAACATGATGTCGGAAAAAAGATACAATTCAAAAATACGTTAATAGTAATTTAAATGATTGAACAAATATTCTAAAAAATTTTAATAAAGAACGTACATAAAGATATGTACATTTAAAATGAACGTAGAAAAATTCAAGAAATAAAAAAGGTTGTTTGTCCTTTATTTATATTACTGTTGAAGTTTGAACATCAAACAATATTTCTAAAAATTTGTTTAAATCACAATTTAAAATGGTATTTTTATCAAATTGCACACTTTACAGACTTTTGAACATTTACGATATGCCATTACTATAATGAAAAAACCATAACTCGAAGCATTTTGAAGTAAATATTAGAGTGTAGGAGAGACACACTTTATAGATTGAAGTGGATTTATTTACGGACACGTTTGTGTCTCTCTGAACATGTATAGAATATTACGCAGTGAAGTTTTGAATATACGCGTTTTCTTCAAGCGGGTTTTATATCAACAGTGGAGAAAGAGGTCATGTGAAAACAGCTTCTTTAATCATCTTTAAAAATAATAAAGTAATTTTGAATTATACTCCACTATAATTTTCGGCGGGACTCGACTCCGCAGTCTTTGGAGTTCGACGCCTTATCCATTAGGCCAAGAGGACGTGTTTTTGTATTGTCCCTTAATACACTGATGGTAATTATGAATTGTATACGACATTTTTACATTTCATAATTTATGTTGCCTTTACTGTTTTGAGTTAATAATTGTTGTCATTGCCGTATGTTATCCATTCAATTTGTAATTAATTGAGTGTCTCATCTCCTATTAAGAATGAGTATTACACAAATGTCTGGTCTCTGTTCTTTCAAACATAGTTATGTAAGTACATTTGTTAAGCAATATAAACTTTTGTATTTTAAGGGAAAGGGTAGGCAAAAGAAGAATATTACAGAATTGTTTACATTTTTAATGTAATCGTGTTTGACGTTGAATCCGTTTGGGTTTCAGCCATAAAGGGAAAAGTAAATTTGTTCGAGATCAACAGATGATACTGATGAAATTAGGTAGAATCTTTACATTGAGATCAAGAGCTTAGCTGTTAATGAAGTCGTAATTATGAATAATTTTAATTTAAAATATCGATTTGGAAATGCTAGAGTGAAACAAGGAGGGAGAAATATTTTGGAAACTGTTAAAGATGGATATGCTCACCTATTAGTTTGGAATCTTCAAGAAATAATGGTATTTTGGCCTCAGTGTTAACTTCAAATATAGAAATGATTGAGGAATATCTTGGTACAACTGATCATTGATCTACAAAGTTCAATGTCTCAAAGAATGAAGAATAAAGATAATTTGGTTAAAAATTAGAAAAAATCAAATTTGGTGGAATGCAACAAGAATTACTTGTTGTGAGAAGGTCTACTGATTCCATTTCTGAGATACTGTATGAATATAGAAAATGTTTAATGACGATTCTTTAAATACTCAAGTTATTTGATAGTTACGAGATGTTCGGATTGTTAATTTTTTAAAATCTATTTTACTGAACAAAATTTAAGCAGCATTCCACATCTTGAATATCTGATAAACGTAACAGATGGAAAGCAAGATAACTGCATTTATTCTGACTTGGTTAACAAAAATGCCATGTGAGGGGCTGGTAGAAATTATATCTATAGGTTTGAGGTAGAAATTAGCAAATTGGATAGAAGAACGGCTGAATGAAAGAACTAAAAGTGATTTTATAGAGAAGTTTATTGAAACGATAGTTGTGTCACAAGTGAATAACTAACAAACGTGTCTTAGGATCTTTGTACTGTTTTGATTTACGTCAAAGATATAAATGAATAAATTGGAAAAAACACTTAAATTCACAGATGATATGATGGTCTTGTGTTTTGCAAGCTGTTCAAAGTATGCTGCTGATTTCAAAAAGGATTTAGATCATGTAGGGAATGAACCAAATACATGGTAGATGGTTTTCAGTTATAATAAATGTAAAACAAAGATTTTGTGGTTATGATAATTTGAATCAAACGTATGATTTAAACGAGATTAACATTAACAGTGTTTCATTATTTTCTGAAGCCGCCCAATTGATGTACTGTTGCTAGAATTTAGGCAAATATGATTTTACATTGACTTTACAGAAATATTCAATTATTATTAACCTTAGCAGTGTTCGATTAGTTTTTAAAGCCGTCCACGCGATGTACTGTTGCTAGTAGTAAAGCAAACAAGATCTTACGTTGTATTAAGATAAATATTCAATTATTAATCATTAGCAGTGTTCGATTAGTTTCTAAAGTCATCAATGTTATGCACAATTGCTGGTGATAAAGCAAACAAGATTTTAGGTTGTTAGTAGAAATATTCAATTATTATTAACCATAGAAGTGTTCCACTAGTTTCTAAAGGCGTCCTTGCAGTGCACTGTTGCGGTGGATTTTAGGTTGTATTTACAGAAATATTCAATGCAATGGTTAAAGTTTATAATCTGTCATATAGGTCACTGATTAGTCCATATTTGGAATATGATGTTCAACTTTATTCTTCTACTTTTAAAATACATTGAATTGTTTGTAAGGTTTGACATAATAATTAATAGAATTCGTTGCATTCGAAAGTTGTATATGCACGAAATTTGAATGAGTTTAAGAGAAACGTTGACAACTATACGAATAATTAATGCTGACTTTATGATTTTATATGATTTTAATATTCAATTTATTTTATAGGTGGTGTAGCCGAGATGCATAAAACGGTCACATGTTGACGTGAAAGGTTACAAAACAACTGTTATTATTTGAATCCTCCTATAAAATAATACAGGTTACTTTGTTTAAGGAAATTATTTCCCAAAAGGATTTGAAATGGAACACTAACGGTATATTAACATAACCCGTTCGTTATATTGAGTTTATTGTAAATTAATCGGATATAATACGATGCAACATGATGTAGGAAAAAGATACAATTCAAAAATACGTTAATAGTAATTTGAAAAATTTAAATGATTGAGGAAATATTCTAAAAAAAATTTAATAAAGAACGTACATAAAGATATGTACATTTAAAATGAACGTAGAAAAATTGAAGAAATAAAAAAGGTTGTTTGTCCTTTATTTATATTACTGTTGAAGTTTCAACAATAAACAATATTTCCAAAAATTTGTTTAAATCAAAATTTAAAATGCTATTTTATCAATTTGCACACTTTAGAGACTCTTGAACACTTACGATATTCCATTACTATAATGAAAACCATAACTCGAAGCATTTTGAAATAAAATTATAGTGTAGGAGAGACACAATTTATAGATTGAAGTGGATTTATGTATGTACACGTTCGGCCCTCCCTGAACATGTACAGAATATAACGCAGTGAAGGTCCGTATATTGCGTTTTCTTCAAGCGGGTTTATACCAGCAGTGGAGAAAGAGGTCATGTGAAGAAAGCTTCTTTCATCAGCTTTAAAAATAATTAAATAATTCTGGGTTGCACTCTACTCTTATCCTCGGCGGGACTCGAACCCGCAGTCTTCGGTTAGAGACCGACGCCTTATCCATTAGGCCACGAGGACGTGTTTAATTATTATCCCTTAATACACTGATGGTAATTCTCAATTGTATACGACATTCTTACATTTTATAATTTATGCCTTTACTTTATAATTATAGAATATTGAACATGGAATATTAATCTTAGACAAAATATATTCTGTCATAAATTTGTTCCAGTTCACATTTCAGAAGCAGCGAACTATTATATGCAAGGAGCAGTTCAGCTGGCATTCACTTTCAGGATGTAGAAAGAGTACTATTAAGGCTAAAATTAATTAATGTTATAGTAATGACCCTATTCTGTTGAGCAACAGATTTCAACCTTCTGTAGATGAGTAACAATTGGAGGGAAGAAGAAAGAAAACAAATGAGGTCACAGTAGCGTGGATGGTAAGACGGTGATAATGAAAGGTGACTCATTGACAAGACTTGTGGGACAGAATAGTCTGAGGGAAAATATAGAGACAGAAAATTTCATGTTATGGTACACAGGGGAAGATATAACAGACAATTTTTTCTTGTAAATTACATAGCTACACGAGGGCTATCAGTGCTTTGGTAACGGAAACACCGTTTCTTCCAACATAAGACCGAAGACATTACGCTGTACAGATATGGAGGACGAAAACTGACAGAACAGAAGATATAACAAAAGGGGACTTGGTATGTTGCGGTATTGTGGTACATGTGACTAGTTACTTAGTCATGAACCAAAAAAGTGGTATTAATTGTTGAAACCAAAAGAAAAGGGCCATTACTATGGCTGGTAAGGTGATACTGTCCAGAAGTAACTGTTGGGATAAAGTCGTGTACGTCTCTAGGAACGGCTGCTGTTGGTGAAAGTGGGGGTTGCTGTTTACTGTGTTTTTGGGATCAGTTCTGGAAGAAAGTTGTTTTAGAATGAATTTTTACTTAAACTTCAAAGTGTACCATGTGCAACAACAACATTAATGTGTAACACTTCACTAAGTTTACCACGTATAACGACAACGCTAATGTGTAACACTTCACTAAGTTTACCACGTATAACGACAACGCTAATGTGTAACACTTCACTAAGTTTACCACGTATAACGACAACGCTAATGTGTAACACTTCACTAAGTTTACCACGTATAATGACAACGTTAATGTGTAACACTTCAGTAAGTTTACCACGTATAATGACAACGTTAATGTGTAACACTTCACTAAGTTTACCACGTATAACGACAACATTAATGTGTAACACTTCACTAAGTTTACCACGTATAACGACAACATTAATGTGTAACACTTCACTAAGTTTACCACGTATAACGACAACGCTAATGTGTAACACTTCACTAAGATACCACGTATAATGACAACGTTAATGTGTAACACTTCACTAAGTTTACCATGTGCAACAACAACATTAATGTGTAACACTTCACTAAGTTTACCACGTATAACGACAACATTAATGTGTAACACTTCACTAAGTTTACCACGTATAACGACAACATTAATGTGTAACACTTCACTAAGTTTACCACGTATAACGACAACATTAATGTGTAACACTTCACTAAGTTTACCACGTATAACGACAACGCTAATGTGTAACACTTCACTAAGATACCACGTATAATGACAACGTTAATGTGTAACACTTCACTAAGTTTACCATGTGCAACAACAACATTAATGTGTAACACTTCACTAAGTTTACCACATATAACGACAACGTTAATGTGTAACACTTCACTAAGTTTACCACGTATAACGACAACATTAATGTGTAACACTTCACTAAGTTTACCACGTATAACGACAACATTAATGTGTAACACTTCACTAAGTTTACCACGTATAACGACAACATTAATGTGTAACACTTCACTAAGTTTACCATGTGCAACAACAACGTTAATATTTAACACTTCACTAAGTTTACCATGTATAACGACAACGTTAATGTGTAACACTTCACTAAGTTACCACGTATAACGACAACATTAATGTGTAAAACTTCACTAAGTTTACCACGTATAACGACAACATTAATGTGTAACACTTCACTAAGTTTACCATTACAATAGCATTAATATAATAATTTGCGAAGTTTACCATGCATAACGGCACTAATACAATACTCCGCTGAGTTTACCATCTATAATAGAACTAATACAATAAATTTACTATCTATAATATTAATAATACTAAATCAGCTTTTACTTGTGGGTTAGTCAGAACTGATATATAGTGTGATATATTGTTATATGTTTTCTTTACATTGACTGTTAAGTTATTAATGTTAAGTTAATAATTTTAGTTAGGCCTAAAAATTGACATTTTAGGATTTTTTCATCACTCCATTACTAGTTTTTCTACAAACCTCTGGCAGTAACAGTATACTTCCCCACACACAACAGAAACTCTTTAGTCCGGCACAATTTAAATCTGTCACCATTAGTCATCAGGACAGCGCTATTAGCGGCGACAAGGTTTGTTTACATCTCAAGTTCAGTGTTTTTGTGATATACTTCTGTTTAACCTCATATTTTGTCTATATTTTAAACCTAAATTACGTTAACCCCGAAATCAAGAGTTGTGGAAGGTGGCGCTAGTGCTAATAAGTGTAAGTATAAATTATTTATACTTGAAAAGGTGAAATTACTGAAAAAAATAGATAAAGGAACTTTGGCGAGGGCTTTGTGTGTAAGTTCCGTGGAACTGGTTCATCAACAGTTTATGATTTAAGAAAAAAGGAGTTATCTATCGAAGTAACAATAAAGGGTGAATAACAATGTAATTGTCTTGAATTGTTTGAAGATTACTATGTAAGGGAAGTTAGAACGCACTGCAACTCCATTGGCTACGCATGGGAAGTTAGAACGCACAGCAACTCTATTGGCTACGTATGGAAGTTAGAACGCGCTGCAACTATATTGGCTACGTCAGGAAAGTCAGTACGCACTGCAACTCTATTGGCTACGTATGGGAAGTTAGAATGCACTCTATGGGCTATGTATGGGAAGTTAGAACGCACTCTATTGGCTATGTATGGGAAGTTAGAACACACTGCAACTCTATTGGCTACGTATGGAAAGTTAGAACGCACTGCAACTCTATTGGCCACGTCAGGGAAGTTAGTACGAACTGCAACTCTATTGGCTGCGTATGGGAAGTTAGAATGCACTCTATTGGCTATGTATGGGAAGTTAGAACGCACTCTATTGGTTAGGTATGGGAAGTTAGAGCGCAATCTAGTGACCTCGATCTAAAGTGTACCCTAGTTTTGCTTTTTGATAATTGTTTGGCCCATCCCAAACCAGAACTTTTATTGAATGTTATTGGGTTGTACCTCCCTCCTAACTGCATCTCTTTAGTTCAGTCCTGTGACTAGGGCATATTACATTCACTGAAATATAAATACAGATTGGAATTCATGCACTGTTTCAGTGAATAATGGGAAGCCTGTTGATTTTTATGAAGGATTTAATGTGTAGAAGTAATGTGTAGATGTGATGCGTAGATGTGCAGATAACATGTAGAAGTAATGTGTAGATGTAATGTGTAGAAGTAATGTAATGTGTAGATGTAATGTGTAAATGTAATGTGTAGATGTAATGTGTAGGTGTAATGTGTAAATGTAATGTGTAGATGTTATGTGTAGATGTAATGTGTAGATGTTATATGTAGATGTAATGTGTAGATGTTATGTGTAGATGTAATGTGTAGTAATGTGTAGATGTTATGTGTAGAAGTAATGTGTAGATGTTATGTGTAGATGTTATGTGTAGATGTAATGTGTAGGTGTAATGTGTAGATGTAATGTGTAGGTGTAATGTGTAAATGTAATGTGTAGGTGTAATGTGTAGATGTAATGTGTAGGTGTAATGTGTAAATGTTATGTGTAGATGTAATGTGGCTACTCGCTTCTGCCTTGGATAAAATACACTGCAGAGTGGCTGACACAAGCTGAATTAAAAGACGTTTCCAATAAAAAGAAATTGATTCCAGAATTGGTAAAGTAAGCTAAGAGAATGCCAGACTCAAAGTGTCTTGAAGTAACCAAAGATGTTACAGAAGAAAATATGGAGGAATTGACGAATGTTAATGACAAAGTGCTAGTTGTTACTGACAAAGTGCCAGTTGTTTGTTAACTCTCTGATAGAGAGATTGTGGAGATGGTTCGGCAAGGCAAGCAGAAAAAAAAATACCATGACGAAAGTACAGATGAAGATGAGAAAGTGGAAGAAAGAATTTCTATTGATGAATGTATCCAGATGACTAGAAATGTAATTGCAGAAGTGGAACAAAAGAACTTTATAAAATAATAAGAAATTATGTCTGTTTCATTCAAACAAAATTAAAGAAAAAAACCAAAATACACGAAGTAAGCTACTTTGCAACGGTTGTTCAAAAAGATTGGGGAACAGTCTAGTGTATGTGATCCACCAACACCCCTGTCTCTGATCTAGAGGCATCTGCTTAATATATCGCAGCATTAAAAGTAAATTTATTTTATGTTTTTTGTTTTTTAAACTTTATTATACTGTACTCTGATTATATATGTTTAAGTTTCAACAGCTATAAATGAACGTACAGCACAACTTTAAGTTTTATATTATAGGCACATGAAATCCTTTTCTGACATTATTAATGATTGTATTAGTTTCTGTTTTAAGCTTTATTATACCTTTTATGACATAGCAATAAATAAGGAGATCAATCTGGTAAGCCTAGGGATAAGACATATGTTTACATAAGAAGTTCTTAGGGGATTAATTCTGTTGTTCTGCATTTTCTGTAATCCGGCACTGGTCAGGTCCTAACGGTGCTGGACTAAAGAGTTTCAAGTGCATTCGGATAATTTCAAAATATATTATTTAACAATTTAAAGTACATTAAGGATTTAAAAAAAATATGTTGGTTATTACCCTTGACATCACACATAAGATAGTCTGTGCAATACACTGTGTGATAACAAAGTCTTAAATATATATTACCTTTTATAAGATATTGTGTTGTCTGTGGAGTTTTTTTACAATAGTTCACAAGTAGTTCACTTATCTCGTCAAGAGAGTATTCCTCCGCCATGTCGTGAACAGTTCTGTTTAACGCATCTCTCTGCATTATGTTGGCTCCCACAGAAAGTAGTAAGTTGCAACAGTCGACGTGAGCGCTAGAAATAATATTAAAAGCGAAATATTGAATTTCCCAAACCAATAAAGGTAATTGCTATAAATCATTTTACATCTGTTACCAATCGTGAGTTACTTTTTTATTCATTTGTCTGTATAAACTTAGTGATAATCCGATTCACAACCTCACATTATTATCTGTAAGACTCAAAGCTACACAACATAGCCAAAAGTATGTCGACACCCGACCATCACACCCATATGTGCTTGTTCAACATCTCATTCCAAAACCGTGGGTATTAATTTGGATTTCGTCCCCCCTTTGTTGCTATAACAGCCTCCACTTTTCTGGGAAGGATTTTCACTAGAATTTGGAACATGGCAGCAAGGATTTGTTCTTATTAAGCCACAAGAGCATTAGAGAGGTCGGGCACTGATGTCGGTCAAGAAGGCCTGGCTCACAGTCGGCGTTTCATTTCATCCCAACGGTGTTCGATGGAGTTGACTTCAGGGCTCTGTGCCGGGCAGTCAAGTTTTTCCACATAAACCTCGGCAAATCGTCTTCATGGACCTCGCTTTGTGCACAGAGACATTATCATGCTGAAACAAAAAAGGGCCTTCCCAAAACTGTTGTCACAAAGTTGGAAGCACACAATTCTCTGAAGTATCATTCTATGTATCAAGATTTCCCTTCACTGAAACCAAAGAGCCTAGCAGAAACCATGAAAAACAGACTCAGACCATTATTCCTCCTTCACAAAAACTTTATAATTGTCACTATGCATTCAGGTAGGTAGCGTTCTCCTGACATCCGTCAAACCCAGTTTCGTATGTCAGACTGCCAGATAGTGAAGCGTGTTTTGTCATTCCAGAGAACGCATTTCCACTGTTCCAGAGTCCAGTGGCGGTGTGCTTTACACCACTTCAGACGATGCTTGGCATTGCACATGGTTATCTTAGGTTTGTGTGTAGCTGTTCATGCAGCTCCGAACGAACAGTTCTTATGCTGACGTTGCTTCCAGAGGCAGTTTGGAACTTGCTAGTGAGTGTTGCAACTGTGGACAGACTATTTTTACGCGCAACGCGCTTCAGCACTCGGCGGCCCTGTTCTGTGAGTTTGTATGGCCTACCGCTTCGTGGCTGAGCTGTTGTTCCTCTGAGACGTTTCCACTTCACAATAAGAGCACTTACAGAAATTTGACGAACTGACTTGTTGGAAAGGTGGCATCCTATGACAGTGCCACGTAGAAAGCCACTGAGTTCTTCAGTACGACCCATTATACTGCCAATGTTTGTCTATTTAAATTGCATAGCTGTATGCTTGATTTTACGCACCTGTTACCAGTGGGTGTGGCTGAAATAACCGAACCCCTTAATTAGAAGAGGTGTCCACATACATTTTGCCATGTAGTGTATATTTGAGCACACAGGTAACAAAGAAAATTTGGTTTAAAATTGAGTATCGTGTGAAACGAATTCATATTGTTACCTTCATACTCTTGTAGAGATAATCAAATACATATATTCACACACCGTTACTATATGTTAGTACGTCAATACATTGACATTTTATGATATAGACATTATTATCATAAAATCCAGAAATTACTTCTGTCAAAGAAGCAAAATATATAGCTTACTTTAGAACGGCTAGGTGGAGCGGTGTAAATCCTTCTGACGTCACATATTCGATTTCGCATCCGAGCCCGAGAAGAACCTAGGACATAAACAATAAATAAAGTAGATAATATATATATAAAAAATGTAGGACACAAACAATAAACAAAGTAGACAATACACATGGAAAATGTACGACATAAACGCTGTTAATATAGGCTTATTTACACGGTTGTAAAATGAATAATCTTTTCATAAAAAAGTCACACAAAGTGATAAACCTGTAACTAAACAAACTTTATAAACTTAACAAAATTCTACGACGGATAGACGGGCCTCTTGAGAAGACAATATACAAAAATAATTTTTCGTTTGCAAATTTCTTAATATAATTAATAAGTGATTAAGGGTGTGGTAAAATAACACGATGTTCTATTATACGTGAAACCTCAAAAACCCTGCTTGAATAACAAAGTGTTTGTAAAACATGAAAAAAAACGAAAACATAAAGCAGAAACATCGATAAATGAAAAATATTTAAGTAATAAAGCGTTCACGTTTACAGAAAATAACATTGTTGTGTCACTAAGTTCGCTAAAATACATTAAATAACATTGTTGTGTCACTATATTACGGATTAAATTACGAATAAAGTACGATCTGAGTAAACATAAGTATTAGCACACAAACGTGAAAAAATAAAGCTACAAATACGCAATTATGTAAATTGTATATTATTATGTAAAAATAAAGCCGGACAGATTAAAAGGTTTCTGACCTCAACGCAATTTGTATAGCCGTTCATGGCAGCCAGGTGCATTGCTGTATATCCACTGGGGTCTAGAGCTGCAATGTCAGCGCCCTCTAGTGCCAAGAACTGGAACAAATTTTAAACATCGTGTTTATTATGTACGAATAACTTAAACAAAAAGAAAATTTTATACAAAGTGTAGACGTTTCCACACAGCTTATTTTGACTATTGTCAGTTGTTTAAAGTAAAATGATTACTGTTATGACATCTCAGTTATTCCCACTTAAAAAACAACAACCGTATATTTCACATTTGTTTGTTTGTTTGGGAATTTCGCACAAAGCTACTCGAGGGCTATCTGTGCTAGCCGTCCCTAATTTAGCAGTGTAAGACTAGAGGGAAGGCAGCTAGTCATCACCACCCACCGCCAACTCTTGGGCTACTCTTTTACCAACGAATAATGGGATTGACCGTCACATTATACACCCCCACGGCTGGGAGGGCGAGCATGTTTAGCGCGACGCGGGCGCGAACCCGCAACCCTCGGATTACGAGTCGCACGCCTTACGCGCTAGTTCAAAATTGGAAGATGGATTGTTATGTGAAATATAACAATCCATCTCCAATTTTGAACTTTCGGCAGGACATTGATATATGATCAGAAATTAAGAAGATTTGAATACGTGGCCTGGAACTGCTAAAAGTTAACCACTGTTTATGGTTAAAAGTGGCCCATATTCTAAAACCCAATGAAACCCTAGCGAGTTCGTGAAGAAAACAAGCTCACCTATCGCAATGTATAATTAACCGTTTGACCTTACTTCACTATATGAGTTGACTATTATAGTTTGAATTACTGAAGAATTAATATATTTAAAGTGAATACGTACAAATACACATCACAATTCAAGGTGGTTTTGCGCTTGGGCTGAGAAGGATCTTTTTATATACCAGCTTTAGAGGTTACTGGTTGTTAGTGAGTTTTGGAGGTTACTGACTGACAGCTGGCTTTGAAGATTACTGTTTTTTGGGGACTATGGAGGTTGCTGGCTGTTAGCGGGCTATAGAGGTTTCTGGCTGTTAACGAGTTATGGGGATTATTGGTTGTTATCAGCTTTGGAAATTATTGGTTGTTAGTGGGCCTTTTGGAAATACTCTTTGGATAACAGCTTTGGGGGTTTACTGACTGGTTAGCGGATCTAATTGGTTTGTTTTGAGTATTGTATAGATTTTGTGATCAACCACATGTCGTAAATTCCATTAACGTTGATTGGTGTTTCTTAAGATTAGAAGTTTGATCCATCCCTGCCTCATGTAGTTTTATTTAAAACAGAATAACAAAAATGTCTAATAATCACAAATTACCACTTAGAGTTCCTATCACAGAGATAAAATAGGAACACATGTAAAAACAATAAAAAATTTCGTGATATGAACAGTTACCTTAACAATGTCAACATGTCCATGTGCCGCGGCAAGATGAATTGGTGTCCAACCACGTTCATCCACTGTCCTGACCAATACAACATTAACTTAGAGATTAGAATAATAGTATATTAGCATTGAAATATGGTTATATTAATACGTTATCACATATACAACTAATACATATAGCTTATTTTATTTATGGTGTTAGTCGTATGAATACTAAAAACTTTAGCTAGGAAATAGAAAATCTTCATCCACCCAGTAGTAACTAACAATTGATACATGTAGAGTACTAGGAAGTCGAAACTCCACAACAGGGGACCTAGGCTTCATTTGTTAAGACGGCCCTACACACACATACACAAATATATAAACTGAATATACTGCACTGGGATATTTTATGTTGGAATACACGAAGTACTGAGACAGATTTAATAAAGTCACAAGAACTAATAAGTCCCCATACCACAATAAGTCCCCATACTACAATAAGTCCCTATACTACAATAAGTCCCTATACTACAATAAGTCCCCATAGCACAATAAGTCCCCATATCACAATAAGTCCTCATACCACCTTAGACTTGAGAACTTGTTATTTCTTTTCTATAACCACCAAGCTAACCATTTAGAATGATGGCTTATATACTGTTTGTAGAGTTGTTGTTATTAAAAACAACTTTCCCGAAACCCCTTTGAAAGGTATGCTCTGAACAACGAGAAGGCTGTTATACAATTTATTAAAACAAATTAAAAATATTGTATGTTTTTGTTGTTCGTTACCTATGTATGAGCATGATAAGGAATTCAAATAATGAGAATCGAATTTAATAGTAAAACACACTGAACAATAATTGTTAGAGAGATATACCCTTTATAGCATCTTCTCAAGATGAAACTGGAGTTATCCAACTAGTTGGAAGGAAAGAAATACCACTCTTGTGCACCTCACTTTCTGGTTCTTGGAGGTTGTTAACTACTTGAAATAAACAAATACCACTCTGGTATATCTGAACTTCTATAGGATTTTCAGAGGCTGTTGATGACTTGAAACGATCTACATAGAATATCCAGAGCGTGCTCTATAGGGTTCAGATCATGTGATTTTGCTTTCCAGTCTTTACGAGTGATATCCTCTCTCTCTTCCAAGGCCAACCAGTCCAGGCCAGGGCACCATCATCTCCATGACGGTCTCGTTTCAAGGTGTTTCAGGAATGACATTAAGTTTCTCGCTCTGTCCAGATCAATATTTGTTCGGGTGTTGGTGATCCCTGAACAAACTGGTGCAGGTGTTGGTGATACCTGGATAAACGATTACAGGTATTGGTGGTACCTGTATGAACGGTTCCAGGTGTTGGCAATACCTGCTTAAATTGGTGCAGGTGTAAGTTATATCCGGATAAACGATTATAGGTGTTGGTGGTCCCAGAATAAACGGTTTCAGATATTGGTGGTACCTGGATAAACGGTTTCAGGTATTGGTGGTACCTTACTCTGTGATAGTTACACAAAGCCTTCTTGCTGCTTGTCTCTCTAAAGCTCTTCATGTAACTGCTTATAGTTTCTGTTAATTTGTCAAGGATAATGGCGTCTGACATTTAGAATAACATAACAGTTGTCTTGAGACGTTGTAATCCAGGATGACCTTGGACATGTTCCTGGGTAACGCCTCTTCTCTCCTCATTTTATCTCCATAGCACATTTCTGGAAACATTTAGTTTTCTTGTAACCTCAGCCTACCAATAACAATCTTCTAACCGTCACCAAAGATGCCATGGAAACAGATACATATCTCTAAAGAAATCTTCACAGAAATCTTGCTAACCCTAAAGATTTCTATATGTTCCATCTTCAGAAATCTATGAAAAGGATCAAGATAGAACATATATAATTCTGAACGGCAGCATATGTGTGCCACAGAAACCCTAAGATCAAATGGTATTAACCTAAAATTTGAACTAGTGATCTCAGAGGTGGCTGCTATGAGGGCTCAGCCAGACTAATTAAATCGAATAACATGTTTTGCTGCTAGTTCGTTTTAACGTATTCGTAACTGAAGGTGTGGTGCGCGTTCAGTGGCACTGCGCATTAAATCCTCAACTTTTGATTTGCAGCTCAGAACGCTGGCCACTAAGCCACGCCCGATTCTTTCTGTTGGCTGTTCAGTGTAAAGCTATACAACAGAATATTTGTGCTGGGCCCACTGCGAGTATCGAAATCCGATTTTTAGACTTAAAATTCCTCAGAATCATCCCTGAACCAACTAGGGACGTTCTATTATTTGCGGTTATACTTTTTTATGTGTGAGTTGTAGTTATGTTTTTCTCTCTCAAAACTACGATATATTGTTGGTTAACCTATCCCTTGAAACAATATGATTTTAAATTATAATAGTTTACCATCTTCAAATTAAAATACTTTTCTAATGTATTTGATTTGTTAATGAAATAAATACAGGGTGTTCGGAAAGTCACTGTGCACTTGTATATTTATTAACAAACATGTTTCAATGTAGAATACAGGAGGTAAATATGAATGACAGTTATAAACAATGTTGAAAGTGACTCCCGTTGGCATCAATACAGGTCTAGATCCTTCTTATTTTGTTTCTAAACACCGCTATCAGTTGCTGGCTTGAAATCGACTGAATAAAATATGATTACAAAACTGTACAGTGACTTTCCGAACACCCTGTACAATCATTGAACTTTATTGTCTCGATTTTGATAAAACCTTTCAGACTTACTCTGTCCGTTTGTGGTCATTCTTTAGTAAAAGTTTGATGACGTGAAGGTCTCCACTCTTAGCAGCTTCATGAATTTTCAAAGTAGAAACAAATTCTTCTTCCGATAACTGCCGATAGAGGTCGTCAGCTTCAGGGTTTGTATTTTCTAATTCATCTGGTATAGGCTGAAAATATTTCATAGAGTTTCTGTGCAATATAGAGACAGAATGATCATGATTCATAACATTTCAATCAAACTTTCGAGATTTTGAGTTTCATTCTGATAAGTTAGTCACTAGGTTACCCCTGCTCAGATATGATTATCAAATTAATAATTCATTTTCTGAGGACAGCAAGATTTTCTAAACTATGTAATCGTTGACTAATGAGATAATCATTTTAAATATCTTAAATTATTTCTAATAATTATATCCAAAAACTAGTCTCTCCAAAATATATTGTCCTGACTAACCAAGGAAGAAGTTCTCTATGTTACTTAGAACGACGATGCAGGATGGATTGATAAAATTAACACTGATTTTCAAATTGACACATGAAACGTGATCCTCAGAAAGTTTTATTTAGAGAAAGACTATAATGTTCATTGTTTACTGTTCAACCTCACCTTTCCTGTGTGCATGATGTCGCATTCTTCTGTAGTTGGTGGAGCTAGAAAAGCTGAAGTGGATTTCGAGACAAACCTACTGGTGGGAAATATTGACTCGTTTTTGGTTTCAGTTTCTGGATGATGATCAGAGGAAGCTTCTGTATCGTGAACTACATTTTCTAAGGAAAGCACTTCGTTGGAATCTTCTTCATCCGTGACTTGGCAACAACTACAACACGAGTCACACTCACTAGATGTCTCTTCACACAACAATTCTTCTTTGTCGGTCCGTGTGAAATTAGTGTAAGGATCTTCTTCTATGAAGCTTTCACAATTACTCCTTGTTGTGCTACATTCTTCTGACGTTTCGCTGCTTGTTGTGGTACATTCTCCTGGCGTTTCGCTGCTTGTTGTGGTACATTCTCCTGACGTTTCGCTGCTTGCTGTGGTACATTCTCCTGACGTTTCAGTGGAGTCTGAGGAATAAAACCCTGCGAGGTCATCAGATGTTCTTTCATCTGGAGCAGAACCTTGTTTCAGTCTCTCGTTACTTGGGACCAAGACTGCTTCTTTGGTGTTTGAACACAGGTTTTCATGCTCAACAAATTTCTTTTGAGTTTGAATGCTAGGAAGTGATGAATGTTTTAACGTTTCGTTCATCGGCCAATTCTGATCTGACTTACCATGTTCTGAAATCCTTTGGTCACTTGTATCATCAAAACCCTTAGTTCTTGTACTTTCTTCAGACCCAACATCATTGCTTTCTTCATATGTTACTTTCTGACTTCCACCTATCATTTCACTTCCTGCTTGGGAACGTCCAGTTTTCCTTACAATATCAGATTTCCTCTTCTTTCTGAAGAGTGTTTTACCAGTGTAAGTTTGATGTCCATTAGATGATATCACATGTATCAGTTCCTCACCATAATCTTTTGTTTCCTGCACATCACTACTGCTTGTAGTTTCGTGGTCGCTATCATCTGATGTCCAAAACGTTCTCTGTGCAGAAATAGTGCCTTCACTCAGTAAGTGTTCGGGATGGAAGATTATTTGCGATTTGTCAATGGATGGCACGCAGGAATGACTAATGTAGCTGTTTATACACGTTACTGGTGACTCTAAGAGTGAAGACCCAGGATACGACGAGTTACCTGTGACGATAAAACACACAAAGTTAGTTAATAAAACTATGATAAAAATGACCACTCTTCTACATTTGAACTATTAGTCATGAGTTGGTTATGAGTTACAAAAATCTCTTAATGTTTCGCAACTAGAAGTGTTGATGCATTCACTGAAGTCTAAGGTATGCAAATAGTAAGATACTTGATATCATACAAGACATAACAGCATTATATATGAATTAAAGAAATGAAAGTTCATTAAATATAATGTGTTTATCAATGAACACAATAAAATAGTTCTGTGAACTTTTATTGCTCACAAAACCCAAGTTACGACGGAAGTGGGTTCGTTAAACGTCACTGAAATGACAAATTTAAATTGGAACAAAATCCAGTGCATTTGAAGGAATATTTTACAAACTGATACATAAAGATTTTACTCATTATGACTAAACATTAACAAGGCAAAAAATAACTAAAAGTAACCTGTGTATTATCTGTTTATGAATTTCGTCGTCGCATCAAAAGTATAAGCATTTAAGTTAGGTGTGGAAACAAATGTGAAATTCAAGGTCTTCCCATTTATATGGGAAATATTTGTAATAATAATCCGAAGGCTCTTTTTATGTTGATTGTAATATTACATCCAAGGAAGAAAAAGAACGAAGACTTCACTTTATTTGTGAGGATAATTCAGTGTGACTGAAGGTATATATGAAAAGATCTATATTTATCAGGCTTAAGTAATGTCCGATTTTAGGTTTAGAAAAAGAGAAAGGATTTCAAATACTGTTAACGTTATTTAATCAATAATGTGTGCTCCGTTATTATTAATTACTTCCTGCCAACGATTCACAAGCTTCTGAATGCTATTTCTATAAAATTTGGGGTTTGGAGGAAAAGAATGTAGAGAGGGTAGTTTTGACATCTTCATGTGTTCCAAGCTCTTTTCCATCAAGATAGTTCTGCAAACTTCGCAATAGATGATAATCAGATGGGGTAAGGTCTGGAGAATAAGGAGGATGTGGAAGTTTTCCCAATCTAGCTCTTTAATCTTTGCAGATGTGATCATTACTGTGTGGGGCTGTGCATTACCCTGGTGTAACACAACATCTTAACGATTGATCAAAGCAGGCCTATTTTCTTTCAGTGCAACATTCAAGTGCTCTAACTGTTGACAACATAAGTCTGGTGTAATATTTACATTAAGTTGTAGCAACTCAAAATGGATCACTCCAACAATATCCCACTAAACTCTTAACAAGACTTTCCTAGGGTGGAGGTCCATTTTGGGCTGTGCTTTAGCCAGTTAACCTGCACTGAGCCATTGTCTGTGGCGCTTAACATTTTCATAATATATCCATTTTTGTTACCTTGCAACTCTCCCAACGTTTTAGAATCAACGTATTTGTGTGTTTATTTATTGTTAAACTACACATTGGGCTGTCTATGTTCTTCATCATGATTTTTGGAATCCCGTTTATAGCGGAGTGAGCCCCCAGACTTGCAGCTTAGCCACTAGGGGTAGGCCTAGCGAGTACCTAACTACCAGAATCCTAACCAGCGATTAATGTTATATGAAACGATTTGAATGTATGTATTGAATTTGATAAGAAAATTAATGTGTGGAATGTCGATAATAATGCTATCTTCTCCTAACTGCTTAACCATCAGACATCTATATATGACGTCAGCTGATCGATTTTAACGTATGTTTAAATTTTGTAATACGACCCCTAAATCATGCAGGCCTAATGAAAAGA
The DNA here is from genome assembly GCF_004210375.1 of Tachypleus tridentatus. NCBI lineage: Eukaryota > Metazoa > Arthropoda > Merostomata > Xiphosura > Limulidae > Tachypleus > Tachypleus tridentatus. The sequence goes on along the minus strand of NC_134837.1, from coordinate 173,727,460 downwards.
AACCAAAAATTCAGAATAGTTTTTGAGGTACGAAGAGTAAGGGAAGATCAAATATTTACTTTACCTGTGCTTCCTCGAAAATATTATCTCAAACTCGTGATGTAATGTAATGTTTCCTTTCGTTTTTACGTTTTACGTTCCGTCGAAGTAACTCAGGTGAGATTACAATCAGTGGGATAATATTTATTAATTAGGTCCTAACTCAGAAAACTAACAATAATCAGAATGAACTTGCATAAGTTCTGTCTCAAAGTACGAGAGGAATCAGACAGTAGACCAAACTTCCCTTGCTACCCAGAGACATAGAAGTTTTCTTAGGTTTTACACCGCTGGGAACAGCGGTTCGATACCTGTGGTAAGCAGAACACACACAGCCCATTCTGTAGCTTTTGCTTAATTACAAACTTACTTAAATTTTAATTTAGCAAGTATAAATACACAGGAGTTTCGATTCCGAATCACTTGACGTAATTAATAGGCCTAAGACGACCAACAACTACTTTAAGATACACCAGGTGTCAGAAATGATAAGGTATTTCGGAAAGATATTTTATTGAAGATCTTACTTTAAAAGTTTATTTTTTATATGATATAGTAAAAAACTAACTTAGTTTTACACTAATTATAGAACTGACGAATGAAGAAGATAAAATATTTTAAAAACATGATGTTACATCTAAATGTTGAAACAATTGGTTTATATTAATTACAGATATATATGTATTTCTCCCTAATAAGTTTAAATAAAATTCTATTCATTGTTTCCTGTATCTGATTTCCATCTATCTTTATATATCAGTTCATTTTACCAATTACAGGGAAACCAGAACGTCAAGTATATGAAATAATCAAGAGACATGAAACAACAATTGCAAGTTAAATACCTGAACTAAGTTCTAAATTTTCATTTTCTGTTTGGGTACAACTGTCCTTCATTGGTCGAAGAATTGTTTGAAGTTTCTGGGAAAAAACAAACAAACAATGTTCTTTATATTATCAGCACCATATTTTAGTAAAACAATCAAATCCACAGATATGGTTAATGGTGGTTGGAACACAACTTTTAGACAGTTTTTAATTTGTTTTAGGTACATTGTGGGTGTGAAAAGTACACAACAAAAACGACAGCGCTTTTTGTATAATGCGCAAAAACAACTTGTAAATGAGATGCTTAAAATTAATAAAATTAAAATCAGCTTAACGAGAATTCATTAGTTCACTTTTTATCTCCTGTGATTTCGGAAAAAAAGTAGCTTAGCCATTTCAATTAAACAGTGATAGAGTACATTCCACAAAAGTTAACTAATCAGTTAAAAATCTAAAACGTTTGAAAATAAAGGTGATATTGACTAGATCAGTTGTAGTTATGTTAAAAAGTAGTTGGAAGAAACAAGAAGGAAATAAAAAACGATCTTGAAAGAATACAAATATGACATGAACATGGTAACCCTATGTCCTCCCAACACAAATATGACATGAACATGGTAACCCTATGTTCTCCCAACACAAATGTGACATGAGTATGGTATCCCTACGTTCTCCCAACACAAATATGACATGAACATGGTAACACTACGTTCTCCCAACACAAATATGACATGAACATGGTAACGCTATGTTCTCCCAACATAAATATGGCATGAAAATGGTAACACTGTGTTCTCCCAACATAAATATGACATGAACATGGTAACCCTATGTTCTCCCAACATAAATATGACATGAACATGGTAACGCTATGACATGGCATGAAAATGGTAACACTATGTTCTCCATAAAACATGTTCTCCCAACATAAATATGACATGAAAATGGTAACCCTATGTTCTCCCAACACAAATATGACATGAACATGGTAACCCTATGTTCTCCCATATAACTCAACACATGGATCTATAACGATTTTAATATTACTTGAAAATTGGAAGAGAAATGTAGAAACAAACAAAGAAAATAAGTTAGGAAATGTACGTGTTTTAATATACCAGCTATCAGCTGAGCCCATCAAGGGAATCGCTCCCCTGATTTTAGCGTTATAAATTCTTAGGTTTACCGCTGTACTAGTGGAGGGCAATAAGTTAAGAGAAAGTAGTTCCTTAAACAGAAACTTGTGTATTTGTACATAAATGAAAGTTGTTCCTTAAACCGAAAGTTATGTGTATTTGTACAGTACTGGCCAAAATGTTTGTATGCTGTTTTTGTTTTACGTACATGGAATCGTTGTTGAGGAAATGTCCGAGGTGACGTATGATTGGCCAAACATGCAGGAACTGTTATTTTGGTCTGTATAAGTTTGAGTATTTGTTCGTAAAAACATACACATACGTCTGTTTCTTATAAAATGGTGTACTTTTGGAATAATATTTCTCAAAATAAATAACGTTTTCATGATGACGAGAAACCCACTTGAAGTAAAAGTGTATCTAAGGAGGGCTGGTATGGGTGTTAATACTTTTAATAATAAAGTGAGAACAATATTTTGAGCTTCTTAGGTCATCTTCAGTTTAACAAACATTGTTGGCAGCTCACCGTTGTCGGGCGCATGTCTTAGGAACGAGTGTGTAAAACAGGTACGGGATTGTAGGGGGGCGTTGCACTAAGTAGGGAAATAAATATAAACAAACGCAAAACCAAAGAAACCCTACTTATACAACAACTAAAACCATAATTAAACCAATATAAAATGAACATATTTATACCTAGAGTAATTAATAGCCTAACATCAAACTGCAACACCCCTATAATCATTTACATTCTCGCCCCAAAGACATGTACCCAGCAACGGTCAGTTGCAAATTGCCTTCATTTACCTGAAGATGACCTAAGAAGGCCAAAACGTTGTTCTCTGTTTTATTAGTAAAAATGTAAAACCCCATACCATACGTTCTTAGATACATTTTTTAGATCAACGCTTTCTTTAGACAATTTTCTGTACTTGGTGCAGAGTCATGCTTCGTCATGTGCCAGAAGTTATAGGGTGTCAAATTGCTCGAATGTCCAGAAATGTCTTGAAGCAAACAGACATTGCCAGAAGAGTTGGGTAACCCGATTGTGTTGCATTCAAAATCGTGAAACGTTATCAGACTAGAGGAAACGTTTTTCCAAATAAGTCTACTGGTAGAGGCCTGGAATGATTAGGTTAAGAAAGGAAGGATTCACGTCTGTCGTTTGCCTGAAGAACAGTTCAAATGGTGTAGTACATGTTTGGGCAGCTTTTCATGATGGTTGAACAAACTGCTCTCCTTATCCTCCAGGATACTCTTAGAGGAATCTCATGAAGACGATGTTTCTTTCATATGCTAGGGCAAAGGTCTGACAATAACTTTGTGTTCCAGGATGATAATGCCACTGCTCATAGTGTGCGTACTGTACAGGATTTTCTCGACTGAGAGGGCGTTACAAGGTTGTCATGGCCAACAGAGTCTTCAGACTGTAATCCCATTAAGAACTTTCAGGCAGAACTGAACCAAAAAATTGCTAACTACGACCCTAAACCAGCACTGAAACTAAGTAGCAGCGTCTTCTGGTGACAAGTTGGAAATAAATTAATTTAAATTACATCAGTAAACTTATGAACAGCATGGAACGTCGTCTTGTGCAGGTTATTAGAGTAGTAGGAGGACCAACCACGTTTATCTTTTTCAACACGAAGTCGTTCTGCATGACCGACCATGTGATCTCTTTGAAGTCCTTGAAAGTCTTTATGGATTTAATATTTCTAGCATTCAGTGGACTGCGTATATCTTCACATACTTTGGAAGTAGTTCACGTAATAAATTTTTAACGTACAAAAATACCACATTTTAGTAAAGTATTTCTAATAAAATAAAGATTTATCCATAAATATATTGAATATTTGTTTTGAATAGTGCATGTGCAAAGTAATTTTCATGTTAAAATTAAAAATACTTTTCTTTGTCTCAGAAATCTCAAATTTCCTTTGTGTAATCCCTAATATTTCCTAAATACATTTCAAGCGTCCTTTTTAATAAATCTTGATTCTTTTTGTGGCGTTTTCTCTGACTTATATCAAAACTAGAATGATAAATCTGACTGACTCCGTAAAAACACAGACAAAAACGAAATAAGTTCAAGTTGTCTTATCTTCTTTCGATAATGACTTCATATCATAATATAAAACCACATTCATTAAACCTAATTACCTCTACGTTCGTAACAGCATATATAAATTAATTTTATTATTTGATTCCATTTTGAACCGTGACTAACTACAGTAATCGCGTTTATAAGACGTAATTCATGTGTGGAACGTACAGCTCACGTTACACTATGGAATTATTGGGTTGAGGAATAATTCGTGAGCGTTTTTTCAAGTTAAAAAATATATTCATAAATGAAACGCTTTCGCAAAATATTTAATGTCATTTGGTAGATAATTTTTTGCTCTAATAGATGGTGTGTTTGATTTTCATATGTCTTTAATTTTTGCTTTCATTTTCAGCTCATTAAATGGAATGTCAAGTGGACAAAATCGAGCATTTTCGACACCATCTGCTTTTCGCATTTACTTTCTTGCAATTTCGTTTAAAACAATGCATACTATATACCTAGGTATTACATGAAATAAAGTATCATAATAAATGTTTTGGGTGTAATGTGTTCATGCATTGAAGTATTGTATAGTCTTACATGTAATGCTTGAATAAAATTATTTAAAAACGCTCACGAATTATTCCTCAACCTAATACATCACCTACAAACTACTCGAACCAGTATAAGTCGCTCGCGTTCATACCTCGTGAAAGATTTTTATTTTATTATTATTTATTTTACTTAATCTAATCTAAACTAACGTAAAATATCCTTATTTTTACATTTTAGATATTTTTTATAATTATAAATAACGAATAAACATGAAAAACAAGAAATATATTTAATAAACCTTCTTTTCTTGCTCTTCGTTAGCGAAGAGAGTTAACCCTAATTATTTATACTACTCACATTATTCCAATTAATAATTTTTAGTTAATTAAATAATGCTCTAACCAGCATAAACTAATAACATGTAAAAGTAGACGGATTCCCTCACCCCTCAAAAAATGTTCTGGCTTTCTAAGTCTGCAACAAAAGTCATTATAAGTTCATCCACGTGAACTTGACATTTAACCATTCAGAACATAATATTATACAACACGTCATTTGATACATGAAAACCTTGAGTTTCTATTGGCTATAGGTAATATATAGTTAAACGTAACAGTAAACAATTAACGAATTATGAGCAACAAGATGTGACAGATGAGTGTGGCACTAGGAAGTTGATTTTCTATTGGATACCTTTGAAACCAAATAAAGTTGTTTATCTGGCCAATGACAATTTTATAAAGAGTAATTTACGTTTACTTTTGTAGTTTTTCAAGAGGAAGTGGATAAGATAGGGATTATAATGCCCTAAGGGAAAATGTGTCACGTGTGTCACACCAAGGGAATTTCAGAACTTTTTTTTAAATGTAAGATTTTGTCGTAATAGGTGAAATGCTGGATAACACACCTTTCTATAGGTGTCCGATAAAATTGTTTGCTGTTCTAATAAATCGTTCATGATGTCCATAGAACCTGTCTTATTATACATATGTAGACGTTTGATATACCATACGTTTCTCAGTTTGACATCACTAGCTGTATTTGTATTAAATCTTAATAACAACAATGACATTTTTTGTTACAAAATATGGACACCTTTTGTCCAAGACGATGGACTAACCAAAGTGTCCTATTGCAATAACAAACTGATTTAAGTATTCTGGTATTTACTGTTTACGAACCAACCTTTCTGTCCTTATCTTCTGACATTGGTTTAGAAAACGATTGGTTTGTTTGTTTGTTTTAAATTTCACGCGAAGCTACACGAAGGCTATCTGCGCTAGCCGTCCCTAATTTAGCAGTGTAAGACTAGAGGGAAGGCAGCTAGTCATCACCACCCACCGCCAAATTTTGGGCTACTCTTTTACCAACGAATAGTGGGATTGACAGTAAGTTATAACGCTCCCACAGCTATAAGGGCGAGCATGTTTGATGTAACGGGGGCTCGAACCCGCGTCCCTCGGATTACGAGTTGAGTGCTTTAACCACTTGGTCATGCCAGGCCTTTGAAAAATGAACTTATCTGATGATGTGTTACACAAACTAGTCACAGTCGGTAATTAAGAGGCGCTCGTCAAAGAACCTGAGAACCACTGGACTTTGCTCACTCATCCCTTTCTTTAGTTGCTGTTAGGTTATATATTTACCAAATGATACCCAACACTTTAATATGAATAGGTAAAGGTTTATTCTGTGCTGTCTTCATTGTGGGGATCCAACCCTGAGTTCTATTGCTCGAATCCCTCGAGTTGCCACTGATTTTGATATCTCAAGTAACTGTAAATCAGATAGTAAGATTTTAATTCGTTCGTTATATCGAAAACAACACATAAATCAAACTTACAGAAATATTTTTCAAGCACTTCTGTGAACTTCGAAGCTGTTGATGTGGAGGTATTCTTGAGGGTATCTTTTTTACACGTCGGTTACAGGAACTTCCTGTAGAAGGTCTGTGACGCAATGACCGCTGTTTAACACTGCCTCCTAGGCCACTTTTGTAGTGACCAATAGACCTTGATCTCAAAATGGACCTGAAGAAAATTAAAATATTTTAAATGTAAACTCACTTTGAATAATAAAGCAGAAAACAATCTTTGTTAACCTGAAGATGACCTAAGAAAGTCGAAACGTTGTTCTCTGCTTTATTAGTAACAGTGCTGAGATACATTTTTACTTCAAGTGGGTTCCTCGTCATCACGGACCTGAACTCATTTTATTTCTTTCGTTATCAGCGATTCCCTCTTAAACAACATATTTTGCACCCCCCCACTAGCACAGCGGTAAGTATACGAAGTTACAACGCTGAAATCAGGGGTTCCATCCCCCTCAGTGGGTTCAGCAGATAGCCCAATGTGGCTTTGCTATAAGAACACGCACAAAAAATATTTTTGTCACAAACGTTAACTACCACGTTATTTTGCCAAACGCTCAAACCTTTTTTATTTCAAATTATAAGAAGATTGTTTAACTGACTGTGTCTTTTCTTGGTTCAACTTGTGCTTTTTGGCTTGCAAAAATAGCCTTGGTTACTTCACTAAACCTTATTTTTACCTTTTATCTTTATTGAATTTTATTTTTTGATCTACAATACAATTTACATTTGAAAGAAGCAATCTTCATGTGACGAATCTTGATCCACGATTGTGTCCTACTTTCTTATATAACTGTTTGATACGTCTCAAGTTATACATTGTAACAAGATGGGGTGAAATTATGTTGGATTACATCAGTAACCTTATCAACAGTACTAGTAGGGTAAATTGAGTACTGAATATTTAATATGAACTAATATATACGTGCAGATCTTATTTATAATAATTCGATGTTATATTTTGTCGGTGTATATGTTTTTATAAGATTTTGTTATAATAAGTGAAATGTTGCATAAAATATTTCTTCAGGCCTCTGATAAAAATGTTTGTTTCGTCTCTTGATTCACAGTTGTGTTGTACTTTCAATCATAACCGATTGTTTGTTTCTTCTGTTGTTGAGTTGTGTTCTACTTTCTATCACAACCATTTGTTTGTTTATTCTGTTGTTTAGTTGTGTTCTACTTTCTATCATAACCATTTGTTTGTTTATTCTGTTGTTTAGTTGTGTTCTACTTTCTATCATAATCATTTGTTTGTTTCTTCTGTTGTTTAGTTGTGTTCTACTTTCTATCATAACCATTTGTTTGTTTCTTCTGTTGTTTAGTTGTGTTCTACTTTCTATCATAACCATTTGTTTGTTTCTTTTCTTGTTAAGCTGTGTTCTACTTTCTAGCATAACCATTTGTTTGTTTCTTTTCTTGTTAAGTTGTGTTTTACTTTTGGCATAACCGTTTGTTTGTTGGATTATCTGTGCAGTACCATCTAAGGGTATCAAAACTTGGTTTTTAGAGTTATAAGCCTTCAAAATTACCACAGAGTTACATAGTTCTTTCTGACAGAAGACAAGAGACCCGTTGCTGTTTCTTCCCCACACTTTTATAGTTTACAATATTGTTGTCCATGTTGAAAGACGAAAGGTGAAGGTGTGTTTGTATTGTTTGTTTGTTTTGAATTTCGTGTAAAGCAACACAAGGATTATCTGTCGTCATCATCACCCTCCGCCAACTCTTGGGCTATTCTTTTACCAACGAACAGTGGAATTGACACTTACATTATCACGCCCCAACGGCTGAAAAAGCTATCATGTTTGGAGTGACGGTTTTGGTTTGTAAATCACACAGCACAGACGCTTGTTTTTTATTCTGCGACATTTTCTGAGGCCTAGTTTTAGTTTTTCATGTTCATTATTCAGAAGGTTGCTTTTTATCAGCACCATCAAAAGACCACCAGTGGTGGAGAATTGAGTGTATGTTCTTTACAGATATTACTCACACAGAAGTTTATTACTTATTAGAAAACACAAGATGGGTATCAGCTACAGAGGTAATAGTTGAAATAAGGGTTTTTTTAAACACGTTATAAATATTCATTGAATTATCGCTACAGTTTTTAAAATACTTCTTTCCATTAAAATATAAAGAGTAGCTTCATACATTAACTGCTGTGATTGTATGATCAGTTGAAAATTGGAATTACTCTCAGATAAATATGTCAGATATTCCCCCAAAATTACCAAAATAATTTACTCCAACAGTGGTTTCACCTGGCGGAATGAATAAAATCACAGTCGATCGAGAGCTGTCGATAAAGTTCAGTTGATTCTTTTTTATAAATTTGTACATTTATAAATAACGACATGCATACCACCGTTTTGAAACTACGTAATGGTGTTTTTGTTGTTTTTTAAAACAGAGTTTCAGCCAGAATAGTTTCTTAAGCGTAGATTTACCGATCATTTGAGTTTCTTTGCTTGTTTTGAATTAAGCGCAAAGCTACACGAAGACTATCTGCGCTAGCCGTTCCTAATTTAGCAGTGTGAGACAAGAGGGAAGGCAGATAGTCATCACCACCCACCGCCAACTTTTGGGCTACTCTTTTACAAACGAATATTGGAATTGACTGTAACATTATAACGCCCCTACGGCTGAAAGGGAGAGCATATTTTGTGCGAAGTAGATTCGACACTTCGACTCTCAGATTACGAGTCGAGCGCCCTAACCACTTGGCCAAGCCAGGCTCAATCGGCTAAGTCAGAGACTTTTAGTTCTCGGGTATATCTGCCACTAACTTTAAATCGCTGGCCATAGGAAAGGTACCCACACAGTTGTGTTGTCCAGCTCATTGCATCAAATAACATGTGTGTGCTCAATGGAGTCTTGTCTCAAACCTTGGACCTTCCAATAGGAATCCAGTCTGCTACCCACTAGGCTGCGTTCGGTTCTTATAAAAAAAAACAACAACAATTGATAAACGAAAACGAGCAAGTTGTGGCGAAAGGTGTCAGTGCAAATCCTGGATAAATTTATTTTGTTCATGTCAAACTGTTGAAGGGATATCAATTAATAGAAGCGTTACTTGAGTTGCGCGTGATGCTCATTAATTGTGTTTGCTTTAAAACGTTTGCGCAAAGTTAAAGGTAATCTGTGCATTACCATCCTTAAATTTTTCAGAGCATATTATAAAGGATGACAGCTGGTCAATAGAACTTTCGAACTTGAGGACCGTGGATACGTTATAAGAGTGATAGGAGTAGGGTAAACTCAAGAGATGGTATCACCTTCTAGACCATCAGCTCAATCTTATGAACAGCTAGTTTAGGTAATTTTTTCTCGCAAAATCAAAAGAAATTAAATAAAAAGAACGCCACCTTTTGTCCACGGATGAAAGCTCTGGTTGAAAGGTTTCAGACATTTGTTGGTTTGAAAACACCTGCCAACAAAGAAACAAATATAAAATCATTAAGTGAAAACAGGTGCACAAAGGATATATCAATACTTCCTTTAATAATCTCACTAGTTGTTTACGTTCATTAGATTAGTAACTTCAAAGATCATTCCTCATACAAATAATGTTCATGTTACAGTTAAATAAATATATTCCTTTATGCTACAATAATGTTCTAATTGTTGCCCAAATTACTGAAAATGTCTTTGTGTATTCTATTACTAAAAATACTGTGAATAGGGTTCTCATAGTACTCTACTTATTTTCCAAAATAAATTTTAACAATGATTTAATTATTGTTTTCAGGATTGGCAAACGACACTGTTTAAAGAAATAAGAGGGAATCATCTCCAGTGTGAACATAAGAAGGTAACCCTTGTATTGTTGCTAGGTTTTATTCACCCATAATTTCATTAAAATTACCGAAGACTCCCCCCCCATATTTTAACAAAAAATATCTAATAAGGTCCATCACCAAAGAAATATACTTAAAACAGCTACTATTGCATGTATCTTTCGTGAAATTATTTCTACTCGGATGAATTAAAGAGTGCCACCTACTGGTGGATTAGACAAACTCAATTACGAATAAAAATCCGTTAAACTTTTTTCCCGTTAACTGCCTGAAAAGTGTAAAATACCTCGCAGCTTTTGGCAAACGGTTTGTTTCAAAGTTACGTTCATTCCAAGGTAAATAAAGGTATCTGTGTACAAGCGTCCATAATCTTGAGCTGACAGACCAGAAGAAGACCACTAGCTAACAGCTTAGTCTAGTCTTGTTTGATCGAATGGTGGGATTTGATAGTTACTCCTTTAACGCACCAGCGACCTCAGAGTGTAGAGGGCGTTTAGACGGTTACGGTAAGAATACCATAAATTTTCGGATTAGCATCCCGATTTCGCTATCCCTAGCTACGTCTGGTTCATTGGCAAACCGGTTTCAATAGACCACGAATACATTTGACAACCAAACCCAAGCAACAAAATTTGCTGAATGGCTGTACCAATGTCTGTAGTACAGTTCGATTTATTCGTTGACGGTTGATTCTGGATCTTTAGTTTTATATTTGTAGATACCTACAGCTTGAATTGGTTTCATTTTTCATTTCATCTGTAAAGTTATCAAATCAGAACTAATTAAAACACCCAGAAGCACAGTTACTTACTCAGAAAAATCACTTGGAAAGTGATTTTATATCAGGAGTGTAACTATAAGTTATTACTGTGGGGTCTAATTAGGCTTAACCATAGCTGCTTACACTAATTAGATGCTGCCTGGACTAATCTAGGTTGCAGTAAAGCCCGGAATTTCGAAAATAGAATACAAGACAGAAACATTACGTCTCTTCTATAAATAATACAGAATATGCTATTCTCGAATTTTCCAGAAATCAAACACAAAAGAACAGTTCTTGTGAAAAACCTGGAAATAAAGTTTAAATGTAAGCTACAAAGATGGATAAATAGAAATGGACTTCACACATTAGGTACTGATTTGTGCACAGTAAATGTACTGATGTGACATTTCCACGTGTAAGAGTTTAATAATTGGATAACTGCAAGTAAATTCTGGACTTAGCATCGTAAGTCTGGTGATCCACCGGACCATGAAGCTATGAGTTTTGATACATATGATATATGTTGTTGTTGTTTTGAGTGTGTGTTCAGTCACGTGTGGTCCAACATGAGAAAAGTTGTTGTTGTTAAGCCCAAAGCTATACAATGGTCTAACTGTATTGTGACCACCGCGGGTATCGAACCCGTACATGTAGCGTTATAAATAATCAGACTTACTGCTGAGCCACCAGAGGGTGTGTTAGTGCCAGACCATTGAAAAACTTTTTTAAAGGACATCTTAGAAAAAGGAAAAAAAATTGTAATGTTTGAACAGTCACCTGGTGGCAGACGTGTGCTTAACCAAACTGTAATTACCACAACGCAAATGGAATGTGGAATATTTTATATTTAAAAGGCTACATATTAATTATCCAGATCACGGAGTGTGATCAGGATACATGCTCGTATATTTCTTCTATATGGAACTTAATGAATAACACGTGGAACGAGAATTACTTTCGTAAATAAAGCTAGTTGTTCGAATGAAATATTTAGCACGAGAGAAAAATCACGCACAAAAGAGTTTCTAACACTAGTTCCACGTGACCTAACATATTAAACAACTCCACATTAATAAACAATATTTTTACTTTTAAACTGTAAAAGACAAAATATAACATGAACAACAGTTGTTATTCTAAATATTTCCACGCGAAGTTACGCAAGAGCCACCTGCACGTTACTTATAGGTTATATATAAGGAAGGTAGCCAGCAACAACCTACGCCAACTATTGGACTACATTTACCTAATAGAATAGTTGCATTAGCTCGTCACCTCCATCGTACCAAACATGCTCGCCCATTAAGTAGTGGGGGCGTTACAATATGATTGTCAACCTCTCTATTTGTTTGAAAAAAAAAAAAAGAGTATATCAAGAGTTGGTGACGGGTGGTGATGACTAGCTGCCTTCTCTCTAATACTACACTGCTAAATAAGGGACGGCTAGCGCAGATAGCCCTTGTGTAGCTTTGCGCGACATTCAAAACAAACCAAGCCAAAGTAGATCTTCACTTTTATGTGTGTGTATGTATCCATGTCCCCAAAATTTGGCTCCCGGCATGGTCAGGCGATTAAGGTACTCGACTTGTAATCCGAGGGTCACGGATTCGAATCCCTGTCACATCAAACATGCTCGCCCTTTCAGCAATAGGGGCGTTGTAACGTGACGGTCAATCCCACTAGTCGTTGATAAAAGAGTAGCCTAAAAGTTGGCGGTGGGTGGTGATGACTAGCTGTCTTCCCTCTAGTCTTACACTGCTAAATTAGGGGCAGCTAGCGCAAATAGCCCTCGTGTAGCTTTGGGCGAAATTCAGATGAAAACTGAAAATAAAAAAAAAAGATTCCAAAGTTATTCGCTGCCATGTTACTTTACCCAACTATGTTTACAAGATTTCTAAAACTCTCATATGTTTCGAGATTTTAAGGTTTAACGCCCCATTCTTATCTAAAATGTTTTGGAACACAGAGTGAATTTTTTACACGAACATGCTCTTTGGAGGCTCTGTGGTTCTGAAGGCTTATAGCGCTAAGCAAGTGCTTTATAAAACCGATACGGGTACACTACAAATAGCCCATTGTGTAGTTTTGTGCCTAACAACATACAGGAAAACTTATTCCAATACTTAATGAAACGTATTAATATTCTTTTTACGTCCTCTGAAAATATGATTAACAAAACTCGCACTTTTTTAAAAACTAAATCACTTTCAAACAGTACGCGAGTCTGAGGCATACAAATAATAATATCATTTCAATTTATTTTCTGATAAAAAATATATGTTTCTAAAACATATTCAAAACACAATAATAATTTTTACTTGTTAACACACAACATGTCTTCAGTTAATAAACAACCTGGTTATTGTATAAGAAACTATACTTGTTAACGCACATGTCTTCAGTTAATAAACAACCTGGTTATTGTATAAGAAACTATACTTGTTAACGCACATGTCTTCAGTTAATAAATAACCTGGTTATTGTATAACAAAATATACTTGTTAACTCACATGTCTTCAGTTAATAAACATCCTGGTTATTGTATAAGAAACTATACTTGTTAACGCACATGTCTTCAGTTAATAAATAACCTGGTTATTGTATAAGAAACTATACTTGTTAACTCACATGTCTTCAGTTAATAAACAACCTGGTTATTGTATAACAAAATATACTTGTTAACTCACATGTCTTCAGTTAATAAACAACCTGGTTATTGTATAAGAAACTATACTTGTTAACACACATGTCTTCAGTTAATAAACAACCTGGTTATTGTATAACAAAATATACTTGTTAACACACGTTTTCAGTTAATAAATAACCTGGTTATTGTATAACAAAATATACTTGTTAACACACATGTCTTCAGTTAATAAACAACCTGGTTATTGTATAACAAAATATACTTGTTAACACACGTCTTCAGTTAATAAACAACCTGGTTATTGTATAATAAAATATACTTGTTAACACACGTCTTCAGTTAATAAACAACCTGGTTATTGTATAACAAAATATACTTGTTAACTCACATGTCTTCAGTTAATAAACAACCTGGTTATTGTATAACAAAATATAATTGTTAACACACATGTCTTCAGTTAATAAACAACCTGGTTATTGTATAACAAAATACACTTGTTAACACACGTCTTCAGTTAATAAACAACCTGGTTATTGTATAACAAAATATACTTGTTAACTCACATGTCTTCAGTTAATAAACAACCTGGTTATTGTATAACAAAATATACTTGTTAAACACGTCTTCAGTTAATAAACAACCTGGTTATTGTATAACAAAATACACTTGTTAACTCACATGTCTTCAGTTAATAAACAACCTGGTTATTGTATAACAAAATATACTTGTTAACTCACACGTCTTCAGTTAATAAACAACCTGGTTATTGTATAACAAAATATACTTGTTAACTCACACGTCTTCAGTTAATAAACAACCTGGTTATTGTATAACAAAATATACTTGTTAACTCACACGTCTTCAGTTAATAAACAACCTGGTTATTGTATAACAAAATATACTTGTTAACTCACACGTCTTCAGTTAATAAACAACCTGGTTATTGTATAACAAAATATACTTGTTAACTCACATGTCTTCAGTTAATAAACAACCTGGTTATTGTATAACAAAATAAACTTGTTAACGCACACGTCTTCAGTTAATAAATAACCTGGTTATTGCATAACAAAATATACTTGTTAAACACATGTCTTCAGTTAATAAACAACCTGGTTATTGTATAACAAAATATACTTGTTAACTCACATGTCTTCAGTTAATAAACAACCTGGTTATTGTATAACAAAATATACTTGTTAACGCACATGTCTTCAGTTAATAAACAACCTGGTTATTGTATAAGAAACTATACTTGTTAACGCACACGTCTTCAGTTAATAAATAACCTGGTTATTGTACAAGAAACTATACTTGTTAACGCACACGTCTTCAGTTAATAAACAACCTGGTTATTGTATAACAAAATATACTTGTTAACGCACACGTCTTCAGTTAATAAACAACCTGGTTATTGTATATTTGTGGTGTGGGGATCAGATCTATTTGCTATGTTATTCCACAGGAGGCTTAAAGGTATATGCAAGATTTATTGTGAACCGGTTCAAGGAACCATCAGTCATAGGCGTACATTCCCCCCCCCCCCGGGTGTAATTATTTATGGATGGAGTAGGAAAAAAGGTGATGGGTTGGAAAACTCATATATATACATATATCTTACCGATTTTACAAGAAGTTTGGTTGCCATGGATACCAGACGTTATATACACAAATACATATATTTTACCGATTTTACAAGAAGTTTGGTTGCCATGGGTACCAGACGTTATATATATATATATATATCTTACCGATTTTACAAGAAGTTTGGTTGCCATGAATACCAGACGTTATATACACAAATACATATATCTTACCGATTTTACAAGAAGTTTGGTTGCCATGGATACCAGACGTTATATACACAAATACATATATCTTACCGATTTTACAAGAAGTTTGGTTGCCATGGATACCAGACGTTATATACACATATACATATATCTTACCGATTTTACAAGCCATGGGCACCAAAGTTTGGATGCCATGGATACCAGACGTTTATATATATATATATATATACATATATCTTACCGATTTTACAAGAATTTGGTTGCCATGGATACCAGACGTTTTATATATATATATATATATACATATTTCTTACCGATTTTACAAGAAGTTTGGTTGCCATGGATACCAGACGTTCTGTTTCGGAATGAATAGTTCTGGTGAGGCACTCTTGCGGTCGTCCTCTGCAAAAATTCAATTAAAAATCTTATTACATATTTACATGCGACATTTTTTTTCTGTTTCCATTAGTAATGCGAGTCTAACAACAGTAGAAGTTGTATAGCCACCTGTGGAAAAAAAGATAGACATATTAACATTTATGAAATACTCACAGGCGGCGTGTTCATCGAGGCATGGACGTTTGTTACGTTTCATCTCCGTTCAGTGATGTCCTGGTATAGTTAATATATTTATTATGCGACTCTGGAATAACAGCACATTGTCTGACATTAGCAACAACTTAGTGAAGTATTTCTGGTCAGCAGTCCTGCTCACATTCCTGCATGATTGCCATATTTCGTGCATTGCCCAACTGTTCTCTTTCTGGATAGGAGATTCTTTAGATTATTTACGATACGTACATTACGGGAAAATTGTTTGTAAAAACTAAGACACACACACACAGAAAAAGCCACCAATAATACCCCAAATGTGGGGAAGTTGAGGTCATAGAAAGAATAGTTTCTTTCGTGGCAAACGACAGTTGATTATTTAATAGGCTCGGCATGATCAGGCGGTTAAGGCACTCGACTCGTAATCCGAAAGTCGTGGGTTTGAATCCCCGTCACACCAAATACACTTGCCCTTTCAAACGTGGAAGCCTCATAATGTAACGGTCAATCCCCTATTCTTTGGTAAAAGGGTAGCCCAAGAGATGGCGATTGGTGGTGGTGACTAGCTGCCTTCCCTCTAGTCTTGCACTGCTAAATTAGGGACGGGTGGTATTATATAGCCCTGTTTACAGTTGCAGAGCATTCAATTTAGATAAAAAAAAACCCCACAAAGCACAGAACTTATCCTAAAATAAAAAGTGCCTAAATAGGTAATGAATTCTATTGGTTTTAAATGTTTTAAGAATATTCTTTCACGCCTGTTGTATTTAAGAATGAAAATCGTTGTTATTTCATTACAGATCTTGTTAGAAAAAAAACTTTGAAGCTGAACAAAAGGTGTTTAAACAGTCGATCAAACAAACTGAATTTGTTATAACGAGCTTGGAAAATTCGAATGACAGCACGTGACAACAGTACTGAAAGATTCACAAACAACAAAGCCAAGGCACGTGATGTCAAATGTAACATTGTAGTGTGAATTAAAGTTTTTACGATTTCAGATTCGTTTTACTTATTGTTATAACGTTCAAGCTGAGGTAGCTCTCCTTTATCAAGGTTTAAACTTACAAAAACATGGGGGTGTTGATGCTATGATAAATAACACAGAAAACCTAACTTTCACACAATTTATTTATACCACAGTATTACAGTGTATATTACTACTTCACCAAATGTTTGTATAAGAACTCAGTGGAGGTAACTGAAAAAATATGTAGTTTTTTAGTTTCAAACAGAACTCAGTGGAGGTAACTGAACATTATGTAGATTTTAATTTTGAAACCTGACTCAGTGGAGGTAACTGAACATTATGTAGATTTTAATTTTGAAACCTGCTTCAGTGGAGGTAACTGAACATTATGTAGATTTTAATTTTGAAACCTGACTCAGTGGAGGTAACTGAACATTATGTAGATTTTAATTTTGAAACCTGACTCAGTGGAGGTAACTGAACATTATGTAGATTTTAATTTTGAAACCTGACTCAGTGGAGGTAACTGAACATTATGTAGATTTTAATTTTGAAACCTGCCTCAGTGGAGGTAACTGAACATTATGTAGATTTTAATTTTGAAACCTGCCTCAGTGGAGGTAACTGAACATTATGTAGATTTTAATTTTGAAACCTGCCTCGGTGGAGGTAACTGAACGATATGTAGTTTTTTTAATTTTGAAACCTGACTCAGTGGAGCTAACCAAAAATGTGTAGGTTTTAATTTTGAAACCTGACTCGGTGGAGCTAACAAACAATATGTAGGTTTTAAGTTTGAAACATGACTCAGTGGAGCTAACCAAACAATGTGTAGGTTTTAATTTTGAAACCTGACTCAGTGGAGCTAACCAAACAATGTGTAGGTTTTAATTTTGAAACCTGACTCAGTGGAGCTAACCAAACAATATGTAGGTTTTAAGTTTGAAACCTGCCTCAGTGGAGGGAACTGAGAAATGTATAGTTTTTAAGTTTCAAACTTTGCCCAGTGGGGGTAACTGAAAAATGTGTAATTTTTAAGTTTGAAACCTCACCCAGTGGTGGTAACTGAATATAATTTTCTTAAATCTGACTATCTAAAATATATATAATATCCTTTACTTACTTCTGAATATCCAAGTCCCTGTTGGAAGCTGTTAGTCCAAGACGCATCGTTCTAGATTGAACACCTGGATGAAGCCATCCGATCTGTAATATACATACAGAGACATTGTTAACAAAAAATAAGACACTTGTCTAATGGTATACAATTAACATTCCTCGGTAATGTTAAAGTGTTTTTCCCTACACCATGAATCACAATATTATTAAGATATGACATGAAACGCTGGAAAAGGTAATGCTGTAGGTGTGATACACCACAACTTTTAACGAAACGGCCTCAATATAGATTCGAATTGGTATAGTAGTCGTGATTCATTCAGCTGTCATCCTAGTCTCTACTAGTAAGGACATCGTCAGATAAAAGTGAAACAAACAAAAATGAGAGTATATCAAAATTGTTTTATATTAAACAAACATCGTAACACGTAGCTCATCACGCTTTAATATAGGTTATAATACTTCACTACAAAGTGCTACAGGGAGTTATTAAACAACAATGTGCTAATAGTATTGTTAGAAAATAAGGTGCTACAGAGTGCTATTAAACAATAACGTGCTAAAGATTGTGATTAAACAATAAAGTGCTACAAAGTACTTTTAAACAATAATGTGCTACAGAGTACTCTTAAACAATAAGTTGATATATAGTATTACTAAACAATAAGGTGCTACAAACTTATTTTAAACAATAAAGTATTACATAGTATGATTAAGAAATAAGGTGTTACAGAATACTCATATACAATAAGATGCTACAGAGTACTCTTAAACAACAAAGTGATAAAGAGTGTTACTAAACAATAAAGTGCTACAGAGTACTCTTAAACAATAAGGTGCCACAAAGCATTCTAAAACAATAAGGTGCCACAAAGCACTTTAAAACAATAAAGAGCTTCAAAGTGTTATTAAAATATAAGGTAGAATGTTAAAAACAATAAGATGCAACAGAGTTCTCTTAAACAACAAGATTCTACAGAGTACCTATGAACAATATAGAATTACAGAGTATCATTATACAATGAGATGCTACAGATTACTCATAAACAATGAAGATGTTGCAGTATTACAGAGTACTCTAAAACAATAAGGTGCTACATGGTATTCTTAAAGAAAAGGATGCTACAGAGTACTCTAAAACAATAAGGTGCTACATGGTATTCTTAAACAAAAAGATGCTACAGAGTACTCTAAAACAATAAGGTGCTACATGGTATTCTTAAACAAAAAGATGCTACAGAGTACTCTTAAACAACAACGTATTATATGCTATTATTAAAGAATGAGGTGCTACAGAGCACACTTAAATAGTAAGAAGCTACTTAGTACTATTCAATAATAAGACGCTACAGAGTACTCTTAAATAATAATGTATTACATAGTATTATTAAACAATAAGATGCTACAGAATACTCTTTAAAAATAAGGTGGTACAAAATGTTATTAAACAATAAGATGGTACAGAGTACTCTCAAACAATAATGTGCCATCGAGTACTCTTAAGCAGTGAAGATGCTGCAGTATTACAAAATGCTCTTAAACAATAAGGTGCTACAGAGGACTCACACAAAAAGGTCTTACAGAGTTTTATTAAACAAGAAGACGTTGCAGAGTACTCAAAAACAGTAATGTGCTATATGGTGTTAGTAAACGAAAAGGTGCTACAGAATACTCTTAAACAATAAGATGCTACATAGTACTCTTACACAAAAAGGTATTACATAGTATTATTAAAGAATAATATGCTACCCAGTACCGGTGCTACAGAGTATACTTTAACAATGAAGATGCTGCAGTATTACATAGTACTCTTAAACAGTAAGGTTCTATAGAGTACTTTTAAACAATTAGCTGCTACAGAGTGTTATTAAACAATAAGACGTTACATAGATTTTAAAATATAAGGTATTGTTAAACAATAAGATATTGCATAGTATTATTAAACAATAAAATGCTACAGAATACTCTTAAACAATAGGATGATACTGAGTGTAACTAAAGAATATGAAGCAATAGAGTATTATTAAACAATAAAATATTATTAAACAATAAGGCATCACATAGTATTGTTGAAGAATAAGGTGCTACAGAGCACTCTAAAATATAAGGTACTATAGAGAACTCTTACACAATAAGATGCTACAGAGTACTCTTAATCAATAACGTGATATAAAATGTTATTAAGTAATAAGATTCTACAGAGTACTCCTAAACAATACAGAATTATATAGTATCATTAAACAATGAGGTGCTACAGAGTACTCTTAAACAGTGAATATGCTTCAGTATTACAGAGTACTCATAAACAATAAAGTGGTAAAGATTGTTATTAAACAATAATATGGCTTTAGAGTACTCTTAAACAATAAGATTCTACAGAGTACTCTTAAACAATAAAGGATTAGATAGTGTCATTAAACAATGAGGTGCTACAGAGTAGTCTTGAACAATACGATGCTACAGAGTAGTCTTGAACAATACGGTGCTACAGAGTAATCTTAAACAATAAGGTTCTATAGAGTACTCTTAAACATTAAGATGCTAGAGAGTTCTCTTAAACAATAAGTTGCTACAGAGTACTCTTTAATAATAAGCTGCTACAGAGTACTATTAAACAATGAAGTGCGACAGAGTACTCTTAAATAATAAGGTGTTACAGAGTACTATTGAACAAGAAGGCGCTACAAAGTACTCTTAAAGAATAAGGTTCCACAGAGTACTTTTAAACAACAACGTATTACACAGCATTATTAAGGAATGAGGTGCTAGAGAGTGTTTTATGCAAGAAGATGCTGTAGAGTACTTTTAAACAATAAAGTGCCATAGAGTACTCTCAAAGAATGAGGTACTACAGAGCCCTCTTAAACAATAAGGTGTTACAGAGTGTTATTAAACAATAAGGTGCTACATAGTACTCTTAAACAATAAATAATTAGATAGTATCATCAAACAATGAGGTGAGGTGCTACAGAGTACTCTTAAACAATTAGCTGCTACAGAGTGTTATTAAACAATAAGATGCTACAGAGTACTCTTAAACAACAAGGTTCTACAGAGCATTCTTAAACAACAAGGTTCTACAGAGCATTCTTAAGCAACAACGTATTATATAGTATTATTAAAGAATGAGGTGCAACAGAGTACTCTTAAACAATAAGGTGCTGAGAGAACTCTTGAACAATAAGGTGCTACAGGGTGTTTTAAACAAGATGTCAGAGAGCACTCTTAAAGAATGAGGTGCTACATAGCACTCTTCAAAAATAAGATGCTACAGAGTATTGTTAAATAATAAGTTGCTACAGTGTTAATATTATACAATAATGTGCTACAGAGTACTCTTTAACAATAATATATTACATAGTTTGTTTGTTTGTTTTGAATTTCGTTCAAAGCTACTCGAGGGCTACCTGCGCTAGCCGTCCCTAATTTAGTAGTGTAAAACTAGAGGGAAGGCACCTTGTCATCTCCACCCTCCGCCATCTCTTGGGCTACTCTTTTACCAACGAATAGTGAGATTGACCGTCACATTATAACGCCTCCACGGCTGAAAGGGCTAGCATGTTTGGTGCGACGGGGATTGGAACCCGCGACTCTCATATTACGAGATGAACGCCTTAACCCACCTGGCCATGCCGGCCCCAATAAGGTGCTATGGAGTGTTATTAAAGAATAAGGTATTGTTGAACAATAAGGTATTACGGAGTATTATTGAACAATAAGGTATTATGGAGTATTATTAAACAATAAGGTGCTCCAGAGTGTTAAACGATAACAGAGTAATATAAAGATTGTTATTATTATAGAATGTATTAAGAAACTGAAACAATGAGGTATTATTATGTAACAAGGAATTAATTAGTATTATTAAACAAAAGATGATACAGAGTACTCTTAAACAATAAGGTGCTAAAGATTGTTATTAAGCAATAAGATGCTTCAGGGTAATATTAAACAATAAGGTGCTACAGAGTGTTATTAAATTATAAGGTATTGTTTAACAATATAGCATTACAGAGTATTCTTAAACAATAAGGTGCTAGGGAGTGTTATTAAACTATAAGGAATTGTGTAACAATTAGGTATTACATAGTATTATTAAACAATAAGGTGCTACAGAGTGTTATTAAATTATAAGGTATTGTTTAACAATATGGCATTACAGAGTATTATTAAACAATAAGGTGCTAGGGAGTGTTATTAAACTATAAGGAATTGTGTAACAATTAGGTATTACATAGTATTATTAAACAATAAGGTGCTACAGAGTGTTATTAAATTATAAGGTATTGTTTAACAATATGGCATTACAGAGTATTATTAAACAATAAGGTGCTAGGGAGTGTTATTAAACTATAAGGAATTGTGTAACAATCAGGTATTACATAGTATTATTAAACAATAAGGTGCTACAGAGTGTTATTAAATTATAAGGTATTGTTAAACAATAAGGTATTACGGAGTGTTATTAAACAATAAGGTGCTAGACAGTGTTAAACAATAACAGAGTATTATAAAGATTGTTATTATTAACTGAAACAATAAGGAATTATTATGTAATTAGGTATTACATTGTATTATTACACAATCAGATACTACAGAGTACTCTTAAACAATACGTTACTACAGAGTGTTATTAAACTATAAGGTATTGTGAAACAATTAGGTATTACAGAGTATTATTAAAGAATAAGGGGTCTTACAAGGTATTATTAAATTATAAGGTATTGTTAAACAATAAGGTATTACGGACTATTATTAAGCAATAAGATGCTACAGAGTACTCTTAAACAATAAGGTGCTACAATAAGATAGTAGAGAGTATTATTAAACATTAAAATGCTATAAAGTACTCTTAAACAATAACTTGCTACAATATGGTACTATAGAGTATCATTAAACGATAAGGTTCTCGTAAACAATAAGTTGCTACAATATGGTTCTATAGACTGTCATTAAACAATATGGTTCTGCAAAGTGTTATTTAGCTGTGAGGTATTGTGAAACAATAAGGTGCTACTGTGTATTATTAAACAATAAGGTGCTACAGAATGCTATTAAACTATAAGATATTGTTAATCAATAAGGTATTATAGAGTATTATTAAATAATAAGGTGCTACAGTGTGTTATTAAACTCTAAGGTATTACAGAGTGTTAATAAACTATGAGGTATTATTAAACAATAAGGTGCTACAGAGTATTATTAAACATTTATACATTTATTTGGCAAACTGTTTTCTTTTGTAGTAAAATGAAAGAACAGATTTTGAAAATGTCATTAGAAAAAAATATACGTTAATATCTACGTATTAATGTATTCAGTGCCCAGAAACCCAATATAATACAAAATAAACTAAATTATTGGGTAAGAATGTTCTAGATGAACGAAAGTGTTATATATATAATGTTAGAATATTTATGTACTTTAGAATGATCACACTGGTGATCGAAACCGGTTTCAAAGATGACGCTCTTATTGTAAAAGTTTTAATTTGTAATGAAACGAAATATATTTCGTTCGAACAAAAAGTAATACATTACCACTGTTTTGGTATAATGAGAAAAACCTAAGAATGTCTTGTTTCATATCATAAAGAAGTAGAAATTAACTAATAACCACAAATAATTATTCTAAGAAATAACATATTATCCATGAGATTGTGTCCACTTGATAGAAATAGTTCCTACATACAAAAGGAATGTAGTCATTTATTTTTAAAAAACTGAAATTTCTATTTAAGAAAGGTTTTGAAGCACGTTAACACTTACCGGTGGCTCTGGTCTCTTAAGGTACTGTATCAAAGCATTTTTAATCTGTCGTTCTCGATACGACAAGTGCGTTTTCTCCGTCTTCAGAAGTTAATAGAAAGAAGAAAAGAAATAAGACGAACTGTAAGGTGAATGACAAATCAGTTTTAATTTAGCTGTCAACAGAGGCACATCTGGCATTTACTATTTTTTAGAATAAGGTGACACAGTGACAACACATATTTCAAGGCCTAACCTTGTGATTCCAAACAAAAACACTTTTACAGTGTGGCTCAGTATACATCAACACAACGTTCGATTTTTGTTAGAGAACAACCGTAAGTGAGAAACAGATTGGTTACGTGGCAGCTAGTCTTGTGCAAGGGATACGCACGTGCGAGAAAAGAGCAACTGATGAGACGTACAGAACTGATCCAGCCGAGCAGATACCTGGTCCAGGTAATAATCCAACAGCTTCTGCGCATGCCCGGAACCAGACAAATTTCAAATAGAGATTTCTGGGAAGAATTGATGTTCCTAGCATATTAAAACTAAACATTTCCCTTGTAGATGAAATATGTAATTCTGTTATATGTAAAATCATTGGTAACATAATTACATAACTCTGTTTATTATAAGATATGAAAATGATATTTCAACTACATTAAAGTAAAGAGATGCCAAAATTTTCTATATTTCTTTTGTAGTAACATCATGTGGTGAGAACATGTCAAAGTACCTCAGAACTACATTAGAGAAACTAAATTACTTTCTAATAAACTTCTTTAGAGACTTAACTGCCATTGAACGTGTTTACTTGATATTTTAACACAGGAAGGAAATATAGCAATGAACTTGTTGGATTAACACTATTAAAACTAAATTTAAATATGAAGTTTGTACGCATCTACATTCATACTAAGGCAGAGATACATATTGAAACACAGAATCTCAAAACAGTGAATCAAGGATTCATTAATTAGATGTTACAGTAAATGTAAATACTGATAACACTATATAACACAAATTTTGTTCCTGGATAGTATGTGTTATTTCTTAATTGGTTATGTTGTAAAAGTACAGAAAATGGCCATTATTCCCTTCAAATTTTGCTTTTGTGACCTGGATAATGAAATTTAGAAATTAACCTATTTTCTATGTAAAAAACGGGCAAATTTGCACATTTTCATTTACATAATGTCTGAATAAAACAACATATGAATCAATATTTACATGTATTTATACTTAAGTTATATAAAAATGTTTAGAAGTGAGTATTTTTTCGAGATTTGCGACTGTAATGTAAATCACTTTAACGTATCAGCCTCCAAATATAGTCTCCCATCATGTTTTCGTTATACGCTCTTTGGTAGCAGCGTTCAAAGTCCAGTATATCTTGGTGGAACAAATCAGCCAGGGGAAGAGACTGATACTTATTCCCGTGGTTCGGCATGACCAGGTGGTTAAGGCACTCTAATCGTAATCCGAGGGTAGCAGGTTCGAATCCTCATCCCACCAAACATGCTCGACCTTTCAGCTGTGGGGGCGTTATAATGTTAGGTCAATCACACTATTCGTTGGTGAAAGAATAGTCCAACAGTTGGCGGTGGGTGGTGATGACTAGCTGGCTCACCTCTAGTCTTATACTGCTAAATTAGGGACGGCTACCGCAGATATATCTCATGTATTTTTGCAAGAAATTCAAAAACAAAACAAACATATTCCCATTATGGAGCAACACATCTTTAAGGCTTTTGGATAAGCTATCAATGAAGAGGCTCCACTTGTTCGGGTTACAGGCAACTCCAACTCTCTCGTACAAACCGTATACATTGTGGCAGAAGCAGAGCCCATCTTAAAGGGTGAAGGAGCATGTAAAATGTCGGTGACGCTTGCTCTGACTTGCGACTTGCACACTTTCATCTAACTAATCCAACTCCTTGAGCCTAGATGTCATATATCGGCATTCGACTTTGTTAGACCAAAATCTCTGACCAAGTCATTGAGGTCTTTCTGGTTGGGGTAGTATGAATTTCTCTCACCAGCTGCACCTCTGAAATTGTAATCTGGATTTTCAATGTCTATCTCCTCTTCTGATTTGCTGCTCTCTTCTGAGGATGGCTGCTTTCCTTCTGGTGGAGTGGGTACAGGGACCTCAGGGCAGTGTAGCAACTGGGGCGATGAGTGATGGAAGGTTCGGATACATGATAGCAGATGAATTCTTGCCAGCCCGACGTTTGGAAGGGTTCACCATGTAGAAGTAGCAATTGTTTGAGTGGTCAGTGGGTTCACGCCAAATTCTTGGAATAGCGAACTTCATGACTCTCTTTTCCCCTCTGTATCATCCTGCAAAAGAGCAATAAATTGTTATTATGAAGAATAAATTTATTTTATCCACAACTAATGTGTAAGAGGTTCATGCAAAATATTTTATATGTGATATTTTTTCTATACTATTGGACATTAACAAAAAATAAATTAAAAGATATTTAAATTTTAAAACGTCTAAAAATTTGTATAGTATACAATCTTACTATTCAAGCAAGCAAAAATTGTCCGTCTTACCTTCTAGAGTTTTTTTTTTTTTTTGGAGTGCTCGCAGGTAAAACGAGGTGCTCAGGGTGTGTCTTGATTCGCGACAGGCATACTGAAATATGCCTTGTAGGCTTCACACATTTTAGCAGATGCTGTCACAGAGTACCTTTTCACTCTTGTCTTGATAAATTGGCCACATACATAGCAGAAAGCGTCTGGAGAATGATTACAGCTTCTTGATGCCATCTCTGATAAAATCAGATAGGTCTATGTGCTCACTCAGGTAGCTAGAAATAAACTTACGTAGTGAGTAGTGAGCCCTTGTATAAATTTGAAATGAGTTTGAATAGAAAAATAGGTCTTTTCCTTTTACTTTAAAAATAAGCAATTGGGAAACAAAACTTTCTGCCCAGGAACAAGAAAAAGTAAACAAAATATATGTAGTATAATTTAAAACTCTCAACAATATTTGCAACTTACAGTAAATGTAAATACTGATAATTTTAAACTCCAAACAATACTTACATATTACAAAAAAAAGAGAAATACTGATAATTTAAAACTCCCAACCACACCTACAACTTATAGTAATTGTAAATACGGATAATTTAAAATCACAACAATACTTACATAAGACAGTAAATGTAAATACTGATAACGTAGAACTCCAAACAATATTTAAATATTACAGTAAACGTAAATACTTATAATTTAAACTCCCAACAATACTTAGATGTTACAGTCAATGAAAATACTAATAATTTAAAATCATAACAATACTTACATAATCAGTGAGACCTGACGATGACCGAAGCAGGTCGAAACGTTGTTTGTTCTTCTACGTAAAAAATGTTCTCAACCCAAACGAGCCGTTTTTACATATATATAATACTTACACGTTACAGTAAATACGAATACTAAGAATGTAAAGCTCCCATTTATACTTACATGATACAACAAATGTAAATACTGATAATTTAAAATTCCCAATAATATTTGCATGTTGCAGTAAATGTAAATACTGGTAATTTAAAACTCCCTACAATACTTACATGTTATGGTAAAGGTAAATGATGATATTTCGTTTAAGGTTAATTAAACCTGCTGCAAGGAAAAGTTCAAAATAAGCTATATCATTAAAATGTTTATTTACATATTGTTTTAATGTTTTATAATTTTTAAACGCACTAAAATCATTTTCATATCTTAGGTAGAGATGTTTGTGTTCTTGATAAAATGTTAATGAACAACGGTATTGCTTAGAAAGTCTAATATTTTTAATATTATTATCATTGTCAACTTTATATATAGATCTAAGACGAATATAAATATTCTAAGCTGGACGAAATTCGCGAGACATTTTTGGGATTATGACCGAAAATATTGCTAAGAATAAGGGTACGAAATGCATTCTAATCTTTATAAGTAAGAACTTAAGATAAGTATAGTTAATTAGCTCTGCTGATCACTAAGTTTATTTTTAGTATTTAATCTATCATATATGAGTAACTAGCTTTGATATAAAGTTTATATTGACTGTTTCACATGCCCAGATGGCATCACAGAAGTACTTTCGGACAATGTGTGGCATGTAATACTTCTTGTTATACAGATACAACTTGTCTGGAGATAGAAGAATTTTCCGGCTCGTGACACGAGCATATTATTGATGTAAGTGCACTAATCCCGATCCGTTACTATGACAACATTTGTAATGTTTCAGACGTCACACAATTAAGTTACATAAGATTAAGCCCTCAGGAAAACGTGAAAGAAACAGCATTACAGCCTCAGAGAAGAAGTTGAAAAACACTTTCTGGCTTCAGTTATACAGTATTAATACTTTACCGCTTTTAGTCTTTGTCGCATGGAAGAATGTTTTGAAGTGAAGTAGCTTAAGATATCTTACGTAGATTGAAAGACACGTTCGTACAACTGTATAAACCCTAGCATATAAAGTGAATATCAGAATGGAGAAAAATATTTTAAACTTGTAATAAATTAGTGAAAATTATGACAGGTGTTATATACAAAGTGTAACGGAAATAAATAAAAACTGGTGCACCAAACTTCAAAAAATAAACTCTTTTAACTATCCTATTAATAGCTATACATAATTTACACTGCCCTCTGTACGTTATTACCACACCTTAAACTGTCATCTTAACAGTATTATCACACTTGAAACTGTCATCATGACAGTATTTCCACACTTGAAACTGCCATCTTAACAGTATTACCACACTTGAAACTGTCATGATGACAGTATTACCACACTTGAAACTGTCATCATAACAGTATTACCACACTTGAAACTGCCATCTTAACAGTATTACCAAACTGAAACTGTCATCTTAACAGTATTACCACGCTTGAAACTGCCATCATGACAGTATTACCACACTTGAAAGCTGTCATCATGACAGTATTACCATTTGAAACTGCCATCATGACAGTATTACCACACTTTAAACTGTCATCATAACAGTATTACCACACTTTAAACTGTCATCATAACAGTATTACCACACTTTAAACTGTCATCATAACAGTATTACCACACTTGAAACTGTCATCATAACAGTATTACCACATTTGAAACTGCCATCATGACAGTATTACCACACTTTAAACAGTCATCATAACAGTATTACCACACTTTAAACTGCCATCATAACAGTATTACCACACTTTAAACTGCCATCATTACAGTATTAACAATCTTTAACTATCATGTTTACAGTACTACCACACCTTAACTATCATCATTACCACACTTTAAACTTTCTTCTCTGTAGTCATCCCACACTCTAATCAACTAAATCAACCCTGACGTTTTGAAGATAACTTTGACAGTGAAAATAACATTTCCTACAATCTGTGCAAAGACAAGTTAGCTTTAGGGCTGAAACTTAAAATGGCTTATTTCGTTGTCTTCTGTCATTCTAATGATAAAGGAAGTATAGACAGCGTGTGTCTGCAGCCAGGTGTAATACTAGTTTGACATTTAGAGCCCAACTAGTTTTATTCCAGAAATGTATGTGGAATGTCTGTGGTATCACACTGAGACACGTCAGTAAGGTCTGCTGTCTTAAACAATTCATTTAATGCTTTCATTATATGTAAATAATCAACTTCATTCTTCATCGAATCATCTTTGGAATTAGAAACTTTTCTTTACAGGGACTTTAATAATTGAAATGTTGTAAGAACTAGAATTTCAATATATTGTAAATAGTAAACAAAATACAATAACGATTATTACAACATTAAGTCGCAAGTTTCAATTCATGTTTTTTTCTGAATAAATGATAAACAAAATAGGGCCAATCATTCTAAGACATAGACGTATGTTACAGAACAGTGAGAATTCATAGTGGCAGACGTATCGTGTCCTAATTACATTTTAATCTAATATTTCACAGAACAGCCAAACAATTAAACCACACAATGCACGGAGAACTAGTAAAACCACTTATGTTGTTCATCAGAACGTTTGTTTTCTCAATAAGAAAACATATATATAAATTCAAGCGTTTCACAACAGTTTATTTAACACCACATAAATTATAGTTCATTTCCTGTATGGAAGGAAAGTGACGTTGTGAGATAGTAAATTGTATTTTGTGCGTGTGTGAGAGAGGTTGTGGTTGAACTTATCACTCACTTATTATTTCATTCCATCGTTCGTTTTATCCATGAAATTTTAGCTACTAACATTACTTTCTGTGTAACTATTTGTATTTTGAGTAAATACGTGGGTGTGTGATGAAACTGAGACTAGTGGTGACGTACGGATACTATTAATGTAGCAGAACAGTACGTAAATTTACGATCACATAAGGTACACTCTTGTGACCTACTCTGTGATTAAATATCCTTCCAGAAGCGTTACAAATACAGAGAGTTATTTAATACATAGTTGTTGCTGTTTATCACTCGATATTAAAATTGAAAGGTATTGTTTGAATACTGAATTTGCTACACTGTTTTTCGGAAAAGACTTTTTTCTTTCTTTCTTGTTCTTTCTCGTAATTCTATATTTATTGATTTATTAATATTTATGACAAATTATTTATTAATATTATTATCAAGTTGTGGCCACGTATTTGTTTATTATTGTGTTGTTTTTGTGAATAAATTGAATTTTGATTATAGCAGTATGTTCGTCTTATACATCACAATGTCGCGTGAAACGTTGTTATTGTTTGTTTTGTTTTTGAATTTCGCACAAAGGTACTCGAGGGCTATCTGTGCTAGCCGTCCGTAATTTAGTAGTGTAAGACTAGAGGGAAGGCAGCTAGTCATCACTACCCACCGCCAACTCTTGGGCTACTCTTTTACCAACGAATAGTGGGATTGACCGTAACATTATAACGCCCCCACCGCTGGGAGGGCGAGCATGTTTGGCGCGACTCGGGCGCGAACCCGCGACCCTCAGATTACAAAGCGCACGCCTTAACGCGCTAGGCCATGCCATGCCGTTATTAGTGACGAGAAATAATAGAAATAGAAAGTATAGAGTTAACCCTTTCGTTTCGTTTTCCCTACAATTCTTTTTCCAAGAAACGAAAATGAGAGAAGATATAATTGTGATGTAGACAATTCCCAAGTCTGTTAATCATGTTAATTATTTGTTAATCATGTTAATTATTTGTTAATCATGTTAATTATTTGTTTTATTCTAACATATCGTAAAGTTTATCAATCAATCCTGGAGACAAAAAAAAATCGCCTATAAATCTCATGTTTCTTTCTAGGACAAGTCTTCGTTCCTATATACCCCATAGCTGCTGTACGACTACACTTGGTTGTTTTCAAGAGAGGCCTTATTGATTTAAAAATCTTCTAATCAGAGTAGAAATCTTGATTTCTGTTTGGTTTTGCAAGAGATTGATTTTCAACTTAGAGGACATAATATAATTTTTTTATGGCACAATTTACGTTTCAGTACTTTCAAAAGAGCAATCACCAGCTGGTTGAAGACAACAAGAAGTGAAGAAGAGATTCCTGACAAAATAATTCACTACTTGTTGGGTACCGGATGAATTCTCGCCTTCTATTGATCTCAGGGAAAAGTTTTTAAAGTTGAAAAAGATAAATATTTTTGATTCGGTTAGATCTTCATGGACATCATAAAATTTTTGCGATAAAACATGTAGAAAATCTGTTAAAATATAAATTTGTACTCGTAATACACATGAAAAATGTTTTATCATGTTACAGTACGGTACTCGTAATACACATGAAACATGTTGTTATCATGTTACAGTACTGTACAAGTACTACACACATGAAATATGTTGTTGTCATGTTCATGTTACAGTACGGTACGAGTACTACACATGAAATATGTTGTTGTCATGTTCATGTTACAGTACGGTACGAGTACTATATATGAAATATGGTGTTATCATGTCAGAGTACGGTACTGGTAATAAATATGAAAATAGTGTTATCATGTCAGAGTACGGTACTGGTCATACATATGAAACATGTTGTTATCAAGTCAGAGTACTGTAGTAGTAATAAATATGAAAATGGTGTCACCATGTCAGAGTACATTGGTAACACATATGAAACATGTTGTTATCAAGTCAGAGTACAAAACTGGTCATACATATGAAACATGTTGTTATCAAGTCAGAGTACTGTAGTAGTAATACACATAAAACATGGTGTCACCATGTCAGAGAAGTGTATTGGTAATACATATGAAACATCTGATCATCATGGCACAGCATTGTATTCATACTCTCTATATACTAGTGTCGAATATCTTACTATCATGCTAGAGTACTGTATTCATACTCTCTATATACTAGTGTCGAATATCTTACTATCATGCTAGAGTACTGTATTCATACTCTCTATATACTAGTGTCGAATATCTTACTATCATGCTAGAGTACAGTATTCATACTCTCTATATACTAGTGTCGAATATCTTACTATCATGCTAGATTACTGTATTCATACTCTCTATATACTAGTGTCGAATATCTTACTATCATGCTAGAGTACTGTATTCATACTCTCTATATACTAGTGTCGAATATCTTACTATCATGCTAGAGTACTGTATTCATACTCTCTATATACTAGTGTCGAACATCTTACTATCATGTGAGAGTATTGCATTTATACTCCTTGTATTCTTTTGACTATATTAAATCATTATCTTGATAAAATGTAACTTGAGATACGTCAGATGTGGCAGTGCTCAAGAGGAAGACACTTATGTGATAAGCTTGATCACTTATGTTTTACTTACTCGCTGTTCCCCTCAGAAGTCGTCAGTTCGATCTCACTCAGCCAAAACGCTCGAACAACGTTTTTCTCTAAATGTCGTAATGGAATGAGAAAGCACTATGTACTGGAAAGTCGTACTTGTTTGTAAAGTCTTATTTTAAATAGAGCAATGGTAATTGTAACGATTTGGTGTTATATGTAATGGCAAATGTGTTGATTTTTTAAAATTAATAGGTATATTTGTATCTGAATTATGCATATAGCAGGCTGATCCGTCTCTCTTCATATCGTGAGTTTTTCAAGTACTTTTTTAAATCATGTATTACATGGCGAATAATATATAGAACTATTTTGTTTGTTTATTGTTAAACTGATAAAAACACAGTGGACTGTTTCGGCTGTGTCAGTCACGGGGATCGAACTGGTTTTCAGCCTTCGAAGCCTATATACTTATGTTATAGTTACAGAATCTCACTCTTTCTATAACATAAATCTTAGTTACAGTTACGTTAAGTCCAGAATGTTTTATTAAATAATGCTCCCGGTGGCTTACCGCTTAACTTAAAATGTATAACGCTAAAATTCGGGATTCGATTTTCACAAAGGACACAGCTATATTCTGTTTGACTGTTGTTTTTTTATCTGGGCTAAGCTAGCTGCAAGGGGCTATCTTTGTTAGCTATCTCTCATCTTGACCTTGAGGTCAATAGAGCCCAAGGCTAAATTTTGGGCTGTTCTAATCAAATACTGAGATTTAACTGCCACTTTCATAAGGTACTCACAGCCCCAAATTTTGGGGCTAAATTCTCTGGTAACGGAAGTGGAACAATGATCTCATGGACTGAGAGTCTTGCACGCTGGCTACTAGGCCACAACACAGATAACTCAGCTTTGGGCTTAAACTATACAAACGAAAGAACTCTCGGGCCCGGCTTACGGCATTCGACTCGTAATCTGAGAATCTCGGGTTTGAATCCCCGTCACACCAAACATGCTCGCCCTTTCAGCCGTGGGGACGTTATAGTAACGGTCAATCCCACTATTCGTTAGTAAAAGTTTACCCCAAGAGTTGGCAGTGTGTGGTTGTGACTAGCTGCCTTCCCTCTAGTCTTACACAGCTAAATTACGGACGACTAGCGCAGATAATTCTCCTGTAGGATTGAGCAAAATGCAAAGCAAACCAAACCAATCAGTTTTCATCCTGAATGCAACGTCACCCGAGAATCTCTGTTGGATAAAAACCAGAAAAAAGGCAGTATTTGAAAACAAAGGATAAAGCTAGTATTTTAATAAAAAAGTTTTACAAATTGTACTAGTGCTGTATAAGAATTGGTGAACTAAAGAGTAATTTAGAATATTCTTCACACGATAAATAGCGGTATCAAATTCTAACTTAGAAATTAATTTTATTAGCCCTTAAAAGTCATGTGGTTCGTTGCATGTTTGACAAAATATCATAAATTTATTTTCTCTATTGGAAGAAAACAACAACGACTTCGAGAAAAAAAACGGAATGAGTCGAATGAGAAACGTTTTTATATTCAAGTTTATTGTTCTTCTGGTATTATATGTAAAGAAATAGGTTCTATGTTGGGGGGAGGTATATAGTGAACCACTGTATCGGTTCGTGCTTCGTTCACTTATCGGGACTGTAATATTATTCTATAGCTGACACATGTCAACAAGAGATGTTATGAAGACGGATGTTTTTTAAACTTTCCACTGTAAACAGAGAAGTTTTGTAAGTAATCGAATAAGAACCAATCAGAAAGGTGGACACGTCACGCCTTCGTTTTTCTTCGTGTTGCTTTTGTTGTTACTGTATTCTCTGGTAGCAACTGAAGCTGTTAGTTTCATGTGGGGTCTCCTAGAGTTGTCGGTAATCAGAAAGCAAAGCTTACTTCTTTCTTTATGTTCGTATTGTGTGCACAAGACCAATAGGACCCAGATCTTGGCCTTTGAGAAACCTTTTAAACGTTGTGTATTTTCTGGCTTCCAAAAGCCCTCACTTGTGTTGCTGCTTTTGGACATCTCTCGAGCCTTGTCTAAGGTGGAGCAGATTGGGTTTCATTGAGAATTTTTTACAGAAGGGGGCGCGAGATTGAAAGGTTGTTGTTTACTTGGTAAACAAGTTGAAGCGCTAACCCCCAAAAAATGGCCTAAAAAGCATACAAAGGAATATGGTTTTCTGAAGCAATTAATGACTAAACTAAAGTTCGTCTGTCATCAACTTTGAATGTTAGCCACCTAGCATTAACTACTTTCCAGTGTGGAAGTGACTGCCACTACAAAGGAGTGGTAGAAATATAAACAAAACTACATATGACAACTTTGAACTCAAGAATGAACTTTAAAACATTTTCAAAGTAAATTACAAGCAATCGTTTAATGTTCTCTCATCACGATAACTTCTTTTTAGGGGTTGAATATCTTAAGTATGTTGCTTTTCTTACTGCTGACTAGAGGGGAAGGCCATGATAATTAATATTATCTTATTTTAACGCCTAGTAGAGAATGTAACTTAAAGTTTGCTCATTTTGTTGATGACAAGAGGTGAAGTTCAGGACAAACGTGTTCAATACAGGTTAAGGTCATCACAGCTATGTTAACTAATAACAATGACATTGACTTTCCTGGAAACTGAAGGTAAAAGTAACGAGAAATAAGTTGAATTTTCTGATGTCTGAGGCACAAACCAATTAATTTGTTAATAATAGAGACGATGCAATAAAAATTGTCTTTTTTGTAATGGTTAGAAATGGGGGTCTCGTTAATTATATACAGATATATATTGTTGCTGGAAAGAGGTGAATGCTAAGACAACGGTCATAGGCACATAAAGGTTATTCCACATAATATGTTAGTTATTAGAGGTAATGCTCTCAACACTATGCTTTATATGCAATTTTTGGTAATTTAATACTAACACGGCAAGTGTACACGTTTGGTTGGTAGATAGAGGTCAAGGTCATACTAGCTATGTTTACTTTGGTGATGAGTGAGCTGAATGTCACGATAGCTATATTTATTTTGTTGATAACTAGAGGTGAAGGTTATGATAGTTATGTTTATTTTGTTGATAAATAGAGGTGAAGATCGAAGTGGTTATACTCTGTATACACTTTGTTGGTAATGAAAGATTAAATTCACAGCAGTGGTGGATATTTATTGGTAAATAAAAATATATATATATGTATAAGTGGAGGCCATGATAACTATATATGTGTGTATGTATATATATATATACACACTTTGCTATAAATAGAGGTTACCATAGCTACAGTTGCAACAAGATACTTTCTTTTGGTCTAAGTAAATATTCCGTTACTGATAGTTACTAAAGCGAAACTGTATTGAATGTGAACCATATGGTTCTAGGCCAGTTGAAAATGTTAAACTGTTTTCCTGAGAGTATTAGTTATGAACCTGGCACAAACACTTCTAAGTTGAAAAGCTATTATTATTTTATTTTCT
Source organism: Tachypleus tridentatus (assembly GCF_004210375.1). Classification (NCBI taxonomy): domain Eukaryota; kingdom Metazoa; phylum Arthropoda; class Merostomata; order Xiphosura; family Limulidae; genus Tachypleus; species Tachypleus tridentatus. Next base: position 173,691,333 of record NC_134837.1, on the reverse strand, counting down.
GGGTTGAACTGTCAATACATAACTATTAACATTCATTGATGTAGTTTCTTTCGATGTCATGTGTTTCGATAAGTCTCCTCCCACAGTGGCTTAGCAGTAAGTTACTGGTTTATAATCCTAGAAATTGGGTTTTCATACCCGTGGTGATGCAACACGGATAGTTCACGTGCTTAACTACAAACTGTTTCTATACCAGCGTGCTTCATACCGTGTTTTGTATTCCAAAACATGTGCCAAACAGGAAAGTACTCAAATTGCATTAAATAACGTAAGGCAAATAGTAAACGACAAACTAAGATGGGGTTCACAAAGAATGAAGTTGTTTACCCTTTATTAATGTTTCACCTGCCAATGATAGCTTTCAGTGGAACTAACAAAATTGTGCAGAATTTTATGGAAACTTGAAAGTTCATCTGAAAACGCTATGAAACAAAAAAACAAAACAAGACCAGTAAAACACAATATGCGTAATCCAAAGAACCACAACTCAGTATTACTCGATATAATATAGTAGTAACACTACAGCCAGATAGAATCATGTTATTATGATATCCCAATGGAACAAAACCATCCAAAGCAAAGTATCACAGTAGAACAATTGAACAAAATGATAGTCTCCCAGTAGAACAGGATATAGTGCCTAAATGAAAACCATGGTGTTCCACTAGAAGAGAATCACAGTGTCCGTAATACCTCAGTGGAACAGATCCGTAGTTCTCGTTGAGACAGAATCATAATGCCACAGAAAAATAAGCACTATAATATCCCAATAGAACAGCACAATAGTACAATATTGAGACAGAATAGTAATTTACGGTGGGATAGATCTATAGTTTTCCAATGAGACAACCATAATGCCACAAAGGACAAGAGTCATAATATCCTAGTGGAACAATTCAATACTGAGATAGAATCGTAACTTACAGTGGAACAGGACCATGTTAATTCATTGACGCAGAACTATAACATTCCAGTAGAACAGATCCATGAAATCTCATTCAGATATAATCATAGTACCCAAAGGCTGTCCACAGCATGGTATCCCAGTATAACTGAGCTGTATTCTCTCACTGAGACAAAACCATAATACTCCATTGGACATAACCACAATGCTCCGTTTAAACAGACCCACAGAACGCCGATGAAACAGAACCATTGATACACGGTCTGTGTATTACTTCTGTGAGGTATAACTTTTGTAGTAATGTTTTGGCAGAAAAAATAATCATAGAAGAGCAGTAGAACAGAAGCAAAGCAACCCAGTAAGTAAGTGAGCCAGTGAAATTAAACTTTTCTAAGCTATAGGAAGAGAGTCATAACATGTTGGTAAAAACTTATGTTTCTACTCGTATTTGATAGGATTTTTATAGGAACTTCTCCGTTAGCTGGCTTGGAGCTTAACAGCGGAAAGCAAGGATGTTATTTAGATTAAAGTTTCGGTTTGCAATATTAAAATGAAATGAGTCCCGAAATCTCGTAAAAACATGTAGAAAGTTCTTCCTATTATATTTTCTTGTTTTTCAGTCGCCTGGCAAAAAAATGAGTCTGATATATTAGTTGGCTTTTATAATGAGTTGGTACCATTGTGGTTGAAGTTTATACCCTTAGAATCTGTTTAATGTATTTTCTTAAATAGTTTAGAAGATTGATTATGCGTGGCATGGTTCGTCCCAGTTTCTGGCACCATACAATACATTGTACTTTTCCTGTATTTAAGAAGAATCCAAAGTCGAAATTATCGGTCTTGAGAATCAAGGCCGCAGTGAAAAGAAACAAAAAAAAAGGTCCAATATAGGAGAAAACCTGCCATGCTCACGACAATAGTACATGTGGGAGAGTGAGCAGATGGTCCAGACGCGTGGCTGCTGTCTATGTGGGGGCACGCGCTCAAAGCAGGAGGCTCCTCTACGAAAGGTCTGTCACGCTCTGTGTCGCATTTTGGCCAATGATATCAAAGACTCTTCGTTCCTCCATGGTAGTTCTTTAAGTGTAACACAGAGGGTGCTCAGGAATCGAGGGATTCTTATTGCTGTTTTTACGAGTTCTTATAATGAACGGCAGCCCAGTGGGATATCGTTCCTATACGGTCAAGTGGTTTTAACCAAAATTATTCTGCGTGATTTGAAATTTAAGGGGTTGAAAATTTAAAAGCTAGTGCTTTTTCGTGCATTAACGTACAGCGAATGATCCGTTGAAACATTTTGTTCATTAAATGTATTTCGACACTAAGTTTTTTTAACTGAGGAATATATCAAACTTTTTTTCCTTTCTTTTTCCGAACCTAAACCTTTTATTTCTAACAAAAATTCTAATTAATACTTTTGTATTTGTCTTGGATAAGAGGTCTTAAATGATTACCCAATCGTTTTTTTTTTTTTTTTATGATCTTCAAGCCTGAAAAATTGCGAAGAATTTTAAGAAATTCAGTTGTATTTACAAACGTAATTATTCAGTTTATGACTTCTTCTTTAACATTGATTCGAAATTACAATACTGTTCACTTCCAGAACATTTTCAAAAACATAATATTGTTCGTTGTATATAACTTTAACTGAGTTAACTTCGTCGTAAGCAACGTAGCCTTTACTGAAATACTTCACCTTCAAGGGAATTCACAACGGTTTAAACTGGCTTTTGTAGTGAAAACCAAATCACTCGTCAGTTATCAGATTATTAGATTATTAAAAAAACACGAAATGGAACATAACTGAATAAAAACGTGTTGCAAAGGTTAATTTATTTTTTCAACTATTTCTGGTGGATATTATAAAACGTGCTCCACATAGAAAAAGGAGCATGTGGCACACTGTTGTATCTTGCTAGATATTTGCATACACATCATGAATACAGTAGAGCACACACGTGTATTCTAGTAAATGCGCACGTATACATAACTAGTACGAGAGAGAAGACTGCTGAGCACGCAACTAATGTAACAAAGTAGATGGCTGTATTCTAGTAGATGTAACGAAACATGTCATCAATACAGTAGAGGAGACTGATGTATTCTAGTAGATATATCCATACACTTCTCTAATACAATAGAGAACACTAGTGTATTCTAGTAATGTACCCATACACTTCTCTAATACAATAGAGAAGACTGGTGTATTCTAGTAATGTACTCATACACGTCTTTAATACAGTAAAGCAGATTGATGTATTATAGTAGATATACCTATACACTTCTCTAATACAATAGATAATACATGTATTCTAGTAGATGTACCCATAAATTTCTTTAACACAGTAGAGATGCTAAAATTAGTCTTTAGTCCTGTTGGTTAATTCAGAAGATTCGGCTGGAAAGTTAGTGATTTGACTGTTTGTTTTGGTTGTCAATGATTGCTATAGATAATGTGTTGAAACTCGACAGGGTCGATGTAAAATGTGAGATTCCATCATGTACCTAGCTACTACCGAACTAAACACAGACAGTTGTTTGTTTTGGTTGTCAATGATTGCTATAGATAATGTGTTGAAACTCGACAGGGTCGATGTAAAATGTGAGATTCCATCATGTACCTAGCTACTACCGAACTAAACACAGACAGTTGTTTGTTTTTGTAACTAATCACAAAACTACACAATGGGTTAGCAATGCATGGGTAGCGATACCCGGGGTTTATAGGTCCGTAGACTTTCCGATGTGCCACAGTCAATAACGTGTTTAGAGAAATCAGCAATTCTGCGTTTCTATAAAAATAATGTGAGAATATAATATGTGTAGTTTCTGAAAAAGTCCACGGAGGTATAAATATTTCAGAGAAACTGATGAAAGAAGTAGTCCTAAGTTTCAAATATATCGTTTTAGTGATTGATACATAATGAAAACAAATTTTTATTTTTCGAGGTGTGTAAATGACCATGGAGCATTCGGCTGTTTGCTTTGTTCACCGCAGAAAATCGAACCCCGGATGTTAGCGTTGTATGTGCACAGGCTTAAGACTTCCATACCTGGGGACATATACTTATTGTAAAAAGTAACACTTGTGGTAATTTCTTGATGATATGTGTCATACGACATGTCTCGTAACGATATTGATCTCACCTAGCGTGGGGTCGGCTGGTATTTGTGTGTGTGTGTCTTTTCTTATAGCAAAGCCACATCAGGCTATCTGCTGAGTCCACCGAGTGGTAATTTTGTAAGCGAAGAAAGTATTTACCCACGTAACCTGCCCAGACAACAACCATTTAGGACGAGCATGTTGGGCGTCGGGGATTCAAACTCGTGACCCTCAGATAGCGAGTCAAGTATCCTAACCACGAGCCACGTGACATCTGCCATCATGAAGAAGGTATCTTGGTGGTCCAATTTACTGTTTTAGTAGACGAGCACGAACGACCGTTTGTAAAGCTTTATCTCACGCAACTGGTCCATTCAAAAATTTAATACAATGTTAACCAGAAATCAACTGCAATAAAAAAGTCATAAGAATTTATAACGTAAAATTCTAAATATCTTTCACCAGGTCAGAGGTAAGTTTACAGATCTACAAGGTTAAGGTCTGGGATTCGATTTATGGTGATGGACAGAGTAAAGATAGCTCAATGTGTAGCTTTGCAACAGAAAATAACAACACCGGCTATCACCAGATGTGTTTAAAATTATCACCCTTACGACAGAAAAAGTTACAAACATTTTATCCAGTTTATTTAACCGATTTTTTTTTCTGACTCTCGAAAAACAAGCGGATAGCTTTAACTATAACCCTAAAGAAATTAAACGCATGCGTAAGTGTATGCTTACAAAGCACGACACCGTGAAATAAGTAAAAGCGGGCGCCGTGATAGATTTTCAACAATTATACACATTTTTTTACACATTAAACTGCCAATTATTCCAAAATCTCCCCGAATGAGAAGGATCCAAATTAGACTTTATAACTTCAATCCACGTCTTTGTCAGATAAATACAACAGATTTTTTTCACCAGGTTAATGAATGAAAACTAATATAAATGGTGGTGTGACTTACAGTAAGGCGGGAAAAATAATCACAGACACACATGTGTGGTAATATTCGAACCTCATTCGCACTTCCCGCCTAATATCAAAGTGGTATAATGACAGCATACTGAAAATAAAGGTATAATCTCCATACCACGACGGGTGCTACTTGTTTGGATGTCTTTATAAAAGCGACGCCCAATGGTCATTTTCAGGGCAAGGGATATACATTTTTTTTCTGTTATCTTTAGTGGCTTTTACCACAGATTAATGATAAAACCGAAGACTTTTATAGTACTAGAATGTCTGAAGTCCAAAGTTGTTAAGTTAATCATGACAAAACAGAGTTCTCAATTTGTAAAAAAAAAAAAAAAGACGTCAATTATAGAATAAGAAGGAATATAATCCAAAATATTTTTTTTTTATTTGGTTATAGTTAAAACACGATACAAGTTTCAAATTCTAATAATTTCCTAATAGTTGGAGGTGGGATCTGTATATAAATGTTGAATCTATCGTAATTTATTACAAAATTATCGCAAATATGATTTATAAACAGACTTGCAACCAAAACTTGCAACATGTTCACCCTGGTTTTTATAGTTAAAATATAATACAAGTAGAAATAATAGACCAAAACTTCCATACGTTTATCCTGGTTTTTGTAGTTTAAATATAATACAAATAATTATAATAGACTAAAACTTACAACACATTTATCCAGGTTTTCGTAGTTTAAGTATAATACAAATAGTTATAGACCACAATTTAAATAGGTCCTACCCCTGGCTTTTATAGTTTACATATAGTATAAACAGTTATAGATCAAAATTTAAACACGTCCCACCCTGGTTTTTATAGTTCAAAAATATAATATAAGTAGTTATAAACTAAAACTTGCAACATGTTCACTCTGGTTTTTATAGCTGAAATATAAATAGTTATATACCAAAACTGGCAAAACTGCTATCTTGTTTTTGTAAGTATAGTATCGGAGAAAGAGTTATTGACCAATACTAGCAGTATGTTTATTCTTGTTGTAGTATACAATATACGATAAAGTTATAGATTCAAAATGGTAATATATTTATGTTAGTATAGTAAAAATATAACATAAAAGGTTACAACCAAAATGATAAGACGTTTATCTTAGTTTCTGTAGTTTTCAGTATCAAATAAACGATAATAGACCAAAACTTATGAAGCTCAGAGGTTTCAATGCTATCTGTACTTCATTTATTGAGATTCCTAAGAAAGTTTGTTTTTTGAATTTCGCGCAAAGCTACTCGAGGGCTATCTGCGCTAGCCGTCCCTAATTTAGCAGTATAAGACTAGAGGAAGGGCAACTAGTTATCACCACCCACCGCCAACTCTTGGGCTACTCTTTTACCAACGAATAGTGGGATTGATCGTAACATTATATCGCGCCCACGGCTGAAAGGGCAAGCATGTTTGGTGCGACCCGCGCTCCTCGTATTACGAGTCGAACGCCTTAACCCGCATGGCCATATTGGGCCTCATATAATAACGGACTGACACCCAGCTTAGTGGTGATAAGAGGTTGTTAGAAAAACAGACGAAAAGAGAAGCAAATAAACCAAATAATTTATGAATTATATGAGATGATCCTGACAGATAGACTAACGAATAATGAACTAGATAAGATGATCCTGACAGATAGACTAATGAATAATTAGCTAGATAAGATGATCCTGAGAGATAGAGTGACGAATAATGAGCTAGATAAGATGATCCTGACAGATATACTAACGAATAATTAACTAGATAAGATGATTCTGACAGATAGACTAACGAATAATGAGCTAGATAAGGTGATTCTGAGAGATAGAATGACGAATAATGAGCTAGATAAGGTGATCTTGACAGATAGGCTGACGAATAATGAGCTGGACAGGATGATCCTGACAGACAGACTGACGAATAATGAACGAGATACGATGATCCTGACAGATAGGCTGACGAATAATGAGCTAGATAAGGTGGTCCTGACAGATAGGCTGACGAATAATGAGCTAAATAAGATGATCATGACAGATAGACTGACAAATAATGAACGAGATACCATGATCCTGACAGATAGACTGACGAATAATGAACGAGACACGATGATCCTGATAGATAGACTGACGAATAATGAACGAGACACGATGATCCTGATAGATAGACTGACGAATAATGAGTCAGATAAGATGATCCTGACAGATAGACTGACGAAGAATGAACGAGATAAGATGATCCTAGAGACAGGTTAACAAATAACTTTACTGACATATTGAACAAATATATAAACTAGTCAATGACATGGAAAGAAAGAAAGATGTTAGTTTCTCTCTAAAACATAAAGACAAACACGTGTTTGAAAGACAGTTAGAAATGATCAGCGACCGAACGAAGAGATGAATCCGTAAACGACAGTTTGATAAACAGTTTCTTTACATCAAACACATAACACCTGTTTCGAGATACATGTATACAAGTAAACATTTAGATCAAATTCGTAGTATTTGTATAGAGATACAAATGTACAAGTAAACATTTAGATCAAGTGCATAATATTTGTATAGAAGTACATGTATACAAATATACGAAAACTAGAGAAGACAAGAATTGGAAACATTTTCATGACAATGATGTAAAATCTAAAAGAAACGTGGAAGTGATTTGTTACACTAAGTATTTTATCGAAATGACTTTTACTTGTATAACTTGGCTGTAAGATGGCACATTCACTTCAGATCAGCAGATCTGAGGGTTATGCCTGTGTAATTACCTGTCAAATTACTGTCACGCAGGCAATTCAGAAATCATTGAACAGCCCACGTTCGAAAGCCGTATTACTAGATCTAGACACGTGGCATTGGATTATATATCGGTGTTAACTTTAAAAAATAGAGAAGCAAAGGTGGGCATGGTGAGTACAGAGTGTCCGAAAATTATCTTAATAACTTTTTAATTTATATTAGAAGATTTGTTAACATAATTTCTGCACACTGCATGTTGCACAAAATTATTACTCACACATTGAAGTCAGACGTGACCTAGTGGTTAATTTACGGAATTCATTTTAAAAGATCCAAGGTTAGATTCCTGATATGCTTCTGATCACATTTCAAGCTTTCAACTTTTATTGCCGAAACAATTTTGCTCTAGTTTAAGAGTAGCCGTGTAAGCAGTGGGTTTTACTGACTAATCGTTTTCTCTCTCGCCAGTAGTTTAAAGTTCAGGAAGGCTAAGCCTGTAACTTGGAATCTTTTGGCTGGCTGTTTAACTCATATGTCACATAGAGTGACTTTTGAGTTGAAAATACCTAATAGTGCATAGATACGAAAGTTTCTTATTCGGAAATGAAAATTACTTCTTTATCTAATGTATTTATGGAAACATTGTAAATTCGCCTATTTCTTGGAGCATGAGCAGTCCAAGAGGTGGGTGCTTTTGACTAGCTGCCTTCACTTTAGCCTATCAGCTCAAAATTAATAAAAGATAGCCTGGTTTTGTGCAAATTCCAGAAAACAAACGAAATAAGTCGTGCCAAAGATCCCTGACAAAAAGCGTTTTCTAGTAAATCTTTGAAGCTCTATACCCAAAGATGTGATATTGAAACCCTGACTTCATTTGCCTGTGTGATATTTAGCTCATCTTTTTAGAAATGGTCTCACCCAATCTGATTGCCATAGCAATGACAATATCACGGTTACACTTCATACTTTGATCTTGATAAATTAATAAACGTGATGCGTTTATTAAAATAGCATTAAATAAGAAACTTTTGAGCTACTTTAATCGACTAGTGAGATCTGACACATTTTCTATCTCGAAGTACGAAACGTGTTTCTGTGGCAAGAGGACGCGAATCATTACCTCCCAGGTTTACAGTTTGACAAGCTAACCATTAGTCTAACGCTTTCCCTCATCTGTATTCTCAACGGTTCTACGACCTTTCGCAGCCGCAATTTCGCACCCGACTCTTGCAGCCAACAATTTAACAGCCGAGCTCGTTGGCAGCGGGCAATTTCGCACCCAGGAAAATTGGCAGCGGATGATTACCCAGCCAAGCAATACATAGTTAAGTTATGGTGTTGTTCATGATGTTACTAATGTTAACTTAACAACAAATTAACATCCATTTGAAAATTGACGTCACTATTAAACCTGGAAAAAAACATATAAAATGTCTGTGTTTACTGTTAGAACTTCAACACATAGTCTTCTTGTTAAACTTTCATTGATTTATTTTAAAACAGTTTCAAACAGCCGATTAGTAACATCATGAACAACACAGTAACTTACGCAACATCAAACAGAGGAAAGCCGAAGGCATGCAACAATGGATACGTTTATTTATTCGATAAGGGTAGCAAGAAGGGCAATCAGGTAACTTTCTACACGTGTGAAAATTATAGAACTTTGCACTGCCCAGCGCGGATTCATGTCCGAGACGATACAGTTACAGCTCGCCTTAAGGAGCACAGCCACGCACCCGATGAACCGAGAAGGTCATCCAAGGCCTCAGACGCACGAACAATATAATAGAAGGGTGGCATCACAAAATGAACAAGTTAGTAGGAATCCGAGCCCCCAACCTCTTTGTATTGATTGAACATCTGAAAAAAGAATACCAAATGAATCTAAATCTTCTGGAACAAATGATGGCAGGGCATGAGCCGCCAAGGAAGAAGGTAAAGTACGAGACTATAAGTCAAAGATTCTAACGTATGGTTAACGAATATCAAGAAAGGGACCTTATTCAATTCCTTCGAGGAATTAGCTGCTGCTTTAAACTGTGAACAGATGTGACAGCATGGCTGTATGATTTTGACTGTGAATAAATGTGGCTACATGGCTGTATGATATATGAGTCTTTTTTTTTAAACTGTAATGTTGATGTAAATACTCGGCTGGGTAATCATCCGCTGACAATTTTCCTGGGTGCGAAACTGTCCGCTGCCAACGAGCTTGGCTGTCAAATTGTTGGCTGCCAAGAGTTGGGCGAAATTGCGGCTGCGAAATATCGGGATACCATTCTCAACACGGCTGGTATGGGCATTAGCACTTTAATTAAATTAACGTATAGAATAACGTTTCGACCTCCTTCGGTCATCTTCAGGTTAACAAAGAGAAAATTTGGAACTGATCGTTGCTGGGCATATGTCTTAGGAACGAGAGTATAAACGGGTACAGGATTGTAGGTGGCATTGCAGTTAGATGTTAGGTTATTAATTAGTATAGGTATAAAAGTGCTCCTTTATATTAATTTAATTTTGGTTTTAGTTGTTGTATAAGTAAGGCTTCTTTGATTTTTGCGTTTGTTTATATTTTTTCCCTGCTTAGTATTTGGGTATTTCCTATGGTTATGTTGTCTTTATTTGATTTGTAGTGTTCAAAAACGTGTGAAGATTTTTTTTTTGTTCTTTGAATTTAGTTTTCATTTTTCTCCTTGTTTCTCAGATACAGAAATCGTAGCAGTTGTTGCATTGTATTTTATAAATAATGTTGGTGTTGTGTTTGTCAGTTTAGTTTTTACATAGTAAGGACTTTAGTTTTGTACCTGGTTTTTGAATAAATTTGGTGTTTACTGGAATGTTTTGTTTGTTATATGTTTTTTCCAAATGTTGGTTATTTTTTCGCTGATATCAGGAACATAAGGTATACGGCAGTATAAGGTTTTGTAGTTTGTTGTATCTTGGGATTTATTGTTGATTGTTTGTTGTTGATTTACGTGTGTACTCATAAAATTTTCAACGGTTTTTGGGGGAAATTTGTCGATGTTGATGAAGTATTGTTTTATTTTGTTGATTTCATCCTTCATTTTATGTGGTGAGCATAGTTTTATGGCTGTGTTTATTTGGTTTCTTAGTATGTTGAGTTTTTGTTTTGTTTCATGTGCTGAGTCCCAAGGAATGTATAGTCCAGTATGGGTGATTTTTCGGTGGATTTCTGTTTTAAATTGTGTATCGGTTCTTGTAATTTTAAGGTTAAGAAATGATATTTGATTGCTTTCTTCCTGTTCACATGTGAAGTTGATGTTGGGATGTATAGAGTTAAGGTGATTGAAAAAATTAAGTGTGTGTTCTGTAGTTGTGAATCCCGCAATCGTGTCGTCTGCATATCTGTACCAGTATAGTGGTGGATGTAATGCTGTGTTAATTGCTTGTGTTTCAACTTGTGTCATAAAAATATTGGCTAGGACTAGTGATACTGGGTTTTTGTTTTGTTTCATGTGCTAAGCCCCAGGGAATGTATAATCCAGTATGTATGATTTTTCTGTGGATTTCTGTTTTGAATTGTGTATCGGTTTCTGTTACCTTGAGGTTAAGAAATGCTTTTGGTTAGTTTTCCTGTTCACAGGTGGACTTAATGTTGGGGTATATATAGTTAACCTGGTTTAAAACCTAAGTGCGTGTTCTGTAGATGTGAATACAACAATTGTATCGTCAACATACCTGTACCAATATAGCGATAGGTGTAAGGCTGAGCTGATCGCTGGAGATTCAATCTGTGTTATACAAATGTTGGATAGAACTGGTGACACAGGATTTCCCATACATAGGCCATTTACACCCTTGTGCAAATTAATAGAAACAAATGGTCATTTTACAATATTTTCAGCATGGCGGCCGGTGTAGGCTCGCTGGTCCCGCTGATTTCCTTTACTAGTCATGTTTTCACACAGACGGCGTCATTAGCTGTGTTTCGCAGTACGGTCGATCTATTTTAGGATATATGACGATATTTTGAGGAATATTACGTCATTCGAAGAAAAAACGCTATCAATAGGGTCTCAAATACAAAACTGGACGCAAGAACAATGGAGGAAGGTGTTATTCAGTGACGAGACTCATTTCTTCGTATAGAGTCAAAGAAGTCTGCATGTTCGCAGATCTCCAGGTGAGAAACATCAATCAATTCGTAAAACAACCCTTGAAGAAGATGTTTTCGGGCTTTTTCAGCTACTATGGTGTCGGAAGCTTACATATCGTAGAAGGTGTGATGCGAGGACCACAGTACAACTATGTTTTGCAGAGAAGAATCGTTCCAGAATTGAAAAATAGATTTCCAGATGGATCTGGCATATTTCAGCAAGATCTGGCTCCATGCCACACATCGAAACTTGTGAAGAATTTTATGACTACAACGTGAATAAAGGTGAATGGCCTAAAAACACTCCGGACTTAAATCCTATTGAAAACCTTTGGGCGATTTGTAAAGAAAGACTGTACTACGAAAGATAAGCTAATTGAGTCCATAATTGAGGTGTGGTACCGCGATCCAAAAATTAGTAAAGATTGCAGTCATCTCGTGGACTCGATGCCAAAGCGGATTAATGATCTTCTGAAAAATAAAGGCAGTCATATCATGTATTAATTTGTGAGTAATTTTTAGATTCTCAGAAATAAAACGCAAAAAATTGAAAAAAATCGTAATTTTCCGTCTTGTTTCAATTAATTTGCACAAGGGTGTATTTGTAGGTAGTTTTGGTCTTTGAACATAAAGTTAGGCCCGGCATGGCCAGGTTTATAAGGCGTTCCACTCATAATCCGAGGGTCGCGGGTTCGAATCTCGGTCGCACCAAACATGCTTGCCCTCCCAGCCGTGAGGGCGTTATAATGTGACAGTCAATCCCACTATTCGTTGGTAAAAGAGTAGCCCAAGAGTTGGTGGTGGGTGGTAATGACTAGCTGCCTTCCCTCTAGTCTTACACTGCTAAATTAGGGACAGCTAGCGCAGATAGCCCTCGAGTATCTTTGCTCGAAATCAAAACTGGACATTAAGGCTTTATGATTTAATTGATTAAGAATAGATTTAAAGTTAAAATAGTCTTTGAAAAAAGAAACTGGCTGATATTACGTATTTAGAGAATGTCCACTCTCTATATTTACCGAGGTTGTAGTTAAATGATTCATAGGTCGGCATTATGGGTCGTAGTGGACAATCGAGTTTCTGAGGTGTGGGGGTGTCGTATAGTTGTGGTGTGCGTGAGTCGGTTTTGCGTAGATAAGAATAAAGACTTTCTAATAGTGTGTTGTCTTTTTTCATTTGTAGTAGTATTTTGTTTAATTGGCTTTCATGTGTTTTTGTTGGATTTGTGTGTATTGGTTTAAATTTGTTTGTATCTGATAAGATGTAGTTCATTTTTTGAATGTATTCATTTGTGTTAATTATAATTACAATTTTATGTTATTTATAGAATTAATATCTTTTCGTGTGAGGTTGTTTTTGGAAAACACGCAGATACTAAGTATGGATGAAAATATAAATAAACGCAAAATCAAAGAAGTCCTAATTATACAACAACTAAAACCAAAATTAAACCAATATGAAGGAACACCTTTATACCTATACTAACTAACATCCAACCGCAACGCACCCTAAAATCCCGTACCCGTTTGTACTATCGTCACTAAGACATGTCCGGCAACGATCACTTGCAAATTTTCTCTTTCTTGACCTGAAGATGACCAAGAAAGGTCGAAACGTTGCTCTCTCCTTATCAATAGGCCCGGCATGACCAAGCGTGTTAAGGCGTTCGACTCGTAATCCGAGAGTTATGGCTTCGAATCCCCTTCGCACCAAACATGCTCAGCCGCGGGGGCGTTATAATGTGACGGTCAATCCCATTATTCGTTGGTAAAAGAGTAGCCCAAGAGTTGGCGGTGGGTGGTGATGATTAGCTGCCTTCCCTGTAGTCTTACACTGCTAAACTAGGAACGGCTAGCGCAGATAGCCCTCGAGTAGCTTTGCGCGAAACTCAAAACAAAACAAACAAACCTTATCAATAAAAGTGTTAATACCCATGCCAGCCGTTCTGAGATACATTTTTACTTCAAGTGGGTTTCTGATAATCAAAAATTACTTTCCCATTTCTGTAAGGTACTAAAACTTAGTTACAAGTTTTGAGCTCACTTATTACATATGTATGTACATATTATTTTTGGTCTCACTCTTTTATTGAATATTGATTAATAATAATATATCAATAAGGCAAATTGGTTCGTATTTGTGTAATACAGAACAGTCGTCATTGACGTCAAGGTTAAACAACATTTTTTGGAGATTTTTTGTGTTTTCTTGGAATGTTTGCATGAATATTTTGTAACTACTTACGACATTTACAATCAAATTATAGATGGAGAAAATATATTGATTAGAATGAAACGTATAAATCTGAAATTAAAAATGTCCTAGATGGCTCTGAGTTACGTTTCAAGACTAATGAAGCTAAAGGTAAAAAACAGGTCTTGTAGGCTCGTTCGCGAGATGAAGGATAATGACACTAAAAACGAATCTCGATACCAAACACGGGAACGATGAAGGTAACTATTTAATAGCTGATTTGTGCTTAATAGCAAATAAGCAATGTGTACTCTCAAGACAACTGGTATGAATATTAAAACTATAAATACAGAACAACGTTTCTTTGTTAACCTGAATGTGATCTAAGAAGGTCGAAATGTTGTTCTACACTCTTAAGTTTCAATTAAAGTTTTAATACCTAAACCAACCGTCTTGAGAATACATTTTTACTTCAAGTGGGTTTCTCGTCATCACGAAATAAATAAACTGTGATTAACGAAGTCTTCAAATTATAGTTTTATTAATTATAATTCTAACACAACTATACTGTTAATAAATTCTAATCTGAAGTTTAAGTATTTATGAAAAGGAACTAAAACACATCTAGGGTTAAATTCTAACAAGATGGACTTAATTTTATTTGAAATAGCTATTATAATATTGTGAAAACATTGGTATTTCTCAGGCCTTTTCTCTAGTCCTTCACTGTTAAATTAAGGAGGGCTATCAAATACAGCTTTTGTGTACCTTTGCGCGAAATTCAAACCCTTGAAATTGTGGTCTTGAATCAGTATTTGTTACTTTTTCACAATGTTTTCTTGAAAACCCATAAAAATATAATGTTTTACATTATGTAATATTTTTTACACATTATTATACTCGGTTTTTAAATCTAACTTTTAAGTTTATACGTTACTCGTGAAATCTATTTCTTGTTAAAAGTGCGTTTCCTCGTGGTAATAATTGCATATTAGCTACAGACTGTTATCATAATTAAGATATGTAGGATATTTTAAGCCTTATAACTTTTAATATTTTACAACAATAAATAATAGTATTTAAAAATACTGCTATTTTCCTCAGATACATGTATACCTTGAGAACTGTGGAAAAACAATACAACTGTACGTTTCACAAATACAATATTTATTCACGATCATGATTTCGACATGATATCTTTACTGATGAAACCACAGCCGCAAATAAACGGTGTTTTTGTGAAACGTACGGTTGTCTCGTATTCCGTCAATACAGTAATGATAGAGTTTCACCAAGAATCAACGGTTTCAATATTAATTGTATACCAATAGGGTTTCGAATTTGCGACTGAACAGATTAGGCCCGGCATGGCCAGGTGAATTAAGACGCTCGACTCGTAATCCGAGGGTCGCGGGTTCGAATTCCCGTCGCACCAAACATGCTCGCCTTTTCGGCCGTGAGGGCTTTATAATGTGATGACTAGTCCCACTGCTCGTTGATAAAAGAGTAGCACAAGAGTTGGCGGCGGGTGGTGATGACTAGCTGCCTTCCCTCTGCTCTTACACTGCTAAATTAGGGACGGCTAGCGTAGATAGCCGTCGTGTAGCTTTGTGCGAAATTAAAAAACAAAACTGAACAGATTCTTTTAGTACTCTTTTTTTTTTTCACTAAGATTTAAATTACATCTACCATTCGTTACGTGTTATAGCACTCAATATTAGGATGTGATCGAAACAATTAATTGGGATTGTTTATGTGTGAAATACGTATGAAAATCCAACCTTGATTGCAGTGTTGATGTAATTTTGTTTGCATTTTTTTAGAGTTAAGTTTTTGTGACATGTAGCTAACAAAAGTCACTGCCCAACAAGTAAGTTGTTATATAAATAACTAAACAATATGGCTGTATAAACCGATGGGTTTATGGGCTGCATTAATAGTTCTGGGACTCAAAAAAAATATATATGTAATTTTTGTTTAATTTCTTTCCTATTAAATATTACCGTATATATATTTTTTCTAAACGCTAGAACATGTTTTTTTTTCCTAGCACTACATTATCTGCTTTTAAATTCCATATTTATGATTCACGTGCATGTCATTTATATTGTTATTTTTTGTATCGATTTGTTAAATTTATTAAATCAAACACTTATAATAATCAAAACAAACCAAGACTTGTATAATTTCATATACATAACATTTTATTGAAAATAAAAACAGGAAAAAAACATATGTACAAAAATAAGTTTAATATTTACAGAACTTTATTCTACTACATTCTTAAAACATTAAATACGTATAAAACATATAGTATACTGTATAAAACATAGATTGTGGTTATATGAGATTCACGGATGTCTGAGCACACGACTCTCGATAAAAATGGACGGTAGTTTAACTAGTATACATTTGTAGGCTAGAATTTTGATAGGTTTTACCAAACACATGACTCTCATATTAGAAATGTGTAAGCCTAATACAGTATGTAGGAATATTCGTAAAATTAAAGAGAAAGTTCAATGGTGTTGTTAAATATCACAATTGGAAAAAACATTTTTTACATCTTCGTACAATATACGTTTTTTTTTAAAGTTTATAAAATATTTAGTAACTTACAAAGTGAATGTAACATGGATACCAATAAATCGCGCTACATAATTAGGCCTAATCCTGGAATGTTCAAAACTTGTCTTTCCCTCCATCTCCTCAAAACAGAAAAGCTATATTATAGCAAACTAAAACTTTCATTTTAAAGAATTCCAGCAATAAATTAAAAAGAAAGTAATAGTAGGCCAAGACGAACTGGACCATCATAAACAGAAATCAACAACAAAAGGCCTAGTAATTCAGGTGGAAAAAAACTCAACTGTCAAAACTATTGTTATTTAAGGAGAGATATGCAGTACAAGTGCCAAAAAAAAGTGAACCTTTGTTAAATAAGAAGAAATCGACGAACTGGGTTGGTACGCAATGAAGCGATGTAAAGGAAACTGTAAACAAATGAATTGAAATTTCTTCAACTTTTTTTTTTTCTCGGAAATAAAAAGTGAATTTTGTGATAATTTGAGGGCGAAAAAACGACATATTTCTAGTATGTAGTTGATTATTATTTTCAACACAGCAAAACTTTCAAAACGACATAAAAACACACTATTGTTTGTATATTAAGTATATAAGACATAAATGTTGAGATATCTCATGTATTATCACATTGTGACTCCTAAAGGCAACAGGTATTTAGCGGCCAAGTTTGTATGAATAAACCACTATTCAAAACTAGACAACGATTGTTAAATCTTTACATCTTCTTAACAACCTTTATCTCGTAAACATGATATTTTAACCTTTGTTATACTTACGGTCTTCTTTTGATTAGAACATATTTTAGAGTGAAAGAAAGAAAGAAAAGTTTGAAAAAAGCAGACTTCATAATGAAGGCAAGGATCATTGAAAGAACTTACGAGGAAAAATATTTGTAAACAATAAGGTCCCTCTGAACTAGGTTCTCAATGAAAATGTCTGCAGGAAATCCGTAAGTTAACAAATACTGTTTTTCTCTTCACAAATCTCGTACAAAAGGTTCTGACTGCTCTTCCGGTGAGAATACAGGAAACAGGTCCTCAGGGGGCGTCTTGGCCAACATGGTAAAGTCCTCTTCATCTTATGGTGAACCTTTTCAAGCTTTAAATTACATCTCTTCTCGTACGGAGGCGTAACTTTATCATTTATTTTTTTTTTTTTTTTGGTAATTTTACGCATACTCAGTAAGGTAGTAGGAAACAGTCAATTGTCCAAAGCAGGTCTATTATGAATACGTCATTAGTAAGAAAAAATTGTCACAAAAAGCCTGCTTTTCGTTTGCTGTAACTTGTAATAATAATAATAATAGAAAGAGTCGTGCTGTGGCTCCAACAAACTTTTTCTAACTCTTACTATATGTGTGACAAACTTAACTTTCGTTAAAGTATAATTTGCGTACGGCTATAACGATGAAGAAGCGACACATACGTCACGATCGGCAACTGTTTTGAATCTCACTATTGGAGGATGGATATTGACGACACACATCATCGTTGTAATGAAAGTCGTAGAGAGCTTGTTTCTAAAGATATTTAGTGGGGGAAAAAGTGTATTTCGATGAAAAAAAATATCACTTTAAAATACGCCACACAGTGAATAAAACACGCACTTACTTACGAAAACGTATAAGAAGAAAAGAAACATTTATACATTTTTTTCTCATATAAAACCATGAAACTTCATAAAGTAGATCACAGAATTTTCTATCTACAATTAAATCGCTAACCAAAGGAAAAAAAAACATGTTGTAAAGAAAAATAAAAGCAAGATGTGTAGATTCAGGTTTTCATTCAGAACGTTTATTTTAATGTATAGAGCGAAGTAATTAAATACAAATCGAACGAAAAATTATCGAAAACATTAACTACTAAACACACAGAAAACAACTGCTTTCTATTGTTAAAATGTGAAAAACAAGAAACGTTATTAATGTATGTAACCAAGTTTCTCTTGGTCACCGTGTTAATCTCTTAGATATGGTTTTAATCAATCAGAAGTGACAAATGTACAACGCACGTGATATAATTTATTTAATGGCTCTTACCGGTTAAGAGAACCAGCTTGCGAATGCGAGGAGCTCTTTCTCTTCTGGGCTTAGACAAGTAGATGGAGATTCCAAACCCTGACAGTTCAGAGAAAACTCAGATCCTGTACAAGTAGGACTTGGGGAGTTGGTTGTGGAGCAGGAAGGAGACAGACTCTGTGGGGGCGCAGCCGAGCGTCCGTCCTTTACGGCCTTTAGATACTGGTTCTCACCCAAACTGCCAAGAATGGTTGACTGGCTACCTTCTGACGACATGTGGTCTTCCTGGTTGTTTAAGAGTTGTTGAAGACACTTGATGTATTCCACCGCTGACCGAAGCGTCTCCACTTTACTCATTTTCTTACTTTTGGTACCGTTAGGAACGTGTTCTCGTAGTGTCGCAAAGCCGATATTCACCATTCTGACTCTGTTACGTTCTCTCTCATTCCTCCGTGCCACAGTAGCAGGCTGCGGTGAGGGCAACCTGTAGCCGAGCTGGGTGAAGCTGATCCGCCGTTTGCATCGTAAAAGTTCGCCAGTTGTTAGCTCGGGCTTGATACGCTTTGAAGATAACTTTCCATCCGAGGGGGCTGTGCAAGTCGTTTGTGTTGTCTGAAAACTAACACTGGACACTGGGGCGTTAGAAACAAAAATACATGTGGTAGGTTCCAATTTTTGAGGACTACCGGTAAGAAGTGTCAAATACGACATGGCACTTTCGCTGAAACAATTGTAATAATAAACAAGTATAAGAATAGATAAATTTGTAATTACTCCAATACTTTCTTCACTGACGAAATATCTTTGAATAATGAAATTGTGTTTCCACTCTTTCCGGAGTTCCACTACTATGGTCTTGGAGAGAGTAATATGACGAACTTTCAGTCCTTCGGACAGAGAGCGAATGGTGGAAAGTAACGCCAGCGGAGAAGCTATGAACATTAAAAAGGGAAGGCGTTGTGAGTAACAAGCTCCGCCCCCAGAAACAGACTTCGGTGTTCTTGTCAAGTTGTTTCTCGCGCGCGCAAGACGCGTGGCCAGTAAAGATGCTGAACTAAACAGTCAGGGATGGCCTCCTTCTTTGCTAGTAAAGCACGTGCTTTTCAAACTTATCCGCAGGAAGAATTCGACTGTTGATTCAGAAAAAACATAAGAATTCAAACAGAACTAACTATTAAGAGGGACATAAAATAAATTGAGAAATTTTGAAATAGTGTAGCGAGTTAGTTTGTAAACTGTTAGCATACAGAATATTGCAAAGTTTGTATTACAATGACATTGTATTTATTTAGCCAGAAAATGATAAATACATAGTTTATATCTAAACGGTAACACGTTATTCGGTATAGCTGAGGTCAAGAGCTACTGAAAGAAAGCGAGAGGAAGAGAAACAAGAACGTGGGTGGACAACAAGAACGTAGCTGGACAATATTAGTTAATAATTAAGATTTAAATTTGGGTGGACATTAAGTAGAAGGCAAGAACAGGAATTTCTGAGGAGAGAGATAACATTATTACCAATATTCGGGTTGAATCTCCGTAAACTTGTTTGTTGAAATTCACATAAAACTATTCCAAGTCTATCAGCGCTGACCGTCTTTCATTTTGGAGCGATAAATTTGGAAGAAGACAGCTAGTTATCGTTACCCACTGCCAACTGGGTTACTCTTTACCAACCAATATTGTTGTTGTTGACTGACACATTAACTTGACCCCACAGCTGTAAAGGTGAACATTTTCAGCGATGGATTTTGATTACAACCTCCCCCCCCCTCGGAATTTCTCTTTAAGAGGAGAAAATTCAAAATCTGATTTCAGGTAACCAGTTTTACTATTAATGATATAAATAATCTGAATAGTTCTGAAGAGCATTTGAATAAATCAAATTATCATAACACTTGACAATGAAATAAAGTATAACATAGTATAAGAATTTGAGTGGATTGACAAAGAATCTTAAAATAATTCTTCAAAGATCCATTCTGAAAATAATACTTTACCATTAAACTCACAGACGGTACCTAAAGGTGAAATTCGTTTTTTTCTCGGTAGAGGGAACGAACCATGAATTTGTTTGTTTATTTGTTTTGAAGTTAAGCACTAAGCTACACATCTGTGCCCTACCCACCACGGGTATCGAAACTCGATTCCTAACGTTGTAAGTCTGCAGACTTAGTATTAAGTAAGGTAATTTTTCGCCCTAAATAAATTAAAGCGAGAAACGTAAACAAGTTACAGCGTTAATTTTTTTCTTTATCGAATATAAAGGCCAAAAACCATTGGAATAATAATTTCGGTGTCTGCGGTTAGAATTATTTAGTATTATTCTATAAATACCGTATTTGAAGAAGGCAGTAAATACACTTAATTTACCACCTGGTTTCTGTTAGTACTTTAATATTACAAGGCCAGGTTTTGTGTGTGTGTGTGTGTGTGTGTACTTTAATATTACAAGGGCAGATTTGTGTGTGTGTGTGTGTGTGTGTACTTTAATATTACAAGGGCAGATTTTGTGTGTGTGTGTGTCTACTTTAATATTACATGGGCAGATTTTGTGTGTGTGTACTTTAATATTACAAGGCCAGGTTTTGTGTGTGTGTACTTTAATATTACAAGGCCAGGTTTTGTGTGTGTTTGTACTTTAATACTACAAGGCCAGGTTTTGTGTGTGTGTACTTTAATATTATAAGGCCAGGTTTTGTGTGTGTTTGTACTTTAATATTACAAGGTCAGGTTTTGTGTGTGTGTGTACTTTAATATTACAAGGTCATGTTTTGTGTGTGTGTGTGTTTATTTTAATATTACAAGGCCAGGTTTTGTGTGTGTGTGTGTGTTTATTTTAATATTACAAGGCCAGGTTTTGTGTGTGTGTGCACTTTAATATTACAAGGCCAAGTTTTGTGTGTGTGTGTGTGTACTTTAATATTACAAGGCCAGGTTTTGTGTGTGTGTGTGTATACTTTAATATTACAAGGCCAGGTTTTGTGTGTTTGTTAATACAGCCTAAAATAAAGCACTTACACACAACCTGTCAGCTTAATCCTAAAAAAACAATACAACAACAAGCAATAACGACATATCTTCCAGTTGTGCCTTCAGACTTAACTGAGAAAACGTAACCGAAGTAACACAGCAGTGAACTTCAAGCAGATGTATCAGCGAAGTGAAAATTATTTCTCACTGTGGTAAAGGAGACAGCATGAAAGAGATGAACCCCCCTTCCTCTCATGATTCTGCCATTTAGCTTGATTCACGCCGTCACGAACATCAAGATCCCCTTTTCCGTATACCAAGTTGTACAACAAATATTTAGCTTTATCCTTTCGTAATCTCAACTACATAGCACAGTCTGAAACCATCCCTGCCTAAATCTTCGTGAACATGAATGTTAGAAAGGGGCTTTAA
The DNA here is from genome assembly GCF_004210375.1 of Tachypleus tridentatus. Taxonomy (NCBI): domain Eukaryota; kingdom Metazoa; phylum Arthropoda; class Merostomata; order Xiphosura; family Limulidae; genus Tachypleus; species Tachypleus tridentatus. The sequence goes on along the minus strand of NC_134837.1, from coordinate 173,669,298 downwards.
AGTTTTTTAGGTGTGTCTGTTGACTGGTGAAAAAAAAGCCTTTCTTACGTTGAGACAGTCCTGAAAAGATTCGTGCAGAAAGGAATGATTTAACTAGCTTAACATATGCAGCTATAGCATATATCGATATGTTTTTTTTAACTGTCCTGTGCTGATTTTCTTACAGTGCTAGGGACATATATGAGTTGTAATTAAAATAGCAAAATCTTTGTTATTAGCTCCTTCATAAAATTACGAATGGAATATAAACATTTCTGCTGCAACAAGAATTGTAAATTAGACCTACGTAATTTTACACAATAAACGAGCTTTTTGTTTCACTGAGCATTCGTTTGCTTTATTATCCACGGTTTTTTGTTTTGTTTTTGGAATTTCGCACAAAGCTACTCTCGGGCTATCTGTGCTAGCCGTCCCTAATTTTGCAGTGTAAGACTAGAGGGAAGGCAGCTAGTCATCACCACCCACCGCCAACTCTTGGGCTACTCTTTTACCAACGAATAGTGGGATTGACCGTCACATTATAACGCCCCCACGGCTGGGAGGGCGAGCATGTTTGGCGCGACGCGGGCGCGAACCCGCGAATTACGAGTCGCACGCCTTACGCGCTTGGCCATGCCAGGCCTCTTATTATCCCAGTAAAATTAATACATATACGCATTACATTAGGACTTTCTTTTAATACACGAGAAATGACATAGTACAACCTTTAAAACATCAATAATTAAAATAAATTATCACATCTTAATGGACGAGTAATAAATCATCACGTGGTTTTAACTCGTGAGTGAGAAAACAAGATATTGGGCAAATAATAAATCAATTCACTCTTTTGTTGCATGAAATATAAACAAAGATTTTGACTTATCACTAATAAATCAGACAGTAAAGTATTTTGACAGTTATATACTAATACTTGCTCTTTATGAAGGATAAAGTACCAATTAAAACATCTTAAATACATTAGTAGACGCTCTTAACTCTTTAATAACAAAACAATACACTTATTAATGTAGAAAAGATAAAAAACACGTGAACAAAGATAATACGATTTAAATAATCGCTAGATGCTCTTAACTCTTTATTAATACAACAATACACTTATTAACGTAGAAAGATAAAGAAAGGATGTGAACAAAACTAGCACTTTTAACTGTTGAATAACAAAACATTACACTTCTTAATGAAGAAAGGGTTAAAAATAAAAGCAGGCGCAAATAGTGTCCCTAGTAGCCATTTGCTATTGTGGTCATTGTATTTGGAAATTCTAAGTAACAAAACTTTATTTTAGCAAAGTATTATGATTCAAAATAGCCAGCTTGCATATTTCAATAACGTCGGTTTGTTAATTTCTAGAGATATAAACTGAATCTGACTAAGACACTGTCTGAAAGCGAGGTTATGTATGTTATTTTAAGAAACACGTTTAATTAATCTCAACATATAATGGTCACGCACGTTTATCTTCTGGTGTATAACTCAGTACAAAAGCCACTTCGTATACGCACTTTCAAGCTAACCATAAATAACTTAAGGTTCGAATATTTACCATACATATATCTAGATATGAGTCTACAAAGTGTACTGTATCGCTCAGATATACAACCTTCGTTCCTCAAGTTCCTGTAATAAACTAGTGCCCATGTCTTTCTCACGTGTTCTGAAATTCAATAATATCTTTAGAAGTGTGGTCATTCAACTTTCTAGCTATCGATGTAAAGCTCTAAGAATTTTTCCGTGACCTTGACGATTGGACCCTACTGATCGAAGAAAAAAAAAAGAACTGATGGATGGATTGAGTCGGATTAAATAGATTATATATGTGAAATGCTATTGTATGACATCTTTTACAAGTTCGCTAGTGCATGGTAGATTTAGCATTCAGGAAGACCCTTTTCAACTCCTTTAACTAAGGAGTTTGAGAGTTAAAAGTAGATACGGAGTTGAAAGGAAAGGTAAGTAGGACTTAGAAATTATTCCTTCACTTATGTTTGTGCCTTTTGTTGTAGTTCTTTGTTTGCTGATATTTGAAGTAATTAGAAAGAAAGAACACATTGTCACGTGCCGATGTTCAGATATTTCTTTTCAGATTTATAAACTAAAACTGTAACAGTTATCGAAAAAATATTCGGTTCCCTTATATAATTGCTTTTTTCTTTACATAGACAAAACGGTCATTTTAGGCACACCGAGTCAAATCGACCCAAATATAATTTATTTCTTTAAGATCTAATTTGTTATGAAACCCTTTAAATTCAGCATGTATAAGATTGCCATATGTAATCAGAAACTATTACTTGCATGGCTATTTTGTAGTTAATAAAGTTTGTTGACCATTTATTTTCAAAACAAACAATTTAGAAAATTCTAAAGCAAATTTCATAACAGAAGCTTAACATATCAAATAAACACAACTAATTTTTCTAGCTTATTACGCCGTTAAGTTAATTAATTTTCTATACATTATTATCAATTTGGTCAACAAATAATTGGTCTGTACTACATGAATTAAACATCAAACTTTGTAAACAAACAAACTGACGTGTACTTTTGATTGAAATCAAAAGCCAATCTTTCTCTACAAGGAACTGTCCTATACCATGTGTATCAAACATCAAACTTCCAAAACATCAATACTTGACTACAAAGAACTTGTTATATCATGTGTATGAAACACTAAACTTCCAAAACATCAATACTTGACTACAAAGAACTTGTTATATCATGTGTATGAAATACCAAACTCCCAGAAAAATCAATATTTGTCTTTAACATTGAAATTAAAAACCAGTTTTTCTATACAAGGAACTGGCCTATAACATATGCATCAAATACCAAATTTTCAAGAAATCAATTTTTGTCTACGTCACTTAAATCAAAAATCAATATTTGTTTACAAGGAACTAGCCTCTACAGAACCAATCAAATATCTAGCTTACTAAGACTTCAATATTTAATTTAAAAAAGAGAGAAAGAAATAGCCCAGAAACTTCTTGTAGGTCGTATGAGATCATTTCTTCTTTTTATTAAATTTACGTAGGAGTGGGTTAAGATCGAGCAGCAGGGTCCGGTAGGGTCAAATGGTTAGGGTGCTTGACTCGTAATTTAAGGGTTGCTGGTTCAGAACTCTGTCTCACCAAACATGCTTGCCATTTCAGCAGTGGGGACTTTATAATGTTACGGTCAATCCCAGTATTCGTTGGTAAAAGAGTAGCCCAAGAACTGGCGGGGGAGGTGATGACTAGCTACCTTCTCTGTAGTGGGATTGACGTGACACTATAAATCCGCGACCCTCAGATTCAGAATCGAGCACTTTAATCACCTGGCCATGCCGGATCCCCTTACTTGAATGACTATTTATATATTTTACACTAAGTCCCTTAACTACAAACGTCTGTTATTATAACAACTGATCATAATGTACTCTAACATATAACTGGAAATAAAATTCAATTTATCATTTCAAAACAAAGTGTTAGCTTGTTAGCAGTAGTGAAAGTTAAGCATAAACTTTTGATGCTTCCTGTTGGCAAGTAATATAAATAATGATATTCTATTTCAACACAACAGTCTATAAACGAAGGCATGGAACTTACTATGGGTTTATAATTATACATATTAGAGACGAATAAAAATTTGCTCAAACTGAATTACTGATATTGTGTATTGCTTCTGACATGTCGTATTCAGCTTCGCAACGTCATAATTTCCTAGATGGTAGCCACTAATTTCTCTTGCTATATATATATATATTAACCATAAAATATTTTCAGGGTTATTTATTTCTCATGTAGTTGGAAAATATGTTATCATTTTAATATCGAATATTTGCACAAATAGAATTACTGATATTGTGTATTGCTTCTGACATGTCATATTCAGCCTCGCAACGTCATAATTTTCTAGATGGCAGCCACTACTTTCTTTTGGTGATGTAGTTGGAGAGTATGTTATCAGTTTAATATTGAATCCCATTGCAAATATCTTGTGTGAAGATAGATGGAGCATCGTATTTTATTACAGTACGACAGATAAACGGGCCAAATATCGGTCATTACCCGAACATTATATGATGTTATCTTTAAACAAACCTTAATTTCATGTAATATGCACATAACTGCAATGAATTAATAATAGTTATTCGGTCATCTTAACACAATCTGGGCTACGATCAGCTAGAGTAAGCATGTGCTGTTTGTGCTGAGTTGGAAAGATGATGGATTTGTCCTGTAATAAAAAAACAACAAGAGAAAATCCTCAATAGCCGCGGCACTGAAAATTATTATGGGTAGGGCTAGAGTAGATTAATCAATGAGACCTTGGTAGTGGTCAAATACATCAATCGAAAGGGTTAGACTTTCTGATTTGAAAATTTTAATTACATCTGAAATCTGTCCAGAGATGACGGAGCTATGAACTAAAAGTGTGTACTTGGAAAACTCAGAGTTATTTTATGAGCCACTTTGCCGCGGCTAAAATCTGCCTTAAAATAAAATCAACATGAGAACAGTTTTGCCCTCTCCCGGCTCCTGGGGACACTAGTATTACCAGTCACGTATCTAAAGATCAAGTTATACATCCCTAGGAAGTAGATATCGTAAACATCTAGGGAAACCAAATCTCACGCGGAGCTCGGAGCTTGAAACTGTCACAAACTAACGTCTCCATGAGTATAACGTTTGCCCATTTCACCGAGGACTATTCTAAACCAGATGATATTGTTATTATTGTACCTGATGTGTTAAAGCTCACCTTCGAAGCGTGGTGAGTGCAGCATGACCCTCTTTACTAGTGTTTATTACAGATAATATGTTTGATATTATTTACAGCCATTTAAGTCACATATCTTCCCACTTTATTTTCTGTGACTTCAGACCTTTAAAGTCGAAAAACACTGTTTACATAAATAATTGCATTTTTTAACCTTTAATTAATTAAAGGTTAGGTAAAATGTAGTGTCAGCAATGTTCAGGTGGGATACACAAACAGATTGTAACTTTGTTGTTTTTAGTTTTCTAAAGATCTAGCTAGATACAATGTAGTGTCAGTTAACAATGTTCAGGTGGGATACACAAACAGATTGTAATTTTGTTGTTTTTAGTTTTCTAAAGATCTAGATACAATGTAGTGTCAGTTAACGATGTTCAGGTGGGATACACAAACAGATTGTAATTTTTTACTTCCAGTTTTGTGAAGATTTACGTGTGTGTTTTCTTACAGCAAAGACACATCGGGCTATCTGCTAAGTCTACCGAGGGGAATCGAACCCCTGATTTTAGCATTATAAATCTGTAGACTTACCGCTGTACCAACGGAGAACGTGAAGGTGTAGATAAAATGTATTGTCAGTTAGAGATGTTCAGGTGAGATGCAAGAACAGACTGTAATTGCTTGTTTTGCTGAAGTTTTTCACCACATGCTTAATCTAATTGCCATACACATCAAAGAGTTACGGATCTTACTATTCGATAGGCACATATCCATTATTCGTTTCTGTGATATTTTTGTGGCTAACAAGATAAAGCTTCCATAATCTCAATTGGGTATCAATTTATTAGAGAAAGGTACACGAAAACTCAAGTATACAGCTTACCCAAACAAATGTTTTCATGTCGTAGGAATAACGCAATTTCTACTGGCATGGACGAGCACATAATCCTTATCAAATTAATCGAAATATAATGACAACTGCTTTTAAACATCAAAGACGACGGCCCTACAGCGTTGCAATCGGTTTTAAAGAGAGGCTGACATGCTTCTCGGTGCGCCTAAGGCCAATAAATGCCAATTAATTTAACACGATGATTCTCTAAAGAAAAGTACGAATAAATCCTCTAGAATTTACTAAAATATTATGGAATGATTGGGGGAAGGAAGTTAAATAGTTAACCATTTTTAAATTTAATGTAACCTTTTCAAGAAGATTACTGTCACAAATTATAAGCACAAACTAACCTTTTCAGAAACTTACTGCATTACCAATAAACTCAGTTCATATTTCGGAAAACTGGTACATTAGAAATAATAAGCACAATCTATCCTTTACAGAAAGTTATCTTATTTTAAATATTAAATTTTATATATTCAAGGTAAGAACATGTCTATATGTAACTACGTTTGATGCATTCAGGGTAAAACATAATTTTATACAGATCTAAATTTGACACATTCCGTGTAAAAACACATTATGTGTCCCATGTGTAGCCCATACATTTATTACCAATTTATCTTTAACTGGTTAGTATATTTCGAATGCCGTTTGCAGACTCGAAAAATATGACAGAAATGAAGGTTTCCTTGGTTTTCTTACATTTCCAGTGTTGTTTTCTTCCAAACAAAAACTATATTGAAGGCACAGTCGAGATACCTTGCGAAATAATCTTGAGATAATAATAACTATTTAGCCATCTATTCTCCAACTGGTTGCGCGTAAAGGAATTAATACGAACTAGGTTTCTGCAGTTATCAATATATTCAAACTTACAAGCTTAAGTACATATAGTCCATTATGTAGCTTTGTTTTAAGTTCAAAAAAATAAACTTATTATATTCATATATATATATATATCACAAAATATGTAAAAGTTTTCTGAAACTTGTTTCTAACTGATAATTAAATTATCACCTTGATATTGGACTACGAAGGAATTTTTAATTTATTTCTTAAAGTCCGTAATAGTAACATTTAGTTAAACGGTAATTTATTGTGTATAAATTACCTCAACGAGAACAAAATAATTGTTCTGCTCCTCTTATCTCGTAACTAAAAACTATCTTTAACTTATCTATTTTATTAATTACTTTTAATAATTTAAAATTTATTTTAAAGGTCAAATGGTAGCTCTTGAAGCGAACTTTATCAGAACCTGAATCCTTTTTGAGATCTGTGGGGTTCGATGTTATATAAATGTGGGGTGAGGTTCGATGTTATATAAATGGTTTGAATTTCGCACAACGCTACCTCACAGTGAGGCTTCTATAATTTAGCAGCAATAAGCTAGAGGGAAGACAGGTAATCAGCACCACTCACCACACATACTTCGACTAACTTTTTACCAAGGAATAACGAGATTTACCGCACGGGAGAGAATACTTGGTGGGAGATGATTTCGAACTCTTGATCGGTAGGTGGTAAGTCGAGCGTTTTAACCATCTGGCCACTTGTGTGAACTAAAGAGTTTTATTATCGCGATCTTAGAGATTGTGTAAATCGAGAAGTTTTCACACAGTAAACGTTATCGAACAAAACAAGAAACGTTTCTCAAAATCTCAGACTACCGCTTCCCCGATAAGTGATTAACAATTGTAATTTGTGATAACATACCACTTGGAAGAAACAAGAAAAGTTAACGTAGTGATCTGATAGACAGTGATCTGTGTTTTTAAAGTTACATTTTCTGTTGCGCTGCATATATATATCTTACAGTTACAGAATTTAATGTTTGTCTGACTTACACAACTGACCTAGTTGATTTATTACGTTTTGCCTAACGAAAATACATTATTTATATACTTGTTTATTTAACTAAGAGGATAATTATGATTTAAATGTATTAACTAACTTTGAATGTAATCTGAGAAAGTATTGCACTAACACTGACCTAATTTTAACCGATTGCTCTAAAGTCTAAACTAAAGCATGAATATAATTACTGCTATGTTCACTATTTGCTATTACGAATACTAAGTTAGACTATGCAGCCTCACTGACAAATCATAGTTCAGATAGAAAATAAGGCTCTCAGTAGTTCTTTACGGTCCAGTATACGATAATTTGGACTAAAAATATCTCCAAGTGACCACTGCACTTTAATTTATAGTGAAGATAATACTCCCACGCGTTCCTTATAGTCCACTATAAGTTTCTTTAAACTAAGAAGACGTCCTAGGAATACGTCTTAGTAAAACGTACATATTAGTTTAGACTTAAGATTATGTTATTTAATATGTTTTAAAGGCTCCTATGCATTAGTCTAGCCTCTATCCTCAACCACAGTTTTTAATGTACCCATATTTGTTATCGTCCCCAGCTGGTACAGTGGTAAGACTACCGGCTTACAACACTAAAATCAAGGGTTCGATTCCCCTCGATGGACACAGCAAATAGCCTGATGTGACTTTGCTAAAAGAAACACACATATACACATATGTTAACAAAAATGTTAATCAAAGTAACATTTCTATGTTGAGAGGGGGGAGAGGGAATGGAATCCCCAATCCCTTATGACTTGCTATTATATCTCTCATACACATGATATTCTGGCTTTGGTGGCTGATATAAATCTCAAAAGTGTGCAGCAAGAATAAAAACGTCCCAACCTACCTCACCACAGGCCCCGTCTCTGATTACTTGTCATCAATAGAAAATTCAGGGGGACGCACGTGCCTTTGTTGGTTCTGCACAAAGAATGACTGAGTTTGTTTGTTCTGCTGCAACACAAAACTCTGTCGGTTTGAGGCGAAACTAAAACCCTCATGTCTGGAATTCTAAGATAGCTGTTTAAAAAATATATATAACCTCATTTCAAAATCTAAAAAATCAATAGGTATAGAAACAAAATCCGATGATATCATAAATTACCTTAGTTCTGACACAAACATCATTTATATAATTAGCTCAAGAGCAGTTGCTGTGCGTATATTTATATCAAAACTTTCCAAAACAAATACGATTAAAGCAAAAATATATATAAAAAAAGAATGGAAGGTATTGCTAAACTTTTTACTTTCGTATATACAAAAGATGCAAACTTTTGCGCCACGGACGACATGTTTCGTTCACAGCGTATTCCTGGCCGTTTAACAATGCAATGCCGTTAAAAATGACTTATAGGTTGCGAAACTTGTAATTTGTTTAGGAAGAATTTTTTTTGCAAAGAAATATTGCAAAGTTGAGGATAGAAGACAATAAAACTCTGGATTAAGAAACTTTTGGTATTATTCATAAACAAAAACCTTGTACAGCACGGCGTTTACGACGAGAACATAATCCAAAATCTAGTCAAGAGAACTGAGAGCAGTGAATCTATAATTAAATGTTACGGTTACGAAAGAGAACCCTCCGACACAAGAAAATCACTGTAACTAAGCTGGATGTACTTGATGGTACAATAAAGAATATAATAAACGAGAATTTGACGATGAAGAAGGTTCAGAAGACATTAATTCACAGATTTCCGGCCATGTCTTGAAATAAACGACTATTTTCATGGTGGAAGGAACAGCAATTCTAGTAATTATTCCTAGTAAGTAAACTGTAAAGTTTTCCGATACAGCTCAAACGGATTTTTGTGCCTTTGGCCTTCTTAGGCCTAGCAATGGAAGCAAATGTTTAAATATAGTGGAGTGTCTGTAAAAATAGCGGTTGTTTCTTTTCGATATTAGCTCAAGACTACACAAGAGATATTTGGACTAGCCGTTTTTAGTTTGAATTGATAGATTAGAGGAGAGGCAGCTAGTCAAAGAAGAATGTACTACCCACTCTCATCGAATAGTGAGACTTGACCGTCACCCTTATAACGCACCCGTAGTCCACTTGAAAAAGATATAAAAACAGACGGTCTAAAAGTGGTTTTGTTGATCTATGCATAGACTTGTTATAATAATGGGTATCATGGCCGTCAGACCGAGTACAACTGACGGTGAAATAATTAGTACTAAGGGCCTCACAAGACCCGGCATGACGTTTTTATAATATATTAAGTTATAAATTAACATCTATAAAAATAGAATCACCCCCACCCATACATATTTATAAAGTTATAGTAACTGTAAAAATAAATTATAATTTATGTAAAGATGCAAGAGTTAGTTTCTATTACCAGCCACTATTCGTTAAACGTAACACAATAAATAACAGATATAGTCTGTTGCTGCATTGCGCTGAAGCCCACTTGATAATTTTGATGGGGAATGTTTCTCCTGCATGTTCAGCTTTTAAAAAAACTCCATAACGAGAATCATTCTGTTTTGGAGTTTAAAGTTAGCTATTCAGTGTTTAGAAAATTCGAAAAGTAATGATCATTATACACCAAATAAAACAGAATGACTAAACATTCACATCATAATATTCAGTGAAGCTGTTCAGAACTTACTGAAACACCAAGGTATTCATACAGGCAGAAATATAACAATTCTAAACAACCAGCAAGTTGTTATTTAAGTACTCTGTTAGTGGTAAAAACTAGCCTCAAAAATATTACCTGGAGAATCAGACAACATTAATGTTGATTAAATATAGAAACATATTTAAACAGAAGTTACAACAATAGTTATAGCGGAGCGTAATTAGTCAGAATTAAATAACTAGAGAAATACTACAATAATAATGAATAATGAAGGAGTACAAACGTAGTCAAGCAGACCATTGTTAAGCACCCAGTGAATAGTTAATATAACAATAATCAAGAATATGTAACTGATGAGTACAAACGTAGTCACACAGACCATTGTTAAGCACCTAGTGACTAGTTAATATAACAATAAGGAAGAATATATAACAGAGTAATGCAAACGTAGTCAAACAGAATTACATGACTAGAGAAAAGTGAGAGCAAGACTGAAGGTTAATATAACAACAATCAGTAAGCTGCATGAGTTACTGAAATGGACAGTTTTAAATTGCTAAGAGGTCAGACACAAGGTTGTAAGACAGATTAACAAGTAATGACAATGTTGATGTTCTGAAGAATTAAGTTAAGGATAGGTAATAATAGAGAGAAGACAGTGATTTAAATAAGTAACCAAAAATATAGAACTAATACGCATGTGTAGTTGCAAAAGCGCTTATAATAAAGGAATTTGGAATTAAAAATTCAGTCAGAAATTACAAAGGTCGTTTAAGAGGAAAAATCACCTAATTATTACAAGAGCTGCGTAGAAAATAACAACAACATAGGCATAACAGTGTCAAAATACTTGCATATCTTGGCAATTGTGTTTTTAGAATTTTAAATAAATTCCTAATACATAAGTGAAAATATTCGTCTGAAATAATTACCAATAAACTCATTTTTTCAGTATGTTCACAGTATATTTTCAGTATGTTTGGTTTGTTTTGAATTTCGCGTAAAGCTACACGAGGTGTATCTACGCTAGCCATCCCTAATTTAGCAGTGTAAGTCTAGAGGGAAGGTAGTTAGTCATCACCACCCACTACCAGTTGTTGGGCTACTCTTTAATCAATGAATTATGGGAGTGACCGTCACATTATAAAGCATGTTTGGTGTGACGGGATTTCGAACTCGCGATCCTCATATTACTAGTCGAGTGTCTTAACCACCTGGTCATGTCGGGCCTCTCTGTCAGAAGACAGGTACTCTTTTATAGTTACAATGTCCATTATATAAATTCATACAACTAGGTATACAAGTTGCTTATTAGATAACTCATTAGTTTGAGGCACATGGGACGTAGAAATACATTTGCAACTGTATATTTATTCTTTTCGAAAGCTATATTTATAATGTGTGGCTGAACAAACCGTAAAATACGTCGTGTCTGATTTTGTACCAAGTATTCAAGTGACGTTATGAAAAAAACTAAAATGAAGTCTGAAGGAATTCGCTTTTCGTCCGTCTAGACAGAACGTAGAGAAATATAACGAATAAAGTATTCTAATGTATAATTTAAGCACTAGAACTCCATGAAAACTTTTAGTCTTAAGCGGGGGATGGAACCCCACAAGAAGATATCTTTTTCAACAAATAGAATTCGCATTTCTAATATTTTTTTATTAAAAATAAGAATAATTTCTGAGCATTCACAAACTGAAAAAGTGAAATCTAGACTTTAATTTTTTTAAAAGAATATCCCTAGAATTCTTTAGAGCAATTTTGTGAACCGTAGTACATACAAGGTAATAATATAATTGAACATCATCATTATAAAAATGGCACGGTAACTACCGTTAACCGCAAGGGGGACGTCCATCTTGAGCTGGCATCTACAACTAGCTGAAATTATTTGTCGGGATTTCGGAAATGCAAATAAGGTTATAATGTGTCTCAAGGTTGGAAATATATTGCGTGAGTTTTGGCAATACTTTTATAACTAGAAGAATTTACAGACAAACAAAAGAACAGAAAATAACAACAATTACGTAATTTGTTTGCGTCGATGATTTAGATTTGTTAGGCCTAGGGGTTTTTAAATTGCATACGAAAATATTACTGAATATATTTCGCAAATGAAGACAAGAATTATTTTTACTTGGACTCGTGAATAAAGATTTGTGTGCGTATTTCAAACGAAAGCACAAGAAAAAATATTTTTTAAGAGGGAATTAATGTGCTCAAGATAGATCGTTATGAGTGATCCTGGCTTACTGCCTACACTCACGTACCGTTATTACATATGTGCATTGCATTTGTTTCTATATTTTAGCTCACGCCAACAGCACTTAAATTGTCAAAGGGTTCATTTCCATCCTAAACTACTTGGTATTGAACAGTGAAACTAAAAACTGAAATCTTATAATAATAATATCAACGACGTGTTTTTAATAAGACATTACCTGTTATTTGAATGATGCGAACGACTTGAGTTCACCATTAAACGCGAATAACTCAACGTTGTAATAACTTTCAAAGCTTCAATGTAGTAATTGTTTTAGATTTATTCGAAAGGTATTTTTTGAAAGTTCACCTCTAGTTAATTTTATTCTGTGATGGAACATGCAACAAAAATAAGTAATTCAAACTCCTAAAACATTGTGGAAAAAACAACAATGTTGCGCATAGTATGTGAAAAATACGAGAAATGAAGCGTCGTTAGGTGAACAAATAGAGAGATAAAGCCACGCCTGAGTGTTGTTGTGAACTGTTATATTCTCGTTTTACTATTTTGCATAATGATAACAGCAAATATTATTCCAAGAGCGGTCAAGCGGTGTAACTTCATCGTATTTATGAATATTCGTCACAGACGAGGTTCCCATACGCGGGCCAGACGTTTTCTGTTGTCTCTCTCTGTTCATGCTTCAGGAGATAAAACAGAGATATGATACGCACGTAATACTGCCCTAAATTGCTCACTGTATTGACGTATTACTAAGGCCATCTGTTGCCCGTAGACATGCTCGCTTGTCTGCCCGCCGTCCGTTGTTCGCCAACAGGTACAAACCTCTCTCACTCTTACCCTAGGGCCCTTTTTGTGTGACCCAACCGAGTGGTCTTGACTTTGGGAATGTTGCCATGTGCTCGGCTCCGAAGCGTCGTATGCATTAGCTCCCGCCAGTTCGCCGTGGAATCACCACTGTAGGTATTCGAATGAGGAAAAAAAAAAAGTTCGCACACCGTTCCGAGATACAGAAAATGTTCCCAGGTGATTACAATACGAATTTTATGGAAACTGCACGCATGATAATTTACTCTGTACAAGGTATTCAGTTCTTTTTAACGATGCTGTTGGTGAAACACCGCATCTGTGAAAACGTAAATAACACGAGTGAAAGACACTACTGTTGGTAATAAATCCAAAAGAAACAGATATTTATGAAAGACCGCTCCCTCTATATACACATTCGATGCAAATTAATATATTATTTGAAAAGAAAATCGGTTTAAACATGTGGTCAATAACATACTCTTTAATCGTATTAACACATATATGGTAAACCTTGCTTGAAGTTCTTTACTGTGAAAATTGTTTTAACATTCGTCGTTTTCTGTTATTTCAGCACACTGCAATGTTTTGATCCTAGATAAACCTCGTCTCTATACGTAGCAAATGAAATACTTAATATTGCCTAGTATTATTTAATACGCATGCCTGTGTTTGTTCAAAGGACCTCTCTAAAACTAAAATATCGTCAAGGTAGATATCTTTTCAATGGATAAATGGCCTGATAAGATGACGAGAAACAACGTTTCGATACATGTTAGATCATTGTTTTGGTAACTGTGCTCTAAGTGTTTTGTTTATTTACTAAAGAACTTGTTTTTGTGTGCTGAAACTTTTGACGGCATGTTATATTTTATATTAATCCTTAAACAGCGGGAATGTTGTAATCAGTTGATGATGGCCGACGTTTAAGGGTTAAAGAAAGTTGTTCAAAACACCATAACTTTCTTCATTTCAGTATATTTGGAAACTATTGAGAATGAGGTGAACATTGTATCGAAAGTCGCTCTCAACAGTTATCCGAATGTTAAGCACATTTTTGTTCTATACCGTAAATTAGTTAATAAATCATAGGGTTTAATCGAAATGTGTATTATCTTCACTATACTTGAAAAGGGTATTAGTGAAACTGTCATTCGACATTATATGTAAGTATTCTAGCACAATGTACCTGAAAAGAAATGATAAGTTATATTTTCTAACAAACTTACGTCTACCATCAGGTAAAGCTAAGAATATCAGAAGTAAAAATAAACAAAAACGACATTTTTAGGACAATGAGAGACAAAATTTTTACCAGATATTTTAGTTTTTACTTTCATGGTTAGTTACTACATTGTTAGTTTGGACTGTATTAAATTACAACTCATTCATGGGTAAGTTTATCTGAAGGCTGAAGAATCTAACAAATATTTTATCTATTACCGTTCAATAGAAACGTCGTTCTTGTTTTTACTCTTAATAAGATATCCTATAGTAAAATATACGTTTCCTTTGCATATCTGTTAGTATCGTGTTATATCCTACCCTCGACGTCCTTAGATGAACACCTTTTACACCATAAAATAATGCTGCATACGGCATGTATACAAAGTTGTACTACCGCATACACGCCCAGTATCGAATACGTAACCCACACTCTAACGAGCAGGAGACTTGTGAAGGTGAAAGGCTGTAACATAATACTGAACGACACCAATCAACATACCACAGGTTTGATATGGGAGTGAGAAACGCGTGATATTAAAAACGAGATTCCGAAACGCTTGTCGCCTAACCTGTCGATGTAACCTGAAGTACATTTTACACGATGGCAATTGAACACTATTTCCTTGCCAGGCCTGGATTATATAATTCAACCTTTAACGTATTCTTGGCATCGATTGTTCCATGTTCCTTGCTCTGTCAAAATGTCGTATGACTACATCCTTTTACTTAGCGTTACGCAGACAAAAATGTAACATACATCTTAAGTTTCCATTATTTATCTTGCATTTTTCCGTGTAGCATCTCATCCAGTCGTTAAAATTAAAGCTTTTTATTTTATTTTTCATCAACTGATAATAGTAATAACGTTGTTTCATCAACTAATATAATAGATAATTCTATTTCATCAACTGGTAAAAATAGATAATGTTATTTTATCAACTGGTAACAATATACAACGTTACTTCATTAATTGATAATGACAAATAACTTTGTTTCATCATCAACTAATGTAATAGATAATGTTATTTCATCAACTGGTAAAAATAGATAATGTTATTTTATTAACTGGTAATAATATATAACGTTACTTAATAAATTGTTAATAACAGATAACTTTGTTTCACCATCAACTGGTAAAAATAGATAATGCTATTTCATCAACTAGTAATAATAGATAATGTTATTTCATCATCAGGTAATGAAACATAACGTTATTTCATCACAGGATAATAATGAATGACGTTGTTTCATCAAGCGACAATAATAAATAATAATGTTTAAAAATAAAATAGACCTAATATTAATGTCTTACGACAACTAAAATTACCATAGATAACGTTGTTTCATTAATTAATAATAATATACAAGTTGTTTTATTCGCATAGCCATCAGACAACGTTCAATAAGATAATTTATTTGTAAGATCACTATTGTGTAACGGCCCGGTATGGCCAGGTGGGTTAAGGCGTTCGATTCATAATCCGAGGGTCGCGGGTGCGAATCGCAATCGTACCAAACATGCTCGCCCTTTCAGCCGTGGGGACGTTATAATGTTACGGTCAATCCCACTATTCGTTAATAAAAGAGTAGTTCAAGAGTTGGCGGTGGATGGTGATGACTAGCTGCTTTCCCTCCAGTCTTACACTGCTAAATTAGGGACGGCTAGCGCAGATAGCCCTTGAGTAGCTATGCGCGAAATTCAAAACGAAAAAAAACTATTGCGTAACGCAATATTAAAACATTTTGTAAGTTTATTTTTCCGGATGTGAAAACATCATTACGTAATGCAATGTTAAAACAATTTGTAAGTTTCGTTTTTCCGGATGTAAAAACACCATCACGTAACGCAATGTTAAAACAGTAAATTTCGTTTTTTTGTTGTTGAAAGTAATCAATGTCAAAATGTAGTCCTGCAACTTTACATTGTTATGATTGTCATTTGGCTGGCTGGCTTATTTATATATCAAAATCGTTTTAATATAACGTACTTACCATGTACTTGTATTTTTGTGCAAAGCTACACAACGACTATATGTACATAGCTGTCTCTAATTTTCAACTGAGCGATTAAAAGGAATGCAAGTAGAAGACAACATCTCTAATCAATATCTCATCGGTTAATCCCAAAGCGCGGAATGTGTTTTCGCGACAACGAGATGCAAACTTTGAACATTCAGATTCGTAGTCAGAGAAAGCTGACTGGCTAGACACAGTTAACCAGAACCACATATTAGATTTTCAAAGAACATGAAGATCCATGTGGCATACTTCACCTGATAGGCGAAAGGTAAGGATTTGACCCTTTTAACTGATAGTATAAGACTCTGAATATACTATAAAACAAAAATGGTGTTCATACAGAAGTTGTTCAATATACATACATTATTAAGTCTCGAACAGCTTATTTACTCTAGATTAAGTAGTAACTTTACTTACCTTTTCAAGTAATGTTATTATAATGAGTTTAAGATGTATACGTCCAAAACTCGGATCTCAGAAACTACCACACCGATCATCACTTATCCTAACTGAGTAATTTTGTTTTTAATTTCGCGCAAAACTACACGAGGGTGATTAGGGCTAGCAGTCCCTAATTTAGCAGTGTAAACCTAGAGGGAAGGCAGCTAGTCATCACCACCCACCGCCAACTCTTGGGCTACTCTTTTATCAACAAATAGTGGGATTGATCGTACATAATAACGTCCCCACGGCTGAAAGGGCAAGCATGTTTGGTGCGACGAGGATTCGAACCCGCGACCCTCAGATTACGAGTCGATCGCCTTAACCCAGTTGGTCTTCTAATCATAACTGAGTAATATTTTTTATAATCAGGTAGTATTTTTTATAGCGGAGTAATAAGTAAAACAACTGAAATTTCTCCAAAAATGATATGCTTCAGATTTAACCAATAAAAATTACAAAAAGGGGATAAGTTTTAAATATAAAATAATAATAAAAAACTTAAAAAAATATTTATTTTTTCTTTAATGAAAATCTCATGAACAGAAAAGCAAGATACTTTCACTGATAATTGTGTCTACAAAGAAATACTTGAATAAAATCTACTCTGTGATGTAACGCTGTGATGGTAGCTCATTTTAAAACTACAGTTTCAATAAAATCATTTTTCTCATGGATTGTGAACATTATTGAATATTAAGTACATTGTTGTAGAACTGCCAGACAATTCCAGAAAAGCCCACGAGAACAATAGCCTTCTGCGGGAAATGACAGTTATACCTGCTGGAGTGCGTGGATATTTTTGCTAGTTTATAATAACTATGCGAATATGAGAAAGATTTATTTGCTTTATGAGTAAAAGGCATCAGGCCTGATGGTTGTGACCCAAGTGTGAACTGACCTGTCGAGCCAGTTTAACATTACCTTTGTGATACTCACAGAATAAGAATGTCGAAGTGTTATGTATTTATAAAAATGTGTGATAAAACTACTCAACGTTTATATAACGTCAAAGATTTGGTCCTATATTCCCTTTACATTTTATAAACATTAATATACTGTCCAAAAGAAATATGCAGTAACTCTTTCTCTCGTTCTTTTTTTTTTTTTTGTATATTGAAAGAGAACTCGAGAAAATTTGACTAGTCAGACTATATCCACAACAAAAACTTCCTTCATTATCCCCATCAGATCATTTCCCATCTGCCTCCTATTGTTCATACTAGTATGCATACCAGAAACAGTAAAGATCAAAATATCGAAAAGACGCTTCATAAGGAGTAGCAAACACACGAGCAGGTGTTCTTTCGCACACTAGTGGCACGAGAAAGTCGCGTGGGTTACCTTATCCATGGGATTAGCACATTTTCTTGCTTGTATTTTCAAGCCAAGGTTAAAGAAAAGGTGATGATGGATAGTAGTTTCCTATGGATGTGATGGATCATTAGTGCACAGAAGATTTATTTAAACGGAAAACGATATGATTTTTTTAACGTATTAAAGTTTTACAAGTTTCTTTAAGAATTAGCCACCGGCTTATGTTTAGTTGCTAAGAAGGGTGGCTGAACCATCTCACTCCATTCCAAAAACAGAATATTAGAGCTCATTTTAATCTCGATACTTGTGTTTGTAAGTAAACTCAATGGTATGAGATTTTGTTATGTAAGAGTGCAAGTGAAAACTGAATTGATATGTGTAAAATTACGTGAAATAATTTATCTTAAATTAGAATTACCTAGATTGTAATAATATGAAATAGCTGGAACACAGTCCTGAAAAACTTCTCTGATTAATAATTATGTACGACCATCTAGATTACGCTCAGAGTGAAGTAGGTATCATGCATAGACCTAACAGCACATTACACCAAAATTCATATCATAGTGTGCGTGAAAGTCTAGGTCTAGAAACTACCTCTAGAAACAAATAATCACAAGGTATACACAGACATCCAAGTTACTCTATGGTGAGCGTGACTAAGACAACTCACTAACAGTAATATCTGGTAAACATCTCTTCCCTTTTTGTGTGAAGACTTACTAGGTGACGACGTATGACCATACGTTTAAATCTAGCTGTTGTAGAAAAGGACTGATCACTGAATGGAGAATGAGAACTAATATTAGTTTTAGAAATACGAAAAAACAGTGTCTGCAATTTTGTGTGTGTTTGTGTCTGAATATTTGTAAATATTTTCTTGATTGCTGTGTGGACAATTGTGGATGGCAAAATATGATTCTTCAGAAGGTACACTGTGCTAGGGATTCCACCTGATAGAAAAGTGGTAGAAGATGTTGGTAGAGGTTATCTAACAGAGTTTTACTCTGAAGACCTACGTTCTTTGGACTCACAACAATCACTAAGAGAGCACAAAGACATTCTGTAATATTTTAGACATGAAAAGATCAGCAAATTTTACATAGTTGGTCGAGCACAATTTTTATAATAACTAGAGTACTATTACGAGGTCACAATCAAGAAACGAGAGAAATAGTAAGAAAAATACAAAACGTTCTGACTGAAAACAAAAAAAGAGGCAAATTGATATTCATGATTATCAGACGATGAAGAGAGATAATATCAACTAGGAACAATGTAGTAAGATAATCTATAACTTCCTAGCATTCTTTGCCAAAGGAAGAAAGAAAGCTAACAACGACGAAGTTGGTAGAAATGCCTATCTGCCTACGTAGCACATAACGTTGCTAGCTTTATTCTCTTTCGATGTAAATTCCAAACACAAACAGTCCAACCAAAGTTTAAGGATTTGTTTGTTTGTTTTGAATTTCGCGCAAAGCTACACGAGGGCTATTTGTGCTAGCCGTCCCTAATTTAGCAGTGTAAGACTAGAGGAAAGGTAGCTAGTTATCACCACCCATCGCCAACTCTTGGGCTACTCTCTTATCACATAATAATGGGAAATACCGACACATTATAACGCTCCCACAGCTGAAAGGGCGGCCATGTTTGGTGTAACGAGGATTCGAACCCGCGACTCTCAGATTGCGAGTCGAGCGCTCAAACCACCTGGCCATGCCAGGCCTTGGGAGGGAAAGCTGCTACAAATAATCGAATTTATATACTTGCCACTAAAGAAAGAAAGAAAGAAACCAAAACCAGAACTTTCTCCCATTGGTAAGTACGATTCAGGGCCACGTACTGATGAAACTCTGTATAGCTTACTGCGGTAGTAAGTGCTCGTCTTTCGATGTAGTTATCATTACATTTTTTTTCTGTTTTATTCAGTTCATCCTTTAAGATCTTTCTTCACCTTTGCTACACAGTTGTGTCTAGGGCTGCGGCTGTTGGCGTTTGGTAATGGAGCAAGCGACCTCTGATGTTCATTTATCAGCTGCCACGTTACGAAGGCAGCACGAGATGATAACTGGGTCTTGATCTGCTCGTGCTGCTTGAGCAACGCCTTTCCATGTCGGCAGTCGGGTTAAGCAGATGTTAATTACCCACTTAGAAATAATCACGTACGAACAACAAAAACTGGCGTCGATGAAACTTTCTTTCCAGATAATGGGACAGGGATGTATTAATATCAACGTAGGGCTCGCGGTGAAAGCATTTTAATATGTTATTGCCTCTGTGATATCTCTGGATGTGGTCTAGTTATTAACAATATTTAGGTGCTCGTGCAAGAATCGATATACGTTGAGCACCCAGCAAAAACGTTGGGTAGGAAATTCACAATCAGAACGTTTTATTTTCTAATAAGAAATAAGTACTACTTTTATATTTAGAGTACAAAAGTTAAATGATGTAGCAATGTTCAATCCCTGATGTAGCAATGTTCAATCCCTTCACATTAAGCAGGACATTATGTCGCTTAAGACTGTAACAGTTTTGTAACCATTGTAATTGTAAAAACGAATAACTGTTACTAAACAGCTCTCGCTAATTGTTGAAGAATCACTTTATACTATAGATTTACAGTTTGATAACCATATAACGAATAACTGTAACTAAACAGCTTCTGCTAGTCGTTGAAGATCAGCCATTCGACGGCGAGTTCTGCTGTTTGTTTCCTCTCTTTCCTAAAGCAATTTCAAATTAAGCATAACTGGGCTTCAATGTAGGGTCCTCGACTTAGCACTGTTATAAAAAGTACAGAACGAATTAGAGTTACCAGACACTATGTATAAACTTACTATTGCTTTACACCTGAACTCTTTTGTAAAATTCCTCTGTGCTGATTGGCCCGGCATGGCCACGTGGTAAAGACACTCGACTCGTAATCTGAGGGTCACGGGTTCAAATCCCCGTCACACCAAACATGCTCGCTCTTTCAATCCTGAGGACGTTATAATGTTACGGTCAATCTCACTATTCGTTGGTAAAAGAGTAACCCAAGAGTGGGTGGTGATGACTAGCTGCCTTCTCTCCTGTCTTACACTGCTAAATTAGAGACGGCTAGACAGATAGCCATCGTGTAGCTTTGCGCGAAATTAAAAAAAACAAATAGACAAACCTCTGTGGTGAGTAGTCGTTTCTAGAAATAAAATATTTACAACTTAATTCGTCCCAGTGTTGAAATAATTCAGGCTAAAAATACATCCTGATGCTTTAAAATTGTTTATGTTAATGTAGTTTGAGCTATTTAAAGCAAATCGAGTATATTTTGTACTTACTGTAAGATGAAGTAAGAGCAATATTGTCTTCGTTTTCCCATTTAAGTTAACTAAACATTTTTACTATTTCAGACCTGTATATATGCATATTTGTTGTTTTTCTATAGCTATATTTATTGTTGTTGCCGAGCAATATATATATATATATATGTGTGTGTGTGAGAGATATAGAAAGAGATTGTTGTTGAACTATATGTATCAGGTCATCCCTTAAGTAATGCCCAATTTTAGGGGCAGAAAAATAGAAAGGGTTTCAAAAGCTTTTAATGTTATTAATCAATAATATATGTTCTATTATTATTAATTACTTTCTGCCAACGATTCTCAAGCTTCTCAATGTCACTTCTGTAAAATTCTTGGGGTTTGTAGGAAAAGAACGTAAAGAAGGTAGTTTCGACATCGTCATTTGTTCCAAGCACTTTTCCATCAAGATAGTTCTGCAAACTTTGGAATAGATGAT
This sequence comes from Tachypleus tridentatus, assembly GCF_004210375.1. Classification (NCBI taxonomy): domain Eukaryota; kingdom Metazoa; phylum Arthropoda; class Merostomata; order Xiphosura; family Limulidae; genus Tachypleus; species Tachypleus tridentatus. The sequence goes on along the minus strand of NC_134837.1, from coordinate 173,647,413 downwards.
AATCAGATGGGACAAGGTCTGGAGAATAAGAAGGATGTGGAAGTTTTTCCCAGTCTAGCTCTTCAGTCTTTGCAGATGTGATCCTTGCTGTATGGAGCCATGCATTATCCTGGTGTAATACAACACTTTTACGATTGATCAAAGCAGGCCTCTTTTCTTTCAGCACAACATTAAAGTGCTATAACTGTGAACAACAGAAGTCTGACGTAATTGTTACATTGAATGGCAGCAACTCAAAGTGGATCACACCAACAATATTCCACCAAATGCTTAACATGACCTTCCTACGGTGGGGGTCCATTTCAGACTGTGCTTTAGCCATTTTACCTGCACTGAGACATTGCCTGCAGCGCTTAACATTTTTATAAAATGTCCATTTTTATATCTTCAGTCACTAAACTGTTCAAAAAAGGTGAGTTACATTCACGAGAATGCAGAGAAATGCAAATGTCCATTCTTGCTCTAAGGTTGGCTTCTGTCAAATCGTGGGGGATTTTCCAAGTTTTGGTACCTTTCCAAGTTGTTGCATATGACGATTACCTGTTGAATGGGATGAATTAAGCTGTAACACTTGAAGAGTTAACACGATCTTCATCATGTGCAGCCAGCAGTAATCATCATTAAACTCAACAGGACGACCTGAACGTGGCGCATCACTTAAGCTATAGTCACCTGATCTGAACTTCTGAAACCACCTTCAAAATTTTATTTTACTGAGAGACTCCGCAGCATAAACACCTTGAATGCTTCGTGTAGTTTCTGCTGCACTATTGCCTTTTTTAAACTCATAAAGCATTGTATGCCTAATGTGCTCCTCAGACACATCAATCTTCATAAGGGTTTATTTGATCAATGATCTAAAAAAAGTGGAGTTGGGTTATTCTTTTATTAATTTGAACATTTTTATACATTTTATACTACATATTTTAGCCTTTTACATTAAAATTTCGGACATTACTTATGGGATACCCTGATACATTTGTCTCTCCTCTTGGATTAGTTTCCCTTAAGTACAGGAGGGAAAGCATGAATTTGGAGAAGTTTTAGGCTTGGTACACCATCACCTTCCGTGTTCGTTAGTAAAATAAAAGAACGACAGCAAATAGTCAAAGGTGACCTAAGAAAGGTCAAACTGATTTTTTAGTACCTCAAGTTATTTTTTGTGGTTAGATTTTATAACTTTTCTCACAATGCATGATTTCTTTTAAAAGTATCGACTTTTAGTCTATTTCTAATTAGATATAAATAGCATTTAGACAAATAATATTAATGAAAAACACACAAAGAAAAGTTGGTTGTCTCTCATTTATATTGACCATTTTGGTAAAGCAAAAGAAAACACCAAAATCTGTCGAATTTAGTGATAAACTGGCAAGCTCATTATATGGCTCAGTCGTAGATGTTTCTATTTATACCCATATATCACAAAAACCAAAGGGTGGTGAAGAGTCGTATAATATTTTAAAAGATCCTAGAATTTTCCTAAACGACGCATTATCTTGTGGATTCTGGTAAAATAGAACTACTGGGGATAGTGAGGAATAATCCAGCTCTAAAATCCTCTTCAAGAAGATGACAAAATAATTGTTGGACTGTATGCACCCAGGACTTCTCAACCAAGAAAAGTGTTGTTAGTATCGTAACATTCAAGAGGGCAGACTGAACTTGAGAGTAGCTTCTCGGTCAAGAAAGTGTTGTTAGAATTGTAATCATGAAGAGGTTAGACTGAGTTTGAGAGTCAAGTGCTTGACTCTCTTTTTTTTTCTGACTGTATATTTATTCTAACTGTATCTCAGAACTGCTGGTATGAGTATTAACACTTCTATTGATAGGAGAAAACAACGTTTCGACCTTCCGTTTCTTAACCTGAAGATGACATAGGAAGGTTGAAACGTCGTTCTCTCATAATCAATAAAAGTGTTAATACCCTTACCAGCCGTTCAGAGATACATTTTTATTTCAAGTGGGTTTCTCGTCATCAAGTATTTATTGTAACTGTTAACACTAAATGAAATCTTCCATGATTTGCAAAATTTTATTAAGGTGTTTGTATTTATTTATGTTGGTCATTCACTATTAACAAAAATTGAAAATGGCTTTTATCGAGTACTTTAATTTAAATATAAATTGTGGCTTATAACTGTGCATGTTTGCTTTAAACATTTTATGCACAGAGCTAACTACGTCTAGCCATCTCTAACTTTGTGCTGAACAAAGGAAGCTCGTCAACAGCGACCACCGTCAATTATTAAACTTCTCTTATCTGGGCGAATAGTGGGATTTGGCTTTTATTGCTATAGCGCATCCACAGTCCCAAAGTTCAGAGCGTGTTTTTGAAGCAACGGGACGCGAACATGAAACATTGGACTTACAGTCGGGCATGCTGATCACTAGCCACGCCCAGCCTTTATAAATATCTAAAAAAGGAAAGACCGAACGGTTATTGCGGGTTGGCAGTATTTATTCTGCTTTACATCAAAAGTAGATAAAAAAAACAGTAATTTTATAGGAGTAATATATGAGCAAGATATTTTTATGTTACTTAACATAAAAAATTCAGATTGTAAGGAAAACATGATGTTCATAAGATCTTGGGGAAGCCTTAGACTTTGATAACTTTTGATGTACACGTCACAGAAACAAACTGTAAACAGAACATGAAAACATAATTCATGAAGTTTTATTAAAATACAGATTAATTTTCTAAATTTCACCATAAGCGCCATCTACAGCGTTACATTTTTCAAGCCGAGTTTCTAAATTTACAAAAACATTCTCCAACTGCTACACTCGTATCACTGATTCGTGACCTTCCGGATCGTGGTTTGTCATTCACTGATCCGTTTCTTTAAACTGTTTCATCCAACCATCAATTAAGTTACGATGTGAAGCACCGTTATTGTGATGAACTCCATTTTTTTCTTCACTGCTATTAGTGACTCCAGTTCAGCTAACCATATCACACAACTATTCTTTTCTTCTGTTGTTGCTATATTCACTAGTTAGGGATCTAACGTAAAAGTACCGCATTGTAGTAAAGCTTTTATGAATTGTTTACAGTTTGTTTCTATCGTTTATACATCAAAATTATCAAGTTTTAAAAGTTGCGCGTGAAGTTTATAAACACCATGTAGTTTCTACGGTAGGACAACAGTAACTCTACAGATTTGCAACAATTGGGGTTCGATTCCCCGCGGTGGATACAACAAATAGCTCAATATAGCTTTGTTATGAAACAAACAAAATGCCAAGTATTTTGGTTACATTTTGAGCAGAAAAGTAGTTAATAATAATAATATTTATTTATAATAATAATATATTTATCATCAGTTTCCGTAGGGAAAAGTTTATCCTCCTCCCCTTTTAAAAAAAAAAAATCGAGTTTCTCGGATTGTGTGAAATTTTCCCTCTCTTCGACGTATCCTTTCCGGTGTTTAACAGGATGTTCGACTGTCTTTATCAGTTCAGTAAGAACACGTCAAAACGCTAGCGGCTGGCGGACGTGGTTTGAACTGGAAATGTCACCATTTCCTTTTCGAGGCTTTTGATGGAGAACAGAATAATGACCTAGTGTGACTCAAGAGAATCTTTTATAAGGTAAGAGCTATCGGAACACTTCTCACGCAGTTCATGAACTCGCACGAGCGGTATATAAAATTCACTGTCAGAATGCTCATTTCCTTCCATAGAATGGATTAAGAATCATCCCTAGAACATAAATTACGACACAATGACGACACGGTTTCTCTTTCACCGTTCATTGGAGCTTTTGACAAGGACAAGTAGTGACCACCTCAACGTGCTGGTTTATTAGTGTTGAAAAACCTATGCGTACAAAAAAGTTGTAACAGAAAACTCTTTCTTTTATACTCTTTAACTATTTGTTTGTTGTTAAACATAATACTAAACACAGTGAGCCATATGATGTGCCAAAGACGGGTATCGAAACCCGTTTCTTAGCGTAAGACCTCCGCTGGTACAGCAGTATGTCTACGGACTTACAACGCTAAAATCAGGGGCTCGATTTCCCTCGGTGGACTCAACAGATAGCCCGATGTGGCTTTGCTATAAGAAAACACACAAGCACTCTTAGCGTAAAAGTCTTTAGAAATAACGTTGAAACGCTTAGGGGTGGGGTAAACCCTTCTTCAACTGAGCTAAAAGTTGTATAAAAGGTTTACTAGAAACAAAATTTTATAGTTGTGTTTTTTCAGAATAAAACCTCTGTCTTCTTGCTTGCGTTGTGAAAACAATTTCCTTCGAAAGCGCGAGGGACTCAGTCTACAAGTCAGGTCACGTGATGTGATTCAACCATTTCTCTCTTATCTAAACCAATTACCTCAAGTGATTTCATGTTCCAGCAAATTATCCTCAACATTTCTTTTAGATATGTATTAAACATAATTTGTAAATTAAAATATTTTAAATTATAAAATATTCATTGAAATTAAACTAATTATCTTGTAACTCGTAGCTTAGTTTTAGTATAATGCACAATAACTTTAATAAAATACGTTTATTTCCATAGTAGTACATTACATGTTCGAACGAATTTAATTTTCCGTCACCGAACATGCTTGTCCTTACAGCTTTGGAGCTATTATAATATAAAACTTAATCCACCTTTTCAGTAGTACAAGAGTAGTACAAGAGTTGACGGCGGGTGGCTGTTAATTACTTTTTTACTGTTGTTGTTGTTCTTTGTTATTAAGCACAAAGCTACACAAAGAGCTACTTGTGCTCTGTTCAACACGGGTATTAAAACCCGGTTTCTAACAGTATACGTCTGGGGACAGCTACTGACCCTCTTGGTTATCACTTCTACGTTAGAAACAGCAGAGTAGCTTTGGACAAACTTCAAGAAAACAACCAAGCAAATTCAAATTAAGAAACACCATGGCCAAGCGTGTTAAAGCGTTCGACTCGTAATCCGAGGGTCCGGGTTCGAATCCTGGTTGCACCAAATATACTCGCCCTTTCAGCCGTGGGGGCGTTATAATGTTACGATGAATCCCACTAGTCGTTGGCGAAAGAATAACCCAATCGTTGGCAGTGGTGGTGATGACTAGCTGCCTTCCCTCTAGTCTTACACTGCTAAATTAGGGACGGCTAGCGCAGTTAGCCCTCGAGTAGCTTTGCACGAAATTTAAAAACAAACAAACAAAAATAAATTTAACGCACTTTTACAATATTACTAGACATATACTAAACGTTACAGATTATACGTTTATTAATAAATACTTTTAAGAATCATACGACGAAATATGTATAGGTATATTCTCTGATTATCTGCTGTCCTACCTGGTGGTTAATCACAGGTGCAGATCTGACCGGTTTTTCTCCTAGCGAAATTTATGTCGCCTTAAGGTCGACACTACCTTTACTTCATAAATAAAGTTATATAGTAATTTTATCATATTGTACACTAAAAAAATTCAGTTCTTTTAAGTTATCTTAGCGATCAAGTCACAGGTTTTTATTAAACTACTTATGTAAAACATGTTATTAGGTTGAATCACAACATTATACCGAACCACTAACACGTGTTTAGGTACTTATACGCACGTTAAGCAATATGAGCAGGTTTGGTCATATTTGTATTTTAATTTATTGTTATTATAGTAAGTTCCGTAGACTCACGGCCAGACACGGCCCGTCTTGGCCAGGTCGTTAAGGTGCTCGACTCGTTATCCGAGGGTCGCGGATTTGAATCCCTGCCACACCAAACATGCTTGCCCTTTTAGCCGTGGGTGGCGTTATAATGTCACGGCCAATCCCATTATTCGTTGGTAAAAGAGTAGCCCAAGAGTTGGCGGTGGGTGGTGATGACTAGTTGCCTTCCCTCTGGCCTTACACTGCTAAATTAGGAATGGTTGGCGCAGAAAGCCCTCGTGTAGAATCGCGCAAAATTCAACAACAAAACACAAGCACATAAACTAAAGCATACGCCAATCTGGGCCGTAGAAGTGACTGAAGACATTATATCTTCACAGAATAAACAAATACTTTTGCCCTTTAACTTTTGATTCTCACCCAACAAAGTGTAATTTATTGCTCCTGAAAGCTCCCTATTCACTTCTTTCTAATTACTTCGCAATGACGCTTCTAAACTTTACAAAATAATTTTATACCATCTTGATTTATTTTTCGTCACTATATTAACCACAGCTTCTCCCTCACAAGCCACGCTAGATCAATGAATTTTAATAAAAATAACAGTTGAATTAGGTGGTCTTGTATTCTGGTAAAGTTACATATCCTATTTTGACTTAGCAGGATATTATATCTGTTCTCTTCTGACATCTTGAGAAAGTATGCATGTTCAGTTAATGTTTACATGTACCACTACCTAGAGGTATGCAGGACTGCAATTTCATAAGTTTACCCGGCCCGAACTCGATGGATATTTATAATACATTGCCCAAGCCCGCCCTGTTCTCGATTTTCTACATATTATATCTGTTCTCTTCTGACATCTTGAGAAAGTATGCATGTTCAATTAATGTTTACATGTACCACTACCTAGAGGTATGCAGGACTGAAATTTCATAAGTTTACCCGGCCCGAACTCGATGGATATTTGTAATACATTGCCCAAGCCCGCCCTGTTCTCGATTTTCTACATATTATATCTGTTCTCTTCTGACATCTTGAGAAAGTATGCATGTTCAATTAATGTTTACATGTACCACTACCTAGAGGTATGCAGGACTGAAATTTCATAAGTTTACCCGGCCCGAACTCGATGGATATTTATAATACCTTGCCCAAGCCCGCCCTGTTCTCGATTTTCTACACACTAAGCCCGACTTAAGCCCGAAAACGGCCTGCTTTTATGTTCCAACCTACCAGCATAGAGAAGAGAAATGTAATAATATGAGTTGTTGTACCAACCAAATTTAAAGTATTCCATCTCTGTTGTGATACTGCATGTTAGTTGAATCTACACTTTCACTCTGCACTTATCACCATTATGATTACTATTTGATATGATCGTTTTAACAATTGATACAAACGAGATAGTAGTTATAGAAATACGAAATTCCTTAAAGCAGTGCCTTTGATAGCGAGTATAAAAACTATGAAACTGTCAAATAAGTATTCTTTGACTGCATCTGTTGGTGTAAGTTAAGTTCTTTGAAAAATTAATTTGAAAATATTTTTTCACAGTTTAAATTTGACAAAAGTCACCTCATCCAAGCCTGACTTTGCCCTGGCCCATGCAGACATTTATCACCATCTTTACAGAGAGGGCTTAAATCACTAGCAAGAAACAGCATGATCCGCTTATGTACCACCACCAACACACTTATCTGAAACAGGACTCACATCAACTACAAGGAGCAGCATGCGCCACCACTACCATCTCAGATAGGACTCACATTAATTACAAGGAATATGATGCACACACACGTACCATCACCACCATCATCTGATACAGGACTCACATCAACAAGAAACAGCACGATCCGCATATGTACCGCTATTATCTGAAACAAGCCTCACATTAACTACTAGGAACAGCATGCCCACACATGTACCACCATTACCATCTGAGATAGCACTCAGATGAACTACAAGAATGCAGTAAGTTAGCTAATATTAATCGCGATATTTTAAAAATATATCGATATAGCTATTTGAATGACTGAAGCTATATAGACTCTTAGATAAAACTTGGAAAATGTTGTGTTATTCAATATATGTAAAAAAAATATTTATTATATTTATATGTGTTTTATTTACATTAACATCCTTTGTACTGAAACTCCAGGTAAAATTAAGTTTAAAGTACAAAATTTTAAAATAATTTCCTTAAAACCAACAGCTAAAAACCTGACATATGTTTCAACACAGAATATTGGCTTCCTCGACAGCTTGTGTTGTTCACTGATATTAAATATATTATAAAACCATCAATAGAAACGGATAAACAAGAAATGTTGAAGGTCAAATCACCAAGAAGTCAGTTTTTAGTTTTGAATTTTGTGTTTTGTGGCGCTTTCGCATTTTTTACAATTATATATAAGGAAAGCAACTTTTCGTGTCCGAAGATAACTTTTCATCAAACAAGAATTTATAAAACATTCATTCATGGGATGGGTACTGCAGCTGGTATATAAATAAAGACAAAGATAATACACATAATGAATGAATCGTTTTAACATCAACTGATGTGTACCTGGTGTTTCTAATACCTTTAAAATAAATAATAATAGAAACAACACCGTTGATATGCATTATAAATTTATAGTATATAACCAAACATAAATATAATTGATTACATCACTTAACGTGATATTAAATTACATGTGTAAGTAACATAGCATCACTAGTAGATCATCTGATGCAATATTATTCATATGGATCATACAAAACTTTTCCATACTTATTTTGTTCTGTAGAAATACGGAAGAAAGCCAACTTATAAGGCTACAATTGCTGCCAACGTCGATTTTATGAGAAACTAATTACCACAATATATGAAAGTGATAAATATATACATATAACATTATCTATGCAAGTCAAATTAATTAAATTATCTTGAGCTTGATGAATGATGGTGACAATTAAAGCACTGAGGAAACACCTAAATGTCGTGAGACTCCATTTTATAAAATGGTCATCTCGGCTGACAGGAAGTGATGCCACGTACTGTGTTTTCATGACAAAACGCAGATTACCACGCTATTCATGCACTAACACTTATCTTGTAAATAGTGTGATACAAGTGTAGTTCTTTTCTGTTACGTGTGCTATCAACAATATGATGTATGTTTTCAAACACTCCTGCCAGCTGAATCACCCCATAAAACTTCACCCCACGTTTCTATCAGGTATAGTTTTTATTCCTTTATCTCTTCTAGTGCTGATCCTCTACTTCCAACTTTTGTTTGATATTTTTTCACCCTCTCATCCTTCAACTCCATATGTGTTTTTTGGATACTCTCTCTTCATCGATGCATTTGACAAGCCCATATCATCTCAGGTGGTACCTACCTCGTAAATAGTCTGATACAATATCTTCTTAATATTTTGACAGATGTATTTCTATTGTTCTTATACATATTTTATAAATATTCTTATCTTGCATAAAGGTTAGAAAATTTAAAATATTTAATCTGCGGCTAAACGGGTTAAATTGTTAATTGTTTCAGAATAGTTATTTTAGATGTTATAAAACTCTAACGAATTTGTGTATGACTTTCCAAAAATTCTACTCTATCGGAAGTATCTACGTGGTTTACGTGTGCTTGACACATTTTGTGAAACTGATTTTAAATGAGTGTTTACGAAGTTCATGCCCCCAATGACACAATGGTTTGTCTGCGGACTAACGATGCTAGAAACTGGTTTCGATAGCCCTTTGTGTTTAATTACAAACAAACAAACGAAGTTCATTTTCACACAAGTAATTTAAGATATCAGAAGTTGTAATCTACAAAACTCAAGCTTCCTGCTAGTACAGCTATAAGTCTACGGAGTTACAATACTAATATCAGGGGTTCGATTCCCCTCAGTAGTCTCAGCAGTGAGTCCAATGTGGCTTTGTTATAGGAAAAAACACACACAAAATAAATAACTGGTTTAATGGCATAAATTTAGATTTCAGATTAAAGGTTTATCTTTACACGTATGAAAAGTGACTGTCTTACTTATGTTGCATAAATTTTGTGTGTTTTGTACTTATGTAACTAACTTAAGAACCTTTACACATTGTTTCTATTTGTATTGAATACGTTAGCTTATAACATAGTACTTTGGAACACAAATAAAATGGAAATAGTTTTTTTCTGAACTTTCTGCAGTAGCCTTAAACAACTGAGGAACTGAGTACGCTATTTTGAAAACCTTTGCTTTGTTTCTCTGCGGTCTGAGTCTGTCAGACCTTTAGATTTATGTAGGTCTGAACTGAAAGTCGTTTCGCCGGAAAAATCATCGAAAGAAATGAGGAGGGGAATCAGACAAAAACGTTGTCGTTTTTCAAGAGGGAACTGAAACCTAGAAAAGATTTATGTCGACAAACAAGTAAATCGTTGCTTCTTCTGCTGGAAGCATGAAAACTTATGAATTCGTACAATATTTACCAAAGTCGAAAACCTTTGTCCTTAACAAGAGAGTAACATACTTCGCCATGAAGAGAAAATTCGTTTTCCCATCAGTAACTGAGTTTGGTTCCTTGTTTAATAGTTGATGTACGAAAGTTTTATGAGGGTATAAATTCGTGAATGTATACTTGAAAAAGTGAGTTCTGTGTTCTGTTTCTATAATCTATAAAGATACAACGTCATTTCGGTAAATGTTCAATTACTATTAAATTACAACGCGTTTTGCCGACTTAATCATTCTTTGATAAATTTCCATCCAATGTGAAATTACAAAATGTTTACTGATGCAATTAGTGACTTCTATAGAACTTCTAATACATATCGAATTACAATGTGTTTTGCTGTCGTAATTACTCCCTTCTTCGTATGAGTATTAAATTACAACATAGTCCACTCGCGTAATTATGAATGATAATTACAAGCGTTTGTCCCCACGAGCAAATTGATTTCAAACACTAACCAGTTTTTGTCTCCTCAGATTAGTAAATATTACTACACAATCCTGTCTCTTGATATAAGCAGTCAAACTATTTGTTAATTAAAATCATTTCGTTAAGATATTTCATAATGTTAAGTGCTATTTGTTCCTGATTTTTGAAGTACAAGTTTTTAGGTCTTTCTATTCTCTTCCATGTTTGTAAAGTATTTGTAATCAGGTCCTTTTATTATCTTTCTAAGGCTGTAAAGTAATTGTATTCAGGTTCTTTTATTATCTTTCTAAGCCTGTAAAGCACTTGTATTCAGATCCTTTTATTCTATTTTATTACTTAATTTGTAAAGTATTTATTTTCGGGTCGTTTTATGCTTTTCTTAAGTTAAGAAGTATTTCCTTCGCAGGTCTTTTCTCACACTTATACATTCTAAGTATTGTTTTTACATATAAGGTACTTTTCGCTAACTTATTTATTCTTCACTGATGTTGTTGCATTGCTGTAAAACAGATGAAAAAAATCAGTATTCTGATCCGGAACAACTAACTTTTGGATTATCTCTGTATAATGGGTATAATTATCAGATAAATATTTCTGTTTTCATCTTCTATTTCGTGCTTGTGTTGGTAATTTACTTGCTCTGTCCTTTGGTTGAGAACTGATTTATGTTGCTTGTTTATCTCAATATTCTAATTCCCACCTTTAATTAGTTAATTTTGCTTTTAATGTCCGTGTTACTAAGTCCTTCGCTAATATATACATAATTTTAAAGTATAACCAAGTTTTATCATTTCAGGAACATATGTAATGTAACACCATGATTAAGTCTAAAACGTATATGTTATGCCTAAAAAAACAACCAAAAAACAAGAACAACAAAAGCGTTTTACTTGTATAACTCTTTGCGCAATGTTTGTGTATTTTCCGAAGGCTACAACTCCAAAGAAAGAGAGTCATTGAAACAAACCTGAAACCATTTTTCTACACGGTATTTTATAATTACAGACCGTACATAAGTAGTTATTTTAGGTGCAATTATTCAACGTTTATTTGTCATTATATAAATAATCTAGTTGACATACAAGCACTGTATATTATACAAAGTTGTTTTTCTGAGAAAATGTTTATGAGCATAGTTTATGTGATACAAGCTACAAAATTTTATGAAATGATATACTTTTTATACATTGTTTAAAAGATAAAATAAGTTTAAATTCTATTACTATTTTTAAAAAAAACTCAGTGCGTTTAGTTTGTTTTCATGCTAGTCTCTAAATATTACTTAAACGATATTAATTTCTGCATACTCCGTTAACAGAACATGTCATGCATACTCTATATAGACAATAGAACTTCAGCCTTATCTTACTATGATGAAACTCCTGCTTGAATGATACTGGAAAAACAATTTTATTACGCAATGTGCAACCTCCAGCTTCGCGAGATGTTTATCCCGTGTGCATGTAGGTTGGCAATAGGGAACACGACTTTCCCGTTTCGCGTCTGTTTCATGACACGGAGAATTTTTTTTTTTCATTCTCAGAGTTGAGACATGATGTCATAAATACACTACACGCAGACCTAATTGACTGGCACCATCTATAAAAATATAATATTACTGTCTGTTGTATTGTCCCTGTAAATATTTCGCAGGGTGCGGATGAATCTTACTGAAACTGGTATGGATACTCATTAGGTCCATGGGGAAATACATACAAGTTTTCTATTTTGCATTTTGCGGTTTTTACAAGTGTTTTTGCGTGGTTTTTATACCTCTATTTCGCCTCTGTTGATGAATCTTTACTAAATTTGGCATGAAGGTTTGTTAGGTCTATGAGGAGATACTTACAAATTAATGGTTTCATACTTTGTATTTTGCTGGTTTTTTGGGTGTTTTGATTTTAAAATGATACATAACGGAAACAACATTTCATGTCCTAAGTTAACTTTTTTATTAACCATGAATTTACGTAACTTCAGTCTATGGTACTGGTACTCCAACTAGTGCATATAATTTCAACAATATTTCTAAGACAACGAAACATCCTGTATAATTACTTCACTGGTAAAGATGTCTGAACAGCTTCCCTGTTTTTCGCTAAGCTTTTGTGATCATTGACACAGCGGTATGTCTGCAAACGTACAACGCTAAAACCCGGGTTTCGATATCCCTGATAAGCAGAGCAGAAATAGTTTATTGCGTTGCTGATTTATAAAAGCTTCAGAAAAAAGCAAATTGAACTGGAATATCTAAAACTCCTGATTCTATTCTTTTGATAGGCACAATCTAATAAAACTGTTCTGCTTAACAACAAACAGACAAGTTAAACTCTATCCCTACTGTACGTTTTAAGTAAGCCAAATAAGAGGCGTTATATTTAATTTTATATATATTACAATGTTAAAGCCCGAGGTTTGATTCCTCACGGGGGCCCGGTATGGCCAAGCGTGTTAAGGAGTGCGACTCGTAATCTGAGGTTCACGGGTTCGCATGCCGTCGTGTCAAACATGCTCGCCCTTTCAGCCGTGGGAGCGTTATAATGTGACGGTCAATCCCACTATTCGTTGATAAAAGAGTAGCCCAAGAGTTGGCGGTTGGTGATGATGACTAGCTGCCTTCCCTCTAGTCTTACACTACCAAATTAGGGACGGCTAGCACAGATAGTTTTCGAGTAGCTTTGTGCGAAATTCAAAAACAAACAAACAAACAAACAAATGATTCCTCACGGTTTACATTGTGTAGCTTTAAATTAAAATCAACAACAGCAAAAATTATCCCCAGAAGTGTAGATTAACACGTGTTTAACATGAACGTCCGATAATTAGTTGAAACAGAACATAAAATTCATTGTTGACAGGATAAATTCACTTCTTTAAACAACTAGTGGATAAAATGTGTCCATGTTTTCTAATTCAGGATTCGTATGTATAGTAAAAACCATATTTGTTTCTCCAAAAGTGGGCCAAAAGTCGACAAGAGGCCACCTGTTTTAACTAATCTTACCAATACATAGTAGTGTGTTGTCTGTCTGTCAGTCAGTAGATATTAAAATGACTTCACATAAGGGGCGCTAAACGTTGTAATTTATACTGTCGTGACGTCAATAAAACATGCACATGCCATGGATCACGAGGAAAATTATGCACTCTGCAGGTTACAACATAGCATGACATATGAAATCGAAAAGCAAGAATTAGAAATGTTTGTCACTCTTTAATTTAGTTTTGTTTAATTTTTCAAACAAGACACTTTTGTGGACCATGTCGAAGTATTTCTGATATACTTAGTAGATATTTTATTTATTCCGCTCCATTTTCACAGTAATCTTAAACAAAGAAAAGCTAACTAAATATATGATTTAGAGTTGTAAAAAATATAGCGTAGGTATTTCGCTTTGTGTAATTTCTTAATTTTAAAAGTTAGAATTTCTGTCGCAACTTAGAAATCAAACTCATATAATTTAGTAGACCTGACAAGTGAAATGCATAAAACAAAGTGCTCGTATTACACTTCTAATATCATACACTTTGGAATCAACAAATCCCATCAATCAGGGGCCAGGTGGTTAAGATGTTCGACTCATAATCCGAGGGTCGCGAGTTCGATTCTCTCTCTCATCAAACATATCCACCTTTTCACCCGTGAGGACGTTATAATGAGAATATCAATCTGACTATTCATTGGTAAAAGAGTAGCCTGAGAATAGGGTCGTGGATGGTGATGACAAACTATCTTCCTTCTATTCTATCACTGCTAAGTCAAGGATGACTAGCCATCGTGTCGCTTTGCTCGACATTTAAACCAGATCCAAAACAGGAATATCTTGTTTAGCGTATATATTGTTTTAAAATTTAAATATTGAAAAGGATACTTAATGTTTAACATCGCGAAAATATTTTTTTTTATTTCAAGAGACCTAGAAGATTTTAGAACTAACTCGCTTTTGCCTAATTTACACTAAGCTTATTGAAGACCTTGGCGATTTTTATAGCTAGTTTCACAAGTTGACCTAACTGTTACTTTTTGGGTCTGAGAATTGTTTGTACGGTTAAAACTCATAAAGTTAGCATTGCTGTCTTTCTAAAGTAATTGTTTATTTTCACAGATCATTCATCGAGTTAATAAAAAAAAAGTTGACTTTCTTTTCATTTCTAACTTTGATTATTGTGTTACAGAACACTTGACCAATCATAAATCTTTACTCTCCAGCAATCTATTGATTACTTTCATAAAATATTAAAGTAAACAATAGAGCAGATACGTGACTTATACTGTTTGGATAATGATGGATTACTTATTCATAACAATCTTATTTATACATTAAATACATTGTTAAGTGCTCTGGTTAGAAATCTTGTATAACAATTACTTTTCTATGTAAAAAAAAGAGAAAGGTCGCGGTTTTGTAGTCAAAGTTCAAGAACAAAGATTAAGTTTCATTCGAGTTGTCACTACGTGTAGATATTAATTACATGCGCTATATCTTGATGTAGCATACGGAAAACCAAGTACATCTCTACATCACTAAAACTAGCAGTGAGCTTATTTATCTTTTTAACACACGCATGCGAGCATGTATTATTGTTTGTTTGTTTGTTTTTTGGAATTTCGCACAAAGCTACTCGAGGGCTATCTGTGCTAGCCGTCCCTAATTTAGCAGTGTAAGACTAGAGGGAAGGCAGCTAGTCATCACCACCCACCGCCAACTCTTGGGCTACTCTTTTACCAACGAATAGTGGGATTGACCGTAACATTATACACCCTCACGGCTGGGAGGGCGAGCATGTTTAGCGCGACGCGGGCGCGAACCCGCGACCCTCGGATTACGAGTCGCACGCCTTACGCGCTTTGCCATGCCAGGCCTCATTGCCTTGTCACCTCAGACACTTCACATACAGTAACTATACATTTGCTTGATTGTCCAATAGAAGGAAGAAAAAACTGTGTGTTTTATGGTTAAAGCTCTCACTTTTGTGTAACATTTTACCTACTAATCAGTATTAGATACAGAACCATGTTACTTGTGCAGTATTCCATAATTCTATACTACCTATATTAACCATCATTCCATTGTAGACATAGAAAGACATAAACCCAAAATTATACTAATTTGTATTAGTTTCTGTACCATATTTCAACTTGAGTGCGACCCACATTTGAGGGGAGAGATGACACAAATACGCAGTCAAACAAGTAAAAAAACAATATTAAGTGATTGTTGTAAAATGTAACATTTAATTAAGATTCATCACTGACACAAGTTTACGATGTTTTCACTAAGTTTACGAAGATGTCATCTAACTATATTCGGAACAGCGGCACGAAAAATATACCTGATTATATAAGAATGGACATTATTATTTTCTAGTTATGGTAGGATTTTCAACTGCGACAGAAGTTCGAATCCCATTGTTAGTTATTTGTTCAGCAAGTTATAATGATCAGTTGACCTCTTTTTGTTGTTCGCATTGTTACTGTTGAGCACAACGGTAATATTGTGAAACATATACACTGTTTCTTGTGTGTATTTAGTACAGTATTGGTGGTCTAAATATCTGCTGTTTTTTTCTCTTCTTTAGCACATTAGTTGTTGTCTGTTATGCATCAAATCACCGCTAGGCTTCAGGACATATTTCAAACCATTACGTGTACAGGTGATACGAAAGTTTTTTTTTTTTAAAGATAAATCGCTAACTAACACTAATACATGTATTCAACCACCTGTACATGAAACAATGGTCCTCTCGAAAACAGCTCTTCTGCGTGCTCGACATATATGCACACATTTGACCTCTATTAGACGAGAAAATCTTTATAGTGGCTAGTCGTGAGCTATTGGGTTTATGGCAAAGCTTTCTTCTTCGTCGTACAATCCCGTCTTCATTGTAGTAATTACTTTCACTAAAGAGGAAATTACGTGTTTGATTTTCACGCAGGAAAACAATAACGCCAGTTAGAACCTCGTACACGTTTAGTTATGACAAACTAAAATAAAGATCAATAAAGATCCACTCACGAAAAGCCCGAAGGGAGTTCGAAACCTGTAACGCGTTCAAGCTTCACGTCCAGTGAAGTATATCGCACGCAAACGAACAGTGATATCATGCTGATATTTGTTACAGTGGACTTCAAGACTGTATAAAAATCCTTATTTGTGCTGTTGTTATGTATTATCATTGAAATTGAATTGTTGTTTCGTATTATCATTGAAATTAAATTATTATGTATTATCATTGAAATTAAATTATTATGTATTATCATTGAAATTAAATTATTATGTATTATTATTGAAATTAAATTATTGTTACATGTTAGCAGTGAAATTAAATTATTGTTACATGTTAGCAGTGAAATTAAATTATTGTTCTATACGTATTATCAGATAAATTAAGTTATTGTTACGTATTGCCATTGAAATTAAACTGTTGTTACTAGTTTGTGTTTTTTTTTTTATAGCAAAGCCACATCGGGCTATCTGCTTAGCCCATCGAAGGGAATCGAACTCCCTGATTTTAGCGTTGTAAATCCGTACACACACTGCTGTACTAACAGGGGACAGTTGTTACGAATAAGCAGTGAAATTAGGCTATTATTACGTATTAACGGTGAAATAAAGTTTTATGTGTATACAGAGCAATGACGTCCTACTGGTGTTAGCCCTCTAGTACCACAGCGGCACGTCTGTAAACTCCTACCACTAGAAACCAGGTTTCGATACCCTTGGTGGGCGAGCACAGGTGGTCCATTGTGTAGCTTTCTGCTTAATTTCAAGCAAATAAACAAACAAGAAAAACCAAACCTGTTGTGCCTGATACAATAAACTTCAAAACAAATCTTTTTTCGTATTATTGCTACATATTGATAGCCGACGCTTAAATTTATCGGTTTGATTTTCCAAAGGGTTTTCTTTCGGTATCCTTTGAATTCGCGCAAAGCTTTTTAAGGGTTATCTGTGCTAGCTATCCCTGATTTACCAGTGTAAGATTAGAAGGAAAGCAGCTAATCATTATCACCCACCGCCAACTTTTGGGCTTCTCTTTTACCAACGAATATTGCGATTGACTGTTACATTATAACGCTCACACAGCTGAAAGGATAAACATGTTTTTACCATTTCTGCGATTG
Organism: Tachypleus tridentatus; assembly: GCF_004210375.1. NCBI lineage: Eukaryota > Metazoa > Arthropoda > Merostomata > Xiphosura > Limulidae > Tachypleus > Tachypleus tridentatus. Next base: position 173,629,747 of record NC_134837.1, on the reverse strand, counting down.
GATATGACAAATATAACAGCATGTTTAAAAATAATGTTTATATACATTAAAGATGGTTGAAAAATAACAGTTTTCTAGTTTCCATAGTTTAAGTGACTGTAATGTGCAAAAGTTTCTGGCTTGTTAAAGAATAGCAACTACTGATTGATTTTACCCTTCTTTCTCGAGGCCTTTGTTGAATATTTTACATGTTATATCTCCAGTAGAAGTTATTATTTTATTACGTATACGGCCCGGCATGGCCGGATGGTTAAGGCACTCAACTCGTAATCCCAGGATCGCAGGTTCAAATCCCAGTGACACCAAACATGCTCGCCATTTCAGCTGGGGCGGACGTTATAAAGTGACGGTCAATTCCACTATTCGTTGGTAAAAGAGTAGCCCAAGAGTTGGCGGTGAGTGGTGATGACTAACTGCCTTCACTCTAGTCTTACACTGTTAAATTAGGGACATCTAGCACAGATAACCCTAGTGTGGCTTTGCGGGACGTTAAAAAAAACAAACTTTATAAAATTCCAAAGTACCTTTTTTTATGTTATTGTGTTACCACATGTGCAAGAATAAGCTATTAAAGTAGAATCAGTTCGTTATTTATTCAAAGTATTCACCTGCATAACAAAGACTGAAGTAATAAAATTCTGGACTTACAGTATTCATATCTATAGAATAATTTATCTAGATACTCTGAAAATTTCGCAGTCTTCTCCGTAACGACCCTACTACTTTGCGATCGGCCATTACTCTTGAAAGCCAAGAAGCTTCACATGTGGGGCTGACGCAAACGGTAACTATATAAGACGAGCAAGTTCGGCTACGGAGATTTCAACTCACTGTCTTTAAATTGAGAGTCGAGGGTCGTAAACACGAGGCCCTGCCGGGCATGCACTACAAAATTACAAACATTAAACATTTTGAATACGTTTAATTCTACCGATGTGCTGACAGGCAAGTTAGCGGTAGGTTTATGGATTTACAACACGAAAATCTAGGGTTCGACATCTCGCTGTAGAGATAGGGTAAATAGAACGTTGTGTCCTTTTGCGCTATAAATAAACAAATCTGTCTAGAACAGTAAAACTACATGCTAGCCTACTCTACTAGAGTGGAAGAGAATATACCAGCAAATATCTGTGAAATGCAAAATAACATACCAGCAACTCGGATAAAATTAAGAGGAAAACACATCTGCGCACACGTTTGAAATAGTGGAAGAATACATAACCAAGTCTGTCTGGAATGACATTAGAATGTGCCATGAAATTATTTCGAAATAGTGTGAGAATAGTTAGTCCATCGACAGAAAGAACCTATAGTCTCTTGAGGTCTCGAAAATTTGTAGATAAATTACACAAAATAACAGAAGACTGCATCTAGCAATTCTGTCTGAAAATCACAAGGTAATACGCTGTCAGTCCTGTATTTTATGAATGACAAAATACATCAACGAATATCGTGAACATTTCTGGAAAACATACCGAAGAAGTTGCCTTGTATAACACAGAATGCAATCAACAGACATATTTGGAATATAAAAAAACACAAAATATATTCAGAGTACTTATTTAAAGTGAAATGAGAATGCCATGACAACAGTTACTTGAAATTACAGGAAAAGCGCTTGAAAAATCAACCTGAATTAAACAGGAAAACACGCCCATAAACCTGACTGGAAAGTTAATAGCCAGCGATATTGTTTGAAATAATCGGGCAAAATAAATGAGAGACTAGTATGAAATCACAGAAAAATCTAGTTATACCAATATGAACCTCAACGAATCTTAAGACTTGTGATTTATATAATGAATACAGTTCTTATATTAATCTAAAATGTGTTTCTTTTGAAGTAAAAAAGGTTTGACTAAAGACAGACTTCTTTGTATAAAATTCATACGTTGTTGTTGTTTTGAATTAAGCACAAAGCTACAAAATGGGCTATCTGTGCTCTACCAATCCCGAGTATCGAAATCCAGATTTTAGCGTTGTGAGTCCGCAGACACAACGCTGAGCCACTGGGGGGCGAAGTCAGACGCCCTCTGTCTCAAACCTAACTGATATTGGTCAATTCATTTTGTTTAGTCAATAAAAACGTTTGTGCAAGATTGCGAAAAGTTCAGAAAATGTTGCATCTGTAGAACATAACACTTGATTTTCTTATTATTGTTTATTGCATTATTATATTTTAATTTCATTATTGTTCTTTTTTGTTTAAGAAAATATTTTTGAAGACACCATAACAACATGAACTGATGACGAAATTTCGACTAAAAATATGGAACGTCAAATTATATTTCTTTGATAGATTTGAAGACGAAAGGCGGAAGACTTTCGAAACGTCGTTCTCTACACTTGTGTCTCCACAACAGGCAGTTGCCGTCCATTCTACAAAGTTTGTTCAAACTACAATAACTAGAATTTTATTGACAGAAAATATTTCTAACCACAAAAAGAGTTAGAGTAGTAAAATTCACTAAACAAAAAAATCTCCGTATGTCTTGATGAGCTTGACAAAGATTGCTTTTATTTAAAATTTATTCAACTTACTATAGCAGAAAAATCATTTAAGGTTTAGTGTTTTTAGTAGCCGCTAGATGGTAACAGCATGAACACATTCAGTTTCTTTCGTTGTAATTAAGCCCGAAGCTACATAACGGGTTATCTATGCTCTGCCCATTACATTCAGAATAAATATACCTATCATAATTCCAGATAATTTTTAAAATACCTTTAATTTTTAGAGACAATTGCGATAGAAAACTGTTATCGTAATCAACTCCTTAAAATTACAACACTTACAGTAAAAACTAAACTCTGGTTTAATATTATAACTTTTTAGCTTCTAAGTTTAATTTTTTGGCGTTATTTTGTTCTAAAGGTTATTTAAATATATTTAGCCACCTCACTAACAGCAACAAAAAATCTTTTATAAAAACAATTTACAATTTATCTGACAAGGATTCCATGCTCTAAACCATTTGGTTGAAGCCATAAAGGTCGACCCGTGTTTCATCTTAATCTTGTAATGTATATTAAACTGTTTCATAATTCACTGTCTTGAAAATTGGATGCATTATGTGTTTAATTATAATTATGAAACATCTTTATCGTTTGAAACACAATACAAAATTTAGTCGCAACCATGAGAATGCTATAAGAGCAACAGAAATTATGAGTTTCTCAAAACAAATTTAAATAAATAAATAATAATTGTCTAAATGACATCGGAATGTCGCCTCATACAAAAAATTTATAAAGCAATGGAATATTCAAGTTATTAACCCATGTCAATTTGATATGTTGTAAGTAAGATCGTTTATTAATGTTTCACCATGTTGAGATAGAAATGAAAAATTGAGTGTTGAAGCACAAATCAGTTTAATATCTCATATGTATTACTTTTCATTACTTTGTTTACCAGAAGTAGCAAGAAATAGAGAAGCCATAAATCGTAAAAATCGATGTCAGTATATTATATGTACCATAGTTTAGTAGTTCGCTAGCCAGGTAATTCAAGATATATTAGATGTATTAAATTTTATTAATCTATTCACTAGATGACGCTAGTAGCGGAGAGTATAAAGTTTTTACTCAAAAAAACCTTTTTTATTTTATTCATTTGTTTTACAAGAAAAACATACAAAAACAATAACGTTAACTCAAAGTAGAAATTTTTCATTAAGAGATTATTTAGAATTGTGAATTAATAATCGTTAAGTATAATGTGTTTTGAAATAGAAAATTTAGAATTCACACATATTTCGTTTTCTTATCCGTCTACTATATTTTGCATCACTAAAGCTTTGTAAAAGCTACTAAGCCTATTTGTCCCTGTCCTTAATTTTGAACTATTTACAAGAGGGATAGCAGACAGTCATCAGCTCCCTACCACCTGTATTAAGGGTTTGACTGTCATTCTTACAGCGCAACCACAGATTAAAGTGGGGAATATTTTGTAGAGTTGCATAGATTTGAACCCGAGTCGTCAGTTTCGAAATCCAAAGCCTCAGGGTCAGGCCTCTTTAAGCAAGAAATAATATCTTACAACAAAAGTTTGAATTATTCCTTATCAGTTTTTGACGTTTGCACGATTTTTCTATTTATTGAATTTCAATAAGAATGAAAACGTTTTGATATACCTCGAACTCAACATTTGTCTTTAATTATTACGTTTATGTCTGAAAGATATTTTCAGATATTTCTCACTCCGATAAAAGATCCAGCGTGAAAAATGACAAGAAATAATAAATATTCTGATATGAGAATGCCTGAAAATTTATATAATTTTTATGTTAATTGAAACTTATGAGCCTAAAAACACAGTTATGTTTGTTTCTTGTTGATTTATGGCTGTGATTAAATAGTAATTTTAACTGATTATTGATTAACTAGTTTTAATGTGTCTTCAAATAAATATAAATTAATCCAGTCTTTCAAATTTTAACACACCATTTTTTATTCATAGAAATCGTAACTGTGTATAGAAGGTGATTGTTCTAAATGGAAGAAGACTTACGTTACAACTTATTAATCAGTTATGATATATTTTCTTTCCTTATCTCTGACAGTTTTCACAATTTTTAGCAGTTTGGAGATCTTGTTTAATCTGTATTAATACATTCCATTTTATAAATACCATTATTAACTTCCTCATTTTACGTTGTTTTAACGACAAATTTACAGACTTACAACACTAAAATCCAGAGTTCAATACACCTCAAGAACAGAACGCAGACATATTCTGTAACCCTCTACTTGACTAAAAGTAAATTAATCACACTCACTTGTGCTGTAATCTAACAATTAAAAGTTTACTAGTTTAACTGAAATAGTTTTAAAAAACAACAGCTTCCTCTCATCCCTATGGCACAGTAGTATGTTTACGGACTCAAACCGCTTTAATTCGGGTTTTAATTCCCGTGATTGCGTATCTTTGTGCTTAATTCCAATCAATAAATCATACAAAAGAAACTGAAGTTGAATAATGTTTGTTTATTTGTTTTCACTTATTTATATGCAAATGTTTTATCATTTGTTTTGATAATATTTCAGATATAATAAAGATTTGTTTGCTCGGTTGCTAGTAAAACTCCAGAATTCAATAGAGAAATTAGCGATTTTAATTTATTTTTAGAATTCCCTTTTTATGAGTAAGAGCTTATTCAAGTAACACTGGTAAAGGCAGATCCAACGAGAAGACATGAATTTTCCCATCTGACATCAGTGACTTTAAACAATAGGAAAATGAGCCAAGTATCCAATTCGAACAATCCAGGAGCATCCTTCTTCAAGAAAAAAATACAGTAACAAAACTTTCTGCCCCACCAAGTTACCCTCCTCCTCATTTGTGTGAAGAAATACAACACTTAGTTCAAAACAAACTATTAAGTGATTTACTTTCTAAGTCATATTTTTACACTTTTGTGTAAACGTTTCTTTGAAAAATGGCAGATATGACTATATGGTGTTTGAATTTGTATGTTTCGCTTATCTTTCAATAATTAATTTGCACAACTAAAATATCCTCTGATCAGTAAATTTTATGTACCTATTTCATACGTTTCGGAATTGTACAAGTTCCACTTTGGGCTTTTTTTGATATTTTAATCAGTGTTGTAAGACTTGTAGCAAATCACACAAACGTTTTTGTAGTACGTGTTCAACCGCTAAAAATGACAACGTTTTCGGATTAATGTATGGTTCAACTGCTTAGGATGAAATTGTTGGTATCTTAAAGATACATTTTGATCGGTGCTTAAAGTTACATTTCTTTTGCATAGCTTTATTAAATAAATATTTATATCACTGTTTAAATTACGGTATTGTTGTATATGTGTACTGATCACAAGCTTAAAGCATCATTTTATCATTAATAGATAAATTATTTAAGGTGACAGAGTTGTATAAATTCATAGATCAATTACCTAAAGTAACAGAGCTTTCGTATAAATTAATAGACCAATTACTTAAAGTGACAGAGTTGTTATATAAATCAATAGATAAGTTTCTTAATGAGACAGAGTTGTTGTATAAATTCATAGATCAATTATTTAAAGTGTCACAGTTCTCGCACAAATTCATAGATTAATTGTTCAAAGTGACACAGTTGTCTTATAAATTCACAGACCAGTCACTTGAAACAAAACTACACAATGAACTATATCCATTCTATCTAAAGTTCGGCCTCTATTTTTAATATTTTTTCCCTAGAAACATACCACCGACATAGCGCAGGGTGGGGTCCAATAAAGCTAATGAGTTAAAAAATAAAAAATATCTGTAAGAATATACTAATTATATTCCTTTTAAATAAACTATTAAAATTACGAAAGTGTTTCTACAGAAAATATACATAAATAAAATATCTTTCACAATTTTAATGTTATACATTTGTCTTCTTTTACAAGATAAAGAGCCACCTTAAATAATAGTAACCTACCACGTGTGATACATCTTGAGAAAATAGTTTTTTCTTATTAACAGAAGTTTTCAGGTATTTTCATTTTGATACACGAATGCTTTATATATTCTTTAAAGACAGGTATGCTACATTACCAATATAATTTCACCGAAAGGGAGTCGAAGGTCACCTGGAGGAGGTTACCTGCTTTAACCATTTGCACAACTGTACGTAGTGTGTTTTTTGTCAGTCAGACAGTCAGTAGATTCTAAAATGACGTCATTTAAGGGACGCTTAACGTTACAATTTATACTGTCGTGACTTCAGTAAAAATAGTGCATGCCATGAATCACAAGAATTGTGCACTCTGTGGCTAAAACACGAGACATATTAACTTGAAAAGCAAGAGATAAAAATATTTGCTACTTTCATTTAATTACAAAACACATTAGGTGTAAAAAAGAAGTGCGACCAAAAACATTGAGCGCGTGACTTAAAAGAATGAACCCAAAATTAGCAGCCAAACTGATAGCTACATTTATAGCATTCATAAGAACTTTACAACAAATAGTCATTTATCAGTTGGCCAAGCTGCGTTTGTTGTTCAACATGGGGCATGACACTAGGTAAAACAAAATACACGGTCTATCTAACAATGAGTGAATATTTGCTGCACAATTCTTATCAATGCTATAAGTGTAGCTACAAGTTTGACTGTCACTTTTGATTTCATTGCTTTAAGTCGCATGTTTAATCCTTTTTTGGCTGCACCTTTTTTTACATTTAGGGTGTTTTTGATTAGATATCATGTGATCATGACTTTTTATTAATACATCCCAACAAACCACAGCAAGTAAGAAAGTGACTCTTGATAATAGCCAACGTTAACTTTAGGATCGCAACCCTATTATTCGGAAGAGACCTATTCTTTACAGAACCAATCAGCTTCTTTAAAATATATAATGATGGTTTCTGCTTTCTAGAACACTTATAACAGCTTATTTTACAGTAACGCCATGGAAGCTAGATTAATAGCTTCTTGTCATCAACCGCTCGCAGTTGGTGCAGCTGTATCAAGCATCATTATTTATGACAATCACTAAAGCTAATGCCATTTGACGCTAAATAGTCTTAAGTTAAGAGAATTTCATAAATTTTCTCAAAGTTGTGGTTTGAAGTTGGCAATGAACAATCAATAATAACAGTCCAGCCGTATGATTATTTTGGAAACTTGAGTTAGAAAGTGTTAACTTAATTTGCTTGGTCTAACCAATAACTACCGTAAATTCCGGCGTATAAGTCGAAAATTTAACACCAAATTTCAAGTTTCAAAATCCATTCTCGACTTATACGGCGGTGACGTTTTTCATGACATGAATTCTAGTAAATTCAGATTCGAGAAAACCATCGCAAATCAAAATTATATGATATGACATATAGGTATTTATTTATAAAATAGTAAAATACTAGTAATCCTACTCAACATGAGATCGATCAAACACAAAGTCCCATTCCTCACCATTCAAATGGTCATCGTAAGGATCCTCTTCTGGAATAATGTCATGCTCCACTGATGATGAGGAGATATCGTCATTCTCTTCCCATAACATATCATCCTCCGTACCGTCCATCGCATTGGTAATTGAGCATTTTTTGAATGAGTTGACAACGATTTTTAGATCAATAGAGTCCCAGGAATCTTTTACCCACTGACACACTGTAGGCAAAGATGCAGCACGCATATTTCCGGCGGCAGTGTAAGTTTTTTGACCCGATGCCATCCACTCATTCCACTTGGTGCGCATAGAATCCTTAAATGGTTTATTTAACGATACATCCAGAGGTTGCAGTACAGATGTTAATCCACCTGGAATCACCGCCATATCTGTTTTTTTTCGATTTTAATGCTTTTTTCGTAGTATCCGTTAAATGTGACTTGAACATGTCCCACACTAACAACGATTTGGGTTTAAGCATGGCGCCTGGCCGACGGGCCCACACTTCGTTAATCCATTTGACACATCCACTATCGTCCATCCATCCTTTTTCTTGTACATGAACCACGACTCCTGGCGGAAACTTGTCTTTTGGCATCGTTTTTCTTTTAAATATTATCATAGGCGGCAGTTTCGTTCCATCGGCGAGGCAGGCCAATACAACGGTGAAGTGTTGTTTTTCGTGCCCTGTGGTCTTCACCAGAACTGTCTTTTCTCCTTTTTTGTTAATTGTAGTGTTGCCGACGACATCAAAAAACATGGGCGTTTCGTCCATATTTCCAATGTGAGCCATATCGTATTCATTTCGTTTTCTTTGATTGATGACGAAGGTCTGGAATTGCGTGATCTTGTAGTCCAAATCTTTCGGTAGCTGTTGAGCAATTTTTGTCTTTTGACGAATGACCAGATCATGACGATGCATAAAACGAGAACACCAACTGACTGTTGCCTTAAAATCCATGCTGTCTTCTTTATTCTTAGCTGCCCATTGTAAAGCTTTCAGTCGGATAAGGGCTCTTGTTACGATTCTGCCACATTGACGTTCAGATAACACCCATGTCTCTATTTCCTTCTCTAATCTTGGCCATTTTTCTTGATTTTGACCACGATTCGCACATTTGGTTAAGGGCAATTCTTTGATAGTGTTTTCTGCCTTCCTCAATCTCTGACCAATTTTTCACTTATGCAATAGTGCCGAGCTGCTGCACTGTTGCTACTGTCTTTGGCTGCTTGAACGACTTTTATCTTGGATGCTGCATCATATTTCATCCTTCTTCGTGGTTGACTGGACATCTTGCTTGTTTAACGATTTATAATTATTTAAAAATTTGTCACTGAAATTTGTAACTGACATTTTGAAACTGGAAATTGAAACTGGACAGACAGTTAAAAATTCATTCAGAGCCGATTGGTCAGCTAATTTCCTAGCTAAGCGTAGCAAGGTTAGACAACCAGATAAAAGAAAATCAATAAATTTGTCTAGACAGGAATACCGTAAGGTGCATAAAACGTGACACTTCTTCTTTTAGTGAAAGCCTTATTTGTCGAGCAAGCATGTCATGTTGGCCAATCAACGCAGATTTCTCACTTTACTTTGGCAAACGAAACGTCACGTGAGTGAAAGCGCGGCGAAGGGCACGAATGAGTAAGCAAAAATGAATTCTCAGAACACGTAGTGACAGAACTTTTGCTCTCTATTGTAAAGTGCAAATCTGTCATTTTTATACCGACCAGAGGCGAGGCGTAGCTAGTCACAGCGGATAATAAGAATTCTTGAAAATGGCGCCGTCTGACAAAGTCTGCTGATGACGCAGTTGATTATTGAATATCACTTCCTTAGCTACACCTCGCCGCTGATGCCGACTGAAATATTCCGACCAAGCGATTTGAGCCAGAGAAGGGGGTCGACTTATACGGCAGGTACATGTCAAAATCATGATTTTTAGGCCAAACTTATAGACCTCGACTTATACGCCACGTCGACTTATACGCCGGAATTTACAGTATTAATAATTATTGATTTCCAAGTGCTTACACCCTATCGTTCTCCTGCAAAAAGTCAGCCGTCTTTAATATGAATGACAAAATGCTAAAAACAGTCTACCTTTATTCTTAGGTGAGAATAAAAATTTCATGTTGATAGCTCACGTGACTTTTGCGTGGACGTGCCCAAATATTTTGTTCAAAATTGAGCGTTTTTGTGGAATAATATAAATGGGAAGTAAAACAACTAGTGTCTTTGCAGGCTTCTAACGAAACTGTTTTTGCCATAAAATACAATATTGGCATCCTTCCACAATTTTAATCAAGGATTTACAAAACATGTTATTTACAAACTATGAGTGAAGAAAGCATTATGATATTTTTTGAACAGTGCCCTGACCCAGCTGAACAATCAGAGAGCAAAATAAATAATAAAGTTGAGTTAACGTGAGAAATGAACTGACTTAAATAAATGACTCCCATATTCAGAAGCATAGGAAGACGAAAAACTCGAAGCTGCTCACGTTTGGCTTCCTTGTATATTTTTTGAAGTTCAATGTTAACCACTACAGGAATCGAACCTAAAGGTTATCTGCTCCTGTGATAGCTCGTGCTGCTCATAGAATAAAAGTCCTATGTAACTGACATTTGTTTATCAGTGCCTCACAGATAGTAGGGGGAGGGAGAGAATTAATGCCCCGACAGTGCCAACCCTAATAAAATATAAATTTTTCTATCTCATTATATAAACTTATTAAATGTAAATAAACAACAATATTTAAGTATGATTTATTTTTAATATTTTTTGTATGTTAAATGAAAAAAAAAATCGATATTGTTCTATATGTTAATCTGTACACAAAACAAGTATTATATAAAACTAATTTCAGAAAAAATATTAACTTACATAAAAACCATAGTGAATATGAAGTCATGGTAGGATGGAATGTATTAGAACTACATTTTAACTCTTTTAACAAGCACAAGCTAGACAGTTTATTTTTCTTTTATTCAGTTAAACTATTTCCTACTTCAGAATCATTATTAAGTCAACATGATTTTAGAATCTATAAAATATTACATTTATAACTCCATGATACTAGGAAAATCCTGAGTAAAAGTAACAAGTATGAGATAATAATATAGAAAAAAAAAGGAAAGTAGGAAAGAAAGGGAGAAGAGAAAGAAGAAAAAGAAAGATAAATAGGAAGAAGGAAGGAAGAAAAGAAAGAAAGAAGGAAGAAAGGGAGAAGTGAAAGAAGAAAAAGAAAGATAAATAGAAAGAAGGAAGGAAGAAAAGAAAGAAAAATGTCTATTTTATCATTTTCTTTTTATTCCCCCATTCAAATTACATATCATAGTAATTTATAAGAAACTAATATCCATTTGTTTTATTAGATCTCACGGTAACAAGATATTGACAACACAACAACAGCATGTGACCACAGTTTCAGGATTTAAAAATAATTACTTTAGTTCAGAGTAACATAGATACAGATATAGCATAGATACCCAGAAATATTTATATGAACTGGTTAAGAATGCCTTCACTGAACAACCTCCAAAAGCGGTTAACAGATGTAATGTTTTCAAAGATATTTTACCTTGTATACGATTAGTCATATTTCACCATTGGCGGTTTTTTATGACGAGAAAAATCGAGTTGCTATTAGTAGAAAAATTATTTTATGATTCACCAACCGAGAAAAAATTGGCAAAGCATTTTTATAGAGAATACTCAGTTCTACCCTACTTCTTACAATACAAAGTATTATTGTTGGTTCGCTCTTCAAAAATGTTGAAGCCTGTTAGTTGTTAGATACCTTTGAATGCTAGATAATTGAGAAAATCTAACGAAGAAATTTGAAAGAATGTGCTTTGTTCGAGGTGTTTTTTGTTGTGATGTTTACTGATAGCAAATTTTAGTTTTAATGTATTATTTTAAATGCAGTTACTATAGAGTTTCATATAATAGCGAAATTGACTAATGTTTAAAAATGTAGATTAGAAACTTTGTGAAAAGAACAAAATGTATGTGATTTAAATATATATATATTATTCTATTCACAACGTACCTGTAAGAAATCTAGAGGACTTTAAAAATAGCTAAAGGAAATAAACAACTACACATTTCAAGACGACAAAATGTACAAATAACAAGTACACAGGCAATATTCGTGCACCAATTTTTTCTGGAAATGAAAATATTAGATGATTTAGGGCGTAACAATACTTAATTTTTACAATAACGTGTAACTGAATATGAGTACTGAAGCATAACTATAACTGTGTTTTTACGTTATGTGTGTTAACTCACATAAAAATAATTTATTGCGCCCTTGTACAAAATGGTATTTTTCTAATCGTTATCTTTGGAGTTTTCTTTGTTTGTTGTTGAATTTGGTTTGTTTTGAATTTCACGCAAAGCTACACGAGAGCTCTCTTGCGCTAGCCGTCCACAATTTTGCAGGGTAAAATTAGAGAGAAGGCAGCTAGTCAGCACCACCCACCGCCAACTCTTGGGCTATTCTTTTATCAGCCAATAGTGGGATTGGCCGTCACATAATAACGCCCCCACGGCTGAAAGGGCGAGCATGTTTAGTGAGTGTGTGTATATATATATATATATATATATACAATCGGAACATAACAAATGAACTAAATTAGACTTCGAGTGTTTATCGAAAGCTCTAAGTGAAAAACTTATCCAGGAACATATTACAAATAAAGAAGAAACTGTCACGAAACGTTGTAAATCAAATGATTGTTTAACTTTCTATTCGATGTTACATAATTCCCAGGTTGGTCAATGGACTTTAAACTTGAATATGATTCTTCCGTTGTTGACAACTAGTCCATTGTGTAGCTTTGAACTAGAAAACGGTATATAAAACCGATTATCGGTAAATACTAAAATTCATAGGGACGGTTTGATTAATCTCAAACAAAAGGCCATTTATTAGCATGAGACAATAAAGCAGTTTATTCGTGCATATGTATCAAACACGTGTATCATTTTATAACTCAGCAGAACTCACAACAACTATCTATTCATTTTTACCTGGTATAAAGTACTTCACTAACCAGAATAACTATTTATTATAGTGGTCTCGTACTGACGTATATTACTGTGATAACAACTTCAATTTTCCCATAACCTGCTAGTCGTGGTTTGGTAATAAAAATGCAACATTTTATCAGTAGATTAGTTAATAAATTTTATTAAAAGCAGTTTATTATATTCATGCGCAAGATACTTCCATAGAAGATTTTTTTTCAAAGGAGGCACTTGAGTGTATTTGTTTAGAATTTCGCGTAAAGTTACATGAGGGCTATCTGCGCTAGTCGTTCCTACTTTAGAAGTGTAAATATAGAATTAACGCAGGTAGTCATAACAACGAGCATGTTTGGTGTGACAGGGATTTGAACCCATAACCATTCGATTAGAAGCCGGGCCCACCATATACCACAACAAAAAATATATTTTCTGCTCACGCAAATTTCATATTATTCCAGGTACTGGTTTCATAGAAATCCTCGATAATTTAAAATAATAACTCAAAAGTATATATAAAAAAAACAAATCAAAAATCTGTTAATATAAGCACACATAACGTATCATTTTGATTTGTATGTGGAGTGAAATGACTCGTAAATGTGTCATTGTAATATGTAAACTGAAACACTAGGCATTGATATTTTAAAATCCTAGCCGTGATAAAATATATAGATTACTTAATATGTTTTTAAAACAAATCTAGGTTCACTGTGGGTGTGATAAAATAAAGCATTACTTATAACGTTATTTAAACAAACCTGGGTTCACTGCGGGTATCATAAAATACAACATTACTTATAACGTTATTTAAACAAACCTGGGTTCACTGTGGGTATGATAAAATATAACATTACTTATAACGTTCTTCAGACAAACGTCGGTTCAATGTGGGTATAATAAATATATATATTGCTTACAGCGTTCGTTAAACAAATCTTTAAGCTCTGTAAATACTATTAAAGAGTACACTTTTGTAGATTTCTATAAATACACTTCTGATCTTTCAAGGTATCTAAGTTTAGTATTTCTTTAAAGTCATTGTCGACTGTTGACCTTCAACTATTATTCTATTATACTTCTCGTGCATATAAACATTTTCACAAAGTATTGTCAGATGTTAAAGTTCGACCATCAAATACCAAATAATTATTTTGTTATATTTCAGGCAATGTATCAGCAAGCAATCCATACTATATGATGGGAAAATGTTTTGATTATTTCGACTCTTCCTATATGGCAATATAATATTATAGTACGTAAATTTTCTGAGCGTTCAAGAAAATCCTTCAGTTTAAAAGACCCGCGTGAGTGACCAGTTATATTTGAAAATATCTATTTATTTGTTTTTAGATCAAAGCTGCATTTGACTGTCTCCTGTGTCTACCGCTTCGAATCAAATCCCAGATTTAAGATTTGTAAGTCCTTAAAGTTACCGCCGTCCCACTAGGGGACGTATTAATACATTGATTTGGTTTGTTTTGAATTTCGCGAAACAAACACACGTGTAATCGCCAAATCTATCACAGCTATTATGTATAAATACGGTCCGGCATGGCCAAATGGTTAAAGCACTCGACTCGTAATCTGAGGGTTGCGGGTTCGAATCGCCGTCACACCAAACATGTTCGCACTTTCGGCCGTGAGGGTGTTATAAAAAAATGTTACGGTCAATCCCACTATTCGTTGGTAAAAGAGTATCCCAAAAGTTGGCGGTGGGTGGTGATGACTAGCTGCTTTCCCTTTAGTCTTACATTGCTAAATTAGGGACAGCTAGCGCAGATTGCTTTCGTATAGCTTTGCGCGAAATTCGAAACAAACGAAACACGTCTCTTTGTTTCAGACATTCATGCAAAGTTACACAAGGACTTTCTTCGCCAGCCAGCCCTAGTTTTTAATAGGTAGCTAATTAGCAGCATCCACTGGCAACTCCTGGTGTAATACAATTGAATAGTTGGACTTAACTGTCACTCCTATAAATGCATCCACGATCTCAAAGTACAAACCATGAATCCATTGTTTAGCACGCTAACCATTCGGCCTGAATTGATGTTATTTTACTTTTGGTTTCTTATAATGAGCTCAGGCAGAAATACGTTTAGGATCTCTGAATTATTAGAGGTTTAAAGATATTTGCGAAACTTTTAAGAGAATTATTTACGCAGTTTTGATATGGTTATTTGTGACCGAAAGCAACTTCAATAATACTTATAATTTTCCAAGGACTTTCTAGTGTCAAAAATTTTTTAGTATAATTGTATATCACACGTGATTTTTTGATGACGTGTTTTACTAAAGAGAACAGAATTTCTGTATCTAACAAGAAAAGGTCTAAAGTTAAAATACATTTGATTTTGTAAGAATAGAGACATTAAATTTCGTATTTTTCTTGCGATCACATTGAATTGTATTAATTAATTTAGGAATCTACCAGCACCAATTTACACGATTGCGTTCGTATGCAGTTCTTAAAATTATTTATTTTCAGACTATATAAACTCTAGTAATTTAGATTTTACTTGAAACTTGTTTGATAAGAATGCAAAGCAACATGATAATTAGTGATGTTGAAAAAACCACTTGCAAAGTTTGTTTGTTTGTTTTGAAATTTCGCACAAAGCTACTCGAGGGCTATCTGTGCTAGCCGTCCCTAATTTAGCAGTGTAAGACTAGAGGGAAGGCAGCTAGTCATCACCACCCACCGCCAACTCTTGGGCTACTCTTTTACCAACGAAAAGTGGGATTGACCGTCACATTATACGCCCCCACGGCTGGGAGGGCGAGCATGTTTAACGCGACGCGGGCGCGAACCCGCGACCTTCGGATTACGAGTCACACGCCTTACGCGCTTGGCCATGCCAGGCCCCACTTGCACACAAGAATATATATGTAAAAACGGCTCGTTTGGGTTGAGAAAATATCTTACGTAGAGGAGCGAACAACGTTTCGAACTTATTTCGGTCATCGTTACGTTCACAAAGAAAGGAAGAGGTAACTAACCGGAAGCTGACCACATGTTTGAAAAGAGTTGTGTAACTGAGGGTCGGATTGTAGAAGGCGTGCTTAGATGTTTGAATATATAATTTTATATTATTTTATTATTATTATTATTTATTATATTATTTTTAATATAGGTATAAAGGTGTTCCTTTGTATTGGTTTATTTTGGGCTTAAGTTGTTGTATAAGTAAGGCTTCTTTAATTTTGCGTTTGTTTATGTTTGTTTCTTTATTTAGTATTTGAGTGTTTTCTATGGTTATGTTGTGTGTATTTGACATGCAGTGTTCGAAAACGTGTGAAGGTGACGTTTTATGTTCTTTGAATCTGGTTTCCATTTTTCTACTTCTTTCTCCAATTTAGAAGTGGTGGCTGTTATCACATTGTATTTTATAAATAATGTTGGTTTTGTGTTTGCTGATGTCGGGAATATGTCAGCAGAAAAATAACCAACATTTGGCAAAAACTAGTAACAAAATATGACATTCCAGTTAATACCAAATTTATTCAAAAACCAGGCACAAAACTGAGGTCTATACTATGTAAAAACTACACTAAAAAACACCACAGACATAAACAAACACAAAATTAAAGAAGCCTTACTTATACAACAACTCAAACCAAAAATAAACCAATACAAAGGAACACCTTAATACCTATATCAAAAATAATATAATAAATAATAATAATAATAAAATAATATAAAATTATATATTCAAACATCTAAGCACGCCCTCTACATTCCGACACTCAGTTACACAACCCCTTTCAAACATGTGGCCAGCTTCCGGTCAGTTACCTCTTCCTTTCTTTATGAACCTGACGATGACCGAAGAAGGTCGAAACGTTGTTCGCTCCTCTACGTAGAAAATTTCCTCAACCCAAACGAGCCGTTTTCACAGATATATTTTTCTCTGCAAAGCAACATGGATCCTCTAAATGTCTTCACTCGATTTTAAAGTGTATATTCCAATGAACGGTTTTCAAGCAACTGGGATTCAACAAATTTAAACAAAAGGTATCCATTCTCACATGATTACTTATAGAAAACGAAATTTGCTTCCACATAGCAGTTCTGCACTGAACGGTCGTTGCCTTAAGTGATCCAAACGCGTAACGTAAATTTAGCACGTGCTTTTATTGGCACTGTTCCCTCAAGTAGAACTTTTCGAACATCCGGGACAGTAGCAGTTAAAGCTTGTTTATCTGGAGTGTGAATACAGTACGCACACAAAGACGTTCTAGAGGCTCTACTTACTGGTGGATACAGCAAAAGTAATCTTTTGATAAGAATTTTGCGGGTTTTAAAGACTGATGGCGTAAGAAGATGAAAGACATTCAGTACAACAGACAAATGCTGACTTTTTACTCGAAGTGTTGATAGCAATGGTCAAAACAGTGGACAACTCTCGTGTTAAAAACTCCAACGACCGTCCATTCTTCGTATGGTGAGTCGTAATTTGTAATCTTGGTGAGTTGTTACATTTAACCTAATTTTTTTTTCCAGTTCTTGTGACTGCCCAGTCATTGTATGACAGTATGTGATTTTTTAACCCTGGTGAGATATAATGATTAAGTTGGATATTAGAAGTGTTTTTGGGCTCTCCATACTTCGTGTGGTGTGTCGTAATTTGTAACCTTTGTGAGATATCCTGTTTTAGCTGGATATTAAACATTCTAATGACTGTCTATCCTTTTTATGGCAAGATGTAATTTTTAACCTTGGTGAAATATCATGTTTAAGTAAGAATATTCAGAGTTATTGTAACTGTCCATCTTTCTTGTGGTGAACTGTAATTTTTAATCTTGGTGAGATGTCATGTTTAAGTAGGATATTTAGAGTTCTTGTGACTGTCCATCCTTCATGTGGTAAGTTGCAAAATGGTATACAATGCTCTAGAGTTATTGTAACTGTCCATCTTTCTTGTGGCAAACTGTAATTTTAATCTTGGTGAGTGTATTATAACATAAATGAATGAAAGAAAAATAAAAGTTTTTTATTCTGTGTGCAATTCTGTAGAGTTATTACTCAAAGAACATCAAGATAAAAGACGTACGTTAAAAATTACAGTTCGGAGTGAACCAGTGGAATCAGATGATTTATTGCCCACCTATTATTGAAAGTTTCAACAATAAATCAATAATTAGAGCATTTCATGGCAATTATTATAATACCAAAATAATTAAAGATAGAAAGTTGCCGTTTTAGCTTCTTTCCCATTACGTAATCTTTAGAAAATTGTTTGTTTTTGTGTTGTTTTTTTTTTGTTACAGTTTCTTGAATAACATTATTGTATTACATAACATGCACGTGCGATTCAATACAGCTCGCGGCTAAACTTTATTACGGATGACATATTAAGTTACAGATAAAGAAACCTTTGTTTGGATGTTATTCGACAGCATACAAGTGTTTAGATTGGAACAAGTATCGCGTTATTATGTAAGATCAAAGCGAACCTGTCTATCTATCTAGTTAACTTGGCCACATGTGTATATGGACTTGAGTCTTTAAACACAGATAGACAAAGTTAATATTAAGCCGCCAATTCAGTGATGACACTAAATCAGTTGAATCGTGTATCATACGCAAGTTTTCTCTAAATACTATTGTACATAAAACTTTGAAAACTCATTAGTCATGCTTACAAATACTGTTACATCTCTTTCGAGTTTCTTGTATTCTTCTTAAATGTTAAATATAACATGTGCAATATTATCAAGTTATTGTAAAAAAAAAACACTTAAGTATATCACCTCAAGTCAACAGAGCGATAGTTAAATGTGTAATGTGTTATATAAAACTCTCTCAGTTGTTGGGCAACAAGGAATTTCTTAGTGAAATTCTTTTAAGAAAAACTGTCTCAGCTGTTCAATAAGGCGATTTTTGAATGATTCGGTTTTTTTTGTTTGTTTGTTGTTGTTTTGTAAATGCGTCTGAGTTGTTGAGCAACAGATAATTTCTAAGTACAGACTTAGCAACAGTATTGCATTTCTAAGTGTGTTTATTCAAAAGTTTATCACAGATATAACTCATATAAATAGTTGCAAAGTTGTTTTCTGTCAAACTTCATTTGTGATATTAGTTAAACGAATTTTAAGTTATTTACAAAGAAAAGTACTACTGCGTTTGTTATGCAGATGTTATATGCGTATGTGGTGAATGTTCCAGATCTACAAGTTTTATGTTTTGTTTGTGTTTTTATCTTATAACAAAGCCACATAGGGCTATCGACTGAGTCTACCAAGGAGAAATCGAACCCCTGATTTTGGAGTTGTAAATTCGTAGACTTAGTGCTGTACCAGCGGGAAACGATTTACAACTCACTAAAAATCCATACATTGCTACGTTTATATATATATATATATATTGTTGCTGTGATTATAATTGAACTATCAAATAATCCCAATTAGAAGTAACAAATAATATTCCTCAAATTCTCGACTTACTGTAAGGGCTGGACTAATGCTAAGCTACAGCTTGGAAAATCTAAAGTTCGAGTCTGCATTATGCTTCTCAGTATGTTCTACATTTACAGCTGTTGATGTGTTATAAAAGTAACAGTCAGCTGTTGAGAACACCCATAAAATCTTTAAATGCTGGTGACAATTATTATTTGTAGCACCAGTCGATTGAAAATACCCATGTAGACTTTAAATGCTGGTGAGAAGTTATTTGTCCCATCAATCAGTTGATATTCCACATGTAGACTTTAAACGCTGATGACAAATTGTTATTTGTTCCATCAGTCCTTTGAGATTCCATATGTACACATGTAGACTTTAAATGCTTGTGGCAAGTTGTTACTAGTCCATCAGTCAGTTGAGAACCCAAATGTATACATGTAGACTTCAAATGCTGGTGGCAATTTTTCACTAGTCCATCAGTCAGTTGAGAACCCAAATGTACACATGTAGACTTTAAATGCTGGTGACAAGTTGTTATTTGTCCCATCAATCATGTCAGAATACCCATATAATCCGTAAATACTACTGACAAGTTGTTATTTGAAAACGAAGGACAACTATACATGTGATCTCTGACCTCATAGTTTAGTTTTAGTCCGCCCCCCAGTGGTACAGCGTTATGTTTGCTAACCTAAAACGTTAGCAACTGGGTTTTAATACCCGTGGTTGGCGGAGCACAATAGCCCATTTTGTAGCGTTGCACTTAACTTCAAACAAACAGACAAGTTTTAGTTCATATGTTGCATACGGTGTCCTTAAAACTAAAAAATATCAAATATCAAGTGAGTTTCCAGGATAAAGTGCAAGATTTTAAGTTAATGGTACTAATAGTGTTATAATGATGGTGTATCAAGTGAGTTTCTGGGATTGAGTGCAAGATTTTAAGTTAATGGTATTAATAGTGTAATAATATAATAATAGTGTTTCAAGTGATTTCTAGGATTGAGTGCAAGATTTTGAGTTAATGATACTTTTTGAATGATAATGACAATTTTTGTACTGCGAATGTAGGTCATGAAACAACTAAACGTCTTGTATATAAATATTCAATTCTTGTGAAAAACAACAAGAAAAAACGAAAGAAAACACGTGGTTTGTTTTCGGATATTCGCACAAAGCTACAAGTGTATCCACTCCCGTATTAGTTGTTTATAACTTGGAACATACAGAAGGTTGATTGTTTGGTTGAATGTCTGATTTAATGCAAAGCCACATTGGACTATCTGATGGTAATCAAACCTCGGATTTTAGTGTTGTACATCTATAGGCTTACTGCTGTCCCACCGATGAATCAGATAAGGGGGAAAGTAGATTGTAAACAGCACTCACCGCCAACTCTCGGGCTACTCATTTCTAATCAAATAATTGGATTTCACGGAGGATCCACAACCCAAGTTCCAACATACTAACCATTGGACCACACTGCCTAAAACCACATAGAGCAATTATCTAGAGAAGTCTGTAGAGGACAAGCCTATTTCAGTACTTCCACTTAAATATCGTGACCTTCAGTTGCGATTCAACGCTTTTTGTGCCCAAGTTCGCCTACATAAGTCAATATTTCTACGTCAGATGGTTAGCTAATAAAAGACGGTAAACGAAAATATGTTCACTTTAAGGCGCAAGTGTTATGATGAGATATTTAATCTACAGAAAACAGGGACTTTGTATAATATATATGATGTCACTACGACTGTGTGTATGATCGTGCATGTTTGCACATTTGTCTTTTGGTCTCGATATTACGATGGTTTTGTTTTAGAATTTCGTGCAAAGCTACACGAGGGCTATCTGCGCTAGCCGTCCCTAATTTAGCAGTGTAAGAGCAGAGAGAAGGCAGCTAGTAATCACCACCCACCGCCAACTCTTGGGCTACTCTTTTACCAATGAATAGTGGGATTGACCGTCACATTATAACGCCCCCACGGCTTAAAGGGCGAGCATGTTTGGTGCGAGGGGGATTCGAACCCGCGACCCTCAGATTGCAAGTCGAGCGCCTTAATCCACTTGGCCATGCCGGGCCTATTGTGAGGTAATACGTTTCTAAAAATCACCGAATTTCATCATGACTGGATGATAATAATCAACTAATCCGCTCAAATTCTTAATCTACATATTTAGTAAAAGAGCCAGTTAGTAAGAGAAGTTTCGAACTTCTGTCACATCTAACATGAGCCGTGGGGGCGTTGTAATATATGGTCAAGTTTACTATTCGTTGGCAAAAGAGTAGCCCAAGAGTTGTCGGTGGATGGTGATGACAAGTTGCCTTCCCTCTAGTTTTACACTGCTAAATTAGGGATAGCTAGCGCAATCCCTCGTTTAGCTTTCCACGAAATTCAAACCAACAAGAGAATTGTTTGTTTGTTTTTTTGGAATTTCGCACAAAGCTACTCGAGGGCTATCTGTGCTAGCCGTCCCTAATTTAGCAGTGTAAGAGCAGAGATAAGGCAGCTAGTCATCACCACCCACCGCCAACTCTTGGGCTACTCTTTTACCAACGAAAAGTGGGATTGACCGTCACATTATAACGCCCCCACGGCTGGGAGGGCGAGCATGTTTTGGCGCGACTCGGGCGCGAACCCACGATCCTCAGATTACGAAGTGCACGCCTTAACGCGCTAGTACATGCCAGGCCCCCAACAAGAGAAACAATAGTTTAATGTTTTCCACAAGCACTGAGAATAATAAGAAAGGGAGACAAAGAATGAAACTTTGGCACAATTCCAAAAATTATATTTTAAAATATATGTATAAGTATAGTTAGAGCTCCTCTATATCTTATACACATGTATATCGTTGCGTCTTTTGCGTGTTTTTTTGTTTTGTTTCTTCAAACGTGACTTCTAATGCGCTAGCTGTTAACTGATTCATAAATTTGCATTTTTGACCACATTTCAGATTGCTTATTGATTTTAAACAGTAGGACATAAAGTTCGACGCATATAATTTTGTGAAAAGAGACTTTATAAGTTTCACTGAAAGTCTTCAAACGACTTTTTTTGTGTGAAATATTGACTAATTTTCTCTGGATTGTTTCACTTTACTCTGAATATAAATTAGTTTCGGAGAATATTTTCATTTTCTTTCAAAACTTCTTATTTTCACAAGCAAAAATGTTAGGGATTTTCAAATGTCTTTGTTTTCTAACTACGCTCTACCTAAACTTTTTTATTTTTTGTTCTTCCTTTATATAGACAAGAACAAATTAAAGATATGGATAGTTGCAGAGGTCCACCTACATCGCAAGTGGAGTGTAGAAGTAACTTCTCTGAAGCAGATCGCATAGCTAGGTTATGTAGGTTAACAATGGCAGAATATCCTCGACCACTGAAACGGTCGTTAAAGAAAAACTTACGAGAACGGCGTGGAAACAGATTTCGTACTCAACCAGTTACGTTTGACGAAATAAAGGAAGTTGACGAAGAAGATCTGGAAGTAACTTCCTGCAGGGGTCCCCCTCCAGTGATGACGACAAAGTCTCAATCAGAGCTTCGTTCGAATTTTTCATTTTCGAGAGAAATCGGCGATTCATCGGACTCGAAATCCAGTACAGAGAGAACAAACCAATACCAAGTTCCAAAAAGTGTTTCAGGGAATGAATCTTACGTTTTACAAGGCCTTTCTCAGTGGTATAATAAACCGAGACAGGGATCTATATAAATGAATAGAAACAGTGTAGTTTACTTTTATAATAAATAAATAAAAATCAACCACGCTGTTCAGAAACAAAAGTCATTATCATCTGGTAAGTGGACTACGTGGTCAACTTATTTTCATTATGTTTACAGATAAAAAAAAACTGAAACCGAAAACGTTTTTACAATACATTCGTATACATTTTCACTTCTAACCACTGTGACAGTTTTCTGTTGTTCTTACTTTGAATATTCACCGTATTAAATTGAAAATGTTCTGTGTGACTACAATTATGAAGGACATTCTGTGACCAACCGAGAGTCAGGGGTGTTGTATGCTCAGGAACTACGGTGGAAAAATACTTGTGCTACAGATGGTTCCTGAGAATGAGATTTAGTTTTATTTATAGAAAGATGGCTCTTTACCAAATACACATCCAGGTGTTGCGAAATAGTCGAACATAATCGTCAAAACAAGCGGATCGTATTGCCGTAGCTAAAGGCAAATAAAGTTTAAGTGGATCACTTTTAATTAAATTACTGGTGGTGATTTTAGTGTATGAAAAAACTCAAGTTACGTTCATCACAACGAGAGGTCACTTTAAACGCAGTAGCATATAAACGGAGAATTCCAAAGAAGGCAGTTTTGTTTGGAATCGACGTGTTTTTGTATTATATTTCTTTGTTAAGTTTTAGTAATTATTTTGAGAACTATTCATATTTCAAACAAGTTCTAGTTTTGCACCAACAAAAAACAACTTTTTTTTTAAATTTGTTTCTACACAATTTTTAGTACCTTTTTTTAGTTTCACTGTGTAAATTCAAATGAACGAACGTAAATGACAAGACTTTTTAATCTATTTAACCACTGAACTCACCAAAATAGTAATCTTAATGCGACAAATTGATAAAATATTTGGGAGAAAGTACTAAAAAGTAGGTCCGGCATGGTTAAGACATTCGAATCGTAATCTGGGGGTCGCGGGTTCGAATCCCCGTCACATCAAACATGCTCGCCCTTTCAGCCGTGGAGACGTTACAATGTGTCAGTCAATCTCACTATTCGTTGATAAATGAGTAGCTCATGAGTTGGCGGTAGGTAGTGATGATTTGCTGCCTTCCCTCCATTCTATCACCATTAAATTAGGGACGGCTAGCGCAGATAGCCCTTGTATATCTTTGAGCAAAATTCAAACTAAAAAGTATTAGTACTATTTGTAACGTGTTCTGCAAAAGTATTTTGTTTTACATACGTTTAGAAGTATGGAGAACAAAGTAAATCTTAACACTGCTGAAGAAACCAACCTGTTATTCCAAAAACTTAATATTTTCTCTGAAGTTATTATTAGAGAATGATTCAATTTCAGTTGTGAAACTTGCATGTTTTAATCTAAAGTCATTAGTTTCTAGTTAATATTACAGCCATTAGCTTCTAGTTAGTTTTACTCTTTGTTAAATTGAGAAAGATTTGTAATACATGTTGGACAAGAGTATCTTGAATAAATAGAGTATGAAAAGTTTTACAGAAAACGTTGTATGTGTCTTTTAGAAATATATCTAAAAAAGTATTGTTTAACACGTTTACCTACTTATTGCTTTTCTCTATACATTGTTAATTTCTTGTATGGCGCGCTTGTGAATGGAACTTTGGAAATGGATGAAAAGCACTACATGAACCGTTAGGTAAATGATGTTTGTTTAGGTTATGTTGGTAAACACCTGAAGAACAGGCGCCATTTGAACACATTAGTATGTTGTTCGTAATATCTTTACAATTATTAGGTTGAACATTATCAAAACTTTAATCGATGGTAATTGTGGGTTTCTGTAAGGCGAACGTTGTAATAAACTGGAGAAATACTTTGCGAACTTACAGAAGGTACCAGAGGAATGGGGTTTACTGGCTCTTGGAAACGCCATTACAGAACTATTTTAAAATTCCATTATCACTATTTTTATCATTTCGTCCATCCTGCCAATTGTATTGGAAAAATTATCACTTCTCACGGAATCGCTCAAACCTCCATCTTTCATAAAGGTATCCTTCATCTAAGGAAATGTTGCTAGGTGATAACGATAATTGTCCATCTTTTAGCTATTAATGATAAATACTGTGATAAATACTTATGAAGTCAGTAGTCGTTACAAGGCTGCTCAAGCTAAGGTTCACAATGATTATTAATTCCATATCGTTATATTTCCTCATTATTAAATTCATTTTAATAGTACAGCACCACCAATATTATTATTTGTTCTAAACTTATCATTCCAATTGCTTGCAAGAAGAAAACCATTACTCAGTACGTCTTGAGCTTAGACACCAGTCTAATTTTCGTATAACTGTGTACAATGCTCCTAGTGTCGTTTTACGAAGCCTGGGAATACTCTTTCCCATGATTTGGTGTACGTACACAAATATTTTGCCCGTATGTAAGTAATTCTTGACTGTTCAAAATATCCATTATCTAGCAAAATTTTAAATACAATAAAACATTGCCCCAAAATGCTCAACAGATATTAAAATATCTCTTCGAGTTCTAGAATTTCTGTATCATTCGTATGAGCTTATTTGCGGCAAAAATCGAAAATAAACTAGAAACGAAGTGAGGAATATGAATACAAAACATACAGTTGAGCTAAAAATTTTATATTCAGATTTAAAGAAAA
Source organism: Tachypleus tridentatus (assembly GCF_004210375.1). Taxonomy (NCBI): domain Eukaryota; kingdom Metazoa; phylum Arthropoda; class Merostomata; order Xiphosura; family Limulidae; genus Tachypleus; species Tachypleus tridentatus. The sequence continues at coordinate 173,604,052 of NC_134837.1, read as the reverse complement.
CTGATCATATATGAGCCCAATTCTTGTACTTTATTTTACTTTACTTTAAAAACACTTCTCAAAGTGATTTTTAGAAATTCGAGATTGCCTAGCAACACAAAGATCGTAATTGATTGCTGTAATTGTAATATTTTGTCAGAAATAGGCTTGGTACTTGAGACGTCTACTTTTAAGTGACGATTTCCAGATATACAGGAGTAGGTTTTTTAACACAAACTGTGGTGCCACGTGACCATTAGAGAAACACTGCGGTGTATTCACAGAAGTGGTTCAGCTCTGATCATACATTATAAACAGTTAACCATTTCATTCTTTTCTTGGCATTTATCTAAATCGTTTTACGCACAAGCCTTAGTGTGTTTCTTACGGTAAAAATCATTCACTTTCAAACAATTTTTATCATGAACTTTGCATTAGACACAGTCACATTCCATTGCCTTATATCAAAGTTAATATATTTAATTTCGTGTGTTTTACCTTCATGTGAATTTGTTACAGTGTTATTTTCCATCTCTTAGAGTTTTTAAAGTGGCGACCGTATATATTTAATTACCAAACCAAGTATTTTATTTTATTTTTTCAGAACGACATGATGCCAGGAACTACTGTGGCCACAGTTTACAGTTCTTAAGAGATCTGACTTCAATAATAAATTATTATATCAAACTACATTAATCTATTTTATTTTAATATTCCAAAAGATAAGAACGTTTCGATTTCTGTTAATAAATTAAAGGAATTTGGAGTACAAAGCTGGTTGGGAGGGGTCCCGGTTACTTAATTTCCAACCTGTTCTCGTAAAATTGCATCAAAATTAGGAAAAATTGCTCTCAAGAACAGTAAGGGAATGTCGAAACAGAACCCAAGAGCACATTCCTTCTCTCTGACCTGGCAAATAAACCTTGAGTCTTCCACTTTTAATTTGTCTCTTACACCTATGCAAGTGATTTGATGGGTGCATACAATTGCTGCCTCGAGTACAGGTGATTTAATGGGTGCATACTATTATTGCGTCTGCCACACACGATTTAATGGGTGCATACAGTTCGGTATCTGTTACAGATTATTTGATAGGTTCATGTAGCTACTGCACCTGTAAGGATAACAATAAACGTCACTAAATCATTAAATGATTCAATAAATATTAGTGTTGATAAAACACTGACTCGTTACAACTATATTTTGCACATCTTATTTCATTGGAAAAGTTTCTCACTGATGACGCTATTTCTTTCTATACTAAGTCAGTTATATTTTTTAATAGTGTACCTAATTTTAAAATCTCAGTTGCAATATGTACGTTGAATACAATTATAACGGCTTGATATGGCCAGGTGGTTAAGGCACTCGACTCGTAATCCGAGGGTCGCAGGTTCGAATACCCGTCACACCAAACATACTCGCCCTTTCAGCTGTTGGGGCGTTATAATGTTACAGTGAATCCCACTATTCGTTGGTAAAAGAGTACCCCAAGAGTTAGCAGTGGGTTGTGACGACTGTCTTCCATCTAGTCTTACATTGCTAAATTATGGACGGCTAGCGCAGATAGCTCTCGAGTAGCTTTGCGCGAAATTCAAAACAAATAAACAATTATAACAAAACTACAAGTTGATGTCTTTCGTTTTACTGCATTACCTGAGTGTAAAAACTACAGCAGGTGCACAACACTTCTTATCACAAATTATTACTAAAATCATGAAACATTCAGGTATTTGCTAAAACAAAGTGTTAAAATTGGGATTTAAGAACATTTATGTACAGATCTCATCGAGTGCGTTTTAAAACACATATTGCTTTACGCATTTTTTCTGTTATATTTTAAAAGATGTAACAAATTAATAACATTTTCAAGGGGGCCACTTTTGTTTGGCCACCCTTTGTATATATATTCCAAGGGTATAAAACTGATGTTCAATACGATAACTAGTTAAATTATAACTTCAAGAACATAACAATATGTAAGAAAAGTTAAGCTGCAGTACTTCCCTCTATTAGATCGTGTGCTAACTAAACGAGTTAAATCAGACAAGCCAAAATTTATCCATTTCTAACTGAAACATATAATGATTAATTAATTGTTTTATTAATATCCCAGTAAATAAAACGAAAATCTGCCTTCGTGTTTTTTGAAAAAATAAAACATGCCACAGGCCTAAATGTTTGAAAGGGATGCTTTAATTTGTGAGATGAAAAACCAATACCTGTTGTGCGAATCACAATCAACATGGAAAGCACGCTAATGCTCCACGCTCCATCATAAGAATTTAGACTATGTAGAAATGTTAAATACTATAAGAAGCTGCAATATAACTAAGTCACAGAAATAGAGGGTTCCGCAGAGACCCCTCAAACAAACCTGTGCATACGTAGGTGTACCAATTTGTTTGAATAATCGTTCAATGTTAAACCGGCCTTCTATTCTAAATATTTTATCTATTAGTAAATATATTCCAATTAATTTTATTATAAATAACTATTAAGCTGAAATCATTATTTCACTTGTCGTGGAACAAAACAAAAAACAAGTAAAGATTTGAAGTTAAATTAACACAAAAGTGAAATATTGTGAAATCAAATGTTCCAAAATAAATATTGAATTCCAGAAGGACGAATATAATCTTCGTATCCAATACTAAAAATTTGTTACGTAATCAAGTAAAATCTTTGACATGTCACAACGGCAAAATCTAGCACCGGATAAACAATTTTTTATTCTACGACTCGACAATAAGTACGCAAAATTATACAGCTTTAGCTTTTTCTTAAATTCACTTCACTTAGTACGTACACTGTACTTCTTACTTGTGAAGTAATATAAAAATGAATAATAGTGCCGATAAACAATAACTGTTAATAATATTGTGCTGTTAATCCTTGTTGTGATTCAGATTCGTAAATGACTCCTATTAACATTACATATTAACAACTTAATTCACACCATGTTGTTTTTCTTACAATTTGGTTATACAAACTTCTCAACACTATGTCATCATATATCAGCTGGTTAGACGTTCGCCGGTATAGGCCTAAAGGCCTTGTCGGCATTGGATTAAGTAGATATAATGTGATTCATTCATAATTTCTTGTAACTGATATAAAACAGTTACGTTTAATCGCATAATGTTTTAACATAATTTTGCTACATAAAAGTAAGAATTACAATACAATAAAATAAGTTTAAAATAGATGCTACATTAAGACATGGAACGTCGAGGACAGTTTTGTCAGCAGACTAATAATCTGATCCTACGGAAATCTAGCCCTATCGTTAAAAAGTTTCCTTACAATTGATCCTGTCTGTTGATTCTGTTCTACACCATAGAATATATCGAAAATTAATATTATTGTGAGGATAAAAATTTTAAAAGTTAAAAAAACATTAATTTTAGTGCTTCTACTTTATATAAAGCAAAGGTTTAGCGACAATGACGTTTTCATCTGATTGGCATGTTTTAATAGGTGATGTTTGTTGCCACTACTTCCGCAAAGAATAGCTAACCTTAACAATTTGACGGAGTAATTCGCAACAAATTCAGTATCTATTCCCTTAGTCTTTATTTTTGTAGATGTGTATGTGAGAGGGCATTATAAGAAATGTAAATAAATGTATTAAAGAGCAATAATTCTGATACTTAATGACTTAGCATTTCCAAACGTATATTAAATGAAGCGAATCCATAATTTAAAAAAAGACTAATTAATTTCTTGCAAATTAATTCGTACGATTATAGTTCATGAAACACAACGCCTGTTAAGCCAAAATGTTAGCTTTCAGTTGCACGCTTTTTTGTAGTTCATTACTTATTCCGAATAGTACGTACTTAAATACCTCATAATTACGAATGTTGATTAGTATAAAAAGAAATCAAAATGTCAGTCTTGACTCCGAGCCTTAGTTTTATCACAATTACTCATCGCTGACACAGTGCAAACACTCAAAGTTATAACGTAGCTACAAAATATCAGTTTATGACTTATTACTTTCTTTACCCTAAGTACTTTCAAGGTAAAGATGGCACAAGAGTTAAGAAAAAGAAACTTCCCACAGAAACAATTTGTAATATTAAATTTTAGTTTCATTTCTTATTACTATTGAACTAATTATTGTAAGATTTTATACCTTGAACTTCAGTAACATCATGTAGATTCAGAGAAATGTTTCATAAGATTGCCTTATCAGTATCTTTGGACTCCTTTATCGGTTGTTATTGACGTAGTACAGTGAAGTTTCAGTTATAAAGTTGACAAATGCAAATATAAATATTACATAGTTGCATGTGACAAGTGAATTATTGAACTAAATGGATGTTTTACCCACAATCATGGCTCACGACAAACGAATGGACAGAAATTGTCGGAGTTTTATTAACGACCAGTCTTTTCGCAATTTGACCTCTGTCAGAGTGCCCGAAACAATACCGAGTAACAGTGTTCCATTAGAACTTTCGGAAGAAGGCAATTTTTCGACGCTTACATCACGGAGGTTTAAAACTCTTACCTTGGAAACAGCAGTTTTAATTCGAAAACAAGACTGGAATACGTGAGTACATTAAAACAGTGTCAGTTTTAGTGAAAACACGATATTGATAATACATTGATCATATATGAATTTCAACACCACAGTATATGTGATGATCGCTGTCAATTATTGGAACCTTATTTGATTTTACTCCGCCTTTCATTGAGGAAATAGACGATTTGTTCTATTTTTAGTTTTGCTTGTATGAAATATTTCGCGCAAAACTGCACGAGGGCTACCCGCACTAGACGCCCTTAATTTAGTAATGATAGCACAGAGGTATTACAGCTAGTCAACAAACCAACCGCCAACTTTTGGGCTACTCTTTTTACCAATGAAAAGTGGGGTTGATTATTGCGTAATAACATCGCTATTTTTCTCATGATGATGGTTTTGTATGGAAACGTTTAACTGTATATAGAAGGGCAAGTAAAATAATCAGGTTGAAAGCAGAATGGTTCAAAATCTGTTTCTTCTCAGTGAAAATTCTAAGTTCAATAAAAAACTGTCTAACTCTTTTCATAAATATTTGCTATTGTTCTGTATTTAAGCAATGCTCTCATGGTTGTAGTTATATTTTTACAGTCACACTTAACATAGTGTAGGCTCATGATTTTATAGGTTGTAGTGAATACTGGAATAAGTTATATTTTGTACCAAACTATAAATATTAAATACAATATTGTAGTACAATTCTTGTGATATTTGTTATGCTATTAAGTTATAAACTAGTTCTAAAAGTCACACGGGATGAGAGGAACTTGTTTGCGAATAATTACACACTTGTTCTGGATGTGTACTCAGCACTAGAATTTTTCAGAAATTAAATCCTGTTGTAGGGTTAACATTTTTCATACTTGATAATATTTACCCCATCAAAATAGCTAGAGGTCAGCTACGTTAACTAAGGTATTTAAATATCTCCACAAATTTCTTTAACAGTTGTTTTGGAAAACATGAGCAAAGTTATATAAAACTTATTTCCCCGAAATGGGACCCAAGACCGTCTTGAAGGGATCACCTGTTTTAACCGCTCACACTACTATGCAGTGGTGTATTGTCTGTTAGTCAATAGACAGTAGTCACGTAATAGACACTTAACGTTGCAACTTCTACTCTCGCGACGTCAATAAAACGTGCGCATGCCACGAATCACGAGAAGAATTATGCACTCTGTAGGCTACAACACAGCATAACACATGAATTCGAAAACAAGAAATAAAAATAATTATTAATCTTAATTTTGACTTTGTTTACTCTTGAAACAGAACATTTTCGGGGACCCTGAGAAAGTACATCTAGTACTGTCTCAAGCATTCTATAACTTAATTCTGTGTAATATTACTGTGACCAGAGGTTTGGTATAAACCGAACAAGCTCACTGGAAACTAAACAGGAACTTAATTGTTTCTTTATTTGTTCCATACTACTTGCTATGTATTTGTGCTAGTTATTAATGGGCCCGGCATGACCAAGTGGTTAAGGTACTCGACTCGTAACCTGAGAGTCGTGGGTTCGAATCCCGTCACACCAAACATTGCTCGCCCTTTCAGACATGGAGACGTTATAAAGTTATGGTCAATCCCAGTATTCGTTGGTAAATGAGTAGCCTAAGAGTTAGCGGTGGGTGGTAATGACTAGGTGCCTTCCTTCTAGTCTTACACAACTAAATTAGTGACGGCTAGCGCAAATAGCCCGCGTGAAGCTTTGCGCGAAATTCATACCAAACCAATCGTTATTTAGGATATTGACATTTAAAGTCAAAAGTACCAAAATCCTAGATATGTTTAATATGTCCATCTAGGAAAATAATATTTTATATAGGAAAACTTCAGTATGTAAGAAATGAGGTTTCGCATGTCAGAGACCGTGTATTAAATTAACGAAATGATAGTGGTAAGGGTTAACAGCTATGGCTATAGGACCGTCTAAATTATATCTGAAATTACAAATTTAAAATGAATTAAGTTTTAACGCTACCTCAGAAATATTGTTACTGTTATATAATACGATAACAATAGTTAACATGGGAAAATGTGTTTTGCTGAGTGCGTAGGGGTGCATTAAAACGTATGTTTAGAAAGGAGTAATAATTAAAAACGTTTGTGCACAACTGAGATAAGGCGCAGTCTGCGAAAAAATGTAACTTGGGATGGCCAGGTGGTTAGTGTACTCGACTTGCAACATGAGGGTCGTGTGTTAGGATCTCCGTCCCACCAAACATTCTTACCCCTTTCAGCCGTGAGGGCATTATAATGTTACGGTCAATCCACGATGCGTTGGTAAAACAGTAGCCCAAGAGCTGGAAGTGGGTGCTGATTAGTTGCCTTTCTTCTAGTATTTCACTGCTAAATTAGGGATGGCTAGCGCGGACAGCCCTCGTATAGCTTAGCGCGAAATTAAAAAAAAACAGTCGAAAATATAGATATAGCTATGCAAAAGCGCGAGACTTTACATAGAAAAAAACAGTCGAAAATATAGATATAAATCACCCTGGGTTTTGTCATCACGATAAATACTATCATGATGTGACGAGATATATCATCAGCACACACTAATATTTTGCTATTCAATAATTTTAAAGTATATAATAGAAACAATATATATTTGATTTAATTTAGATTGCAGCTTTTTTAACAGTTTATGTTTTTAGCTTGTATTTCAAAATAAATGAACACTTATTTCTTTTATCTTTAATTTTTATGCCTTAAGATTCTTTTTGCATCTGTTTATTTAAACTTAGACTTAAACTATTGTATGGACCAGAAGTATTTCGCTTTCTAAATGTTTGTCCTATCATTCTGAATGGTTAGGAGCGTCTTTAGTTACAATTTAATGACTTCAATATAGTTTAATAATTCCACGAAATATTCGAAGTCTCAATCATTTAACTTTTAAGAAACAAGAAAAAAACAATAAGACAACAATAGGTAGTCAAACAAAGATTTACAAGCATAAAGAATAGTTTTATTGATGGTGGAACATACCACGTACGTTTTCCATGTGCTTATAAATCATTGTTTGACTATCTATTATTATATCAACGTAACTTGCTTTCTTACTCAATAGAACAAGATAAGACCTTATAAAAATTTATTTAACTAAGACGCATTGTTTTCCTTTGTGCGTATATATACACGGGACATGACAAGCAATTTCTAAACAATGCACACACACACACACTTATAAATATATATACTTTCAAGATTTCACAGACATACTTAGCTATAAATCTGAAGCTGAAGAAAGAGTCGTCTTCTATATCTGAGTTATTTATTATAATTTCACCTAATACGTTGTATTTTGTGATTTTGCAGTCTACACATCTTCATCATCAGGTTGTTTCAGAAAAAACAGTCATCTTTAGAATCTGGAGAGTTAGCGTTGCTCTACGAAATAATACGGTATGTTTCTTTTGTTTTCTGTACTATGTATATATTAACTCCGTATATTTGCAATGTAATAATACGTTGTGTTCGTTCTGTCTACGCTGTATAAATAACGTCGTGCAGTAACAACGTAATTATACGGCGTGTTCGTTATGTCTAAACTGTGTATGTAATTCTGATGCTGTAGAGGCCAGGTAATGTTCCTCAAAGGATTTTAAGGAGGTTAGGGATTGAATATATGAGCTACTTGTTACTATTTGTTGTAAGTTCTTGTACCATTAGTAAGCAGGTACCAGAGGATTAGAAGTTCGCTAATGTCACTACCTATTTCAAGGAAGCTGATAAAAAATAGTTCAGTAACTATAGGCCAATTAGTCTTACATCAGTTGTGGAAAGAGTTTTGGAAAGTTTGATAAAAGATGTTTTACAAAGTCATTTAACAAAGTTTATAGATTTATTGGATCGTCGACATGGTTTCACAAAGGGAAATCTTGCCTTACAAATCTTTTGATATTCTTGAAAAGGTTACTACTTATGTAGATGAAGATAAGGATATAGATTTGGTGTATCTGGACTTTCAGAGAGTATTTGGCAAGTTGTTACATAAAAGACCTGTAAAGAACTTATTTATATAGATGTGGGGAATAAGTTGGCAAATTGGATAGAAGAGTGAAAGGATGGAAGAAAGAAGAGGGTTGTTAGAAGTGGAGTTAAATGAAATTGAATTAATGTCACAAGTGGTGTACCTCAAGATTCAATCATAGGACATTTGCTATTTTTGATTTACATCAATTGCACATAGCCAAATAATAGACAATAAGTTACTTAAATTTTGTTGATAATATCAAGGTTTTGAGTGTTGCTAGGTGTGAAGAAGATTCTGCTGCTTTACAAAAGGATTTAGATCATTTAGTGAGTTGGGAAAATAAACGGTAGGTGGGGTTTAATTATGATAAATACAAGACAATATATGTAGGTTATAATTTAAATTATAAGTATACTTTGGATGGGAATAACCTAACCTTAACTGTGTTATAAAAGTTACAACAGTGTTGAAAAAGGATCTTGGTGTAGTAGTTGATCAGTCTCTAAAACCAATCAAATAGAGTGCTGTTGCTAATGGTATGGCAAAGAGAGAATGGCACGTGAAATGAAAGGGTCGTCATACCATGAAAGGTTGAGATCTTTCTAATTCTTTTCTCTTGAAAAACAAAGTCAGTTGAGGGGAACTGACTGAGGTGTTTAATATTGTAAAGGGAATTGATAGTTTTTAGGCATCATCTTTTTTTTCCATATTTAACAGTAAAAATAGTAGGATATTGGACACAAATGTATAGCTTGGCACAACAGGAATCATCTTCAGCTAAGACGGATTTATTTTTTCTAACAGGTTAGTTAGCCAATGGAATGGGTTGTCTTTAAATGTTGTGTAGGCAGTAAATTTAAGTGAGTTTAAGATAAAGCTTGATTTTTATGTGAATTATAACGACTGGCCTTAAGATTTTTTAAAAATCTATTTATCTAATAGTTTCAGTTTAGAGGACAGACCGATCAATATGTCCCTTGTCGTGCCAAAACATTGTTATTTACGATGTAATAAAACTACTGCCTGTACTATGTACGTAGTGCCATGTATCCACAACGTAATAATATGGTATATTCGTATTGTTTGCACTGTGTAAGTAATGTTGTACATTTACAAGGTAATAATAAGGCATGTTCCTTTTTTCAGACTTACAACGTGATAATAAGGTACCTTTATTCTTTCTGCGGTGTGCATGTAACATCGTGTATTTACTGTGTAATATAATAATACGGTATGTTCATTCCATCTACACTATGTAAGTAATGTCGTGCATTTACAACGTAATAATGCATTCGTTTTGTCTGCACTGCGTATTTAATGCCGCATATTTACAATTTAATAATACGGTATGCTTGTTCCGTCTGTAATGCGTGTTTAACGTTCTGAATTTACAACGTATGATACAGTGCGTTTGTTCTGTCTGTATTTGGTGTATAATTCTGTGCATTTTGAACGTAATAATAAGGTATGCTCGTTCTGCCTACATTATGTATGAAATATAGCGTATTTATACAAATACTTATATTGCTTATTTGATGAAGAGATTTTAAAAATCTGCTGTACTTTTTATAATTTTTAAAATGTTGAGTGTATTTGAGTTTTGTGTTTAGATTGTTTGTTTTTTCTTAATGTAAATGAGAAATAATGAAGCTTGAGTATGTTGTGTATTTCAGTACATGAAAAATAACATAATATGAAGAAAAACCACAAAGAACTGTTGTTTAAATATTGCAAAATCTAGAGCGCATGCGTGGCTGGTTAATGGCGATGTTAAAGATTGCTATAAGAGACGAAAAATGATGGACTTCGGAACAGTACCACTAGCTTTATTGTTCGCATACGAAACACGTGCAATTTGGGATCAAATTACTCTCTTGAAAATTTTAAATGGAAAAGTTAAAATGTAAAAGGAGAAAGCACGCATAATTTTGAGAAAACATAACTCAACTTCAACAGTGCATTCCTTGAAAGTTAAACATGAAGTACCCATTAAAACTCGGGGTGAGTAACAAGTAAGAAATAAACAACTCTCGCTCTAAACCACTCGTATTAGAATCAAAGTGTTAGTCTAAAATTGTTAATTGTGCCACTTATGTGCACATGATGAACACACTCTTCTAGTAAAAATTTGGGTATGTGTTTACAAGATATATTTCGATTGATAAGTAATTTTCGTTTGGTGAAGGAGCTAGTGGATTATCTGAGTTTTGCCTACCTCGAGTATTAAAACCCAGTCTTTATTAACGTTATAAGTTTTTCAGTCTAATACCTAACTCCGGGGCCCGGCATGGCCTAGCGTGTTAAGGCGTGCGCTTCGTAATCTGAGGGTCGCAGGTTCGCGCCCCAGTCGCGCCAAACATGCTCGCCCTCCCAGCCGGGGGGGGGGCGTTATAATGTGACGGTCAATCCCACTATTCGTTGGTAAAATAGTAGCCCAAGAGTTGGCGGTGGGTGGTGATGACTAGCTGCCTTCCCTCTAGTCTTACACTGCTAAATTAGGGACGGCTAGCACAGATAGCCCTCGAGTAGCTTTGTGCGAAATTTCAAAAACCAAACCAAACCTAACTCAGTGGGGGGGAGGGTGTAAGTATTTAAGAATCAGAAATATTAAGGCCTTTTCATTATTTCTCAAATTATTAATATATTTATCACCTATGGCCAGATAGTTTTTTTTCTGTGTTTGATGGACTGGCATGGTCAGGTGGTTAGGGCGCTAGACTCGCAACATGAGGGTCGTGGTTTCGAATTCCCGTTACATCAAACATTCTCGCCCTTTCAACCGTGGAGGCGTTATAAGTGATGGTCAATCCCACTATTTGCGGGTAAAAGAGTAACCTAAGAGTTGGCGGTGGGGTTGAATAGCTGCTTTTCCTCTAGTTTTGTACTGCTAAATTAGGGACGGCAAGCGCAGATGGCCCTAGTATAGCTTTGCGCAAATTTCAAAACAAACAGACAATCTATGTTTGGTATAAAATAGAGAAATGAGCTATATGTTTTTCTGTCATTAAGCTTGCACATGAGCTAAAAATAAACAAAGAAACAATAAACTAACCTCTGTAGTTAACACAATTTTTACAAACACATACGTTTCTACTTTCGTTATGGAGGCCTGTTATGGACAGCTCAAGTGTTTTTTATATATATATTTGGAAGCTATTCCCGGTTCATTTGTTTGTTTGTTTTTTATTCACAAATCTGATAAACGCATTTGTGGTAACGTTAAGTAATTTTACAACAAAAAGTATAATTTTTGTTTTTTTTAAATTAGGTAAGAAAGGTTTGTTACTGATTAACGTTTTTTTTTCTTTCATGTAACTTTCAATGTGTCATTTATTTCATAAATGTTATTCGACAACCACATATATTCCTTTCAAACAGTGTTATTTATATCTCCAGAAACATTCAGAATACACAAGCTGTATGTTTTATCTTCGATTATTTCAAGGTAAGAAACTGTAAGTATTATGTTGTTTTTTATTGGAAATTAACTTGACGAAATTTAGCACCTAGTAACAGAAGTTGTTGTTTTTGTCTGGCTATTCATGAGAATGGATATGACTTTGAACTGCAGTTTTCAACCGATTATTGAAATGGAATTTGTTACCCACCGTCAGAAGATGTATCTCCTATCACGTCACAAATCGAAAGAAGATAATTCACGTTATCTTAAAATATTGCGACATTATGAAAATATTCTTCAAAGCATTTTTATTCAGTTATTAAAAAAATCATGTAACAAAGTTACAGGATTTATTGGACGGAATTTGCTTCAATTTATATATTTATATTAATATTGACAAGTTAGTGTGGTACTGATATTATTGTCACATCTATGCAGTTATCAAGAGTTGGATAAAAAAAAAGGAGTACTTATATAAATAGTTACATATCTGTTTGTTTTGTACGTTGGAATATTAAGAAGATCAATCCACATTTTATGCTGAACTAGTGTTTGTTTTGCACACTTAGCATATATATATCTGAGACAAAATTATCTCGTTACACGTACAGTGAAGACTAACTACCCCTGGTGTTCGGCAGCTCAGTAATGGCACAGATGAAACATAAATAGTAAAAACCGTACAAAAAACACAAACAAACTGACGCAGTGTTTCTATAAAATTAGGCTTTAACTTTTTCATGTATTCTCTAGAAGTCTCGTAGTTATGGCGAGGATGGATTTTCTTTTCTCTCTCTAATGATTTCACTTGACATAAAGTACATTTTTTTCCGAGCCATTTATTTCAACTCAAGTTTCTTCTATTTTCTCACCTATGTAGAAGCAGTTATTGACGAAGGGTATGATCATTCTAAGAGAGGATATCAGGCAAAACATTGTGGGTGAGAATATGCTATGGTCTTTTTTTCTCTTTGACTAAAGTAAAAATTCTCACGTTGATACATTAAAAATAAAAACTCACAAATAGCACTTATATTCTCATTCACAGTAAAATAATTCTAACGGTATTTCCTTTTTCATTTTAGAATTATATTAGTAGTACGTGATCTTTGAATGCAGTTTCATAGAAAGAAGCATGAAGCTAAATCAGTTTCAAATTAAACTGTTATCAAGTGTTATCATAGAGAAATCCAACACATTAAACGTTGTCTGAGTTCCTGTTACAACTAGCTAGGAGTATGTTTTGAATACAGTGTTAAAGTTCTGACTAACACGTGATATTCTCAACATGTTATAATAGGAGGAAATTTACTGAAGCTCATGGAAGAAACCTGGGAAGATTTTTTTAATAAAATTCTTCCTCTGCTGGACGCCTGCATGGTCCACGTAAAGGTATTATTATCAAGTAATGACATTATTGTGGTAGTTGTTATGTGAAATTTAGAACAGAATTTCTATGGTGCCAGTTATATTTTAAATAATTATATAGAAATCAAAAGTAAACCTTTCTCGTGCTAATTGTTATGCTAATTTATTACTTAAAAATCGGAAAAAAATCCATGTGTTATTACTGTTACACTAATTTACTACATAGATGTTAGAAGTAACCCTGCCAGTGCTATTTTTGCTGCTAATTGAACTCGTATAGTGTTAATATTATACTAGATTGTTACATATTAGTCAAAAATAAAAACCTTATTTTGATGTTGTCATCTTAGTTCATAATATATAAATCATAAATATACCGTTATTTAGTTACTGTTATGTTATGTTAGTTTATTAAATAGAAGTCAATACTAGAATCTTATACAGTTTCTATTAAATACATTATTAGGTAAAATTTAACAATAAACTTTTATGGTACCAGTGCTATCTAGTTTATTACTATTACATAGTTATCAGAACTAAGCCCACATTTTGTTATTGTTACCTTATCTAGTTCTGTAATTATCAAAAGTAGGCCTAAATTTTGCTAACGTTATACTTGCTTATTACATATTTATCAGATTTAAACCCCTTTCTTTTTGCTTCTTTTATATTATTTGAATATATATTTTTCACAAGTAAACCCTTTTTCTGATACTGTTATTATACGTTTATCAGAAGTTTATTTTCTATTGTTATGCTAACTTATTATATAGAACTCAGACACAAAAGTAATCCCATATTTTGCCACTGTTAAACTAGTTCATCATACAGACAAAATAATAAACGTCAATATCTAGCAGCATTAATATAAGTGGTGTTGCCGAATTCTGTTTGTTTCACGTTGAAGTCAGTTTTGAGATGTCAAACATTCGCAAGTTCCCATGCTCAACTCAGTTGTAACACAGTTTTAGACGGAGATAGCACTGTTACACGTCATTGAAGCATGGTATATTGTCCTTGATGTATTCTTATATCTCATGAGCTTGTTATTTTATGGCCTCTCGATAAGTCAGTACTAAAATCCAAGATTCGATTCCCCAACTGGACATGGCTCTTGGTAATATCATTTCATACGAGTCGACCGCCACCTAGTGGCAGATGTCGTTTTTTTTCCTAAACCGGATATTTCCAAATTATTCTTCTCTTGCGTATCATATCCTCAAAATGGAAGAAATGTTTCGTTCGCATCATACATTTAAATATACAACAAAGTTCCCTATATGGGCGACCTCTGTTGAACATTAGGACTAACTTCTTCTTTCTGTATATACTTTGACTGTTGTCCTAAACACAGAAGTCAGACGTAAATCCATACCTTACTACCATTATTGTTGTTTGTCATACGCAAGCCTTAAGTAACCCTTCAAGTTGCTAAACACTGAACTTATAACTATGATCCTACCACTGTACTTGTTCATTGCATACAAGTCCTTTGTCTCCACTGTTATAGTGTTCTTGTTCATCGTATACAAGTTGTGTCTTCACTGTTATAGTATACTTGTTCATTGTATACAAGTCATTGTGTTTCCACTGTTATAGTGTTCTTGTTCATTGTATACAAATCATTGTGTCTCCACTGTTATAGTATTCTTGTTCATTGTATACAAGTTCTTGTGTCTCCACTGTTAGAGTATACGTGTTCATTGTATACAAATCCTTGTGTCTCCACTGTTATAGTATTCTTGTTCATTGTATACAAGTTCTTGTGTCTCAACTGTAATAGTATTCTTTTTCATTGTATACAAATCCTTGTGTCTCCACTGTTATACTATTCTTGTTCATTGTATACAAGTTCTTGTGTCTCCACTGTTATAGTATTTTTGTTCATTGAATACAAGTCCTTGTGTGTCCACTGTTATAGTATTCTTGTTCATTGTATACAAGTTCTTGTGTCTCCACTATTATAGTATTTTTGTTCATTGTATACAAGTCCTTGTGTCTCCACTGTTATAGTATTCTTGTTCATTGTATACAAGCTCTTGTGCCTCCATTGTTACAGTATACTTGATAGAATGAATTCAGGGTCTTTCAGTGAGACAGTGAGAGGGGTCGAATTTACAACGCTTGAATCAGGGGTTCGTGCGGTGGACACAGTGGATATCTTGATGTGAATTTGCTGTAAGAAAAAGACTGATACATTGTTAATGCCGTTAAAGTTATTCGTTGTATATAATTCAGAGGTAATGATACATAGTTAGTGAACAACTGTCTGAAGCTACTCCCTTCAGGCTTTCGTGTTCCCTAGGTATAAATAATCGTACCCTTGCCATACAGAAACATTTGTGTTTTTAAATACGAAAATTAAGCTATCTGTTAAAGAGAGTTTACCCAGATATATGCAAGTTAAATAACACATTTTGAAACTGAATGGAAAAGTTATATACCTTTTAATGAAAAGGTTAATTTTCTTTTAACTGAAAAACTTATTTACTGTTTTAAAATCAAGATAGTTATTTACCTATGCTAAAAGAAAAATGTATCGAAGGATTTATTTGTTATTTATTTACCATCATTTTCTTTTACGGAAGAGTTATTTATGTGTTAAACCATCACAATTCTACATCACAGACTAGGGAGCATGTAACAATCAGGCAAACGGCTCTTATCTCCTTCCGAGACCTGGTGGTTTTAAAGCTTGATACTGCAGGTATGGAATATTCGTCTTTGTTTCCTTTGTATATGAATTCATGTGACACATAATCTTCGTAGACACTGGTACCAGTTATTTTGTAAGGATTTGTCTGATGACGTCACTGTATTCTCTCTAACAATGTTGTTCTTTGACATCTTATCCATCTTGTTTTGAAAAATATTCTGCTGGTGTTATTCCAGATATTAGAAAGTTTCAGATATTCTACTACGAATAGCAACAGATGTTCTATTACTGCAGCATTACATACACTCTTTAAAAAGAATCCAGCATGGCAAGGTGGTCAAGGCACTCGACTCGTAATCCGAGGGTTGCGGGTCCGAATCCCTGTCACACCACACACGCTCTCCCTCAGCCATGGGGGCGTTGTAACATAACGGCCAATCCCACTATTCGTTGGTAAAAGAGCAGCCCAACAGTTGGTGGTGGGAGGTGATGACCAGCTGCCTTCCCTCTAGTCTTACACTGCAAAAATTAATGACGGCTGGCGTGCATAATCTTCGTGTAGCTTTGCGCGAAATTCAAAACAAACCAAACTCTTTGAAAAATATCATTTGTTAATAAATATTTTTCCTAATCACGCAGTTCTAAAATTAAGAGTTTGAAGGTGTTGTTATACACACACATAAAATTCAAGATTATCCAGTTCCTACTCGTAACGAGCAAGGACTGTTTTATAACAGGTAGCGTTCAACAGTAAGCCATATTTATAGTGACACCATTCACTAGTGTAACAGTATTTTGTATCATGTACGAGTTGTTTTTATTTATTTTAAAAGAAAGCCCTAATTTTAGCCTTATAACTCTATAGACTTATAGGCCCGGCCTGACCAGGTGGCTAGAGTGCTCGATTCATAATCTGAAGATCGCGAGTTCGAATCCCCATCACACTAAACTTACTCGCCCTTTCAGCCGTGGGGGCGTTATAAAGTGACGGTAAATGCTACTATTCATTGGTAAAAGAGTAGCCCGAGAATTGGCGGTAAATGATGATGACTAGCTGCCTTCCCTCTAGTCTTGCACAACTAAAGTATGAACGGCTAGCGCAGATAGCTCTCGTATAGCTTTACGCGAAATTTAGAAACAAACAAACCATAGACTTACTGCTGTCCTACCGAGAAACAGAAATAGGGAATCTTCCGTACAGTTTTATATTTGTATATCATCAAAATGATTTAATCGTCTGCACCCTTGGTGCGGGAAGTAGTTGTGTTTTAAAGCATTGAACTACATTATACTTCTTGGGAGCGCTGTATATTAACAACTCGTGCAACATAAGATCAAAGTATATAGAAAAATAATGTGTTTCTAAATTAAGCAATAATATTTATAAACTTTCTACAACAAATTATCAAAGCACGTTACGTACACGGATAAGAATTAAAAATTACCCTGTAATTAAAGTAGCTAATTGAATATAGCGGTCTAACTAGGAGCATCCATTGTCATAAAACAAAAACGTATGTTAACCAGAATGTATTGCTTCATCAGTTCGGTATCATTGTTGTAATTGATATTTTGACTGTCATCCCAAAAATATTTCACGAATTTCGGCCAGTTTAGAAGACTTGGGTTAGGCCTGGATCCATATACTAAGTTAACAATGCAAAATAATCCTCAAAATAAAAAAAGTATAATAAATTAGTTACATGCAATAAAAATAAGTCTCTTGTATACAGCAAGCATTTTAATCAGTATTGTTAACGAAACTGACGTTCAAGTTCGTTTGTAATTGAACACAAAGCCACACAATGGGCTGTCTGTGCTCTGCCCACCGCGGATATCGAAACCTGGTTTTTAACGTTGTAAGTCCACACACATACCGCTATGCAACTGAAGAGGCATTTTTATTAAAGAAATAATATAATAATTACATAAAAATAGTTTGTTTCATGCTCCATTACTAATTTCTTTTCATTAACTTCCGTAGTACTATTAAAATGAAGAATGATCTAGTTTTATGAAATGTGTTTTAAATTAGAGTAAAATAAGTTATACTGTGAAATGATGTTTGTACTCTTAAAAGGTTTTTGTCGTTCTTTGCTGCCCTTTTACTAATACACTGCTGGCCAGAATCTTAAGACCAATGAACATAAAGAAAAAATATGCATCTTGCGTTGTCAGACTCAACCACTTATTTGAGTAGAGCTTCGAAAGATGAAAAATAAGAAAAGGGAAATTAAAACTTTTGTAGCATTTAATAGGGAAAATGTGAACACTATGAAATAAGCCTAAATACTAGCTGATCAAAAGTTTAAGACCATACCAAAAAGAAGTCCTAAACAGGGTAGGAAATGCCCAACAAGAGGTCTCAGCAGTGAGTTGCACAGCCGTCACTGCGAATAACTGCAAACATTCGCGTTGGCATGGTCGATATAAGCGTTTGCAGAAGGCTGGCTCGAATGTTATTCCAAGTGGTGAAGATGGCTTCACGAAGATAATGCACTGTTTGGAATTAACGTCCATTTCTATAGACTTTCCTTGCCATCCACCCCCAAACATTTTCAATGTGGTTCAGTTCGGGCGAACACGCTGGATGGTCCAAAAGAATCACGTTATTCGCCATGAAAAAGTTCTTTGTTCTGCGATCAATGTGGATTGCAGCGTTGTCTTGCTGAAAGATCCAGTCATTTCCACACAAGCGAGGGCCTTCAGTCAATAAGGATGCTCTCTCCAACATGCCAATGTAGCCAGCTGCTGTTTGACGCCCCTGTATAACCTGAAGCTGCATTGTTCCATGGAAGGAGAAAGCACCCCAGATCATGATGGAACCTCCTCCACTGTGTCGTGTAGAAAATGTCTCCGGTGGGATATCCTTATTCTGTCACTAACGTTGGAAGCCATCTGGACCATCCAGATTAATTTTTTTCTCATCAGGGAACAAAACCTTCGTCCACTTTTTTACGTCTCATGGTTGGTACTTCTCAGCAAAGTTTAACCGAGCTATTTCGTGGTGTGGAAGGAAACGTGGCATTTGAAGATGTTTACGGTGTTTAAAGCCTTTCTCTCGTAGATGCCGTCTTATTGTTCTTGAGCTGCATTCTGCGTCCGTAAGGGCCTTAATCTGGTTCGACGATCGGCTGGTGTCTTGCCGGACAACCTGTCGAATCCTGCTGCTCAATGCCGGCGAAATTTTCTTTGGCAGACCACTTAAAATTCTCGTTCCGTATCCCTCATGGTCTTTTAAGAAACTTGCAACAGCATTTTTACTACACCCAATCTCACCAGCGATGGCACGTTGAGAGAGACCTTATATATGTAAAAACGGCTCGTTTGGGTTGAGAAACTATTTTACGTAGAGGAGCGAACAACGTTTCGACCTTCTTCGGTCATCGTCAGGTTCACAAAGAAAGAAAGAGGTAACTGACCGGAAGCTCACCACATGTTTGAAAGGGGTTGTGTAACTGAGTGTGGGAATGCAGAGGGCGGTGTTAGATGTTTGAATATATATTTTTTTATTATTTATTATATTATTTTTAATATAGGTATAAAGGTGCTCCTTTGTATTGGTTTATTTTGGATTTAAGTTGTTGTATAAGTAAGGCTTCTTTAATTTTGCGTTTGTTTATGTTTGTTTCTTTATTTAGTATTTGAGTGTTTTCTATGGTTATGTTGTGTTTATTTGACTTGCAGTGTTCGAAAACGTGTGAAGGTGACTTTTTATGTTCTTTGAATCTGGTTTCTATTTTTCTACTTGTTTCTCCAATAAAGAAGTCGTGGCAATTATCACATTGTATTTTATAAATAATGTTGGTGTGGTGTTTGTCAGTGTAGTTTTTACATAATATAGACCTCAGTTTTGTGGCTGGTTTTTGAATAAATTTGGTATTAACTGAAATGTCATATTTTGTAACTAGTTTTTGCCAGATGTTGGTTATTTTTCTGCTGATGTGGGAAATATATGGTATGTAACAGTATATGGTTTCGTAATTTTTTTATTTGTGAGATATATTTACTTTTGTTGGTTGATTTTGCTTTCTGTCTAGGTGTGTGCATATAATGTTTTCTACGGTTTGTGAAGGAAACTTATTGATGTTGATGAAGTATTGTTTTATTTTGCCTAATTCATCGTTAATTTTATCTGGTGAGCATAGTTTTATGGCTGTGTTTATTTAGTTTCTTAGTATGTTGAGCTTTTGTTTTGTTTCATGTGCTGAGTCCCAAGAAAAGAAAAGTCCAGTATGGATGATTTTTCGGTGGATTTCTGTTTTAAATTGTGTGTCGGTTCTTGTAATTTTAAGGTTAAGCAATGATATTCGATTGCTTTCTTCCTGTTCACTTGTGAAGTTAATGTTGGGATGTATAGAGCTTATGTAATTGAAAAATTAAGTGTGTGTTCTGTAGACGTAAATCCCACAATCGTGTCATCTACATATCTGTACCAGTATAGTGGTGGGTGTAATGCTGTGTTAATTGCTTGTATTTCAACTTGTGTCATAAAAATATTGGCTAGAACTGGTGATACTTGGTTGCCCATGCTTCGGCCATTTGTTTGTATATAGTTGTGGTTGTTGAACGTGAAGTTTGTCTTCATCGTAGTGAATTGTACGAGGATTGCTAATTGGCTGCTGGGAATGTCTATAGATGGGTTAAGGTCTCGGATATAGGGTTTTAAGGCTATCTTGCAGGCTTCAGTAGTTGGAACTTCTGTAAAGAGCGATATAACATCGAAACTGACCATTAAGGCTTTATGATCAAGTTGATTTGGATTAGACATCGAATTAAAAGAGTCTTTGATGAATGAGCTGGCTGATGTTACATATTTGGAGAATGCCCATGCTATGTATTTACCAAGATTGTAATTAAACGATTCATATGTGAACCCTATTGGTCGTAATGGACAATCTGGTTTAAGAGGTTTGGGGATGCCGTATATTTGTGGTGTGCGTGAGTCGGTTTTACGTAGGTAGGAATAAAGTGTTTGTGAAATTGTGTTGGCTTTTTTTCATTTTTAATAGTATTTTGTTTAGTTGCGTTTCGTGTGTCTTTGTTAGATTTGTGTGTGTTGGTTTAAATTTGTGAGTGTCTGATAGGATGTTCGTCATTTTTTGGATGTCTTCATTCGTGTTCATTATGACTATAGCGTTACCTTTATCTGCTTTTAGAATCTTATTGTTTTTGTCTTGTTTTAGGTTTTTAATGGAATTAATGTCTCTTTTTGTAAGATTGTTTTTCAGCTTTCTGTTTTGTGAAATTATGTTGATGGTTTTGTGAAAAAATTCTTTGAAAAAATCGTTTAAGATGTTGTTTTCAGATGTTTCTGGAAAATATAAATTTTTAGTTTTTCTTGGGAAGTTTGGCTGCTGGATGTCAATAAAGTTGTTTTCTTTCTGTTGGTTGTTTTCGGTTGTTTTCTTGTTTTTGTTTTCTGTAGAAAGTATTACAAGTCTCCTGGCTAGATCTTCTAAACATGTTTTGATTTCTAAGGTTGGAATGTATCTTGGTGCTATTGCAAAGTTGAGTCCTTTGTTAAGTAGATGTATCTCATCTGTGTTTAATTGTTGGTCGCATCTGTTAATTATGAGGTTAGTCAACGGTTTGTCGTGTTGTCTTTTCTGTTGTTTGCATCTTAGTTTTTCTAGTTTTTTGTTGTGGCAGATCTTTTTGTCTCTATCATCCCTAGTGTTGATTTGGTTTATGTTTCGTTGTATAAGTCTGTAAATTTCTGGTTTAATGCAACATACCAGTTGATGGTCTAGGTTCATTTTTTGTTTTTGTAAGTCATGTAGTTCTTTGTGTTTCGTGTTCAAAATGGTTTTAAGTAGTGTTTTCTGTAAATTTTGGTTAATGTTTGTGTATTTATCAAAAATTATATCCGCCACTTACATCATCAGTTCTAGCCAATATTTTTATGACACAAGTTGAAACACAAGCAATTAACACAGCATTACATCCATCACTATACTGGTACAGATATGTTGATGACACGGTTGTGGGATTCAGATCTACAGAACACACACTTAATTTTTTCAATCACATAAACTCTATACATCCCAACATTAACTTCACATGTGAACAGGAAGAAAGCAATCAAATATCATTTCTTAACCTCAAAATTACAAGAACCGATACACAATTTAAAACAGAAATCCATCGAAAAATCACCCATACTGGACTATACATTCCTTGGGATTCAGCACTTGAAACAAAACAAAAGCTCAACATACTAAGAAACCAAATAAACACAGCCATAAAACTATGCACACCAGATAAAATTAACGATGAATTAGGCAAAATAAAACAATACTTCATCAACATCAATAAGTTTCCTTCACAAACCGTAGAAAACATTATATGCACACACCTAGACAGAAAGCAAAATCAACCAACAAAAGTAAATATATCTCACAAGTAAAAAAATCACGAAACCATATACTGCTGCATACCATATATTCCCGACATCAGCAGAAAAATAACCAACATTTGGCAAAAACTAGTTACAAAATATGACATTCCAGTTAATACCAAATTTATTCAGAAACCAGGCACTGAGGTCTTTTCAATGTAAAAACTACACTGACAAACACCACACCAACATTATTTATGAAATCCAATGTGATAATTGCCCCGACTTTTATATTGGAGAAACAAGTAGAAAAATGGAAACCAGATTCAAAGAACATAAAAGTCAACTTCACACGTTTTCGAACACTGCAAGTCAAATAAACACAACATAGCCATAGAAAACACTCAGATACTAAATAAAGAAACAAACATAAACAAACGCAAAATTAAAGAAGCCTTACTTATACAACAACTTAATCCCAAAATAAACCAATACAAAGGAACATCTTTATACCTATATTAAAAATAATATAATAAATAATAAAAAATTATATATTCAAACATCTAACACCGCCTTCTGCATTCCGACACTCATTACACAACCCCTTTCAAACATGTGGTCAGCTTCCGGTCAGTTACCTCTTTCTTTCTTTGTGAACCTGACGATGACCGAAGAAAGTCGAAACGTTGTTCGCTCCTCTACGTAAAATATTTTCTCAACCCAAACGAACCGTTTTCCATATATATTTTTTCTCTACAAGTGGGTTTTCTCGACATCACTGAAAGAGACCTTGCTTTCTCAGCTCGACAATTCTGCCACGTTCAAAGTCTGTCAATTTTTTAGCCTTTGCCATGTTTTTACCCAATGTAACACAGGAGATGTCAGTGGGAGATGTTGAAAACGCTAATGCTTGAACACAAATGACTAAATTTCGTTACGTGTTTACCGATTAACTCTTCGTTTTAGTATGGTCTTAAACTTTTGACCAGCTAATATTTAGGCTAATTTCATAGTTTTCACATCTTCCCTATTAAATGCTAAAAAAGATTTTTATTTTTATTTTCCCTTTTCTTATTTTCATCTTTCGAAACTCTACTCAAGTAAGTGGTTGAGTCTAACATCGCAAAATGCATATTTTTTCTTTATGTTCATTGGCCTTAATATTTTGGCCAGCAGTGTATGTTTGAATATTGCATGTTCATTTGACAATGATGATAAATTACAGATTCTAACTTCTGGTGTAAGCGACACCTTTAGTGCACCTTTATTTACATGGAAGAAACATTATACCACTAGGGTTCGTTGAAGCGCTTTCTTAATTTGTAGAATGTTTGTAAAACTACTCAGTAGCATGCAATTGTGAACATACGTCACGAACACAAGAAATAAATTCGAGGCGTTAATCTACATTTAACTACACAGATACACTCTCAAGAGAAATTTCGAGGTTTTTCTACCTGCAGTGTGTTATTTGTTGTTTCAAGCAGAGATGTATTCATCTTTAAAGATATAAATAACGTTGTCGTATTATTACCGTAAACTGCTCATAAATCAGAAATATATAAGTCTCGTAAAGTGTAAATACAATTAAAGATTTTATAGTGGTACGAAGAGCTGTTTTCATAATTTCTTTAAAACATTAAGTTAAACTTCAATTTCCTTACCTTGGAAAATCTGGTTTAGTTACCAGCAGTCACGGTGGCAATAAGTGATAACAATATAAATTAAAATCTACAAAACTTATTATTAGTTTAAGGAATTCCTAGCGTAAAAGAACAACAAATTTTGTAGGTTCTACTTCAAACCGACATTTTAAAAACACTTCTACAGAATAATAATTTTATGTATTTAGTAACAAATTAATATAGACTATATAGAATGTAGACAAATATATTTTATTAAGTTTTCGTTTCCCCGCTAAATTATATGGAAATTTTTTAAACTTTTAATACTGACTAAATAATATTCTATGATGGAACTCGGTGTGAATACGTTTAGAGATGAACCAGATAAGTAGATTAGCAGTGTTCAAGTGCATACAGGATTTCAAAACGTTATGGGCCCAGCATGGCCAGGTGGTTAAGACACTCGACTCGTAATCCAAGGGTTGCGAATTCGAATCTTCGTCACACCAAACATGCTCGCCCTTTCAGCCTTCTGGACGTTATAACGTGACGGTCAATCCCACTATTCGTTGGCAAAAGAGTAGCCCAAGAGTTAGTGGTGGGTGATGATGACTAGCTGCTTTCCTTGTAGTCTTACACTGCTAAATTAAGGACGGTTAGCAAGATAACCCTTGTATAGTTTTGCGCGAAATTCGAAAACAAACAAACAAACAAATTATACTAGAAAAAATAATAACAACAAAAACTATTGTTAGTCATAGATTAACTCCTCGGCATTTAGCAATAAAACATCTGCACTTCTGTACGACATGGATATCAAAAGATCTTAAATGAAAATATTTCAGGGGCTATGACAGTTCTTTTTGGAGGGAGTGGGTAGCAAACAGCATGCTCCTAACTACACTTTAATACTTCCTGTCGAGAGGCATGTAGAAACATAGAGTGGTTTCAAAATGAAATCAGAACCAGACTTGAGCCTAACGTTTTGGCGTGCTGGATTGTGAGTCTAAGAGTCAAGGGTTCGCATCCTATTGCCGGAAAAAATCTTCCCGGCACTCTTGGATCATGGTTACGTGATGAAAGTGACAGTTACTTGTGAGTTAGGTGTATATATGTGTCGAAATTTGTAGTGAAACATTTTTCTCTCTAATCTATTAGTCCAAACTTCCAAAGGAAAGAAACAAAATAATATTTTAATGTTTTCAAATGGCCAGCTCAAAGCAGAGATTAGCCCTGTAAACGGAGGCGAACTGGCCATAACTGCGACTGGTCCGATCAGCGAACTGAGCCAAAAATTTTAACTGTAAGTCGGTTTATGTTAGTTTTTATAACTTAAAAAACAGGGCGAAACAAAAATAAGTTAAACAATAAACGCTGCACTAATTGAAAATATCTCAGGGTACAAACTATCATGTGGGATTATAAAATGTGTCCTAGGTTTTGGAAGTGAGTGAAGAATAGGACACACATTGTGGTGGGAATACATCGTTATTTATTCTTAGCCTCCATTCGCCAACCTCACATAAGAAATAAACGAGTAGCAGTAGATATAGAAATAGAAATTATGAGAGCGAGATGTGGGTGCTTAAGCCGACAACGTCCCAGACAGTTATGGGAAGGTGGCTTCTCTCCAAAGTAAAGAAGAAACAAATTAATTGAAATAAAAATAAGAAAAATAATATTACTATATATTAGTAATCAATAAGTGAAAATGTACATAAATTGCAGAACTTGTTTTCAAACATTTTGCACTCGTTACGTAGAGTATTATAATTCTCAAATTTTGTGTTCTGAATAAAATTATTAATTCACTTCAATTCAGTCCTGAACTTGCCCCAAGAAGATAGGGCTGGTCCAGGGACCAAGGCTAAACTGGAAAGCCGCTCCGCTGCCCCTGTATGTAAAACAGTAATGGGACTATTTGGAGTGAGTAATTCGAAAGGACATATCACAATATCTTATTTGTCATACAAATTATAGAGCTACAATAATGTAAACCGCACCCAAAGTTCTGGGCCGTGGATGCGTGAGAGTGACAGTCAAATCCCACTATTAGGTCTGTCAAGAGTTAATGGTAGGTGGTAGCCCGGCATGGCCAAGTGGTTAAGTCGTTCGACCCGTAATCTGAGGGGCGCGGGTTCGAATCCACGTCACACCAAACATGCTCGCTCCTTCAGTCGTGGAGGCGTTATAAGGTGATGGTCAATCCCCTTGTTCGTTAGTAAAAGAGTAGCCCAAGAGTGGTGGTGGATGGTGATGACTAGCTGCCTTCCCTCTTGTCTTGCAGTGCTAAATTAGGGACCGCTAGCGAGACAGCCCTCGTATAGTTTTGCTCGAAAGTCAGAAACAAGCAAACAAACAAGCCTTCTCTCTAGTCAATCACTAGGACAACTGGCGCAGATAGCTTTATAGTAGTGCCTCTAGTAGCGATAATTAGCCTATAGGTTTATAACGCTAATAACGGAGTTTCAATACCCGTCTGAACAGAGCACGAATTGCCTATTCTGGACTTTGCGCTTAACAACCAACAAATAAAAATCCTCGTGTAGTTTTGTACGAAATTTAATTACGAGCAGTTTGAAGGTGTATTTTAACACGTATGATCACACGAGTTTATTTTCTAAAAGTGAAGAGTGTTTATTTGGCCCATGTTGTAGTACGACATGAAACAAATATGTAATAAGAAATTAGACATATGAATCCTTGCATGTGTCAACACTTTGTAGTTGGAACTTTTAGGTTCCTCCCGTAAAGAGAAGTTAAAATTTTACAGAGTTAATAAACAGTAATTCATTCTAATATAAATTAGTCATAATATTAAAAAGGTAAAATTACTGCGGAAGAAGCGACCTTTTACCGACCTCTGAACTGCCACTTCCGCTATCAGAAGAAAGTTGTTTATACATTGTGTGATATTTATTGATCTGAAGTAACTTCAAACGATTCGATTATTCATAGTGTCAGGTTTAGTTAGCTATGAATAAACATACGCTTTCCTACCAAAGCTGTTCTTATCTGATATTAGTTAGTTAGAAATATTATTAGATACTCTAAGTTGACACACTCAGATTCATTGCTCATGAACGATACATCTATATGTTTTCAGGTGCTATCTCCTCAGCGACGGATGTTATCCCACATGGAATAAAACACATGCTTTTAATATTACAAGTAAGAGTTTTATAATCTATGTAGTGTAAACTCGCAATACTTTATTTCAGTTTTCTACAAAATATGTACGTTCTTATTAGCTAAGGTGTTGCATTTTTGTTAGTAGATTAAAATAAACCACAAAGAAATGATGATAGATTACTACAGGGTGTTCGGAAAGTCACTGTGCACTTATATATTTATTAACAGACATGTTTCAATATAGAATACAGGAGGTAAATATGAATGACAATTACAAACAATGTTGAAAGTGACCCCCGTTGGTATCAGTACAGGCTTGGATCCTTCTTATTTTGTTTCTAAACACCGCTATCAGTTGCTGGCTTGAAATAGACTGAATAAAATATGATTACAAAACTGCACAGTGACTTTCCGAACACCCTGTAGTATAAAATGTATTGCATTTCTAGTTGTTTGGGAAACTCAACACGGAAATAACACCAGATATTAATTATTTATTACCAAATACGTTAATTGATGTGTGTGTGTTTTTCTCATAGCAAAGCCACAGGAGGCTATCTGCTGAGCCCATCGCGGGGAATCGAACCCCTGATTTTACCCTTGTAAATCTGTATACTTACCACTGTACTAGCGGGGGAATCGTTTAGTGGTAAATATACTGCTTTAAAAAATCAAAGGAACAAATACGTGTTTTAGTATATTTTTGTCATATGAAAAACATCCGCTCGTCTACAAGTGTATTTTTTAAGCTTGCGAATGAAGTTTGAAGCAACTCAAACGAAACTCACCTCACTCAAGGAGAATCCAACTCAAGGTACCCTGTATAAGGCTGTTACCTGAAACTATGCGTTTCTCATACTTCTCGAAACAAAGACCAACATGGATCTTTTGCGGCTCGTTTTATCAGTGTGTGCCTTGTGTTTTGACAGTTTATTTTATTGTTGAAGTTTTTAAGAAGCTCTAACTCCCTAGTTGTTCATTCTGTGTTTCTACTCTATCTATTCTTAAACAACTCGATCTGTTTGCATTTAGGAGTTCACCACCAACCGGCTATTAATATGTAATATGCATATATAAATATATTATACATAACATGGGCGTTGTGAAGAAAATAATTATAGGAGAAGCTCAACCATGAAAGAAAAAACTTTACGAAAAATCGATAAATGCAAGTTGAAATAAAGCAAAAATGGTTCATAGATTTCATTTATATTACACATAGATGACCTTACTCACTGTTGGTTGGCTAGCTTGTCATGCAGATAGAACGGTTTTGAACGACCGAAAACAAGAATGACTCTAGAAGTGATAAACTTGTGATTTCTCTACTAACTGGATTCTAGTAGGTGTAATTGCAATGTGTACAGCAGTTTGTTTATCGGAAGGGCTTGTCACTTTGAACACCATTGTATATAATTCACAAAATGTTTCAGAATTTCACAAACTTGCTGTCGTCATGCATACAGCTGTTTTGACTGGTCACTTAGACTCAAGAGATAGAAAAAACTTTATGGTAGATAAATGTAAGACTCGTGATATATCTAATGTTAACTTGCAATTTGAGCATGTTGTCAACAGATGCCCCCACATATGTTTTACTTTGATTTACATAGACACTTAAAATTTGAGACTTTAATTGTTATTGATATTAAATCGCGATAGGCCCGGCATGGCCAAGCGTGTTAAGGCGTGATACTCGTAATCTAAGGGTCGCGGGTTCGCATCCCTGTCGCGCCAAACATACTCGTCCTTTCAGCCGTGTGGGGGCGTTGTAATGGTACGGTCAATCCCACTATTCGTTGGTAAAAGAGTAGCCCAAGAGTTGGCGGTGGGTGATGATGACTAGCTGCCTTCCCTCTAGTCTTACACTGCTAAATTAGGGACGGCTAGCACAGATAGCCCTCGTGTAGCTTTGTGCGAAATTGAAAACAAAACAAACAAATAAATCGCGCCTATCAAGTCACTAACCGATTACAGCTGTAACAAACTTAGACTATAACATACCATATTTCAGGATGTTTGTCATTGATAAGACAACATAATACAATATATAAATCTTTCACTCGGCAGTAGTGTTGCTTAGGGTACAATTTACGTATTACCGAAGCTAATGTTTACGACAGTGTCTGATTTTAAAAGTTGTTGACTAAATAAGTTTTAAGATTCGGAAATATTTCAGATTTATTTTTTATAAGTTAAAAGTGATGTGCTTTTTTAAATCGTGTAAAATATTCAGGATATTAAAAATTACAGTATGTAAAATAATTTGAAGAATAAATACATACTAATTAGTCTCAACTGAACTTGTTTACAATATTGTATGGATGCATTATTCACTTAAGAATCGTAGTAATTTTATAACTCAGAAACCATAATAAAACTGCCTTAATGCTTTCTTAAAGCTATAAATTTAGAATATTTTGTATAAGTGTACAGTTATTTTGGTTACATTTCCTAGAACGTCAAGGATCAATATCCTCCATGCAAAAATAAACTGAAGTTGGAGTCTCTTGTAGCGAAAGTTGTAACTCCCTTTCTGGGATTTACCGGGTTGTATTATGATGGTGAAGGACCTGTTGTGTTATCTAAAGAACCGCAGCTGGTTACAAGACAACGATTAAGTGGTGAGGGACCTTACGGATTAATAACGTTTGTTAGGTTGAATATATATCATTGAATGAATTCAATCAATACAAATTGGAAAGGTGACATTTTCTCTACGATAACTTTCGCTATATGTCAGTGTGTGTACCACAAAGCATTGACTGTGAGTTTCAGGTTTAGTATTAGCTGGTTTATTTAGAAAGTTTGTTCTGTTAAGAAATGATACTTGTTAATATTATAATTTAGATGTCTTTTTGCAAGAGGAACATATGATGGAGCACAAATTAGAAATGTGGTTAACGTTAAGTCCTCGGTAGAATATAGAAG
This sequence comes from Tachypleus tridentatus, assembly GCF_004210375.1. Taxonomy (NCBI): domain Eukaryota; kingdom Metazoa; phylum Arthropoda; class Merostomata; order Xiphosura; family Limulidae; genus Tachypleus; species Tachypleus tridentatus. The sequence goes on along the minus strand of NC_134837.1, from coordinate 173,574,106 downwards.
TCGTGAATTATACAGAAAACTAAGCTATATATAAGTGTCAGAATATGTGAATTACTGAGTGATTTAGATCAGGACATGGAGTTAGACGCCGAGAGTCTGTTCGTTTGTGTTTCAATTGATTACAAAATCAGTGATTTAATCAACGTGTTTGTTATCAATCGATTATCGATAAACTTTTACAAGTTTATTTGTGAGATAGTTGTATATTTGTTTTGAAATTTTCGGTGAAACATTATTTATGATGTTAGACCTATCAGAGAACGTAGCCTGTAGCAAACATTATTGAGAAATAAATTAATTCGTTATTGTTTCATAGACTGAGATTATATTTACAAAATAATCGTATGGTAAATAGTAATAAAACAATGTGGTTGAATTATGGAATAGTATTTCACAATCCTGCATAGATAAATTTACGATAACGTCAAATCAGGGTATACTAGACACAGTAAAATTTCTTTTTTCTGTAGCAATTATTTTAACAATGCAAATTGATTTTAACTATTTAATAGTTGTAATTATTCATTGTTTGTGATTCCTGTGCATTTTAATAACATTTTCCAATACTGTATATATTTTCATTAATATATAAAATGTCAATTTTATTGTGCCCCATTATATATAGAGTAAAAAATAATTTATTTAATAGTTGCAGATTTTATATATTGAATACTACTCATACTATTACTTCTTTTATTCATTTTAAAGATGGAGGACGCCGAATATCCCGTCCTTTCAGTCTTCAACCAAAGCAACTCGAAACTTTAAATGAGATGTTCCTCAGTGCCCTTTGTAAGCAGAAGGATGATAAGGATCATCGTACTAAAACACACAGTTGTTGCTTCATAAATAAATGATATCATGAAATTTGCAAATTATAATGACATAACAGAATTTATTAAAATGAATCTTTATATCTTTTTGGCAAAAGTAAAATACGTAAATTCCTGAAGAGAATGAGTGACAGAATGATGCTGTTAAAGCAGACAGTTAGGAGACATTCATTGCTGATTGAATTTGTGTTAAGCCTACTTGCACTACTAAGTTTGAAGAGCTAGGCCAGACTTGAAAAAAAGAAGCATTTTCTTTTTATGGGTATTAATAATCATACTTACTATGTAATGAAAAACTAATATAATCTAAGTAGGGAGTTTCTCTCTCTTAGAAACATGATTGAACTTATCATGTGCTTCAAACCTTTGGATCCCTCTCGTGAAACTATGGAAACAATTTAATTTCGGAAATAAATATTCCAGTTTCGAAATAATGCTGCAACCTATGTTGCACAACCAAAATCTATGTGATTTAACCATTGCTTTTCCTTTTGTTTTACAGCACCATTTTTGTTTCAGTACATTTTGCTCCTGCATGTTTTTGACAAATAAGAGAGAGAAGCTAGGACTTAATTGGCGTGATCATAGGGCAAGCAAAATAAATTTAAAACTTTGAACTAGTGATCTAAAAGTAGTTATCTCGTGTTCAGCAGTCCAGGCCTAGGAAAATGTCGTGATTACCATCATTAAATCAAGCTCTACTTCGAACCATGTATTCCGAGGTTATGCTTTTTTTATTTAGATCATTACACTGACCACATGATTAAGTTTAGAGACACGTTTTATACGTCTTAAATATTACATTAGGTGTATACCTTTTACCAAAATCGCTAAATCTTTGTTTAACTACAAATCTGATTTCTGGCCACTGAATGATTGTGAAAATTTACTGTATTTAAGAAACTTTTTTTTAAATTCCATATGCTTTCGGTTAAATTCCATTGAAATAAATTCCATACATAACTGAATAAAAAGCAATGTCTTTAAAAAGCTTTAATGAATTAATAAGTTTTAATTTGGTCATTTTATCCAACTTTTTTAGATATCAAGACATCATATACGTTCAACCAGAACATAGCCTCTTAGGGAAACGAGGCTTCAGCAGGAATACATGCACAAATCACGTGAAAAGTAATTTCCCTATGGGACCAGACATCTGTAATACCTTGTAAAGGCTAATCAATCATTTTTATACATTATGACAACTCGTTTGTTTGAATTCACTTAATTATGAATGTGGTATTCTTAGATGCATTTATTAAAGGAATAACAGCAATAGTTTGAGAAACTTCAGGTAATATAACACAGAGTTAAACGGAAATCTCTTACTGTTACTCGAATGAAGAAAAGACCAGACACAAAGTGAACAGTAAGCTTTATTAACAACAGCAACAAAAAAGGCAAAAAGTATATGGATGGTAAATAGTGCTTATACCAGAACTACATACATAGATGATTAGCATAAGAATATTTTAAACCAAACATTATAACTACTGAAACACGGGATATATATATACACACACACACACACACACACATATATATATATAATTACGAAGTTCAACAGTAAGTTTGTATATTGTTTAAACTTAAATACTAAGTGTATTACAAAAAAAAAAATCTGTCCATTCTAAGGCGATAATTGTAAAAACACACAAATTAAATACAGAAGTGAAACTTCTGGCCACTGAAGTTTATATAGAAATAAACTGAAGTTGGAGTCTCTTGTAGCGAAAGTTTTAACTCCCTTTCTGGGATTCACCGGGTTGTATTATGATGGTGAAGGACCTGTTGTGTTATCTAAAGAACCGCAGCTGGTTACAAGACAACGATTAAGTGGTGATAAACTTTAACTCAACTACAGTAACACCAACCGCCTATAGTATCGAACTATTATTTCACTCCTAAGAAATCAGCGCCCTCTGGTACCTATTACATAACAGGTATTTGACCCTCTGACGGTAACATGTTTTGTATGTTACTCAAGTTAAGTAACTCTCAAACGACACCTTTCGTCTGCCAGGGTTTCGTCCTAACTGCAGGAAATTCCACATGCTTGTTAAGTACCCTTGACTATTTATTGTACATCACCCGTCCCCACAAAGAAACATTAATAACGTACAAATTCTAAGAGTAATTCAAACTATATATATACACGCACACATCTATATGGGATACAAGTTTACCAAATCACCTACAAATCGTGTTTCAATATCAGTACATACACGTGGGTTATGAACTGAATACCACAGTTGCATTTTAATTAAATCCGCACATAATTTGACAATATATCAAATATATCAAACACGTAGGTGTTGGAGAATTCTCTTCAATTTCATAGAAGGTTAAATACAAAATATCGAATGTGACGAAAGTCTAATGTATTCTTTGATTGGCCATACCCTTTGCTGTGGCTACAATTTTGCTTATTCAGGACTCATCAGCACAGCATGGGTCTGCAAACTAAAAAAAAACAGTTAGACCTTATATAATGGTGATGTGTATGTTATATTTATGTTGTTTTTGTTTTGCATTTTTTACTTCTTTCCTATTTACCACATAATATTAATATAACTATTATTAAAATGAGTATAATATACCAGATATTTAAAAACCTTATTTACTGGAAATTAGACTTTGCTTCAAAAAAACACGAACTTTTGTTTTGTTCTGATGCACTCTTATATCAGTTATGCTGCTAGTGTTAATGATATAACAAAAAATATAGAACTGTGAACGGATAAATTATATCACAGCCATGATAACAGTGAAATGCCAACAGCTCTGAAAATCTGTCGAGACGAAAAGTCATCAAAGCTTTATTTACCCTGTAATGCATTCTCAGGTTTTCCTGGCTCAAAATATAATGCTTTCTCTAGGTATTTATTATTCGTAGCAACATTATGTTTTACAGGCATTTGCTCATTTCTCAGAAATGGCCTTGGGCGGTCTATAACACTCCGAAAAATATCACGCCTGATAACAAAAGTCTGTTACTCTGAGCAAAAACTAATTTTTATTTATTTGACATAATGCACGAAGGATACTTTTATTTAGACAACGTTTTATAGTAATTTTCGTATTAAACAAAATGGCGTCTACGTAGAATTCTGGCACTGCAATGTTCATTATCAAGCATTAACATGTTTCATTAATTAAATCTGACACTAAACAGGATATTTATGTATATAAGCGTCTTTAATATTTAAATCGTTAGATGTAATTTCCATATAGTGCCTCTAGATGTATTCTTTATACATTGAAAATTGGTACATATTGAATGGCTTATATTACTTTCTTCATTTACAAAATATATTTACAAAAATTACTAAAATAGGTTTAGATACACTTTTTTTTACAACACTGGATCAGTACTTTCCAGTTCTTCTTCGTAACACTTCTAAAGCAGCTTTTTTCTCTTTAATTAGCTGTAAAACATCTGAAATACTACTCATAGTTTTAAGAATATCAGAAGAACTGTCAAAATTAGAAACGGACAAATTTTCACTTGTTCTTTCTTTAAAAGTTCCGTCAGATGGAATACTTAAGGGAAATTCATCACAAACATTTCTCCCCAGTTCCACCTTCAAACGTTTACTTCTAACAAACAGTTTTTCTTCGAGTGTTTCACTCAAGTCCACCATCCCATTACCAAGTAATCTATCATTTAGTTTATCTAACACAACATAGCATCTTTGTAGAAGAGCACTTCCATTTATATCATCTAGATAAAATGATGTGCTTTTGTTTTTATGATGAACCTTTTTTATCAAAAGTGATTTCTTCTTGGCATAGTGAGAAGCAATTTTCTTTTTATAGTGTTTTTTTGCTGATGGCTTTTTTAGCTTTAATTTCCTTTTTAATGGCAATTCCTCAAAAACTTTAGATCTTTCATATTTGGTATAAATATATCTTTCATACATTTCTTCATCACTTAAAGAATCTTTGCTTTCATCTGTAGATTCCATTTGAAACTGTTCAGCTTTCTTTGTTGACAAACTGGAAGTCTTATACTTTTGTTCTGGTAGACCCACATGTAATTTTTTTCGATCTTTTTTACGAACTTTTACATTACATTTCCGTTTCTTTTTAACATTTTTCTTTTTCGATTTTCGAAACTCACCAAAATGTTTGGTAAGAAAAGCATCACCTGAGAGTTCAATGGACTTGCAGTCTTCTTCTGTGAGCACAACTTCTGGTTCTAATAAACACTGAAGATTTTCTCCCATTGAGGAACATTCTTTATTTCCAGGCTTGTTCCAGTAATCACAGTTTTCATATTTCCAGTCCATTGAGAGTTCTTTGTTTGCAGAAGTTGTTGCTAGACTGAAAACATTAACAACTTTTATTTGACATTCATCAGCCTGAAGAGGTAATGCAGATGATGTACACAATGAATCCAGACCCAGTGGTGATGATACTGAAGATGAATTAAACTGTTCATGAATACCTATTGAAGGAGTTACTTCTTGTGAACAGGAATCAATATCTCTAGCAATGTAGAGCTTTTGATTTCCATGTGCTCTTAAAATATTTGGTAATATACGTTCACAAAATCTTTCTGGAGCATTAGCACTATTATTAAGTGAAAGTTTGTTTTTAATACTGTTAGCTTGATATTTGGCTCCAATACCTAGATAAGTATTTTGATGAAAGGGTTGTTTGAAGTTGCTACTTGTTACAACAGGAGATGATTTTAATTTTTGTTTTTCAGATTCAGTCAAGTCTGTCGTTACTGCAGAAGATGAATTTGCCATGGTAAACAAAGGAGTAGTAATAGCAGAAACTCTACTACCCAATGATGAGATTCCAGGTTCAGGTCGAAGAACAAAGTAAGAGTTATTTGAGTTACCCGATGAAGCTCTGGTGGAAAGCTTTATTATAGGTGTTTTCATAACTAATTTTGAATCACTAAATCTAACATGTTTGGCATTAATTAGTGAAGCAGAAGCATTTGTCAAAGACACTGGTATACTACAGGATGGCTGTTTGATATTAACAACTAGAGTAGTTGTGTTTATCACCGAATTTGGATCACTAAGTGCCACATATTGGGTGTTTATTAATGATGGAGTAGCATTCATCAATGAAACTGGTACACTATAAGATGGTTGTTTGATAGTAAACACTGGAGTACTTGTGTTTATCACTGATTTTGGATCACTAAGTGCCACATATTGAGTGTTAATTTGTGATGAAGTAGCATTCATCAAAGAAACTGGTACACTATAAGATGGTTGTTTGATAGTAAACACTGGAGTACTTGTGTTTATCACTGATTTTGGATCACTAAGTGCCACATATTGAGTGTTAATTTGTGATGGAGTAGCATTCATCAAAGAAACTGGTACACTATAAGATGGTTGTGTGATAGTAAACACTGGAGTACTTGTGTTTATCACTGATTTTGGATCACTAAGTGCCACATATTGAGTGTTAATTTGTGATGAAGTAGCATTCATCAATGAAACTGGTACATTTAAGGATGGTTGGTTGAAGTTAAAAACTGGTGTAGTTGTATTCATCACTGATTTTGGATCATTAAGTGCCACATACTGCATGTTAATTAAAGATGGAGTAGAATTTATCAATGAAACTGGTAAACTAAAGGATGGTTGGTTGATGCTATAAACTGGTGTTGTGTTCACCACTGAAATAGGATCATTGAAGGTACTAAAACTTGTAGATGCATTCCCTGGTAAAAGTGATACGGTACAAGGCACACAAATATGTTTGGTATTGCATACAGATGAACTTGTATCCATCATCGAATTTATCTCGCTACCAATATATTTTGTACCACCTTTCTTACGAATACTGTTTGCTTCATCAAGTTTAGATGCTCTTTGACTTGTGACCAGCTGATTATACAAACTGAGTTGAGATGTTGAAGTTATTTTTGGCTTTAAAAGAAATTGTGAATTCTGAAGTACATGGTCTTGCTTAAGTATCACAGTGTTTTTTGACATATTCCCCAAGTTAGAATCAGTGGTATACTGGTTGCTCAAGCCACCACTAAGTACAGATATTTCAGGTGATTTTGAATTTTGTATAACCAAGCACTGATTCTCAATTGCACCCCTATGTTGATTAATTCCTGTAGTTAAAACTAACTTTTCATTAGATATTGTACTAACTCCCTTTCTAAGTGCATTTTGGCTAACAAGGAAATGTGAACTAGGGGTTGTAACATTAAGGTTCCGACTTATTCTCTGACCATTGATTTCCTGATCTTGTGGAGTTATTTTGGAGAAAGATGTATTCCCACATTTGACTGCACTAGATTGTGTGCTTACATTAGTAATCATCTGATTCTGATAAATTAATAGACTTGGATTACTGTTTGCTATGAATGGTACCTGTCTATTAGCATTTGAAAGTTTGTTTACCTGACCAGTGTATAATGTCGTTTCACTCTGAGTTACATTTATGCCAGAGATTTTTCTATTTGGGAAAATTATAATAGGTGTTTTAGTTTTGGCATTAGAATTGCACATTTGACATCCTACTGACTTTGCACAAGATATAGCTTTGTCATCAAGCTGCCTTAAGTTGCAAAGATAAAACCTATTACGGTGTTGTTCTTTTGTACTTTGCCTGTTAACTTTAATATTAATTGTATTGTTTGTTGTAACCTGATTATGGTTTTGCGTATGGAGATGGTGCAGTAATAACAACTTCTGGTTATTATTTGGTGTATTTGGATGAATTATTTTTTGACAATTGGTGACTAATATGGGAATCTGTTGGTGTAAATGACAGCCAAATGAAGATGAGACAGGAACTTGACCATTTACCATCTTACCAACTGTTACAGCAGTGTCAAGAAATGAGTTTGGGCTATTGAGTGTATAGGTGGTACTAGTTATTTGGTTTGGCTTTATCTGGCTGCAGCTCACCTGTGATTTATTGACAGTACATGATACCAAATTACAGTCTTTTTTCCCACAACAAAGAAACTTTTGACCATTGTTAATGTTGTTGGGTACCATTCTTTGACTGCAGTGTTTAACAACAGGTATCTCATTAAAGTTCTTAATACATCCAATTACTGGAGTGGACAAACAGTTACACACTGTCTGACTACCATTTATAATATTTGGAACTTCACTGAGTTCACTAACAGAAGCTTGAAATGCTGGTATCATTTCATCACTTTTTCCTGTAACTGAGCCTCGATTGTTTAATTCCTGACTGCTGAATGCTGTCACAGGACCACTGGTTACTATTCCCCTATCACTCATTATTGTAGCTGCAATTTGATGCGCTATTTCTTGTCCAATGGATGCTGTAACAGCAACCTGATTTACTGTTTCTTGACTGCTACTTAACATAACTGGTGCAAGATCAATTACGTCTTCATTACTGTTTTCTGTAACTGGCACCAAGTTTATCGCTTTCTGGCTATTAGATGTCATTTTTACTGCAAAGGCTTTGGTTGGAACCTGAGCATCTATGGTCTTACTGACATCTGAAAAAAGAACTCTTGTTTGAGATACTGTGGTCATTTCAGATAATGGACAATTCTCTGTTCCTGAAAGTACCTTCCCACAAAAAGATTTTTGGTCATTTACTGTTAATGATGAAGAGTCACTGTGAAAAATATTTACTTTTCTAACAGCAATATTTTCAGCACTAGCTTTGAAGGTTGTGAAAACATTATGCTGGGTTGATGTATCTTCCCTTATAGAAGTTTCATCAATATCTGACTGATCAAAATGTTGCAATAAATCATCACAACTTACAGAATAATCAGTTTTCTTTGCATTTACTGACATGATTGATGCCAAATTCCTATCACTTGGTGAGGAATAATTACTAGCTGTTTCTGAAGAATGACCTGGTTCATTTATAACAGAAAAAGTCTGACCTTCAAATGACAAATTTGATTCTAATAGAGACTTTGAACACAAAATGTTTTTTCTGGTCTGTTTATCTTCTGGATAGTTAATCACATCCACTGTATTCAAATTCTGGGAATTGCACATATCCTGATGATTTGCATGTAAACTAACACTTGAGTTATCACAAAGATCAATTTTTTCACCCTTAACAACAACAGCATTTTTTAAACTCGAGTTAGAACCCCTCATAAAGGGTTTAACAATTTTGTAGTCTGAGCTCAGATTTTTTAATAAATCACTTCTTGAAATTTGTATGGATGATTGTGAATGAAGAGGGGCTGAATTTTCCTTAACATGGCATATTATTGGTTTGACTCTACTGACTGTATTACTTTTGATATGAGACCTATCCAGTTGATTTTCAGAATTAAGTGCTTCAGGAAGTAAAATTTTGAAAACTTTACCTCCTTCTTCAAAATATTGCACACTGAGTAAACTTACAGGAACAGGAGTGTAATTTCTGAAATGAAACAAAGTTTCAACTTCTCATTACAATCAATTCACATAAAATGAAAACTTTTTCTTTTATAGAACAAAATTTGATTTCTTCCATTTTTAATAAAATATGCAAAGAAAATACCAATTTTAAGACCTTTAAACCAATTTTTAATCAAGATTGTATCTGACATATAACTGCTAAATATTAACTTGATTTCACAATAAAAATTATTATATAAAGTAAAGAATTTGACAAAGTGTACCATGTATTTTGGCACGAGAAATTAAAATAACTAACATGTACAAATATGTATTGATAACTATATTACTGAAATAGCTCTAAAGAGAGGTAGCTGCTATACACAATAATTCTTGGCAATAACTTGAAACTCAGGCCTTATTAGTATAAAATTAATTTAGGTTGAACCAGATAAAACTGCAATAAATCTGAGAATTACAGAAAATGTTCATAATTCCAATTACACATTAGAAATGACAGAAAGATAGCATAACAAATCTTTACATACATATTGAGAAAGTTAATGTGAAAGAAATATTTATTTCTCTTAACTTCTAAAACACATTCTTTATATTCCTGAGGTCATAATGTGGCTAGTTAGATGTTTTGCATCTCCTACATGAATGAATGAAACCCAGGACTGCTCACATTACAAACAAGTGTTTTACCAGCTTAGCTAGAAAGTATACCACTACTAATTGCTAGTGAAGGCAATAAGCAACTGCAGGATATATTACAGAGTTAAAAAATAATTACATGATATCAAAGCTATAATTAGGGATATGCAGAACTGGCAATCCAGGAGGGCAAGTGTCCTCCCTCAAGGACACCCATGGTAAAGGCACATCTTAATAATTAAAAGTACCATATTCCCCCCCCCCTCTAATAAATAAGACCCATCCTCTAGTTTTATCTTAGGGTGATGAGATGATCTCTTAGTTAAGTGTCATTTCTACATCTCATGCACACGGGAATTGAATATAGGACCACTTGCCAGCAAAACATCTGCTCTATCAACTAACATAAAGATTTAACTTGGTTTAAGGCTATTTCAAATTGTAATACATAACAGTGAAAATATACTTTAAGCTGATATGAGGTTTTAAACTAATTTAACCCTTTCGGCGTGGTTGGCGACCACAGTTGACTTGAAGGCTCAGCGCGGCAGGCGATTTTCGTCGACAAGATGTATACAACATACCCTCGTGGCTAATTAACATAATCACACAGGCCTGTAAGCCCCACTTGAGGCTAGAATCACGTGTATTTATTGTTTACTTGGGATTCCCAGCAGGTATTTAAACTGGAGGTAATGTGATTTCTTTGTTTTCTAGCCTGTGTAGATCATACTATTCAGTGTTTTAGAAGACACCTTCCTCGCATATTCTGTTGATACTTGCAACATTGTTACAATGCCAAAAGGAAAAGCTTATACCACTAAAGAAGCAATCTATATTATTTTTAATGATGAAGAGAGTGACAAAGAGTTTGAGCCAGATGATAATGAAAGCCTACTTGTAACGGACGAGAGTGATAATGAAGACATTCATGGCCTAGAATCTGACCCCGCTTTAGGTAAGCACATGGTGTAGTTAGGGTCATATAACTTATTGCATAAACTGACTGACCAAGGCTAGTTCTTGTTAATGAATATATAATATATTGTGCAGACTGCAAGAGCAACGGTAAAATCCCAGTATCTCCAAGACTATTCAGAGAGCAGATTATTCAAAATTTGCTGGAGGGATATGTCAGCAAAGCCAAATGAAAAGGAAGACCAAGTACTGATAAAGGTCAGTGCTTGGTGGAAAGACATAGTATTGGACAATATGAGGACAAAAATCACAAACCTGATTGTACTGTTTGCAGCAATAGATACACAGCTGGATGGAAAAGAAAGCAGACTAATTATTTCTGCAAACAGTGCAATCTCCCCATGTGCTTTTTACCAAGCCATGAGATATATCATAACCACAAAGTCTATGGACATGCTGCTGCTTGAAATGTATACAATTTATAATAAATTATTATGCTTTACATGGCACTTCTTCGTTGTGTATTAGGGTGACTTCCTTTATTCCTGTTATTCTTATGTATTGAATATAACATATATAGTATTGAGTACAATCACTGAACATTTCAAGGACATTTGTTGAGTTATTGCCAAGATATCACGCTTTTAGTACTGATACCGTAATTAGTTGAAGTATCAAAAATATATATTCAGCTCCATGCCAAACATTAACATTTTTTATTCAGTGCTGAAAGGGTTAAAATTTAGTTGCAAATAACTATCTTACATTTTAGTCTTACAGCTCCCTTAAACTGTCACTACGAGTAGCAAGAGAGAGAGAACAGTTAGTGTTACACGTCATAACTTCAATAGAAGTAGCATTTTTTTCAGGATCAAATAAATATTTATATCATTTATTACTCCAGAAGAAAACTTTTTCTTAAAACAATGTTTCAGAGTTTGTAATTAAACATAGAAACATACAGTGAGCTGCATAATCTTAAAGCTTTGTGGATTAAAATATACTTTTATCTAATTATTTTTAAAAACTTTATGAACATATCGCTCAGTAAATGTCTTTTTAAAAAATTCCACTTTAAAAAAACCTTTAATGGTACTGTCTAGCCAAATGGCAGTAATTTAATTTGTTCTCCAAGAATTAATTTTATAACTGGATCTCATATATTTAAAAAAGCCCACAAATTGATTCTACATGACTTTGTTGTCCTGCTGTAATAAAGGTATTATTACACTCAGAAATAAAACGTGTCTGATAAAACATGTTTTTGATGAAATTGATATTATAAAAGAGATTGTATCAATATTTTTTGGCTGATGTCATTCTTTTGAAGTAGCAAGTGCACTTGTACAATTATTTTAAGCCTGATAATTTTATATACCCACCTAATAAACCTGATAACTTCAAATGCACAATATAACATTTTTCTCCAATGACTAACTATTGCAGGACATTTAGTGCCATAAAAATAAATCAACAAGGAGGAAGAGAATAAACAATAATACACATTGGAACAAAGAAACAGGCAGAACATGTTAAAGCTTACTTGGATGATACACTTTATAGTAGTGTGTTATGCAGCATCACATACACTAACATTCAGAAGAAACTGCAGTTGAGAACCAACCTTATGTCTAAAAGGTCACAGGCAGTTCATCAAATGTCAATTAAGGTCATAAGAATTAAATCACGATGTAACTATAACAATAAAACAATTACAACTCTAGTGTGGTAGTTCATATCTCATAGATATTTAAAAAATATTTATATGCATGCAAGAGGACTGAATGTTTCAACTGTTCCATGAAATGAAACATCTTCAGTACAGGAAGCCAAACACAAAAGGGAACTGATCCTTCAAAACTACCAAAAAATATATTAATTACGTTGATCAACAATTATTAATAGAAAAGGAAAACATTGTACATGTCATTCTTTAGATTAAAAAGTCTGCAAATTAGACCTGTACACAGTGGTATGATACATAAATGTACCATGAATTTAAATATTATTATAATATTACAGCATTTATTCTTTGATCTGTATTTATGAAGTTTCACATAATACATGGTCAAGATAGCTTTTAAACAAATTTTATTCTGGATACTTTTGTTCCATTCTGTATTGCCGAGGTATGATACTGCTGTAATATTAGGTATTGCACTGTGCAAGGACATCAAAAGCAGTTTCTTTCAATGGCAGGTGGTATCTAGAGGTTACAGCCTCATCTATCATGGAATGTTAATTACCAGTCATGTGGGTAGGTTTAGTCACTCTGGTTAAATATGATGTTTTTTTTGTAAATTAAGAAACATTAAATTTAGACAGCCTGGAACAGGATCTTGAGAGAATCCTGTAAAAGTGATGGTATGTTACACCATAATCCAAGAATACACACCATGTTTGTATTTAGTGATGTAATAAATGTTGTTCTTTTCATAATTCACTTTGTGTTCTGTCTAATTAAACTATTTAATATCATCACTATGTTATTCAGAGACTTAAAATTACTTTGTAAATCAGTATCTTTACTTAATTTCCAGTTGTTAAGTAGACCTATCAGACTGCTATATTGTTAATTCAGTGGTAACAGTGGAAAGTAAGAAAAACATTTTAGTTATATGAATGTAAGATACCACATTGTAGAGTCTGTTATGTCTATAAAAATGTGTATTGCCCTTTTCTTTTACCCTTATGTCATATAAATATGAAAAGGCTTCATTATTAAGGAAATACCATTTTTCACAACTGAAGTTACTTACAACCAAGAGGAAGAGTCAGCTACCCAGGAGAAATGACTATCCAAGAGAGACATCTGTAAAGGTCTATGAGTTCCATCTCACCACAAACAAGAACTCAATAAGATAATCCATCAACATTTAGCACACCTGTAATAGTTGTCCATACTCTTCCCCTGAGAACTGACTTTAGATTGAGGAAAACAATAACAAATAAGAACTGTCACAGTGATGTGGCATTTGATGATTCTTACAACAAGTACTCACAGACTTATGTCAGTGTAATCCAACCCAAGCTGTAGTACTGTTGGTAGACAATACCTATCAACTGGTTGGTTGGTTGGTTGATTTAGTGTTTTATGGCACAAAGCAGCTAGGCTATCTGTGCCAAACATCCAATAAAAAAGTAAAAATAAAGTAAATGTATTAAAATTCATAAAAGGAAATGAAGGTACAACAAAACAGCAATTAAAAACAGAAAAAGCATAAAACCAATGTTGACTTCTAGTCTACAATGTTAAGAGAGAAAGCAGAGTAAGAGAAGTTGTAAAGGACTTTCTCTAACATAATGGTAATGATCATAAAATGCCAGGAAGACTAACAGGTAAGTACAAGTACCATCGTCAGTCACCTTAAGTTGGCCTTTCCAGTCCTTTCCGGGTTATGTGTCATTATAGCCAGTATCAAAAAGTAAAGTAATAAAAGTGTAAAAAGACATGCATCAAAAATGTAATAATAACTCGTCAGGACGACTAACGGGTAGTTCAAACAGCAGCGTTAGTCACCTGAAGTTGGCCTTTCCAATCCTGGTGTTGAGTTATTAAATGTCATGGTCATTTTCCAATTTAAAATCTAACTAGAGAGAATGAGACTCTTAAAAGGGAACCACAATTAAAAAGGTGTAATGAATAAAATATCAAACACTTAAATGACATTAAAAAGATTAATGACTATTAAAAAACTAAAAACTTTATCAAGGTCGACAGTGTCACCATCACCAATAACACTGTCTTAAGTTATGGACAAACCTTGGGAGAGAACATGGTTAAAATAGTGCTGTCATTGAGAGTCATAACGATGGCAAGAAAGTAAAATGTGGCTTACAGTGATTTGAGTGTTACATAAACAACACATTGGTGCATCAGTTCCAGATAAAAGAAAACGATGAGTTGAAAAACTGTGACCAATGTGTAGTCTAGTTAGAACAACTTCCTCCTTCTGAACCTTATGGAAGCTAGATGGTCAAAGTTCAATATAGTGTTTTATGTGGAAAAGCTTGTTGTCGCATTGCTCACTCCAATTTGACTGCCAGCTGGCACAGAGCTGAGCCTTGAATACAGGACCATAGCCCATGTATAAAATAAGCACAGTGGTGATAGTGCCAGAGCAGATAGATTTAGCTGCCATGTCTGCAAGCTTGTTCCCGCAAATACCAACATGGCCTGGTATCCAGAAAAACTGGATAGAAGTAGATGTCAATGAGAAATGGGCCAGTTGGTTTTGAATATCAGCGAGAACAGAGTGTGAACTAACATGAAGTTATTTCAGGGCCAGTATAGAACTAAGCGAGTCAGTATAAATAGTGCAGTTGGAGTACTGCTTAGCTTCAATATAATCAAGGGCAAGAGAAATGGTGTAAAGTTCAGCAGTAAACACAGAACTTGTAGAGGGGATTCTGCGTGCAACCACCAAACCGCAACAAACCATGGCAAAGCCCAGAGAGTTACCTGATTTGGAACCATCTGTATAAGGTGGAATGGAAAGACTGTTCGAAAGATGTTCAGTAAATAAAAGTTGGGACTACCAATGGGGAGTATCTGCCTTTCTCAGATGACGTAAAGAAAGGTCACATTTGGGGACTGTAATAAGCCATGGTAGGATGGGCTAACCAGTATTTTCTGCAATGTTATCCAGGGACAGACCCAATTCATCCAACTGTGCCTGGATGTGAAGGCCAAAAGAGCAATGGCAGATCATCTGTTATAAAAAAAGTACGGCCCACTGAGGAAGGAAAACACATCCCCAGATGGAATGCTTTGGTAAGGAATGAAGTTTCTAAGAATATAGTAAAGACAATTGCAAACGGTGAAGGTGCAGAAAAAATTCATGAGATTCCACGTATAAGCTCTGAACTGGGAAGGTGCGGAAAGCCTCAGTGCAGAGTTGATGTCCTTGATGATGAATGGGGTCCAGCATCTTTAAGGCCCAAGGATCTGGCAGAACCATAGACCATTGATCCATAGTAGAGTTTCTATCGAATAAGAGCACGATACATCTTTAACATCGATCCCCTCCCCAACTGGTGGCAGAGAGGACACAAAGAATGTTCAGTGCTCTTGTGCATTTGACCCGTAGCTGCTTTAAGTGTGGTATAAAGGTCAGCTTACTGTCAAAGATAAGCCCCATGAACTTGGTCTCAGGGACCATCGGCAGCAAAACTTCAACGATACAGAGTTCAGGATCAGGATGAATAACCAGTTGGCGGCAGAAGTGCATGCAAACGGATTTAAAGAGAGAGAAATTAAAGCCATTCACCGTGGTCCACTACAGTACACAATTGAGAGCAGTTTGTAGTTGCCACTCAATATATATCATGTTTGACAACTGACACGAGATGTGAAAGTCATCGACATAGAGTCCGTTTGCAACAGTAAGAGGGAGTTGTTCAGTGGTGGTATTAATCTTTATACTGAAAAAGTGTGACACTCAAAATACAGCCCTAAGGGACCCCAAGTTCCTATAGAAAAGAACGGGAAAGTGTCGAACCCACACGAACTTGGAATCTCCTGTCCATTAAAAAATTTTTAAAAAAAATGGGTAAATGACCACGTAACCCATATATATGGAGATCTCGCAAAATGCCATACCTCCATGTTGTGTCATAAGCCTTCTCAATGTCAAAGAATATTGATACAAGATGTCGTTTGAGAAAGGCTTCTCTGACTGATGTTTCAAGTCGAATTAGGTGGTCTGTGGTGGAGTGCTGTCGTCAGAACCCACAGTGGGTGAGTGAGAGGAGGTTGTTTGATCCGAGGAACCAAACAAGATGAGCATTAACCATCCTCTCTAGGATCTTAAAGAGACAGCTTGTCAAAGCAATTGGACGGTAGTTTGAATGAATCTCGGGATCTTTCCAAGGCTCAGAGAAATGTAAGATAATAGCCTGGCACCAGGCATTAGGAAAAACATTCTCCTGCCAGATCCAGTTAAAAACAATTAGAAGAATATTAAGAGAAACAGGAGAGAGATAGCACAGCATGTCATAGTGTACATCATCAGGTCCAACAGATGTACTGCCAGACAGATGAAGGGCCATTTTCAGTTCCACCAGTGTAAAGGGACAATTATAGTCAAAAAGACAGTCAGTTCAAAAGGAAAGAAGTGAACACTCTGCCCGAGTCTTGATGGCCAAGAAGGTGGAGGAACAAGCATAAGTGCTAGATACCCAGCAAAAGCTTTCACCTAGAGTATCAGCAATACTCTGGACATCAGCTACCTCTTGGGAATCAGATAGTAAGATCGAGAGGAAAAGAAAATTGTAGTGCCCACTGACCTTTCAAACCTTGTTCCATAAGACCTTGGAACTGGTGATAGAAGATATGCTAGTTGTGAACTTAATCCAAGATTCCTTCTGGCTTTGACGTCTTACCCATCTAGCACGTGCATGGGCCCATTGGAAACCAATGCAGTTGTAAAGCATGGGATATCTACAAAAAGTATCCCAGGCACGTTTTTTAGCATTCCATGCCATGTGGCAGGCAGGACTCCACCACGGACGAGGATATTGTGGAAAACATGTTGAGGTTTTAGGAATACACTGAGCAGCTGCTTGTATAATACAGTCAGTTACCGCTGCCACACAGTCGTCTATTGATGGCTGACTGATGATGGCAGGATCAAGTTCTGCAAGAGCAGTGAAAGTGGACCAGTCTGCCCAATCCAGCTTCCACCGGGGCAAGCGGGTAGGGTGGCATCGACCACGGCCAGTCTCTCTCAAAAGTATAGGAAAATGAGTACTGCCTAGTGGATTATTGTCAACCCTCCATTAAAAATGGGAGAACAATGAAGGGGAGCAAACCAAGGGATCAATAGCAGTAAAGGACTGACTAGGTGCATGAAAATAAGTGGAAAAACCAGTATTGAAAAGAGAAAGGTTGTGATCAGAGAGCAAACACTCTACAGAGTGACCCCTCCTATCAATAACAGCAGAGGGGATGATGTCTATTAAAGTCCCCCAGGATAAGAAAGGGAGACCGCAACTGTTCAACGAGAGCACCAAGGTCTGATTGATCATATGTCTCTCCAGTGGACAGGTAGAGAGAACAAACAGTGGTGGTATGACCCAAGGAAACACGGATGGCTACGGCCTCCAAGGGTGTGTTGAGTGACAAAGACAGGGTGGGCACATGCTGATCAACCAACAGTGCCACCCCTCCATGTACTCATCCATCACACAGCCTGTCATTTCTGTACAGAGAAAACTGCTGAAAGGTGACTTTATCGGCAGGTTTCAGAACTGTTTCTTGTAAGGAAAGACATACAGGATGATTGGAAGCAATCAGTGTTTTGATGTCATCCAGATTAGAACGTAAACCTTGACAGTTCCATTATATCAAGGTGGCCATTTTTAATAATGGGTAGGCAAAATGGCTGGAGAAAACTTCTGTTTATGACCATGTCTTTTTTCCTTACTGTCCTTATTCAGAGGATCCTGCCCTGGGTCGACTGGGTAGGTCTTTGCTGTTGGAAGGGAATTCCAGTGACTGAGGACATGAACAAATGATTGTTTTGCATCTTGGGGTGGGAGAAAAAGATGTATCTAAGAAGTGCCTGTATTTGAAACCAAAGGATGTGGATCTTGGAGTTTGTTGGAATGTATGGGAGGAACAGAGATGGGTGTAGAAGTTGATTCATCAATCTTTTTAACCATGGAGGTCAAAAGACTTTTCATTTGTCTTGATAACAATTCTCATGGAGGCACATAAGGATCTGTCTGCACTCCCACTGTAGTTGTGGAACAAAGTGCAGCAGCATACATCCGAGATGAAGTGGCAGACAGCAATTTCTGAGCCTCAGGATAACTAATGTTATGAGTCGTTTTCAAATGCTGCACCTCTTTTTCCTCCAACCATTTAGAGCAAGAATGAAAGTAGGAAGGGTGAAAACCATTGCAGTTGACACAATGTGGGTCCATGTTACACTCATAGGCATCGTGGTCCTTGCCACCACAATGAGCACTTGTCAGGGAACCACGACATGACGTCTTTGATTGACCAAACCTCTGACATTGGAAACATAGGAGAGGGTTTGAAATATACAGCCACACCCTGCAATTTAGATAACCTGCTTTTATGGTGTCAGGTGCATGTGGTGATGTAAATGTCAAAATGAGGATATTTGTGGGCAGTGTAATTCCATCTTTGCGAGTGGAGCATGAGGGGTAACATCAATAGGTACATCCCCAATTGCCTTTGAATTCAAGAGGAATTCACTGTGTTGGGATGTGGATGTTTCAACCAATATGTCTCCAGATTGAACCTTCTTTACTGACTTTGGAGAGCCAGCAAGTTGCTCTAGTCCCTTCTGAATAAAAAAGGGGGACATTTGCCCCAAAGATTTCTCTGAAAGAGAATGTAATATAAGAAAATGAGGTACGTGTGTTACAGGTGTTGAAGATTGCTGCTCAGAGTCTTCAAGATGTGGTCATTTTCCTTTTGACTGTTTTTTCACTATTTTATTTAAATTTTTTGTTGGACGATCTACAGGAAAAAAGGAAAATTTTGGTACCCATTGACCCCACCCACCATGGAGCCCTACGAGGGGATGCACTAGAATGTTATGCAAGGACATTGCAGCAATGCCAGGGTTTCATGAGCACTATATCCAAACACCAGCATCAGACACAATGTCTACAACACCCATTGAGAACTTCCAACACTGGTACTTGGTTGATTCTAGCCCAAGTGGACCAGCCGACTGACCCAAGGGGGGCCACCCAAAAGCCACCCATCTACAGGAATTCAAGGCCAAAGTGGTGTGTTAGGGTTGGACCCCTCAACCATCAGGATCCCTTCACGGGTTGCCACCCATGGCAAACACGTGGGTGGATGTTTAGATCTTAGAGGAGGTAAACTGAAAGAACAGAACCCTCCCTGGGAGGTCCCCTCACCACGTACAGGAATCCACACCGAGGGGCCTATCAACTGGATCCATCTCAGAGAAACCACCAAATAAAGAAATGAGTACATAAAGAAGATGCAAGCTTCCACAAACCAGGAAGTACACTACTGAGATTGCCACAAATCATGTAGATTCTTAGGAATGACTATTAAGTGCACCTCATTCTTCCATTACTCTCAAAGGCAGGTGCCTGCCATACATCAGTGTCAGGGTCCATCAAAGTCTCTACCATGCTGTACCAACAATGCTGAGGACATTGTGATCAGGTGATAGCTATGAAGTCAAGAATAAGAGCATTTGATTATGTTCACAATTCCCCAAGATAAAGACAAAACTGAATGCCAGTGGAGCAGTAATATAAGGTATAGTAAAGAATTTGGACTGTTTCCAAAAGTAACTGTCTATAATGCCTAAACAAACTGTATAGCACCTGGTTCTAAATTTAGACAATATGACTCTAAAATTCATTTGAGTACTTAAAGGAAGAGTGACAAATACTGAATTGCCCTAATGGTTTGACCAGTTAACAATCAGAGAAATCCATCAGGTCAAATTTGGGTGTTGGAAGAGGGGAACCATGGAAATCTTGAAGGTTTATCTGTTTATTAAAATTTTTTATGGTTAAGCACAAAGCTACAGAAAGCTATCTGTGCTATGTATGCTTATGCAGATTACCTGCACTGTTTGCATAATAAGACTTACTATGCAATGGCCTACTTCAGCCAATTACCAGCATATCCTTATTGAAAAGTTTTTGTAAAGATATTGCACTGAAGAGGTCAGAATAAATAACTGTAGTTTTCTGTTATAATCTGAAATAATTCTAGAAAAAAAATGGCAACTTGATTTATTTTGTATTTTTTGTGGTGGTTACAAAGTCAGACTGATGGATCAACGTGAATAATACCTGCTTTATTTGTGAATATTACAAGATTATATTTAGAGCTTTGATTAACAGTAAAAACTCCTAAACTAATTTTCTTGATCAATTCATTTTACCATTTGAGAAAGACTCTAACCATGATTACTGAAATTATGAATAAAATTTATTTCTGTTTTATGGATTCTATTTCATATGAAGAAAATCAACTGTTAAAGTACTTACTTCAGACCTTTGTTTTCAGAACCTGCCATCAGCTCAAATTTTGAAACCTGCAAAGTCATTACAAAAAATAAATAAGAACTCTGTGATACAGTACAAGATAACTTCTTTTAATTCAAACTACTTGTTGCAACTTGAATTTCTATTAAATTGGTAGAGATTCACCAAAAGTCTCATATAACTTGTAAGCTGATAAATTTCTGCAACAGACAGTGGTGACACCAAAATTCAATGATTAATGCTGCATAAGCATTTGGACATCAAACATTCTTTTTATTTTCACACATGATATAACATATAAATATCATGTACCATATGTTTATTGTTTTCATTATGAAAAACTGTAAATTATTCACAAAATGTAAACATATGAGAGAGTTTAGATGTAGTGTTTTATTGTACTTTCATAACTACATAAAAGTTTTCATTTGACAAAGGTCTGCACTAACACTTCAAAATGTCATTCAAAAACTTTTCTTGGCAGATAAAGTCCACGTATAACACCTTTCAAGCATACTATCCTCTGTTAAAATCTTCTCTCAAGCAAATACTATTTATATAGACATTAGGGCTACTCTTTTACCAACGAACAGTGGGATTGAGTGTCACATTACAATGCCCCCACGACTGAAATGGCAAACATGTTTGGTGTGACAGGGATTCAAACCTGAGACCCTCAGATTATGAGTTGAGTGCCTTAACCACCTGGCCATGCTGGGCCATGGCTATTTTGAAAAGCTTTTATTTTCTCTGTAAGTCTTTTTCTTTTCAGAATGTAGTAATTAACAACTAATGAGTAAGTAAACTGTCGTGTGTTTCTCAAATTACAATTACCATCCTCCATCTTAATGACATTACCATTAATGTTAAGTTCAAATTTTTGGCATCACTAACATTACTTTATGTCCAAAACAATATGTTTTCATTCTTTTCAGTTTTGATCTTAGCTATTCTGTAGACTTTATTTTTTAATCTACACATTGTATCCAATTATCCCTTTGTGTAACAGTTATTAAATTTGTACATGCTCATACTGGCAATGAGATTCTTTTTACAATAAAAACAAACTTCTCAAGTGTGAACAAGTTACCTGAAAATATATCTTAAATAAACAATTCTACATAAAACAGATAGCTATAACCTTGTGACAATGGCAAAATATTTTTGCATGCACATGTGCCAAGCATTAAATGGATCTTCCACCTCTAAATATATTAACCACAGGTTAATAGTGTTGTTCTTTGTGGTAACCCAATTCAATAAATCTACACATAGTAATGTTTACAATATATCCAAAGTTATTATGTGGATTCTCATGAAATATAATACTTTTAATAAAGCTATGTTCTACACGAAACAAAAAATTTTATTAAAGATCTGTAAGTTTACTAGAGGTGCATCACAAGAGTCAATAGAATATGTTTCTATATACTGATGTTACAATACACTAAGTATCTATATAGAGAAGTTATAAGGTTTGACAGTCTAGACTGCAATTTACTAACACTGTCTTATTCAATCACTACACACTTTACAATGTTTTTCCAAATTCTCAGGTTTGATAAACTAAGTGGCAGCTGTTAAGAGAAGTAAAATAAAATAATTAATATCTATCTATTTTTTTAATGTTAATGTATGTTGCTTTACATGTAATGTTTCTGATAAAAGAAATAAAACATGTAGCACTCAATACTCATCTTCCTTTATCAAATCATTAATTTTTTGCTGATAATATTATTAGAAATTATAATTATATCTGTACAAAAGACATAATGTTCACTGAATGCTTGCCAAATTTTGTGAAGATAAATAAATTGTATCATACTGAATGATGTACTCATACAACTGTATCACACCTTCATGATACAATACTTGTATCATATTGCTGTTTCTTATCTGACTCTGATTGGTTTGAGTGCCAGGTGATTTTCATATTAAAAAAAATTTTTTTCATCTTGCAGTTTCACATTTTATTTGCATAATCTTTAGTATCCCTAAACAAACATTTAGTCATATTTTCCATAAACTTTTATATTTCATTAGTTACTTTCTCTACACTAACATCTGCACACTTTAGATATTTACACTATTACTTTGATACAGTATGTGTACCTTCAGAGTTTTAGTAAATGTTACAAGTTTTTGTGCATAAAAAATCAGATTTTATAATGAGATATGTTTACTAAAGATTTGTTTGTTAAAATATCGAGACTGTTTCATTAAAAGTCCGAGAGTAAGGTGATTTAAGGTTATGATTAAAAAACTATTCTTTATCCCAAAAATCTCAAGTTATTTATGTAATCTCTAAAACTTGCTAAATACATTTCAAATGTTTGCTTTCAGTAAGACTTTATATTTTATTTTCTATACCCTAAGTACGTGGGGTCTGTCAATTGACAGACCTCGTGAACATCACAAAAAAACAAAATTCAGGAAATATATATAAATTATGTTTTTTGTTGTACTAGAATGACTACATAGTATAACACGCACATACAAATGTTTAGCCTAAGGAGCTAAGTCTCGTAACATTATATATTTTTTCCTATACTGACCTTCCAGTTGTGCCTAGCCAACATTACAAAACTTGCACTGATCACTGATGCTGTGCATGAGCACTCATATTACCATATCCAATAATATCAAACTGACCTTTAGTCTTTACAAAGTGACCCAGCCTTGGCTGTGTTTTAGCAGACTAGTATTTTCTAATATATAGTCACATTTCAAATATTATAATTATATATGTATGTGGATTATTACTATTTAGAAATAAGTTATGAAACTTATTTTTTTTAAGCTATAGAACAATAAATAAAGAAATAAACAATTATCTCTTCTAATTACAAACTCTGAACTTGGTTGTTGCTGAACATAGGTTGCCAAGGCTTTTAAAATTTCATATGTGGAGAATATCAAACAAAACATTTTTTTCAGAATTTATATACACAGTTGAATAACCAAAAAATTCTAAATAACTAAACAGATATCATAGAATTCTACTATAATTTACTAAGCTTAGTACTAAGCTGTATTTAGGTCTAAAAAAATGTGAAACTTCATACAGACTAGACATAACCTACCTCCTTGAAATCTTGGTTTGAAAAACCATGGTAGTCTTTTCACAAACTAAAATGAATGGGAAAACCACTAAGCTATCAACTGGTTATTCACATCATATATTGAAGAAAGTGTTTATAAGGAACCATTTCAGAAAATTGAAAGGGATGAATGGGGTCTGCTGTACTTGATTCAGTGCATAAGCCATATCTCAGCAAAATAAAAAGATACAAGGTTCTTAGTTTATGTTCTAGCTTGTCAGTATTGGTAATTTTAGTTTCTAATTTGTATAAAGCTATAGACTTAGTATTTTGGCATCACAAACATTTACAGTGAACCAGTGCTGCATTCAATATACCTTGCCACTCACTAAAATCTATATTTAGGTGTGTTCTTTTAATACTTAATTTTAAATTAAGAAATACCTCATATATAATATTAAAGTCTGAACTATAATCTGCAATTTGATTCCAAACTTACTGATATAAATTCATAAAACAGTAATTCAATAAAACTTTGAATGCAAGTCAACAAATGTGATGACATTGCCTTTAAACAGCAACTCATCATGAAAGGGTTAACTGTAATGAAATCAGCAATGTACAGTGAAATGAAAAATGAAAAAATATGAAATAATTTCTGAAGTTAACATTTTCCTAAATTGAATGTGTATTCCCAATAGATACTAACCTTCATATACAGAAAGCTATTTTCCTCTTCAATTGCACTAATCTGCCCAAGACACTTACAAGCCACTAGTCTTACAGAAACTTTTATCTACAATTTACATAAAATTGTTTTATTGCATGATGATATATTATGCAGTAACACCCTCTACTAACAAAAGTGCCACACACATCCTTGCACAGATGCACCAACTACATTCACATGCAAAATATTCCATTCTTTGATGAGGCCAGAAATAAAGGTGCACTAGGAAGGTGGAAAAGATGGAAGGGAATGTGGATGGAAGTGAGCATCTATTGGAAATACATTTCTAATTAAGGAAAATGTTAACTTCCAATACAACTGCTCACTACATGCACAAAAAACTAGAATCTCACACTGGTGAAAAGTTACCTAAATAAGCTACCTTCAGCTAGTGTCTGAAGGAAGCCAATGGGGTGTGATACCTCGTGGCAGGGGCTCAATTTGAGCATAGCTGAGGGAGACTGCATCTCATCTTACCAAGAGCAGGATTAGGAGAGGCAAAAGGCCTGGGGAGTGTTACAGTGATGGGTGTAGTAGGTACATGAGAGTCTGTGTTTGTGCTAATCCAGACTGTACTGCTGGTGTACCTCTTCTCAACCATCAGTCTTTATAGGTCAAACCCAGCTGTTGGAGAAGAGCACTTGTGATAAATATCAGTGCACAGCTCCTCTACTATCAGACACTTTGGATCCTTTACCAGATACGGGAGAAGGGCAGAATGTATACATATGTTTATTGACACAAATAGCAAGGATATTTATGTAACCACAACTCAACCATCAGACATATGGGCCTCTTGCCTGCTGTGGGAGGAAAACATGCGAGTGATACACCCCAAATGGATATGAAATATCATCATCTACTCTGTCATCAGATATACAAGGTTTAGGGTATTGCAGGAGTATGATAAAGACAGATATATGAGTGGGAGATATTAAAAAATATCCAAATTTTATTTGTTGATGGCTCGTTTGTTTGAAAGTTAAGCACGAAGCTATACAACTGGCTACCTGTGCTCTGCTCACCATAGGTATCAAATGCTGGTTTCTTGTGGTACAAGTCTGCAGATATACAGCTGGGCCACTAAGGGGAATTTGGAGATTGTGATGTATCTATATGTAATTGGGTGATCTATATTATACTCTGGAAACATCCCTAGCCTACTTCTCACCACAGAGAAACTGTTGTTCTAGTTCACAGCATTTAGGTTCCAACTGGTAAGGAATCTTTATGCTCCACCACCTAAGCAGTTGGGAGCTGGTAATTGGTAAAGATCTCCCATGCTACACACACTAGGGTGGGGTGAGGGGGGTTTGCATAAGAGAAAAATGTGTCAGAATCCACATCAGGCACCTGCCAGAAAAAAAAACAATACATTATTTTTAAAAGTCAACAAGTGCTAGCTAAAAAAACAACCAAATTTATGACTCTGGTGCTGGCTTTATCCATGAGAGACCACAGAACAGATGCAATCTGGATCATACTACAAAGCATATGATAGTATTACCACTAGTACAACTCCAGTGATCTTGCAGAACATTCCATCTCACAGTGGGCACAGAATAGGCCAGAGTTGGATGGTCTGAGTGCTTTCAGTTGTCTTTGGCCAGTGCAGAGTCCTGGATAAATATACTCTGTGAGGCAGCACTAGTCATCTAATGGGTTCCAAAATTAGAATAATGGTAAGAAAGGAATAAATAAATGAATACTCACACTGTTACAAGATCAGGGTGAGTCAAAAAATGGCTGGTGGTGGATATATGTATGCTACATGAGAAGAAGATAGAGATAGTTTGATATGACACAAATGACTGTTGGGTAGTCCATGATAAGGTGGTTGTGTCAGCTGCAAAAGAGAAATAGTAAACAACTCACCTATTTACAGCCTCTATCAAATTTGGAGATATGCAGTTGGGGAGAAACAAACACAAGTTAGATAAACCTCAACATGTTGTTGCAACAATTACTGTCCATCAATTTCCAAATTGCATGGAGAGAGATAAGCATCAAAAAGCTGGCTAATACTTTTTCATAACAAAATAAGGAACTTTTTCAGCAGCAAGAATCATCATCAACCAAACTCACTAGGGGGGAAGTATTGTAAAATGTTGTTACCAACAACATAAGCTACTATGATATATGGATTAGATATAAGATAGAACAATTGTTTGTACATGGATCAATTAACCAACTCTTTAATGATATGTGTGTGTGTTTATATACATTAATGATTTATTTTGTTATTTACCAGAGGTGAAACTGAAAAGTGAATCTGTGACATAGAAGCCTAATGCATGCTTTGATTCTCTGACCTTCTGCTGTTAACTGGAGTTTTGCCTATTCAATGTTCATCATCACAACTTGGGTAAATAAACCAAAGATGTACCATTAAGCCTCTTATAATGATGTGAAGTGTATATAATCCTTATAATGATGTGAGGTGTATATAATCCTTAAGGACTTTTGAGTTCATTTTACCTGACCATGTAGTAACCTAAATTAATTTATGAATGCCAATAATGCCAAATTCACTATTTGACATTATACAGTGGAGCAGCTGTTTAATGATTGGATATATGGGCTAAAGATCTCCTTCCTCTTTCACCAAAGGTAAAATTCAAAAGCAATTCTGTGACATATAGGCCTAATGCAATTTTTGATTTGCTGTATTTTCTTGCTATGGACTGCAGTTTTACTCTGGGCCTACAAGTCACATTCACTAAAATTATAAACCCAAAAAAGTGATGCAAATCTCCAAATTTCTTGGAAAAAAATGTTTTCTTTGGATGCTATCTAGCCATAGAATCTCAGGACAAGAAGTGTATAAACAGTTTGCCCCATACAAGCAGGAGATATTAAGCCATTTTGAGTTTACATGTATTCTAGAATACCTTTGAGCACCAACTCTTATCTGCAATAGTTATATCATAAGGTGATAGTTCTAACAGATATCACAACAAGGTTTCACAATACTTAACTATTATTCTAAATAACCTGAACTTTCCAACACAAAGACATGTATGTAGCAATTAAATGTTCTTTTTAACATAATTATTAGAACAAGTTGGATAGATAACTGGCAAATGACCATCAGTTTTAGATGGTATCTGAATTGCAAGTTCATGGCACAACTGAATCTTTTCAGACCTGTGCAGCAAAACCACATATGGGCCCTATAGCCATTGAGGGAGAAGGGGTTGTTTGTTTTTTTTGGTTTTGAATTTTGTGCAAAGCTACATGAGGGCTATCTGCACTAGCCATCCCTAATTAGCAGTGTAAGACTAGAGGGAAGGCAGCTAGTCATCACCACCCATTGCCAACTCTTGGGCTACTCTTTTACCAACAAATAGTGGGACTGACCATCAAAATATAATGCCCCCACAGCTAAAATGGCAAACATGTTTGGTGCAACAGGGATTCGAACTCGCAACCCTCAGATTATGAGTCAAACACCTTAACCCACCTGGCCATGCCAGGCCTAAGGGGGTGTTAACTTGATCCAACCCATACTGTGTATGCTATGCTACAAGGAGTACCTCATGGCAGGAGAAGCATCATTGGCAAACCAAACGAATGCTGAAATATTAAAATAGTAAGAACATTACATATAATAGATTTTAAAAACCATTTCAACTACGATGTTTTTATATTTATAATTACTCACACTCCAAAATATAGGACTAGATGCTAAAATCATCTTTATTTCTCATTTTTTCTCTAGTTAAATCATTTTTCAAAATCCCAGTTTCCCATCATTCTAATAAAAATGGTTGACAATCAGTTTGACCATAATCTTTGACCTACAGTTACCAAAGTTAATCAATTGGCCCTTAGAGATACTCAACCTTTGTATCCAATTTGATTAAATTCAAAGAAAAAATAATTAAAAAATTGATCTCAGATTCTCCAATAGTCGTTCAATTGCTCCTTTTGTAAGATTCAACTTTTGGACCAAATTTGATTAAAATCTGGTTCTTCTTTTTTCAGTTATTTGGTTTTTGACCTTAGGTGAAATCTTGACCTTTGACCTACATTCACCAAAAGTTAATTATTTGTTCGTTGTAGGGCACTTAATATTAATTTGTACCAAATTTCATCAAAATCTGAGGAAACTTTCCCAGTTAATTATGCAGTTAATTATCAGTGTTATATTAATTTATTAGTTATTGTAAAATTATAATCCGACCTTTAAAAATTAAACTGTTTCTAACTTCCGCGTGATATTGAAAATCACCATTACCCGCTTCAAACAGCAAGTAAGATCCCCAATTCTGTGCTCTATGCGATCACTAGCCTCGTACTCACCTGGACGGGAGTGATCGAGGTTGATATTGTGTTTACGTGGTTGTCAGTTGAAAAATTTTCACAATCAACGTGCAAAGAACATGTATATTTATCCGTTATAACCTTTACAACTCCAAAATTCTATCTTTTGCACACTTAAATTGAATCCAACATTCACATACCTCTGTTCCTGCAGGGGTTTAGAAAGGGTATTATAAACAACAGTTCATTCACAAGTTGTCTATCATAATATTTTAAGTCACTTTGACAAGTTCTATAACAATAATACTTTGTGGCAACCATAATTTCTATCAATAGGACAATAACCTCAAATATATAATGTGATCAAAAACTAGATCAGTGATGTCGAGAAAACCCACTTGTAGAGAAATATATATGCAAAAAACGGCTCGTTTGGATTGAGAAAATATTTTACATAGAAGCCAAAACGTTGTTCGCTCTTCTATGTAAAATATTTTCTCAACCCAAACGAGCCGTTTTTGCATATATAAAAACTAGGGGCCCGGCATGGCCTAGCGCGTTAAGGCGTGCGCTTCGTAATCTGAGGGTCGCGGGTTCACGCCCGAGTCGCGCCAAACATGCTCGCCCTCCCAGCCGTGGGGGCGTTATAATGTGACGGTCAATCCCACTATTCGTTGGTAAAAGAGTAGCCCAAGAGTTGGCGGTGGGTGGTGATGACTAGCTGCCTTCCCTCTAGTCTTACACTGCTAAATTAGGGACGGCTAGCACAGATAGCCCTCGAGTAGCTTTGTGCGAAATTCCAAAAACAACAACAACATAAAAACTAGATCGTAGTTTCAATAATAATTCACGCATGCGTAAAAGTTTCTCTGAAATTCAATAAGTGCGCATGCGCTTGGGTGTATCTAAATTTATCGACAAATCAGGATCACGATAAACATCACTTGCAGCATACACATTTCCGGTAGCCATGTTGTTAAGTCCTCTTACTGGTGAATGTATAATTTCGCGACTACATTCTCAAAAAATTGTGAGAAGAAAAATTTGGTCAACAAACAAATTTATGCAGAGAAAATTCACTCTCTGCAAGTGTAACCTAACGACAACCTCACAACATCAAGCAGAAACTAGCTGAGTAAACTAACTGGTTTATTGAAAATTCCATTAACCATAAACATTGACAAGCATGTTATGATCAGAGAACACAATATAAAAAGATCTGGGTAATATCTATATTCTGAAGATAGCTGGTATGGGTATTAGTACTTTAAATTAAATAAAGTAAAGAAATACTTATAAATTTTAATTAAAGTGCTAATACTCATACTAGTCGTCTTGATAATACATTTTTACTTCAAGTGAGTTTCTCGTCATCACGAATTTCAGGGTAATATTTATCTCAGGCTGGAACTCGGATCATTACAATACAAAGTCGTCTAATTTATCAACATTGTAACAAACTTTGGAACAATAACCAAGAGCTTCGTGCACCAACTTTACTCTCCAACTGTTATGTTTTGGGATATTTTAACACATCTCACGACACAGGTTCTCTGTATTTACTTTTATTCGCAATAACCTTATCATTCCAATACCGAAACGTGTGCATAACAGTTACATGCTCTTTTTTTTTTAACATGTTAAATACAGTAACTTTGATAAACAAATGGCAAATAACCATTAGTTTCAATAAGTTTTGGATTACCTTAATTTTGAACAACGTTCATGGCACAACTAGACCTCACGGAGACCGTGGTGTAAAATTATACAAAGGCATTTAAAGCACTGAGGGGGAGGGTGTCGATTTGATCCAACTAGTAAGATAGACACTTGTGCTTATGCACTCACTCAATAACATGAAAAAAAAAAAAGGGTGGATCTCTGAAAATGATGGATAAGACACTCAAGACATAGACAATGTGATCCAAGTGGCGCCAGTAGTAAAGCTTGGTTGTTTGTAATTAAGCACAAAGCTATACGAAGGGCTATTTATGCTCTGCCCACCACGGGCATAAAAAAAATCGGGTTTGTAGTAATGTTAAGTTAGTACACATATCGGTTTGCCACTGGGGAGCAGGAAGGGACAGCAGTAAAGCTAACAGGATTATTAGTCATGTTTGTAGACCTACTGACTTCAAGTTAAAAGAGGCAATTATCTCAGCACAAATTACTAAACTATACAATCCTTGCTTGAAATACAGTGTACAGCTATGGTACTCTATCTAAGAAAGGATACAAACGTATTGCAAAAGTTTCAGAGGATGATTTTGAGGATGGAAAAGCACAGCTAAATTCCATTTTTTTTAAATAAAAAAAATGGGTAAGATATAATCATATTGAGGTATAGAACATTATCTTGGGGCTGACAGAATAATGGCCCCCAATTTCTTTTTGCTGCATAAAGAAAATAATAGAATAAAAAAGGCACAAATATAAGATTTGGATAAGACAGGCTAGACTGTACTTAACAGTTTTATTTATCTAACAAGAAGGTCAGTTTACAGAATGAGTTGCTATCACCACTCTAAAGGAGATTTAGAATGGAATTAATGACTTCAAGAAAATGTGTTTGAATATTTACTTTCCTCAAGAGTGAGTGAGTATACCAGGAAAACCTTGAGAACTAAATGGTCTTTTGTTGGCTTATTTTAACACCAGAAGTAAAAGACATCCAAAATGATGTCTTATGAGGCAATATCATCAGCCTGAAACTACATATACAGCAAATATATTTATGGTACAAACCCCCATCCCTAAAGACTTGGTTCAATCAAGTGTTGAGGGTGTATAACACCATAACCCACTTTACTTATGATTACATCTTCCTACATCAAACCCCACTTTATATTCTATTGCATTTTCATGAATCAGGTGCTAATTATATCTGCATTTAGCTTCATCTTCCGACATTAAATCTTATTTTATGTATGGCTGTACCTTCCTTCCAAAACGTTTTTTGAAATATAGAGATAAAAGTTTTATGTTTTCTATAACATAAAATATACAGCATTGTAAAAGTGCAAGTCAAATATAGTTTGAACCACAATATAGACAAGCTATTAAACAAAATGTAGAGTTGTTTTTAACTCTGTATTTCACTAAATGAAGTGTCAGGGACAAGTGTCCCATATGAAAACAATAATTGTACACAAAATCATCCCCCTTTCCAACACAATTTCAGACATTTGTTCTTCATCATAAAACTTGCATTTCATATGTTGCATCCGTCTAGTGAAAAAAACAACATGTATTCAATACTCCAGTACATAAAACTTTTTAAAAATGTGTTATGTCTGGTAAACTTTAAACATACACTACATTCTTATGCTCATGTTGTGGTTGTTGCATATAAATCATTGCCATTTTCATGCAACTGCAGTTACTGCACACCAAATTACCTAAAGACCAAAAAAAGAGTTAAAAATACCATTTACAGCATTCCTTGTGAATGTTGGCACCAACACATCAAAGAAACACAGAAAATGAAATCCAAAATTTAAGAGCACCATAGACATACAAAGCTCTCTAATACCAATCTTTCTGTAATAGCCCAAACCATCATAGGTTATATATATAATGAAATGGAATAATGATAAAATAATGACATATAAGCCACATAAAAGACAAACAAACAAAGTCATCCAGCTTAGTAATGGATGTTAACACTCAACCACATATTCACAAACATCACCAAAATCTGGAGAGTCATTTTCAAACCATCAAAGTTGTTACTTGATTCCAATTCCAAAGAAATGAGTGCTCAGACAACTGGGAGAATGTCTGCCTTTCTAGTAAAATACCAATACCACATTACAAATTACAAAATAATAAGAAATCTTTTGGCTAACCTATCCCGACAAACACAAAACTAATCATTAAATTCAAACCTCATTCCCCAAAATATTAAATAACCCTTCTCTTAAATGTCATGTCTTAATTCATGTCAAGTTGCAATCTTTAGATCTTTAGCACTCCAGGTGGCAGTTTTGTTCCAAAAATTTATAACACTACTGGAAAAATAGAACTACTTTAACTGGAGGTGCATTAGACATTTCTAAAATTTAAATCACAACCTTTTAACCTACTGCCCACAAAATTCAATATAAAAAAATTTGATGCATCAACCTTATGAATTCCCATAATAAAACTGAATATTTCAATTAGACTACTCCCTGATCTTTCCAGAGAAAACTAAGTGACCTCAACCTGTACACCCCCATAAATACTGCAATCCTCCCCCAACAAAAAACAACAGCAGATTAGAAGTCAACAAACAGAACATAAACTAACTGGTAGTTAACAATAATAAGTAACTAGTCATTAACTGTACTTTGTTATCATACACACTGCTAACTATAACAATGATTTAAACAAGCCTACTCCTTGTTATTATTAGTCTAGAATCTCCACTTGTAAAATTCACAAGCAACAAGTCTTAGTCCTATACAGAATGTTTACAACAATATATTATATGGCATAATTTTGTATCTGTCAACATTCTTCTGTTTTTGTAAAATCTCATAATAAAAATAATTGACATGAATTACTCTGAAATTACTTTATTTATTTTTGCTTTCAACATAAAAACTAGCATATAACAACAAAGCACATGTTTACCGTCATATTCAGCTTAAGTTATTCAAAATAGAAGACAATTATTCAAAATGAAAAATGCACAATAATGATAGCCACATTTTGAAATAGTAACAGACTTGTGTAATACTTTACTTATAAATTACATTATCTTAATAACTGAAGCATTTTACTACTGCAAAAATAGTAACTATTATTACTTTTACAAAATTAATTTTATGGGAAGTTAATTCAACCACTATTAATAGTGTTATGGATAAAAATGTAAAATTTACTAGAGTATTATCAGCAGTCAAATATAATGTACACAAAATGTTATACAGCTTATAACCATAAGCTTCAAGTATAAATTTCTGAAAAAAAAGTTTAATTTAAAAAACAAATGAACATTTCACACTCCACCTAGTTAAGATTTCTTTTTCAACGTTATTCAGCTATGTTTTGTTTTTGTTTTCTTTACATTTACAAAAGTACAATCCTTAAATTTTAATTCAACAAAATATAAAAGTATGCTTTATAAAT
Organism: Tachypleus tridentatus; assembly: GCF_004210375.1. NCBI lineage: Eukaryota > Metazoa > Arthropoda > Merostomata > Xiphosura > Limulidae > Tachypleus > Tachypleus tridentatus. Next base: position 173,540,208 of record NC_134837.1, on the reverse strand, counting down.
TATAAACATATTTCAATTTGAAAAACTGTCAAACAATGAAATTCATGGTAAAACTTCTTTGTGAAAATATTCAAAATTTATTATATGTACAACTTTATTTGATTTTTAAAAAAGTCATATTTATTAATACTGAAATAAAACATTGTTAATATTATTTTTGTCCATTTTGTCAATTAATTTAAAACTATCATTGTACCAGAACAATTATTAGTCCAGGGCTTAAGTCCCAATTTTTCTTTTTACTAAACGGTTCTTCCAAGTAAAATCTGCTGTCGAACATCATCATTTCGTTAATACTAGTATGTTAATAGTTGCGGTATTACTTTTAGTAATCTATTAACATTATTAACACTAACAGCTTCGTGTTTAGTTCATGCCTATACTGTATTCGTTGAATTGTATCTCTATACGTTTTCACTTAAAAGTCTGTTTCTCGTCATCGCGTATTACATTCAAAATTATAACGTAAACGTTACACTTATTTAACGCTGTTAAACTTAAAGGCCAAATATGATACGACATGACAATTTAGAAAATGAAAAGCGTAAAGTTTCGCTCATTTTATTAGTTTAATTCCAGTTTCTAATCATACAATTTATCTTCAAACATACATGTTAGTCCCTATTCAAAATAAAAAAATACAATTTTTGCACACTCTAATGTAGAGCGCCACCTTGTGAATTGTTATCATTTTTATTTCGGCAAAAGCGCCATTTTCTTTCGACACAAGACTGATTTACACTAATTTAGTAAATAAGTACTATGGTATTTCAGTTAATAATTATTTAACATAAACATAAAATGAGTTAACATGATCATCTTACATTTTAAAACTATTTTTAATGAATACTAGATATTAAAATATAACTATTAAAATCCAACCTTTTACTCAAACGTCTAAAAACTGACGTCAAAAGACCTCTAAATGTCAAATCCCGGATATACGAGTTTACGAGACTAAATGCTGCTTGTGAACATTTTGTAATAATGCGCAGTAGATGAGAGATCATAAACTTTATACTAAATATACAAACCACGAAACTTAATAACTTCTAATACATGTTCCTAATCGTAAAAAGTAAAAGGTATGAAGCTTTTAAACTAAGTATATAATGAATAACTAGTTAGTAGTTAAGTTAGTTGATCTCACATACAACTACAATAAAGTAATACTCTGCGAAAATGAGGCTTGATAGGCTTTTAGGTAGTGTACTGGTTTGAGACTATTAAATATGGCTGTAAGTTAAATTAATATGAGGTAATAATGTCAACATATGCCGTTAGTGATAATAATCGCAAGATAGATATAAAACAACTAAATTGTGAACGTCTGAAAATATATGTACTCATTGTCAAGGTTTCTTTTTCTAAGTCATATCTTGATTATTCTTTAAAATTTGGTTATAGAGTAGTTCATCTTTATGCGCAAATGAATTTATGTATGATCACGTGATGATTTTCCGTGTTTGGGAGTGACCTTTAGATAAGCCTACTTTAGGCTTAACTTTTTAAACTAAGTGTATCATTAATTAGGATTTTTATATTTACAATGAAACTCAGCAATAATATACTACAACGGAAGAGGTCACAAGCATGTTTAATGAAGAAAACAACAACACTTCATTGACAGAATAATGAAATGGTTCAGCACTCTTTTGAGAGCAATATGTTGAATAATGATTTTAACGTATGTACGACAAAAGACCATATGTTCCTCCATTGTTGCTTATCTGTTTATCTGTATTTTATTTTTTACGAATCCAACAATTGCACTGAATAACTTACAAATATTTACTACTACTGGTGATTTATAATATATTGCCATATGTTTCTAATTGTAGAAGTTTCGTATAGTGTGTTTGTAACAGTTTCATCATGAATGCGTTGTCCAGAAAATATTTAAATTGTTTGTTCTAGCCATCTTAGCGGTGTTATTCTCTAGAACAGATAATATCTACTCTACAGAATGGGATGTTGCAGTAATTGTGTGTAGAATGGGTCAACGACTGCAACGTCCTTTGCTGACTGAGCAGATGATGTCTATGTTACAGCCAACGAATGCTATGAAAACATAACCAGTCACATTGCTATGATATTACAAAGAATGCATGCAACATATCTTGTTGGATCTATACATATATACTTTCATTGTTCTACTCCTTTTTCATCCTACTTGATTTGACAGAAATAGTGCAAACTCTGATCCAGTATAGGTGATAATCTTTTTATGTATACTAGTGCATATAGTTTTGTTTGCTCTTTCCATTAACAAAAATAACACTATGTTACAAAATTTCTACTTTTTCTTGTTCCTGGACAGAAAGTATTATTTCCCAATTACTTATGCCTAAAGTAAATGGAAAAGTCCTATTTTTTTTCTTCAAACTTTGCTTTTGTAAACTGGGTAATGAAATTTTCAAATTTACCCATTTTCCAGAACATTCCAGGTGGATTCAGTGCTGAGTAGTTGATAGAGAATTTTCTCGAATTTACAATAATTTTCAATACTTTTCTAGAATGTTGTAGAAGCCTTAAAGCTGTGCTGCTCCATAACGGGATTAAGTATCCATCCCTTCCCCTGGCTCATTTGGTGCACCTCAAAGAATAATACAACAGCATCAAGACCTTGCTAGAATCCTTGAAGTATGATGAATATGACTGGGAAGTTATCGGAAACTTCAAAATGGTGGCATTCCTGATGGGTCTCCAAAGAGGCTTTACCAAGTTTCCCTGTTATCTTTGCCTTTAGGACAGCAGGAACACTGCAGCGCACTACACTAGGAAGCACTGGCCACAATGGACCAAGTTCTCTGTGGGGAGGCACAATGTCAAGTGTGAGCCACTAGTGGACCTCCAGAAGGTGTTGTTCCGACCATTGCACATACAATTGGGTGTTATGAAACAGCTTGTCACAGCTTTTGATAAGGAGTCTGCTGCCTTTAAGTATCTTCGAGACTTCTTCCCTAAGCTGTCTGAGGCAAAGATCAAAGCTGGTGTATTTGTTGGACCACAAATAAAGAAGATCCTGATTTAAAATAATGACTCACTTTGAAAACAGAAGTACTCACCACAACCAAAAGGGAAAGTTTGTTACTGGTGAATTAAAGTTGTATGAAAGAGGTGTTAAGTCTAGATGAAGTCTCCTGGGTGTAGGACTTTTGCTCGTGCTATAAAGATCCTGACACTGACTGCCTTCACCTGCAGAGTCAAGAAGACCTGTCAATGTCTAAACAACCAGGGAAGTAGACTGAACCTTGTTGTTGAAGATGAATCCCAGAACAAGGGATGTAAGGGCAACTAGGAATCATTAACCTGGATTTCCATCAAGTGAATCTGAGATCACTTGAAGAAGCCTTCACAGGACTCCCAGGTTCTTGGTGGCTATGGTAATGGTCATATTAATGCAGCTCGAACTCTGACCCAGACCACCAATAATCAGTAAAGAAGGATTGCATATGTTGCTGTAACAACCACTAATAAAAGCTGTTTCCTCAACAGGAAAGACAGTGGATGCTGATGTATAAAGACTGTGAACTGTATTGTGGTGAACTTCTCCAGTAAGAGAGGTATCGAGTCAAATCAACCATAGACCATGATATCTAGGATCAAATAAATCTGTATGTGTTGAAGTGGCCAACTCATTGCTTTACCACCTCAGGCTGAGGACTGATAACTCATTGAAATATTTTGAGGTCCCATTTTATAACTATCATTTGCAGCTTTTAGGAAACGTAATTGAGAGGCTTTATCCAGCCTCATCGGTTTCTGTGAATGAGGATAGGATTTTATAACTATTGCTTAAGAGGAGAAACGGAACTCTACTATTTCTTGAAACATGTAAAATAGATATCTACCCAAAATGAGTGGATCAAGAAATAGGCTCTCAAGTGCCTGATCTCAAATATGAATAGTATTACCCTCGAAGCTACAAAATAACGATATAAGAAGCAGCAATAAAACTAAGAAATGGTTGTCTATGAGGTGCTTTGCTAATTAAACTTTGAAAAACTGGATGTTCCATTTGGCTGAGTTCAAGGCTCAGAAGATAACCAACTACATGGGTGATCTTTGTCAATTTTACAGGAAGGTATACTCTGCAATGGTATGTGCAGATCAGGAATCTCTAGACTAAATTTGCTGAAAATTTCCCACTGAAGGCAACATCAGGGTATGAGGGATATCCTCACTCTAACCAAAGTAATTTCCATTACAACCCAATATGAAGTGGTATCTTCAGTGCAGTCATACAAAAGGATAAAGCCCAAAGCAGTAACTGTGGTGGCTACCCCTCAAATGGACGGACATAGTTAGGCATTTCTATTACATCAGGCTATATCTGGAGTGATGTTTAACCAGTAACGCACACACCTTGGCAATCAAACTGGTTTCTAGTGTATAGGCAAGGTTATCTAGATTCATCCATGGGGTGCTTACATCTTTGTATCCTTATATATGATACATGACAGTAATTTCTCAACCTTCTTGGTTTGAGAGGATCAAAACATAGGTTTTAGATGTGGACTGGTGAGGCACTGACAGAGAAGATACACGTATTTTGACTGCAGCAAATATGATAAAAGTATCGGTTTCAACCAGTGACTGAGCAAATGCAAGCTAAACTACAATGCTAGTACTGTATTGGACAAAAGGTATGGTAAAATTCTCTTCAGTAGCCATCAGATCTACAAGTTCAGCTTAATCAATAACAAGTGGTAGATGGCAAATGCTTTTGAAAACTAATTGTGCTAAAGAGGGGGTTGACTCCTTACTTGAGAAGTACTGCAAACTGCTTACACCAAAAAAATAGTGGTCAACCCAGCTATTACAGGCTGAATGACGCTTCATGTTTACTTTTGGGGATAAAAGGCCAACAAGTTGATTATCTTGTTGACACAAGAGCAGTAAGAACCATTTAATCTTTCAAGCTTTCCATTTCAAATCACCATTCTGACCAGTGGATATTGACTTTATTCTGTCAAATGGTTAAATACTAGACATTAAAGAAAAGGTGGATCTATGGATCTGCCTAGAAAATATTGCTCAGCAAATGAAACTAGTCTCCTCTGGCCCCCGATTTGGTACTTCCATTCATAGAATGGATATACTTTGAAGTTATCCACCAGTTTCATTGTGAACTGAGGTTCCACAGAAAGATCACCTAGTGTCAGCCAAGTTGTACCGAGAAATAATGGAATATATGAACACATGTAACAGAAGGAATAACAGTAGTTCCCTCGACACAAGTGTTATTCTGTGATTTAGTCGGGATAGCTTAGTGTTCTTGTACTATATAAAACAGTTATAAAAGCTATTCACGAAATAAACTGTTCATGTCCAGAAAGTAGACAGCATTAGCTCAAATAGTCATCTGTCTTACAAAAGATAAAATTCTAGTTTTGTTTTGTAATTATGAATGATCAAGTATCTCAATATTTATGTTGCATGTGAATTTTAATTTATTCATGTAATTTCACCTACTCATGAACATTTCCACTGAATCCAAGAGAAATGATCCTGCCTGATGACTTTGATGTCATTCTTATAAATATAAAGCTCACTACCTCCCGAATATTTCAGTATCGAAATTAAAACTTTCTCATACTGAACTCAATGAAAACAACAAGTTTGCTGTGTCTTCAACTAATTCTTCGCAGTCCAGCAACCACAGTTAACTTCATAATTTGAGGCCTTAACATTCAGATGAAATTATCTTGCTCTTAATCATATGTTGCCTACAAGTTTGTCCTCAGTATTTTATACACTGTGTGATGCAACACCCCTAAATGATTTTGGGTAAAGCTTCATACATCTATGCAATAAATCATCCATATTTATATATATGTTTTCATATATACTCATATCTCAATGTTTATTAATCATTATATACACATAAGTAGTCGTCTACAAAATGTCTTTGACTTGTATGTTTTTACCATGATAATCAAATAAGGTTATATCGATAGTCTATATGTTGAGAGTTATAATTCAGTAACATGCCTTTTATCTGTCAAACCTAGCAGTTATTTTTATATGTATCATGCAAGAAATAAGTACGAGAATAATTTACCCAATATTTATGTTTTTGTTATGTCAATACCCATTCATTCAAGCCTCAGCTAAATACATTAGTCCACAGTAAATGTTCTTTTACTGTTCTATATGGTTTTTGGCATTTATTCAGGTGCTTGCACATCTCACTTATCATAACTTTCAGATAGTAACCCTCAGTGTATTTCTTCTCAACAACCAAGCTAAGATACTCTGAAACAGTATCTTTACTTTCTTCTGACTAGTTTGTTCAAAACACAGATTCCTAATTAAACAACAACAGGAGAGACTACTCTGTAACGTAATGTTGTTGTTTGTACATATGATGCATGCTACTTCTTGTGTCATGTGAGCCCTGGATCTTATATGTTTATGAAATAAATTAATGAAAAATACTAGATATACACCTACTCCTATTCCATTACACTGTCATGGTCTTGTTTTTACCATGGCAGCACAGAAGTTTCATTAAAGCGTGGTATAGAGGATTCAAATGAGTGCTTTCACACCTTGTTCCTTCATCTCAAATGTACATTGGGTTGAGTAAAAGCTGATATTAGCATAATAATTTTGATAATCTGACCATAAGCGTCGATAATAAGATTATAAAGAAATCACTGAGTTTCTTGCTAGGTAACAAGTTTAAGCCAGACTCTGACTACTGTGAGCTTCACAAGGTCGGAAGAGATGTTGTTCCTCCCCACTATAAAACTGAAAAACTCTACATGTGTTTGCATAAGTGCACTAATTCCTTGTTTTGTTTTTAATATAGCCATTATTATCAGCTGCAACAGAATAGTTAAGGCTATGGCAACAGAATCTAATGTGTGGCCAAATACTAATACATTATAGACACACAACAAGAACTTCTCCATTTACTATTGTTTAGGCATAAGCTTCATTACCCAGTTAAACTAGAGTAAACTATCTTTAGTGCTGAAAGACGTTTTGGTTCTGTTTGCATCATACAACTAAGTCTTTGCAATGTTGATATGCATGTCATCTCTCCCACTGTATGACTGAGAAATTCTGCTTGCGTGTGCATAAATGCACATTCCCTGGTTATAATTATAATAACATCTTTTGCAGTACCTTGATTAATCTCTGGCAACAGACTCATATATGGAGTAAAATGTCAAGAAATCATCCACATTGATGAGGCATCACTCCCTTTCCTGCTCAATAAGCATAAGCTCTATCAGCCTCTTGAAAGTGACAACGGTACTACACAGGCCACAAAACATGACCTAGAATTTGTACAAATCATCTTGAGCTCTGAAAGTATCTTTGGCTCCATTATGATCATCTAGTCTGATTTGCCAGTACCTGGAGGCCAGATTCAAAAAGTTGAATTATTGGGTACGTTCCAGTACGTACAGACATTCATCCGTATGAAATAATATAAATACATGAATCCGCATTATAGCGTTTATCCAATGGAAATCAACACAGAACCTGCTACGGAATTTGAAGCACGTATAATTCTGTCCTTTGCATTCACTGTACCTTGTTGCTGAATATATCCGTAGTGCTCCAGTGAATCCTATCTGGTGGTTGTTTGATTGAAGGAGTATCACCTGTGTTGATATGATGGAATCAACATTAACGTTATTGCCAACATCAGTCAACTCCACTTCACTTACACTTCTGATGACCATTTCAATGGGAACGTTGAATGCCAATTGCTCATTATTGCACAACAACAATGGGAATGTGTTCCTCAATGAACAGATCACTATACACACTAATGCTATTTGCTTTCTTAAAAGAAATAAACGTGTTTCAGGCAGTGCTTAACAACCCTTACACATTATATCAACAAACTAGACTTTTTTAGTAGGTACTTTGATTCTCTACACAAGGTATAATATTTCTGATTTCGTTCTGACATACACCAGTTGAATTTTTTATAGCAACTCAGTTCACCTGTTGCACAAACAAAATTGTCAGTTTTTACAGTACATTCAGATAATATTGATGCCTGGATCAAGGTCTAAAATGACCACTTTATTATCTGATACACATGACCGAAATTTAGCCAAAGTTATGCTTTTATATTTATATTTAGTATATCATCATTCACCAGAACAAAATTAATGTTAACTCTTTCACTACGAGTAGGCTAACGTGTGTATGTCATCACATTTTAGAGAATTGCATTCAATATTTCATTAAACTGCTTTATTATCAAAACATGTTAATAAACTTCCCATCAAAATTTAGTTAATAAATCAATTATTATTATTATTTAAGTTTGTTTGTTTTTTTTACTTTTAAAATGAAGTGTTTCAAAAAGTCCTTAATCTCTCCTAATATGAGAAATTGCGACTTTTGATCTCGGGTCTTTTCTCTTCTCCAATTCATTTAACTCCATCTTGAGGAGCATGAAATTTTAACGTAAATTAATTATTATAACACATATGCAACTAAAAGAAGGTTTAATTTTTATAGCCTTTAATCTTATTTGTTTACAGAGCTATAACGTAGAAAACTCAAACCCATTTGTCACGGCCAGAATGTGATACATTTTCTTTTTTTTTTCTCACAAATTTCCAGTAGTTCTCTCTGACGTTTTGTACTATATTGTTTAGAACCAAAAAAATAAAGCTTCTTGTCTATGAAATGACGTATTATATAGCGGAGGTTTTAAGACAGAGTATTGTCTACTTCGTCTTTAATTTGAAAGTTTCTCTCGTGGTGTTCAATCTGAAAATAGAGTATGTGAAGACCATCTCTTGAACCTAAAGAGGCATAATCTAGCTACTGGTCATTGACCTCCGATGTCAAAATAGCAGTGCATTTCCTGTCTTTTGTCCCTGAGAAAGTCCTGGATATGCTTGAGAACCAGTAGAGAGAACTATTGTATTCCAAGGCTTCCCTTAGTCGCATGACCAATCCTCTCACAGAGTTATGGGATAATCTTCAGACTATCAGAAAGTAAGAAATTTGGACTTCTCAGAAACTTTGTGAATACTCTTCTCGTCTTGATTATTTCATCTATTTGTGTTGAGTGAATTTTTTCACAGACCATCGTGATAAAAATGCCACAAATAAACTGGCCAACAGACTGATGATTAAGCACAGTGCTATACCTAAGAGTCCTCAAGGGATTCGTGCGAAATGTACAGTTTGGAAGGTACAGCAGGAGGTACTTTTAGAAGTAGAACCAGCATCAAGTAGGATATACCACCTTTAAGTATGACAGTCTACTCGATGAGAACTATGACATTGTCAACGTGTTTGTATCTGAGTGATTTATTTCCTCCAGAATATTTAGTATTTTTATTCATTTTTGTCAGTGACGACGAAATTCGTATTCTGTCTGTGATACAGGTCCACAATCCCGTATTCGAAGTTCAGAAATTCGAAAAGCTCTGAAGACCGAAGTTTTTGTTCGTAGATTGTGGAGCGTTAGTATAACAGTTGACCCAACTGACCCATGTCAATCAGGTGTGACGTGGCGGCGTGGCCCAGTCTGACAGGCGGGTCAGTTGTGTCTCAGCGCTCCTACTGGTCACACGCGTGTCTGCTATTTGCTGATATTTTTTCTTGTTTTTATTTTGTGACTTTGTGTTTAATTTCACTGTGAAAATGTCAAAAAGAGCTACAGATATCCCTATGGGTGAGAGTGAGAAAAGGAACAGGAAGCATCTGACGTTATCAATAATGCAGAAAGTGGAGTTATTGCAGAAGCTTGATCGTGGTGTGTCTGTGCGGCGCCTTACTGAAGAATATACAGTGGAGCGCCATTAAGCCGCGGACCAGTAAACCGCGAAATCTCTTAAGCCGCTGTAGCAAGTCTTGTGAGCGAGGATTATCGCGGCTCACCGCTAATTTAAGAACGTGTAAAAACGCGGCTTACGAATTTAATCCTGGCTTTATAACTTCAAGGGGATATTTAAAAAAGATTTGCTTTAATTTGGGAAATAAATAAAATATATTACAATAGAAATCGACCGTTAATCTACTTTATCCGCTCTCTATGTCAGCTTTATAGAGGCCGCCATTGTTACCGAATCACACCTCTCCATACATTAAAGTTAATCCGCGGTAAATCCGTGAACAAAGTGATCAATAATTAAAGTATTATTTTTAATTCGATAATCCGATATAATGATCACGCAATGGCCCGGATGAGGCTCCTCGGCGGAGCTGTTGGCGACTTCGGCTCTTCAGTCACAAAGGTTTAAGCAGCGGACCACTTAAGCCGCGGTTAAGCAGGTTGACCCCCGAAATACCGCGGCTTAACGGCGTTTCACTGTAGTGTCGGAACTACCACTCTATATTATTTAAAAACAACAGAAAGACATGTTACTGAAACTTTATAGTGACATAAACTATAGTAAAACACTGCATAGTCTTTATTTATTCCACTTAGTGTGAATATTTATACGTTTTTGCTGCAGTACTAATGTTTGATTATGGGGTGCTGCCCTGGACCATACTGGGATGATAAATTTGTTATAAAATCCAAAATATTCCTAATTTCGAAACACAACTGGCTCCAAGGGTTTAGGAAAAGGGATTGTGGGCGTGTATATGCTTTTCGAGTATTGTATTTGATTTGCTAGTGTGAAAGACCGTATGTAACAAAAGCGGCAGAAAATGAAGTTTAGTGGTTTTATTATTTATCTAGTCAGTGGAGTCGCTATGACATTTCTAGTGATGTTGTCTTGTTTATCAGTTCTTTCTTTTCAGTTTGCAATAAAATTTGAATAGTTTGAAAGCAGCTGAGTTTGTTATTTATCACTAACTTGCATAGCTAATAGAAGAAGGGAATGACAATTCGTCTTCCAGTTCTACAAATGTATATAAGAATTTATCCATATGAAATATGGTAGGTGAAATGCTGAAGTTATCTATAGGTAGATTTCCAGAAGACTATAACAAGTCATCACTGATAACTTTATGGGGAACGAAACTGAAGCATAATGGTTACTATAAAAATAAAAAAAACTCAAAATTCCATTTGAATAATAATACCCAGGCCTATTAGGCTCAAACGTCTACTTTTTATTTGCGTTGAAACTGTTATTTTGTATTCATTTTTCATGACTAAAGATTCTTTTTATTTTTAGTGGTGCAACTTTGGAATATAATTATTTCCAGAGTGGTAATGCTGATTGGGTCTTTCGTCAACGACTTTTTTGGGTTTTATTATTGGTGAAACATATGGGTATTTTTGGGCACCTGGATGTAGCCACTGAAATTAAAAAGAAAACAACCTTCCATATCAGTTTTCAGCAAGCGAAATAAATCAACAAACCTCTACTGGAATATACATTCACATATTCTACTGCTTAACATTGGATAACTTTGGACAATTTTTCGTAATTTTGTATAGAATTAATAACCGTTAGAAAGCAGATCTTCTTTCCCCACCCCCACTCCGCTATTCAAACACAAATAAAGTTCACTGAGACAATTTGCTAAAGAAAGTTTGTTTTTGAATTTCGCGCAATGCTACACAAGGGCTATCTACGCTAGCCGTCCCTAATTTTGCTTTCTAGAGAGAAAGCAGATAGTCATCATCACCCACCGCCAACTCTTGGGCTACTCTTTTACCAATGATTGTCACTTTTTAAGACTTCTACAGCTAAAAGGGTGCGCATGTTTGGTACGATTGGGATTCGAACTCGCGATCCTCATATTACGAGCCGTGTGCCTTAACCAGCTGGTTATGCCGGACCCTATGAGAAGTAGGTTGGTTTTAATTTAATTTTTGTTTTTATTCTTGATTTTCCTGGGCCTTTGGCTTTCTGATAGGGATGACGCTAAGTTCTAATCTATCCAAATAATAACCATCGGGGCATCAGAATTGGTCTTAGAAGGGCGCAGAGCCTAAGGCAAGTACTCAGGATTAAGTTCTCGAATGTAGGTGTCAGAATTATACAATAGACTCAGCCACTGATGCAGTACCAGTGAGCTCCATATAACATAACCTTGGATAGATCGCTGTCATTCACTGACCGACCAGTCAAGCGTCCTTTTATCTGAGATATAAGTGCCGAAAGATTGCAACACAACTGATAAGTGTTATATATTTGGGTATAAAAACGATTCTAGAAAGGAAAAAGGAAGATTTTGTTTGTTTGAAGTTATATGCAAAGCTACACAACGAGTTACCTGTGCTGTGTTCACCACGGATATCGTAACCCGATATCTAGCGTTGTAATTCCGCAGACATACCGCTGTGCCAGTGGAGAGCAAAAAGGAAGATTTTGTTTGTTTGAAGTTATATGCAAAGCTACACAACGAGTTACCTGTGCTGTGTTCACCACGGATATCGTAACCCGATATCTAGCGTTGTAATTCCGCAGACATACCGCTGTGCCAGTGGAGAGCAAAAAGGAAGATTTGGTTTGCGTTTCACGGATAGTTACACAATGATATCCGTCTCTAATTTAGCAGTTAAAGACCAGATGAAAAGTAACTTGTAATCACCATCCACTTCCAACTCTTGGGCTACGTTTTTTACCAATGAATAATGGAATTGACCATCACTTTATAACGCCTCCATAGATGAAAGGGCGAGCTTGTTTGGTGAGACGAGAATTGGAATCCACGACCCGAATATTGCGAATCAAACACCCTACCCACCTAGCCATGCCGGGCTGAGTTGCATTCAAGTGTTGGTTACACGCATGTATAGATATTGTTAGTGTGACGGATTTACTATTATATATCCATTTTAATATCCATGCTTGTTTAAATTCAATATATATTTAGAAATTGAGAATACTATGAGAAACAAAAAAGTGAATCGATGTAGTAGCCGCTGATCACAAGAAGCCAAAGAGCAGACTGTGACATTTAATTTTTATTCTCCAAGATCGTTCAGGTTTCTGTATCAAACATTTGGATTACATCATCCTTTACGACTATGTTCTTGGAGAATTTCTGTAAAGTGCGAGCCAAGTTTTGGAGAGAAGCATTTGAAAGTTCGAAAAAAGAACTATTAGTGAAACTATATGAGAAAGATTGTGCCTTAGTAGTTGATTTCACAACTTTTTAAAATAAAAACTGAGTGGATTATTGCCAGAGCAAACACTCGGGTTTTGTAAATTATGGTGAAGATGTGCCTGAATAGAGTGAAGTGTTTTGAAGGTTTGGGCCTAGAGCGTAACAGTTTGAGAAGTGTGTCTTAAAAGAAAACATATTTAAAAGTTTCAAAATAAAATTAATTGTCAATTTTTAAAAAATCAGATTTCCACCAGATTCATTTTATTTTCATTTTTTAGTTGTTCCCTTGTTGATGAATACTTTTCTTGTTGCATTATTCAAGAAAAAAAAATAATATTGTGGGCTTAGGATGCCAATTAACCTTAATACGCACCCTGTTTCCAGGCTTTTCGTACCTCTATGATTGATGTAATGTTAAATATTCTAATTTTTGGCACATTTTTACTAACTGAAATCCACCTCTCAAGTAGTTTCATTTATTGTATTACTGACGTTATAATGTGGTATATCGACCACACATGTAATTTATCAACGTAGGGATATGCAGGCCCGGCATGACCAGGTGGCTGAGGTACTTCCCTCGTAGTCTGAGGGTTGCGGTTTCGAATCTCCGTCGCAACAAATATTCTTGACCTTTTAGCCGTGGGGACGTTATAATGTGACGACCAATTCCACTATTCGTTGGCAAAAGAGTAGCCCAAGAGTTGGCGGTGGGTGGTGATGACTAGCTGCCTTTTCTCTAGTTTTACACTACTAAATAATTGATGGCTAGCGTAAATAGCCCTCAAGTAACTTTGTGCCAAATTCCAAACAAACCAAAACTTCTCTGCAGACTCTAAACTTACTTTGTCTACCATTCATTTTGATAATTTGAACGTTAAGTAATGGTTCGTTTTTATTATTCGTTTCATAACTTTGTTTGCTTTTTAATGATTGGAGTCAATTCATACAATTTTCATGAATGAATTGCAAGTTTGTTGACTTTGAAATTATATATTATTTAATTTCATCTCCTTTTTGTTCAAATAATTTCCATACCATACAGTTTTCTCTCTGTATAACATCTGTGTAAAGTTGTCGCTTAAGTATAGAACATTTCTGACAATGTCAATTTTTTGTAACTGTACTGACGTTGTCCATTTCTCTGATTACTTTTATTGCATGTGAATTTACTTGTATATGAACATCCAAATATACGTCCAATTTATTTCGCATTTGCAAGAGTAAACAGTGCGTCAGTATATTCGACTTTGGAGTTTGTATGGAGTACTGAGAAGAAGTGTTGGAACAAAGTCATAAATTATATTTCAGGCTACTTTGAAAGAATAATGGCAGGTATATCACAGGTGAAACATCAAAATTATATTAATATTCACATTTAATACAACAGAAAGTCAATGGAAGTGCTTGAATTCAGGAAACAGTAAATATTTTGTGTATCCCCTTTTTGCTTTAATAGCTGCAAACAATGTTCCCGGCATTGTTTCAACATATTTAATCAAAGTGCCGAATGGCAGTAAGTTCTAGAACTTATGCTTAAAACATCATCTAACGACATTTCATCCCATTTGATCGATATTATACAAAAAGTACACAGGTGGTAGGTTGTTTTCGAAAATTGACTGGCTTCTTGCCTCAGCGAATGATATTGTTTGTTTATTGAATTTCACACAAAGCTACACTAAAGCGACTTATGCTAGCTGTCTCTAATTTAGAAGAGATAGATTAGAAGAAAGTTAGCTAATCAACACCACCAACTGTCAAGTCTTGTGCTAGTCTTTACCATTGAAAAGTGGAGTTGACCATCACATTATAATATTACCACGATGACACGAGCTGACTGCCTTAATCACTAGGTCATATTAATGGCTTTGTTCTGAGTAGTGGCGGATCAAGAAGGGAGATATACTGTAGCGCTAGGCTCTTATGCCCCTTAATCTGATTCTGGCACTGAGACCCAGATATTAGGCCTGTGTTATACATCTATAATTTTTATTGCAAATTAGCGATATTTTTTTTTAAATCTTGAAGAGCTGAACTGTAAAGTACTCATACTTGTCTAGTACGCATTACACGTCATTATTGTTGAATAATTGACCGATCCACTAGTCTTTAGCCAAATAATAATATGAACCTGAAACTATTGGTTATGTTTTTTTAATTTTGAGACTGTGTTATATTTTTGCCCTTCTTACTTTAGTAATCTTAAAATTTAATATAATTATATTTTTGTTGAGAACAATTTCTCAGTCTATTAGGCACTAAATCGAAATAGTGCATGACCCACTTCTCTTGCACAAGCTGTCTCAAGGTATAGAAGTCTTGCATTGTAGATAAGAGTTACAGATCTCATTATTTTATAATTATAGTAATAGTATCAAATATTGATATTGGGGTTATACTAATGTTTGTGTAAATGTCTTATTTATATTTTTGGCTTTTTTACATTAATGATATTTGAATGACTTTGGGTAGAATTTTTCCTGACTTATTTGTGATTTAAGAAAGATAAATAAACAGGTTGACCCAATACTAAGTGGACCCTGAGGGTTTGCACCTGTGTATTATTACTTATCTATATGCGTGCAAGCATGCGCGTGTACATCTATTTATGTGAAAAATCGCATAGAAATGTGACTGCCATAGTTCCAAAATGAAAGAACTTAGAAACCTAAAATTTTGCTCCCATACTAAGTGGACCAAGAGAATCTGTACCTGTGCATTATTACTTATCTTATTAACGTACACGTGCGCATTATTTTAATGAGGGAAGATAAAGATAAACCACATTAAAACTAGTGGATTCTAATACTACAAACAGAAATCACGGATAGATAGACATGCACACGTGTTTATCCAAATGTGCATGTCTGTATCTGTGTGACCAAAATAGCTTCTAGAGAACAAAACCTAGAGACCTTAAATTTTACAATCATATTAAGTGGACCCTGAAGGTTTGCACCTGGGTATTATTACTTATCCATATGTGTACGCGCATATTTTTTGGTGAGACAATATAGCGAAAAATCACATAAAAAGAAAGTTCTTCCCCACGTAATAAGTTCTCATATACGGAAAAGTCAGTGTGTTTGGTAACACTGCGTTCCAACAGTGGTTTTTACCATGCTGCTTAGCAATAAAAGTATAACCTAATTTTGTTATTGAAAGATTATGTGCTGAAAATATAAACTGGAACGTATAAATTACAAAATTGAAAACATAACAAAACAACTACTTTCTAATATAGAGGATCCATTAATTAAAGAGGTTTATTTTTAGTATTTTTTTTATTTTTGAAATTTAAAGTAGGGCGGAAAGTCAGAGGGAAGATACCTTTATAAACAGGCGATATCCCGTAAAAAACAATAACAAAAGTATACGGTTATACTTTTATGTTAAAATGGGTTCAGAATACACACATTGACATAGATATATAGAATAAATTGAAATAATAACCCAAGCGAACTGGATACTCTTTCTGGTATATATATATATATATACATGTTGTTTCTAAATATATGTGCGTGTGTATATGTGTAAATATATATATATCCTTATTAATGACATGTTGATGTGTATACGCATCATAATTAATTGCATGTTTATGTGCACATATTTATTATCATTAGTAACAGACTATATTATAACATTTTTATTCCTGAAAGCTAATATTTTATTTTTATCTGACCTTTTGTTTCACACACACACACACAAAATTCAAACACATTATTTCCAATACGAAACAATTCATTATTGAAAACTGATTCAGTTATTTAGCTTTTTCCTCTAAACTGATTGTTCTATAGCTCTTTTATATGTTTATCGCTTTGTTGTTGGGCTATGAAATTACAATTAACTCACAAATATTTCGTAACTGATTCTTCTGAGGTTCTCAATGTATTTCAATAATTCATACTGTCTAGGAGGCCGTTGAGCATACAAATGGTTCACGAGCTGATTACCAGAGTGTTGTAGACCAACAAGTATCAATGTGTCTTACGTATTCCTGAAAATAATTATTTTTTATGTTAATCTAAAGCTTTTAATTTTTAAATATTTATCACATACAGTAATTTCACTTACAATCTTACTGTTTCATAACGATTTACAGTAAAACATTCAAATTCTAGATATATATGTCATATGTATTACATTACGAAAACAATAATTATTATTTCAAACTCTCTAATTCGTAACATTAACTTTACTATTATGGTCAGCTTTATAGTGTTTACTTCAATAATAACGAAAGCCTTAATACTCATGTCACATTTATCTTGCATAACGTAGTTTTACAATTATACTAGCTTATTTTACAATGTCCTGAAAAGGAAAATTCTTTTTTGTATTCTGTTAGTAAAATGTGAAATATTTACATTATTTAAACTCTACATATATATAATGTAATGATCGTTTATTATAGTTTGATTTTACGTTCTTGTATTCTAATACTAGTAGATCTATGTAATTCTAAAAAAGACTAGTTTTATTATATATATATATATATATATTAGTTTTTAGAACCAAAAGTAGGCTAAAACAAAAATAAATAAAAATAAAAAACGCTGCACTAACTGAAAGGATCCCAGGGTATAAGCTATAATGTGGGATATATAAATGTACCCTAGGTTTTGGAGGTAACTGAAAAAGTAGGGCCTACATTGCGGTTGGAATACGCTGTCTATCGGTTTTAACCATCATTCGCTAGTCTCACATAAAGAAATTAAATAAAGCAAAGGAATAACAATAGATATAGAAATTGGGAGAGTAAGATGTGAGTGCTCAAGCCCACAATATCCGACACCTATATCATCCTTCACTACCTGCAAACAGTTGTGGAAAGGTGACTTTTCTCCAAAATAAAAAAAGAAAAAGAATTGAAAAAGCAAAATAAGATATTACCATTTGAGGTTAAGTAAGTTAAAGGAACTTACCTCTTGAAGTTAGCATTCCAGATCCCATTATGGTAGAAAGACACTAATTGGTAGCCCAGTAAACGAATTATATTAGCATGAAAGGTCCCATTCAGTTATCTAAATTAACTAGTATAACTCCCAACCACCACCCATTAAGTCTACTGTAACTATCATGCTCTAAACAAGCCTTTATACGCAGTAAGGTGTACATCCGCATAAAATACTGCTAAGTTGTTAAATTACCTTATTCATAACTAAAAATAGTGATGAGAAATTTAATAAAACTTCTTTAATTTTTACTTCTTTATATTTATTTAACATAATCCCATATTTGTTGCAGAATAGTTTAATAATTTTATTTAAAGTTTCTTTATTAAATCTAGTAACTATTAATTTTTGTATCAGTATTTCGAAATTACTGATAAAATATTGTAATCTATTACAACTTTTACAATATCTGAATAATTGTTAAGTTGTAATGTTTATAATACAAAACTATGGTACATTAATATTAAAAGAGGGTAAACCATAAATTGGAAAGGCAAAATATTTTCTTTTATCAAAAATATTTACATTGATATCCTTATTAATTATTTTAATTTCGAAGTCTAAATATTGTACTTCTGTATCAGATATTGAAGTATTTTCAATTTCTAATTCTGCTGGGTAAATAGTGTTAATAAAATTATTTATCTTAGGATTAGTTATACTAATTAAATTATCTATATATCTGTAAGTTAAGGAAAAATATCTGAATTTGTGTAGTTTTCAATAAATCTATTCTCATAATAGTAAAGATATAAATTTGCTACACAAGTAGAATAGTTCGTTCCCATTGGAATTCCTATTACTTGTTTCAAATCTTGGTTATTGTAAATAGCTTTACGAGAAATCTATAACAAAAGAAACCAAACCATATTTAATGTCTTTAATACGAAAAGAAGTTAAGACTAATATCGAATTCATTGACCTGTGATGGAGAATGACACGAGTGTTAAAATTCCAAGGAACTGAATTACATTTATTACAACAAGATTAAATGTGTGTGGTTGTCTTATAATTACACTATTCACGTGAGAATGAAATAGTTTTATAAAATTCATATATATTTTATATCTCTCTTCTTTATAATAGATACTGTCTTTCTTTGGTGTAATGATGTACGAAAAACAACTGTGAACTTATCACAGGTCAGTTATATTATACAGTGCATATTACTATTATTGTTTCTATATCCTGTTTATCATGTTAGCATTTAAATGTTAGATATGAGTCGATTTCATATACAATAATTATTGTATATAACATTTACTGCATTTAATATATATTTATAGATTGAAAACTTTACGTTAACGTGAAAAAAGACAGTTATTTTCAGGACTATATAAGGTACACCAGAAGAATTATACAATTATAAGTGATGTAAAATAGATGAAATATGAATGTCAGTTATTATTATTGAAGTGAGAAACCATAAATATGATAAAGTAATCACACGCTGATATTTGTTGATCTACAATACCCTCTGGCAATTCACGCGCAAACCACATGCACGCTTGATGACCGCAACGTCCTAGACTTCAAAACTATCCGACCAACTCGCCCTCTGGAGAAATAACTTGAAACTATGACATTCCGAACCATCCGCCTCTTCTCGCTCCGAGTAAACTGCCATCTTGTGACACAACGTAGAACTGTGGCATCAAATGTCCTCTCGGTTTTAAATGAGATTACTCACTGGATGGCATCCTTTGATCTGCATTCACCAACGACTTCTCACTGAGGCGCTATCCTTTGGTGTCTGAAGTGTTTCCCTAATTACATTCTCATAACTATTTTTGCTTACTAGATCGCATAAAATGTCAAAGCTTTTTTTATAGTCTATATTTTATGTAACTGTATAACTTACACCCTCCCTACGTTTATATTATAACTACTACTATGAAACTAATCAAGATGGTTTGTTTGTTGTCGTTTTTTTTATTTTGCGTGCAGCTACACGAGGATTATCTGTGCAAGTCGTCCCTCATTTAGCAATGTAAGACTAGAGGGAAGACAGATGTTCGTCACCACCCACCGTTAACTCTTACGCTATTCTTTTATCAACGAATAGTGGGATTGACCGTCACATAATAACGATCCCATGACTGAAAGGACGAGCACATTTGTTGGGACAGGAGTTCGAAACCATGACCTTCAGATGTCAAGTCGAGCACCCTAACCACTTGGCCACGCCAAGCCATGGATCAAGATGGTTGACTTCTTAGGGATATTCAATCAACGCTATACAAGGGTATCAGTTGTCATAAGTTTGAAAAACAGCATGTTAAAAATATTCATCGCCAACTCTTGAACAAGTTATTTTACTGTCATTCCTATAACGTATCTACGTCACCAAAGTGCGAAGCACGATTTTGTAAAGACAGGAACTAAAACCATGGGCCTTATAATTCTCAATTCAAGCACTTTCAGAAAAGGGACCAGCTCATTCCTATCCAGCCAATCACGTAACTGAAAAATTTGAAATGTGTTTTCACCTTCTAGAGTTTCTTGAGTGTTTTTATTTTATACTTGGCTTGAAGATTGTTCTTCTAACATTATCTCATCAAATTTGCAAATCTTCTACAGAAATACCATGAAAACTGTTTGGGGCTCAGTATGAAATAAAGATTTATGTCGCATGTCGTAATCCGCTGTTGCAGATACCTTAACAGATAATATCTGTTAATTTATAACAGTAAATATATCCTTACAGAACCGCCAGTCCCCATTAGTACAGTGAACGTATAACGCTAGAAACCGAATTTCAACATCCGTAGTGGGCATAGCGCATATAGCCCATCATATAGTTTTGTGCTTAATTACAAACAGATAGAGAGCCTCAAATAACCTTGCATTAGGATTATATAATAAGTATGTAGTAAGTATTTAAAAATGAATAGAAATATTTTCATGAAATTTGCTCCTGATACTCAAAGGCAGATTGGATCAAAAGAAAAGAATTAGTATCAGAAAATAAATCTAATAACATTAACTCTTTCAGAAAGTAGACTCTCCTTCATCAAGACTAAATGACATTAAATCCGCTATATACTGTGTATTAATATAATGACGATTGTACTGCTCGTTTCATGATTCATCACTAGGTGGCAGCGTGCTCGAAATACACCATACAGAAGGGGTGATAAACTTCGACAATTTATAACTTCACAGCAACTTCGTGCACAATCCAGTATATATAAATATATAGGCTTAAATTCAGATAACACATATACACACTGACGTTTTCAGTATATGATCTGATAGCTCTTAATTTTTCTTCTTGGTAAAATATGTCATTAAAAGCTAAATACATTTGTCATGCGAGTTAAGCACTAAATATCGAATATTAGTAAACGACCAAGTTCTCGTTAATTCGATAATCAGTGTGTACACCCCATCTAGTTATTTATCTTCCTTACTACATGCAGAAACAATGTATATATAACTTTAAAATAAATGCTTTCTTGTATTGTAATTCAAATCGAGTGTAGCGTGTATGTTATAGTTTTTATATGAGTAATATCTTCTTATTCGTGGCAAACTTTAAATAAATCTCAAAATAAAACAAAATGTGTGGAAAATTTACATCCTGATCACATATTAAAATTTAAAATGGTGAATATCATTATTAATGCTCTGTATTCAGTAGAGTTTATCTGTTTAAAGCCTTTTACAACAATAAAAGACATAGGTTACCTTCTGGTCACTAGAATGTGTTACATTTTCAATATTACAAAGCTTTACCACACTGTAAGTGTTTCAGATTCAACAAAGTTTAGTTCTTTATAAACTTATTCAACAACGAAAACACAGTGTACCTTCTCATCACTAAAACACCACGTTTCCAACTGTATAATGCTATCTTTCATTGTAAATCCTCCAGTTTCATAAGAGGTTAATTCATTATAACCTTATACAATGTTAACAAACATATAGTTTATGTGAAGCAGCTCCTGATCTGTTGGTAGTTTATTACAAAATAGTGCATGGCATTGAAAACTACAAGTAAACAGGCAACTATGTAAGGAGGTAATATTTAATGAGAAGTCAATTGAAACGTCTATTTGTATCCACCTATTGTGGAAAACTGGAATTAAAAGTACATCAAATAAACCATCAACAGATAGCAAAATTGTACATAATTTAAAAGAAATAATACTTGAGTAAGTCCTTTAGAATGATTAATTAGGTGTTCGAAAACATCTTATTATTATAAAACTTTATTGCCTTATAATATTTGAAAATGACTGAATAGTTTTTAATTAATTTAATCTCTTAAGCTGACTTAACCTTGTTCGAGATTATTGAGATTAAAGCCTAAGACATCGTTAACACTCTTTCTCATCATTATTCATTTCATTTTCTGATACCAAGTACTTCAGTCAGTTCGTTATGTAGAAATGATTTTATTAATTACTTTATATGCTGTAAGTATTAGTTATATAGTTAATTCACTTTAAAAAATTGTATTAACTCATGGATACATTGGGGATGGTATGTCCAAACACAGACTTATTATACTCTTATGAGAGGTACTAAGTACAGTCACTATAATCGATACTAGTTAGACCTACCTACTTAGCTAGCTGTAATAACATACCGGAGATGAAGCCCCGGGAAGTTTATCACTACATCCTGTGAAAATCTCGTGATGACGAAAACCCCATTTGAAGTAAAAATGTATCTCAAGACGGCTGGTATGGATATTAAAAATTTTATTAAAATAAAGCAGGTTAACCTGAAGGTCACTTAAAAAGGTCGGAACGTTCTCTGCTTTATGTTAATAAATGTTTTAATATCCATACCAGCTGTCTTGAGATACAGTGTGAAAATCTATTAACAACCACTTTGTCTCTGTGGTTTCCTGTTTTCTGCGGTAGAACAGCTGAAAGTATATTCTTAATTATTGTAAGAAAAAATTAACTATACAATGTGAAAGTTATAACACTGTATTCGAGGTATTTCAAAAATAAGAGTAGAGAGATTAACAAAAACATCTATATGTATATATATATATACATATTTATGTAAATGTTGTTCTTTTACACGTTTGAGAAAGTATTTTAGAATTCCAAACACTGATCCACCATGTTTAAAATCGATAAATAATATTGACAAAAATATAAAAAAATAAAATTGTGACAATATTCAAGGCAAGATAGATGTAGAAACTCGAAGAATTACAAGAAATATCATTTATAGAAGATATAGCATAAACTTGGAGATATATATATAGCTTGATAATGTGACATGTAAATAATGGATAGCTTTTGAGGACGAAGACGTCTTTCCATTAATGGCTAGGTAAAGAAGACAGGACAATTGCAATTTTTAATATTTTGTGAGGCTCTAATTCGAAAATGTCACATCTTGCAGATGTCGTATGCTAATTCAGCGTTAGGTGTTTCTTTCTTTGTCAAGGCCCAGCTATGGAACAGTTGTACTGTGTCCTTATGTATGTGGAACTCATATGGCTGCTATACGCTGGTTACAGGAGCAGAAATACATCTGATTGTTATGATCCAATTTTCTAGTTGGTCAGCTACTTAGGAAAGTTAAAATGTAAATATAGATTTGACGTTTCCAGCTAGATTCATTTCTGACTTTGAAAAGCTTAGCTTGACATTGAAGATTTCTCTTCGTTTTATTTCAGTTAAATAGTTTAATTTATATGTCGTTAAATACAGTTAAATGAACCATTTATCTTTTAAGTACAACGTACAAATCCGTCAGATAATGAATAGTGTTTGTTTTATGCTTATTTCATGTCCTGTCTCGATTCTTCCTTACAAACTGTCCTTCTTTTTTCTATGTCATCAGATCACCAGTTGTTACGAAAGTCATGACAACTTTATCTTAAGAAACCTGCAAATGTAAGAAAATGTTCACGTTTTTATATCCATATAAAGTAATGAAAGGAAGAACTCAAGGGGAACGACCTGGAAGAAGGGGTGATATACCGCCGACGATTTCCGAAATAGGGGATTATGATGTGAGGTAAAAAGGATAAAATACGTAAAGACTTGGAGAAGTAACTATTGCTCCAAGAACCTGCTACTGGGTAGATAACGCTGCAACAATAATATTCATTTGTCAGCACGGTGTGTGAGTGGAAAAAACAAAAACACATAGCCTTTACTCTGTAATGACTCAGTGGTAAATCGATAACTAAAAAACAAATAGATGAAGATATCTGACAAACATTATTACCACATCCCGTACCAACAGGAAATTACTTATAGGAAAAAAACAACTTTGTTCACATATATATAATCATTGTAGTTAGATAAAAAAAAGAAAATGCCAAATAATACTTAGACCACGTGTATTTTAAGACTAATTCACCTGTGTGACTATAATGCTTTATTTGCTGTTTTTAATGTTATTGGAAATGTATGTCGATTATAATAACTGATTCAGAAAAGTATTAGCCTGCCTTATTGTGAACCTGAGGGTTCATGGTTTGCGTCCTGGTAGAGTAAAATTTGTGCCTCGCAGTTTGGAATAATGACGGTTAAGTTTTGCTATTTGATTAGAGCAGGCAAAAAAGTTGTCATTGGGGGTTGTTGCTTTTTTACCTTCCTTCTAATCATTAAAATTAATATTAGGGACGGCTAGCATTGGTAAAGTTTGTGTAGCTTTGTACAAATATCCAAAATAAATAATCTCACGTTATTGAGGACTGAAATGTATTTTGTTTCCTAATTTCTTTAATTTAATTTCCGTTAATTTTAATATTTTCCTTTAATCCTTAGGCAAGTTAAAGAAATTATTTTAGAAATGATATTTTTAACAGTAAATAATGATACTTAACATTTATGTCTTCATTTATATGATCTCATTCTATATTGCGATGTTTAAGTTTTAGTCTTACATCAGGCAAATTGTTCGATTCCCCTCAGTGGACACAGCAGATAGCCCAATGTTGCTTTGCAAAAAAGAAAAACATACACACATCAGGCAAATTGATTTAGTTTGTTATCAAGTGCAATGTGTTATAAAGGTTTTCCTATGTCGTGTTCACCAAAGGGATTGAGCTCTAATACCTTGCGATGTAAGACCTCAAACACACCCATGAGCTATTGATGGACAGGGGATAAAGTACTTAATTTCTTATATATCGTATCAGTTTATAACAAGCATAACTGAGATGTGTGTATCTGGACTTCAGTAACTTAAGCCTATGAATTTTAATGTAAAGTTAATACAGTGTTTGCTGAAATGGGATTATTATATATAGAATTAACTATTTTTGACACGTATTTTCATTCTTTGGTAAATGCAAAAAGTTTTTATAAACTATTACTGAAATATTTACAAGTCATGAAATGCTTGTAGGTGAAAATTGATTTTATCTTTTCAATAACGTCACCCAGACGGTTCAGCCATAAGTTTACGTATTTACTAAGATAAAATTCGATTCATACTGATGGATGGAGTATGCGGCTTTGCACTAAATTAATAAAAGCATCAACTTTTCGATGACAACAAGAAAATCGGAGTATAGTTCACTAAGTATCTTGTTATAAATGCTTCTAACATTAAGTAGAATACATCTTTTGTAAAAAAGTCCACGTTATTACTTATTTAATGGGTTGATTCAAACCTGGTTTACTGAAGATTTGATCACAGAGAGACTTGATGGGTGATTAGCACAGGAAGGTGTTTGAGATACTTAGGCAAGAAATTGAAAATTACATTATTTTATTTTAATATTCTAACATTTTAAAAATAAATGGAAGTGCGTATTTATTCAAAAGAGTTAGATACGACTGGTTTGTTTTGAATTTCGCGCAAAGCTATACGAGGTCTATCTGCGCTAGCCATCCCTAATTTAGCAGTGTAAGACTAGGGGGAAGGCAGCTAATCATCACCACCCACTGCCAACTCTTGGGCTACTCTTTTACCAACGAATAGTGGGATTGATCGTCACATTATAATGCCCCTACTGCTGAAAGGGCGAGCATGTTTGGTGTGACGGGGATTCGAACCTGTGATCCTCGGATTACGAGTCGAGTGCCTTAACCTCCTGGCCATACTGGGCCTGTTAGATATGATAATAAGGAAACTCATTCATAAATTAAAAATGGAATCGAATTTATCCTAACAAACATATTTCTCCTGATAGTGTACTTACTTTTATAGATAGGCATAAATATATGGACACCTCAACTTGATATTTCTAGAATTAATATTTGGTCCTTCAAGAAAATAATAGAAAAAGTCGAGAATTTTATCATCTACTCTAATCCTGCTTGTCATTTTTAAAATCCTCGGTCGCAAAAAAAACCGATCCAAATTTAGAAGGAAGAAACGTCAGAGTCGATGAACGGTTTGGAGGCGCCAGACTACGTAACTGTAATCCAATAATACAATCTAAAAAACTTCTTCTGATAGAAAAACATATACTCATAAGTGAACTCTGTAAAATGCCTTGTCAGGAACTTTAACATAGAAAGAAAGGAAACTGGTTCACCTGTGATATTTGTAGATGATGCTTACCTCGAATAAAGCAAATCATATTGATTGGAAGTGAAAAAAACGATGCTGAAAGTTGAGAAAGAACAGTAATGAGAAGGACAAGTGATCTGAGAGGTCAAAATCAAATTAAATTAGAAGATATCAAAGTGTATGATATTGATTCTGTAGAATATGGGAACGCTGAAACCTCTAAAACCATTACTGCAATGTACAGCTATATCATTTTTCATTTCAAATCCTATAAAAGATTCTGAATAGTAGCATCAGGTAGTTTATTCTATCGATCAGTGCCTTCTGGGGTATAATATTTCAAAACTTGGGGGTCTTAGAATATATCTTCCATATTCTCATTACTAGATTATATAGTCTGTTTTTTCCAGATAACAAAAATATCTTTATGATTGGTGTTAAGCACAAAGCTGCATATTGGGCTATCTGTGCTCTGCTCATCACTGGTTAAAATGGAAAACATTTGGTTTGTTTTGAATTTTGCACGGAGCTTCTCGAAGGTTATCTGCGCTAGCCCTCCATAATTTAGCAGAGGGAAATAGGCAACTAGGCATCGCCACCCACCGCCAACTCTTGGGCTACTCTTTTGCCAACGAATAGTGGGATTGACTGTAACATTATAACGCCCTCACGGCTGAAAGGGCGAACATGTTTGATGTGACGGAGATTCGAACCCGCGACACTAGGATTACGAGTCATGCCGGACCAAATAAAAAAGAAAGGAACCTGATAAACATTTCACTGCAGTTTGTATGTATACGCATAAATTAAATTGTTGTAGTGTTGTTTGAACGTTTGTCCATTTGAAATATCTTTGTGTTGTCAAAGTGACTAGCATTTACCCTAAGTTAAGTAATATAAAGGAGTAATATTATAATGTATTTTAATTAAGTACTTGATATACTAAATTAACATAATTCTAAATAACACTTTAGATCCACAATTCCTTTCACTCTAGATTGTCGAGATAACTTTTTATTTAACTACTCTTGAAGTAAATAAACAAGAAAGTCTTATGTAGTCCCTCAGAGTCATTCTTCTATTCTTCTTCCAGTCTTATAAGTGTTCCCAGTATTTAATTTATTCTGCTCATACTGACTTATTTCTATCCCTAAATTTAGGTATGTTCATTGAAAGAGACAAAAAAATTCTTAATTAATGTAAACATGATAGCTACTCTAGGGCTTCTGCGTTAGCCGTTCCTAATCTAGCAGTGTAAGAATAGAAGGAAGGCAGCTAGTCATTATCACCCCCCGCCAACTCTTGTGTTACTATTTTACCAACCCATAGTGAGATTTACTGTCATATTATAACGCCCCCATGTTTCAAGGGCGAGCATGTGTGGTGTGGCAGGGATTCGAACCCGCAACCCTCGGATTACGAGTCAAGTGCCTTAACCACCTTGCCATGCTGGGCTCTTTTTAAAGAGTGTATGTAATGCTATTGCTATCTGTTGCTATTCATAGTAGAACATCTGAAACTTTCTAATATCTGGAATAACATCAGCAGAATATACTTTTCAAAACAAGATGGATAAGATGTGAAAGAACACCATTGTTAGAAAGAATGCAGTGACGTCATCAGACAAATCCTTACAAAATAACTGGTACCAGTGTCTACGAAGATTATGTGTCACATGAATTCAAATACAAAGGAAACAAAGACGAATATTCCATGCCTGCAGTATCAAGCTTTAAAACCACCAGGTCTCGGAAGGAGATAAGAGCCGTTTGCCTCATTGTTAGATGCTCCCTTGTCTGTGATGTCGAGTGCCTTAATCCCTGGCCATGCAGGTGACTCCAGTCTCTTAACACTAATTCGTTAGCCAAGTTAAGTATCAAAGTTCATATTTTATAGAAACATTTACCAAAAGGAGACGCATAAAAACATACAGCTTTACAGAATAAACATTAGATACGTTATTGTTTACCGTTTTTATTTATTAGACAATTTTTACTCGATGGGCCAAATAAATTCGAGTTTGAAACCGATGAAAACTTATTTAACATAGTACATCTACATCTGATAATATATGAACATTGGTTTTGATGTATATTTTGTTACTCACCACTAACAGCATAAATTGCTTTAGGTGTTTTGATAACGTGTGGCATGGGATCACAATTAACCATCCATTATTACTCAATGAAATAACTGGTTATTAATTAATTTATGATGTTCGGTGAAGAAAAGATGCTTTATCTGTCCTTTGATTTGCAAAACTAAATTGCAACGATAGGAGTAGTCCATCAAAGAATAAACTTGTCCACTATCCCTTCTTTTGTTCGCTGTAATTCATGTTTTAGAGAGGAAAAGAAATTCGTAAATAAATAATACATGAACGTTTCTATTTTTCAGTTATAATTTAATGCAGTATGAGAAGTGGTGATCTGAGAAGTTTGTGACATAGGCAGTCACATAAATTGCCATATCCTGAGGGGCGGAAACTTGAAGGCCAGGAGAAATTGAGGGGGTAGAGGAGTCAGAAGGAATAATGGGGAAAATGAACCTCTCCCCGGAGAAAAGCGTACACACAAAACACAATGGATAACGCAGAACTTACACTTTTTTCAAAGCAAGTTGGTTTTTTCTAATATACTAGAAACTTTCAGATATCTTTTTACAATACCAAATACATTTTAAACTGGTAAAATACTAAAAATTATGATACATAGTAAAGAGTTTCTTGAATTAGAACTGAAGAAAATATAATGTGTATATGTATATATATGTTTGTGGGGGGAGGCTTTTTAAATGTTTGCCTATATGTGAGAATAATCTTTGACCAATCCTGACTTTGAACTTACCTCGTTCTAGTCACCCATCTGAAGCTGTTTTTCACACAGTTGTCTCACCAACTTCACAGATGTATGCGTATTTACATAATACAAGGTAATAAAGTCTGTCAACTAAAGTAACAAGTGATGTTAGCAGAAATCCACGTTATTGACGTTTATGAAGCAAAACCATGTAGAGAACGCCATATTTCTATTACTTGCCAATACCTATTCATATGGGAACGTTATTAGATTGTGTCAGTGGTACGTAATTGAAAACAATCAGTATAAGTGTACTGTATAGCTAGTATTTAATTAACTTTAAGGTTTATTGATCAAGAGGGCTACGCCCACAGTTATTGTTCCATGAGTATGTGATTTTGAAAGAAAAATAAAAACTGTAAAGAATAATTATTTATGCTTTAGAGACGATTCGACATAGTAACACTGATTAGATATGGGATAGTTTATATAAAAATATAAATAACCATTTGATAGTTTGTGTTCACCATAGAAAGTGACGTGTGCGTATACCACTTTTACTAATTTTTAATCATAAAAGTAATTCCAAGTTTTTGCGTTTTGTTTTCTCGTAACCAGAGTTTATCATCTATGAACAATGCTACCTCTCTAGTATTTTTATAAATGTAGAAAAACTCAAGTATAAATAATCCATATTTATTACATTGTTCTCAACTTACGAGGGCTAGTTATTACCCAGCAATGAAAGAACTTTGGTATTTTTAGTAATACGAGAAATTTCAATGTTTTTTATACAAAAATTATACCTTGAAGTGCATTTATGTATTAAAATCGCTTATGTAATTATGTTTGAATATCATTTATAAGCTATGTGTATTGAAATGATGATTGTACTAGATACACCTTATTTTTTTATATACTAAGAATATATATACATGTATGTATGCTCATTTTAATATTGTTTTATTAGATTTTCTTTGAAAGCCTTCCTTTTCTTTTCTAACGTATGTTGAGACTCAAGACATACAAGCATAGAACGATATATGTCCTGAACACCAATTCACAAACGTATTTTTCTGACTGCGCGAGCCTAATAGCGTACTGAGCTATGGATCGAAGAATTGAAGGTTAGAACCGTGTTACCACTCGCTGAACATGTTTCACATTTTTAGCTGCAGCATTGTAAAAGTAACAGTCAAGCCCATTGTTGGACTCATAGAGATTCGATACCCGCAGTGGACAGGAGAAGAGTAGTTCACTAAGTAGCCTTGCGCTTAACAACAAGAGCAAATCTCTAGTCAGTAGTTCAAAATCTGGGAAGGTTATACCTAAATTCAAGAGGTCTCTGACATAACCAACGGAACATTACTGATGATAATACCATCTGGATTAACTCCTGCTATAAAGGCTAGAACGGAGGGCTAGATTTAGTATATGACATAGCGAATCTCCTTAATCAAAGCTTACATTATTTCCAATTTTTGTCTCTGCGGCTTGAATAAAACTTTAGAGTGGGTTTAATACAAAGCTTCGAGTGGATTATAGTAAAATAATAACCGTTGTAAAGTCGCGGAGGAACGGAGTGTATCAGACTTACATGTTAACATTGTTTGGCATCTCTTATAAATATAGTATGATGCACCAAATATTGATCACGTTTGAGAAATGTACATAAAAACCCTTTTCGACGCAAAATACTAATACATTCGGATCATAAAGATGTGTTCGGGTCGGGATTTATAAATTTCCAAAATAGGATATTTCTTATGCTTAACGGTAATGAAATATAGATCAACCTGAGGTACCAGACCATTCAGAATAAGACCTGCAGAAACATTAAACCCAGCTGTGGTAAGTAAAGTACATCGTTTTGTAACTGGTGATAAGATAATCATTCATTCAACAAATATTTCAGAAGCAGAAGCTATTTACATGCCCAAGGCAATAGTACTTAACATAATTAAAAAGAATCTTATATTTGAAAGTGGAACTAGTCCATAATTGTCCTTCTATAACACTTCCAACCATCCGATGCATACTTTAAACAATTTCAAAATTAAATGGGTATTCAAGATATACTCGTCAAGTCTCCAAATGCAGTATCTATGGATTTCTGTGTAATCAAACTATTGAAGAGGGTACTAGCATACTGTCGCCCACGTACACTAAATGGATTATAGAAAGCATCGAGAAAGATTTAAGTGCGTTAGACGTTAAATTTTACTATCGAGTTTTTTTTAATAAACACAATGCTACAAGGCTATTGTAAAAATGCACGCTTTTCAAGTAGAACAAGGATCAAGAATAGTAACATGGTCTGCAAAGGCGTAGTGAGATCCTAAAATAGTTTTAATATAACAAAATCATCCTCTATATGTAATAGTTGCAACGATACCATAATATAACATCGAGAAACCGACTCATTCAGCATAATGGATATACAACATTTGCCTTTATTCAGTCTCTGATTTTTTCTATGAACCTGCTAGGTATTGAATTTGGACACGGTCCAGTGGTTAGGGCATTATATCAAGCCATGGGATCGAAACTTGCCGCTGAACATCTTGCTGTTTCAGCTGTGAAGGCTTTATAATTTTATGGGTAATCATACTATTGGTAAAGAACAGACTAAAAGCTATTGAATAGTACCCATCATTAGCTTCTGGTCTGTTCTTTACCAATAGTAGGATTACCCGTAAAATTATAAAATAGCCCTTAAGTAGTCTTGTGTGAAATTCAACAAATAAAAAAAAACTACGTAAAGACTTATTGGATGTTATAAAACCAAAATAAGGTTAACAAACACTTTTTATTATACTAACCCGTGTCTTAATAATTAAAATAGAGGCGTGATTTTGACCTTAACTATATGTTTATGAGCTTGCATGTGTAATTCATATAACAATGTTAACATGATGAACTGCAGCCTCATCTTGGCTATGATTATTTAGGGTAACATTCTGCTGTAGATAAGCCGTCCTTTTATTATGTTAAGTTTGGGCCTCTCGTGAACTTTCTAGTGGCCTCATCTTGGCTATGATTATTTAGGGTAACATTCTGCTATAGATAAGCCGTCCTTTTATTATGTTAAGTTTGGGGCCTCTCGTGAACTTTCTAGTGGCCTCATCTTGGCTATGATTATCTGGGATAGCATTCTGTTGTAGATAAGCCGTCATTTTATTATGTTAAGTTTGGGGCCTCTCGTGAATTTTCTAGTGGCCTCATCTTGGCTATGATTATCTGGGATAGCATTCTGCTGTAGATAAGCTGTCCTTTTATTATGTTAAGTTTGGAGTCTCTCGTGAACATAGCTATTTTTAAATAAGTACTATGGTATCAAAAGATTCTTGCGTATACTAACAACTACGTATTGGATTGCATTAATCAGCAGTACATGTTAGACTTGTATGATTTAATTTTACTTGCTTAGAATACACTGTATTATAATAAATTTCTTATTTCTGTTTTATATTGAAATTATTATAATTTTTCTTTTCCTTTTGTTGTTTATATTAAAAACTGCGGACAATGAACCTTTGCACATCAGACAAAATGTGGTGAAAGAAAAAGGAAATGTCGCGTCACACAAGGGACGGACCTCCTGTCAAGGCGTGGTCAGTAGTGAAAATCGCCACACTATAATGTATTAGATTAGGGTTACTATGGCAACAAGCTAGACGTTGTCTTCTGCATCAGACAGTACTTAGACTTGCACTGCGCCAACCAGTGCGGCATGGCACGTGCATTATAAGAGCATGTGATGCCTTCCATGGGTAACAAGAATTAGATAACCTCAGTGACTCATAAGTATTTCTTTGTTGTTGTTGTTCGTAGGTAAGGAATTTCGAAATTGCTAATAAAACAAACAATAAAATAAATAAGATTACCCAATATTAAAGAATTTATAAATTCAGATCATGCGATTTTATCACAACTCTTCACCAAGTTTTACTGCAGACATTGTAAGAAATTCAATTAAGATAAACTATACAATTAATTAATATTTCAAGCGATTTATTATCGAAATTAGAAATCTACTTGTTTGTTTTGTTTTTGAATTTCGCGCATAGCTACACGAGGGCTATCTTCGCTCGCCGTCCTTAATTTAGCGGTGAAAGACTAGAGGAAAGGCAACTAGTCATCATCACCCATCGCCAACTCTTGGCCTACTCTTTTACCAACGAATTGTGGGATGGCTGTTACGTTGTTATATACTCCACAACTGAAAGGGCGAGCATGTTTAGTGTGACGGGGATTCGAACCTGCGACCCTCAGATGCAGGACCCATCCCCTTGCTTTATAAACTATGAAATGTTCTTACTTCTTATGTTTAACTACTGAGTTGGTAACCTGGTAAGTACTTCTTTTCTTTTTATCTCACTGTTTTTGTTAAAGATATGTTGATGTTTTCGGAAAATTTGTGAGTAGATCTCGGCATTATAACCGTGTTATTTAGAAAGAGCATAAATAGAAAATAGAAAGCATTATTTTTTTCCTTCACTTGTGCTATTTTCATAGAGAAAAGCACCCTATCGGTGGCTCAGAGTTACATC
The DNA here is from genome assembly GCF_004210375.1 of Tachypleus tridentatus. Classification (NCBI taxonomy): domain Eukaryota; kingdom Metazoa; phylum Arthropoda; class Merostomata; order Xiphosura; family Limulidae; genus Tachypleus; species Tachypleus tridentatus. The sequence goes on along the minus strand of NC_134837.1, from coordinate 173,506,437 downwards.
TAAAGGCTTATTATACTTAAAACCGAGCTTCGACCTCCATAATGGCCCGGCATGGCCAGGTGGGTTAAAGCGTTCGACTCGTAATCTGAGGGTCGCGGGTTCAAACCCCCGTCGCACCAAACATGCTCACCCTTTCAGCCGTGGAGACGTTATAATGTGGCAGTCAATCCCACTATTCGTTGGTAAAAGAGTAGCCTAAGAGTTGGCGGTGGGTAGTGATGACTAGCTGCCTTCCGTCTAGTCTTACACTACTAAATTAGGGACGGCTAATCTTGCTTCTTGTTTTCTTTTTTAAAAATCATTTGTACTTTATATCAGTTCTAAAATCTGATAACGAATGTGACGAAGGTAGTATTATTTTATAAAGAATATTTCTACGTGATATTAGTCCGATTGGTTAGTGTGCCCAGACCGTGAATCCAAAGGTTTATGGTTCCCAACCCATTGCTGCTAAAACACGTTTACAACGTTGAAAGAAACTATAAGAGTCAGACATAAGTAGTGCAAGATTTGACAGTGGTTGTTGTTGACCTCAACTTTCCCTCTTTTAATGCAAATTAGAGATGATTATGCGCATATATCCCTTGTTTGTGTGGTATGTGTGTGTTTTATTACAGCAAAGCCACATCGGGTTATATGCTGAGCTTACCGAGGGGAATCGAGCCCCAGATTTTAGCGTTGTAAATCCGTGGACATGCCGCTGTACTAGCGAGTACATCCCTTGTTTAGCTTTCCGCGAAAAGTTTAAAACAAATAACGAATCAATTGTTCAAAAATATAACTAACCCATCTTCATTTGTGGAGAAGAAAATAAAACGGAAATAATTAGGGCTGAGCCTCTAAGTATGTGATGCAGGTCACATCTGCTATGTTCTCATGCTGTACCTTTATATACGAAATAGTTCAGTTTATTTTGTAAGACTTTCCTGTGCAGTGTCACATCTAGATGTGTCAGGTTGTTTCTTGTTGTTTTTTTGCTAACCTCATGATACTGATATTAGTTCTTGACCTATCATGATTCAAGTAAAACCACTTCTGCTCTTCAGTTAACGTTTTATTTGTGTGTACCCAGCATATAAATATATATATAAGTAAATGGGTTAGGCAGAATAAAGTCTACTGTAGTAAATATAGGATATGAAGATTATTGGCATCAAAATGTGAGCTTTCAATTTGTAATTACAAGCTGGGAGTAGGTAAGTGATTAGCTTGTTGAGTTGCGAAATGGATAATCCAGGTTGCGAGCCTGTGAAATGTCGCTGAATAAACTATGCATTTTTAGCTGTAGGTGCATTGTAGTCAATCTCCCTGTTCCTTTAATTAAGAGCAAGATTAGTAGCTCTAAATTAAGGAAAGATAACCTGCGAAGGCGGACAAAAAACAACGACAACAAAAGCGCAGCATATTTCTAAATCATTTCGTTCAAAGCTAGCATAGTCTTAATCTATGGTCAGCTTTGTTTTTTGTTGTTTTTTGTAGGAAACCTCTTCTGAATCTTCTGGCAAATGGCGGATTCATCCAACGACGCTTGCGCTGTACAACGTCTCCGAACTTGATTGATGTTAGCAGTTACAGATACAAGTCTTTACTTGTAATTTCTGTTACACTATTTAATCAAATTTTAAGTTTTCAAGGTGAAAAATGGATATTCATTTTAACACGTATAAAAAAATCACAACAGTCTACCACCCGAGGGCGCTTCGCCAAAGTGTAATTTGTATACTTGAGCAGCATTTCAAATCTCAAAATTTGAAGCCTATGATTTGGCTGGCGGTCTAGTTCACCTGCGAATTTAAGTACTGTTCATATTGTAAATTCTATATTCTTTGGTGTGTAAATATGTAAAAAATATTTCTGAATAGAAAGTCAAGATTAATGAACAATAAAGTAGCTTTAATAAAGTTATTGAACCTTCAACTTATTATTGTAAACAACCGTGTAAACATTCAACAGTATGACTAGATGTACTTCCATATATATTTTATGTTTGACTAGTTAGAAAGAAAAAGATAGGTACGCAGTGGTAAATCAAATATACTAGGTATATTTCCTCAGGGTTCGCGAAAGTGTTACGGTTCAAGAGTAAATAAAACCAAAATTAAAAGTAATTTTATGTTTTAGTTCTTGCTTTTAAAGTTCATATGTCATGCTGTATTGTATCATTCAGAGTACATAACTCTTCTCATGATTCATGGCATACGCAAGTTTTACTGACATCACGACAGCAAAAATTGCAATTTTAAACTTACTTTATACAACGTCATTTTAATGTCTACGTAATGACTGACAGACACCACACTACTGTATAGGGGTGCAACCGGTTAAAGCAGGTCACCTATTCAGGCGCTTTGGGAAAAATTAAAATGGGAGAATACTTCTAATTGCTCGTATTCTTGGTAAATTAAGAGATAAGCAAGGAAAGTATATGTTAACTAAAATATTGAAATAGATGACCACCCCCATTAATCTTTAACTGACCTGCGTACATTTTAACACATATACTGCGATCAGAAATATGTATAGATCGGTTAAAATATACTGAAACAAACCAAGGGTATGTATTATACATGAAATACATCTTAGAATAATGACTATACAATAGCTGGAAAATAAAATTACGGACCGAGAAAACGGTACAAACGGTGATACTTGTAAAACAGACACATACAAAGATATAGAGACAGCCAACAGATAACTGGCTAGTATTCAAATATATGTACATGTATATGTACTAGCTGGAGGTGAACTTAAAATTAATCTGTAACAAAGGATAGAAAATTGTGCTTCTATTTTCTTTCTTAACATAATAAACGTTACACTGTCAATACAAATACATAAAGATACCAATACTGAAAACAAAGATGTACTGTTTTAAAAAATTCTTTAAATATGAAATTAGATGGGGTTCCAACCCCCATCATAATCTTCCTTACGTGGTCCTGTATCACTGTATCAAGCTGTGCTCATTTGATATCTGTTGTTTTTCCGAAATCGAGTATGAAATTAGATGGGGGCTTAACCACCTCATGTCATCCTATATCCTGTGTCAAGATGGGTGCTGATTTATCAAGAAATGCAGAAACGTATAAAGAAGAGATAACTGAAAGGTGCGAAAAAACAGACACATAGTTGCGCTACATAGTAGATAAAAGAAACTGGATAAACAGATATCAATACGCGAACGCAGACAGCCACCTATAACATACATAAGCAAATAAATGAATGTTAATGGAAAGAAAATAACTGGAAAATAATATTCAAATGTGTATCCATAGTAACGATCATGCCTGCACCTAAATGCAAAATGTCATTATTCACTTGTCCAAGTTACCGGAAATGTGCGTTTTGAGATGACTAGAGTTAGAAACACGAGGTCAGAGTTCTTCAGTCTTTCTCACACTGACCAATTCAATTATTGACTGGTTTAACTTCCTGTATTTTCCAGTGGTAAGCAGAGATCTTTAACTACGATAATTACGTTTAATCTCAATATAAAATAAATTGACAAAATAGGAAACATCAAGAACAGCTTCCATTGGACTTTTTAAGGTGTGATATAAAAATATAACTTATTATTATAATGTAGATTGAGATCTATGCGTCCAGAACTCGGATCTCGAAAACTACCCCACCGATCATCATCAATCATAACTGGATAATATTTTTACCAGGTAATACTTTTAAAGCTGAAAAATATATAAAACAGTTGATATTACCAAAAAAATTACGCTTTACAAATTTAGCCACTAAAAATTTGAAAAAATAGGTGGAAGTTTCAGATTTAACCAATAAATATTTCAAACAAAAAGGAGTAAGTTTCAGATTTAACCAATAAATATTTCAAACATAAAGGAGTAGGTTTCAGATTTAACCAATAAATATTACAAACAAAAGGGAGTAAGTTTCAGATTTAACTAATAACAATTATAAAAAATAAATAAGTTTCAAATATAAAACAGTCAGAAACAAACTTAAAAATATTTGTTTTAGTGAAAATTTCATGAGTGTTACAACATAAAAGCAAGACACTTTCAATGATAACTGTGTCTACAAAGGAACACTTTATTAAAATCTACTCTTTGTTGTAATACTGTGATGGTAGCTCATTTTAAAACTACAATTTCAATAAAATATTTTATCTTATAAATTGTGAACATTATTGAATGTAAAGTACATTGTTATAGAACTGTCACGCAATTCCAGAAGTGGCCACAGACTCAATAGCCTTCCGCAGAAATTAGCAGTTATACCTGCCTCAGTGCGGGTATTCCTTCTAGTTAATCTAGTAGAATTAACTTAAGCTTTTGGCAGTTACACATTCAGAACTGTTCCATTACAATAAAATTAATTCAGGCCAGTGATACATATAGGAACTTGGCTGATGTAAAATAAAATTTAAATCAAAAACTGGCTTTAATTACTTCCCCTAAAACCACACTATATGTATAAACTAATCCTCAATGTCACCGCATGTGTGACATGTGGAGAAAGGTCTTACATGTTCAGCAACTACATATTGATTTCAAAGCTACTGTGCTCCCCCAGTAGCTCAGCGACGTCTGAATTTATCATGTTGAAAATCGGATTTAGATACCTGTAGTGAGCACAACATAAACAGCCAGTTGTGTAGCTTTGTGTTTAAGGGCAAACAAATAAATCTCGAAAATGCTACCTATAGTTTTCAAATCTTCTCAGAATCAGTCCTTCTCACCAAAATAAGGCAGCACAATCGAGGCTTTGCTTTCACATTAATAATCTCCAAGTAATTGCAGTTTTGATGTGATAAGAAACGTCGGTGTGTTACGATTTAAAACGTTAATCACAATCAGTGTGTTTGTGTTTGTACACGTAAACAATATTTTAATTGTCTTCGTTTTGTTCGAATCTCAATATTCATAAAATGCACAATCAACAGCACGTTATGCTCAGTCTGTTAAATATTTCCGAATTCAAACAAATCAGACACGTATGCAGTTAAATAGACATACGTATATACATATTTACTGTTCTCATACAAAAATACGTACTCATAAATGCACCATACACAGATAATGCACACACATATACATATATATATTACATCCAGTCGTCAGTTAATTACACTCTTTATTTTTATCGTATCCAACTGTGTGTTTACGTGTATATATATATAGATGTATGTATTTTAGAGTAAACAAGAAACAGCCCAAACAAAAATAAAAAACGCTGCACAAATCAAAAGGATCACCAAGGTAAATATTATAATGTGGGATATAAAAGGTACCTTGGGTTTTGGAGGTAACTTATGAATACGACCCACATTGTGGTGAGGATACACTGTCTATCAGTCTTAACCTCCGTTTGCCAGTCTCACACGAAGAAATTCATAAGTAATAATAACTAAATAATATTTTTTTTTCCTTTCATAGCACCAGAAGAAAGAAAATTTACTTCCAAAAACATAAACGATGTGTTAAGTTTTTATATTTATAATAATCATACGTTTTTTTAAATAAGGAGTTATTTAAACAAGTAATAGTAGTTCCAATGGGAGATAAGTATTCTACTTGTATTGTAAATTTGTATCTTTATTTTTTTTAGAATGGGTTTAGTGAAAATTACATAAACCCAGACATTTGTGCTCTAACTTACAGATATATAAATGATTTAGTTTGTATAAATGATCATGAGATAAATAATGTTATTGAGACTGTTATCCCAGTAGAATTAGAAATTGAAAATATTTCAATATCTAATGTAGAGGCACATTATATAGATTAAGAAATTAAAATAATCGATAAGGATATCAATCTAAATATTTTTGATGGAATAAAATATTTTTCTTTTCTAATATATGGTTTACCATCTTTCAAAGGTGAATTTTACAGGAAAAAGAAAACTTTGCAGTCAAAAGAACTACTTATACTGATTAATTTTGCAGGTTCATATTTTTTATTAAACATATGTGCTAATAAATGAAACATAGAACTTGGTGCAGAAAGAGCCCTTTCCAAGTGGCAATCCGAACGTTTTAGTGTTTACGTTTGCCGCTAGGAAAAGTACTATGACGTAATAGTTGCCGAACAAACCGCCAACGCCAACGCGTTGAATGTAAATAAACATGGCCAGTGCATACGGAGAAACAGAGGCGGAGTCTGTTTTGACTTTGTGTTCTGAACAGTGTCGAGTAGCGCCATATCAATTCGAACCTACTCTGAACGAACCTAGAACAGTTACTTTTGACACTAGACAAGTTCTAGTGATGAGGACAGTTCCACGAGCGAGAGTAGCGGAACTGTAAGTGATACTGAAGAAATAAGATTACATATAAAAACAACATGCTTTATGAGGTTTATGAGATTTACATTTAATATGACAATGTCAAAGTACTGTGTTAAGATTAATTTTATTATGATGAGTTATGGAAATATGTTATGGAGTTTATATTTGATTGTTTACAAGTCTACAATGTTGTTTTTTTAAATACATAGCACGTACTTGATTACTTCAACATGTTCAAGACATAGTCTTATTTCAATTTATCTTGAAGTGTTAAATGTGAGAAATGGTATTCTTCAAACTTTTCCATATGGAAAAATGATACAAAAACATTTACAGAATGATCTACCAGCTTTTAAACTTGGAATATACTCTATTTGGGATAGATTTGTCCACTGCCTAGAGTAGGAAATCAAGATTTCACTGACTTTCAGGTGCCACAAATGCAAAACACGCTCATGAATGTGAAATGTGTATGTATAGTTACATTCTTCAAAAACTTGTACTTTTTAAATTATTATATTATACTAATTATTGTTTATCGCTTTATAGTGCACACAAACCTTTAAGTTTGTTCTTTTCGTGATGGCTTCAGAGGGGTGGAAACTGTACGCTGCAGGCTGAGATCAGTCCTCAGCTCTACACGAGGAAGGATGGTGGGAACGATCCTGTCTACTGCCGATGGTTTTTTTCAGTCTCAACCTGCCTGGCTTGAAACCCACGGAATCCAAAACAGTGGGATCCGACACAAAACATGAGCGTTTAAAGTGATCTTGACAAAGCTTTGCATGGTGTGAAGATGCCAGTTCTTCCTGTTGACCATCCGCACCCACTGTCGCTACCTTGCCGGTTCTTTCTCCTTGCACGGAAACGAAAAGAAGCTTTTGCCCGATGCCGAACCGTTTTTACAAACATAAGCAACGCAGTAAACTATGTTATCATAAAACAAACATAAAGTAGCAATATCAAGACAAAAGATAGTCTCACAAAGTAGGTAATCCGAGAAAAGCACCGATAGATTTACATAAAACATCAGCACTGTAAGGAACAAAATGGTCGGCGCGCAACAAAGCGTACTTGGCAACTATTACGTCATAGTTGTAAAACGTCACGGAAACAGCCGAACGACCGAGAGGAACTTGAGTTCGACGACCCGCATATTTTGTTTCATTTTTTACTTACAAACTAAAGTGTTTAAAAATATGGCAACCACACAGGAATTATGCCTAACCAAAGTACAGTTTCTAAGGCAATTATTAAATTTGTTGAAAATTTACCTTTAATAGTGATGTACCATACTCTTCTGTTATAAACATTATAACTTCATAATTATTCAGATATTCTAAAATTAGCTATAAATTACAATATTTTATTATTAATGTTGAAATATTGATGCAAAAATTAATATTTAATGGATTTAATAAAGAAACTATATATAAAATTATCAAAATAGTCTGTGATAAATATAAGAAAACTTAAGAGTAAACGTTTCTGATAACTATTTTTAGTTGTTAATAAGGACATTTAAACAACTTGGCACAACTTTGATGCAGATGAGCACTTTATCGTATATAAAGGCGTGCTTAGAGTCAGAAAATTGGTAGTTACAGTAGACTAAATTGGTAGTGGTTGAGAGTTATACTAGTTAGATTAGATAATTGTTTGGGACTCTTCATACTAGTAAAATTTGTATGCGGGGCTACTAATTAGTGCCTTACCGCCATAATGGAGGCTGGAATGCCAACTTCAGGAGTTAAGTTTATCTTTCTTATCCCCAAGTAGTAGTGTCTTATTATTACTATTTTCTTTCTCTTTATTTTGGTCAAAAATCGTCTTCCAACAACCGTCTGTCTGCAGGCAGTGAAGGGTGATATAGATATTGGACACTGTGGGCTTGAACAGCCACATCTTGCTCTCCCAATTTCTATTTCCTTTTATTATTCTAATATTTAATGTTGATTATTTTATTATTTAGTTTTGATTATTTTTGTTATTATCTATGATTTTGTCATGTGAGACTAGGTTAAGATTAATAGACGGTGTATTCCTACTGCAATGTGAGTCCTACTTCTTCTGACACCTCCAAAACCTAGGGTACGTTTCATATACCACATTATAGTTTGTACTCTGGGGATCCTTTCTATTTGTGCAGCGTTATTTATTTTAGTTTAGACTTCTTTTTTATTTATTATAAAATATCATTAGTCAGAGGTTTGGATTTGCTGTCTTCAATGCAGTCCTTCCTTTTGATCTTGTGTTATTTTACTTATTAATATAGAATATTAATAAATAAATAATAAATACAAGTACTATCTTAGAGTTCAATTCAAGAGGGTTAAATATGGTACCATAATACAAAACAGATCTCAATCTTACTGGATTTAAACTGGTATTGTAATATAACATAAAAGCAAATCTCAATCTTATTGGATTTAAACTGGTGTGGTAATATAAAGACACGTATCAGTCTTACTGGATTGAAACTGATATCATAGCATAATAGCAAGTGTAACTCTATCGGACTGAAATTCTTAAGTTACGAAAACGTTATCCATTTATCCTCAAATCCATAGTCTGGCACACTCACCACTAGGGTACCAACGTAAAGAAAGGCTTTTACGAACCCTAGTTTTATGGAGTAATTTGAAGCATTGAGAGAGCTATTTGTAAAATATGCGCTTTAAGTTCAAGTTGGCATTGAAAATGTTTCGCTAGTAATTTTACTAAACAGAACATGAAACATACAAACTTATGGAAAATTTTATTTTAATAGTGACCAGTTTAACAATTACATTCCTAAGGGGCTATAAGACGTTGACGAAAACTAAAAATTTATTTGCTATTGAACTATTATGTGAATTATTTTTGTTATAAACAAAATAATTTGAAAGTGGACAGTATGTTGATATCAATGAACCTTCAATGTAACTTGTGTGCAAAAATATATTAACACGTTCATATAATTTGACTTTTTCTGAAACCGTTTCCTTCTATGCATGCTTGTTCATTAAAGGGTCTTAGTCATATTTGTAATTAAGATAATAATTGAGAAAATACATACAAATTAAAATTATATATATATACTGATATTCTCTTGGTTCCTTCCTCCCTGCAACTAGCACAGCTGTATGTCTGCAGACTTGCAACGCTAGAATGTTGGTTTCGACAACCCTAGTGGACAGAGCTCACACATATAACGTTTGTGTAGCTTTATTTCATACCTTCAAACAAATAATTATCCTTTGGTATGGATGTTTATCTTCCATTTTATCAATCTTTTTTTTTAATTCATTCGCAGACCTAGTGTTTGTTTTAGAAAAAAAAATCATCATCTGCCTTTCTCTTATTTCAGCTTTTAATAACTAAGTGATAAACTAATTGAAACGTGTAATCCGAATTCAAAATGTACGTTACAATTCGTGGTTCATTTTTTTTTCACATCTGACTTTAATTTCCAGTGAATAATATTACAATATATAATTACATTCCGCTCACGTGTAAGTGATAAATGCCAGTTTAAAAGTTTCTTAAAAGAAAAATTCCCCCGTTAGTACAGCGGCATGTCTCCGGATTTACAACGCTAAAATCAGGGGTTCGATTCCCCGCGGTGGGCTGAGCAGATAGCCTTTCTGGCTTTGCTAAAAGAAAAAAACACACACTTAAAAGAAAAGATTACTTCGCACGATCATTTACTAGTAATTAATTCACTTATTTTTAACTGACTGGCCTGAAGCTGTGTGTACACGAGCATAATCATTTAAATAAAAACTTCGTAAAGTAGGTTTGTGTGGAATTGCTCACTAACCAAACGCTTGGTCTTTTTTGTTTATTTAGTTTTTATTACAGCATTATTGTTTTTATGAAATAAAGCAAGTGTCATTTTTTAACAAACTAATTGATGCATGCACTGAATTATACTTTAAAATTAAGCGATTTTTATTTAAAGTTTTTATCTTTTCTGTGATGAATTTATTATTGTACTTCGAGCTTAGTTTGACTACCGTGTTTTTTATGTTCTTTCTTTTTTGCCTTCGCCGCATTGCTGTTCTCTATCTTACGTCGTGATTTTTTGTAGCTCTTCACAAAGAGCAGCTAGAAACTGCAAACCAAAATGACTTTAACTTAAGACAAGTGTGCATTTGATGCGCTATGAAATAGAGCAAATTTCGGATTACAGACAGAACCAACTGGGGGTATCTATACTGTCATGTACGTCTGCAAGATTCGTCCCCACCTGATAACCCATGTAAGTGGTACGCCAACGATCGATAACCCCTAGTGGGAGACAGTAGTCGGGCTCGCCGGCTTTGACGCTTGTCCGTGGCATGCATGTTTCTAGATTTTAACCTGACTAACCTCGTTCTCTCGTTTCTGAAAAACGGACTGTTAAGGAGGCGCTGTCGTTCCTATCTTGGTGAGCTTGTAGCGCGAAGCACACGGGAGTAGAGCACGCGCAGCTCGCGTCGTAAAGATGTCTCTGGTTACCGAAGAGAAGATAATGTTCCCAGCCTTGTTGGGTGCTAAGTAATCCACTCTAGTTTCTTGCCGACAAACAGGAAGTCGCCGTCATTTTCGTTTGAATCTTCGCGACATATCTAATGGGAAAGGTGGAAGCTGTCGAGCGACAATTAACCCTACTCGGCACGTACTTAGTGATGAAAGCTCAGCGGTGTATCGTGGGCTGCTAGGGAGGAAGAAGAAAGGTATATTTTGGCAACAGACAACCGTCAAACGGTGTCAACTAGCTAGATGACACAACTCACTCTGACACACGATGGTTTGCTTGTGTGCTCGTGTCGTTGATAATAAACCTGGACGAGTCCGAGGACTGACCTCCAATCCCAATGTCTCTGGGCTGTAACACAGATTGTTCTTTTCGCAATGTTATAGTCTACATGTTCACATGAAAGTAGGATTTATAAATCTCTCTTCGAGTATCTCGTGGCTCCGATGTCGTTCCACGATGCTTGCATTTCTCTACGCACTCATCACATCAGAGCTGGTTGCTTACAAATTAGGTGAGTTGTTTATTCGCAGTTGTAGATTTCGCAAAGTTTTCAAACAACAGGTTGTCTTACATAAGTCATCTAATTGATAAAAATCTTCAATGGAAAACATGTTTTTTTCTTCTTCTTTTCACAATTACTTATGAAACAAAGATTGCACCGTGTAAGTAATTAAACCCTACAGTAATAACACGCTTCATTAAAAACGCGAAATTGTGACACATACGTATTGTGACACAGGGAGGCGTTTGTTTAAACGGTTCAACAAATAGGACTTCTTATAATTATACATTAACAAGTAAATATGAAAATTATTTGCAGATTTTAAACTTGTACCATATGATAGAACTGTATGATTTTTTGTAGTTAATATTTTCATTTTTATTTGGGTTTTAGGTAACTGTCTTTCCAGCTTGGAAGTTGCAACATCTCGAATAGATCACAAGATACACGTAAACTAATTTTAGAGAACGCCAGGGAAACGTTTATACCTTTAAATAAGAATGCAAACTGAAAGGTTTTTTTATCAGTTAATACTTTAGATTTCATAACGCATACTTTTGAATTAGAACACGTTGTGAATCAGAGGTAAATTTAGAAAGTGATATGTGTTCATAAACATTCTATTATATTTCTTTTCACTTGAAAAAAAGTACAAAGCGATTATTTTGTCAACCATATAAACTGTTTGTTTTGTGATTTGGTATCAGTGTAAGTGTGAACACTGAAACTTTAAGTTGTGACGATTTTAGAAGAATCATATTATTGTGTATGACTAAAAATATGAGGTATGCCAAGGAGATGACCAGAAATATCTGTCTAGGAACTGACAGGAAATATGTAAGCTGCACCAAGAAGACGACAGGAGATATATGTCTGAGGAATGATTGGTAATATATAAGGGACGCCAGGGAGATTATCAGAGATATATGCTTGGTGAGTGACTGGAAATATATGAGGTGAATCAGGATGATGACCGGAAATATGTAAGGTGCACCAAAGAGACGACAAGACATATATGTCTGGGAAGTGACTGGAAATATGTAAGGGAAGCGAGGTAGAGAATCGGAGATATATGTCTGAGGAGTGACTGGAAATATGTAAGGGAAGCGAGGTAGATGATCGGAGATATGTCTGGGGAGTGACGATTGTAAATATAGTAACTTTGTAGAACGGTTGAAAGTGTGTACTTGGGCATAATTACCTGTTTTACTGACTTGATCAAGCCCTACCCCCAGTTCTTTGTGGATCCCAATAAAAGTTAGAGAAACCCATGTTATTATTCTCTACAAGCCCCCATAAGATGTAGCTACGCCACTAAATATTTAAGGTATACTTGTAGATTGACCACAGAAATGTAAGAAAGTATATGTATATACTGACCAGAAAAATGAATAGCTTGTATATGTGGATTGACTAGAAACGTACAATATTTGCTTCAATTATAATTATTAGAAAAATACATAACGTATACGTGCAGATTGACTGGAAACGTATAATTTACGCTTAAAGTGATGAGAAAAATGTACAGTTTGTATTTGTGGAGTGACTAGGAATATATAATATTACTACACTTGTAAACTACAGTCACATGTTAGACACTGCTATTTATTCCAAGGGTACGAATTCATAGTACGAATTTTCAATCACTCCACAGATACGAACTTTTCTGTCACCATACGTTTAAACACTTAGTCACATTAAAGGCATACGTTATGCAGTTCTGGCCACTCTGCAGAAGATAGCTGTGCATTTCGTGTTTTGTAACTCCTCGGACGATGATATACATTATCAGTTACTCAACAGACATACATCATGCATTTTCAGTCGCTCAGTGGACATACATCATGCATATCCAATAGTTCAGCAGACATGCATCATGCATTTTCAGTCGCTCAGCAGACATACATTATGTGTTTCCAGTCGCCCCAGTGATATGTGTTATTTATATTCTGTTATTCTGTAATTATAAGCACCAATTTCTCTATTCATCCAGCAAACATGCGTGATTATTTTCAGTAACCCCACAAAGACAAGATTTAATTTTCATACTCACTCCCCAGACACCCATTTTATAACTCTGATCACTTCACAGGTAAATATTAATATTTTCTATGCATTCCTCATCAGCTTCAGCTGGTTATATATTCCTACTCACAATCCGCTCGTTCTCGTGGTTTTTATATATGTATGCATTATACATTCAAAGTAATGGAGTTTTTATTTGATTAAAAGGCCTGACATGGCCAGATGGTTAAGGCACTCAACTCATAATCCGAGTGTTGCGGGTTCGAATCCTGTATCACCAAACATACTCGCTCTTTCAGCCATGGGGGCGTTATAAAGTAAAAGAGTAGCCCATGTAGTGGGTGAAGATGACGAGCTGCCTTCCGTTTAGTCTTACACTACTAAGTTAGGGACGGCTGGCGCAGATAGTCCTCGTGCAGCTTTGCGCAAAATTCAAAAACAAACAATTTGATTATAATTTAATAATAATACTAAAATTCTTAATTGAACCAAAATGTGTTTGAAAGTACGTGAAAAATCGAGACTTCGAAAATTTGTATAATTCTGATGCTTCTGAAGTTACGTGAAATACATACCACTTATGAACTGAAGATGTAGAAGACGTAATTAACATTAGTTACAATCCTTGTCTACTAATTAAAATACGTAAACGTGAAGATAAGTAGATTTACAATCTTAATGCTTGAATACAACCATATACAGACACACGCGTGTAGGCGCTCGTTTTTGTTATTTCAGCATATAATTATTCTCTCAAGCCCAGATAGGAAATGATACACTTGCTAGACTTTAGTATTCAAAGTCAGGATTTCAGGTTGTATACTCATTATTGATCTTTTATGGATAAATATAATCGAAGCAGAAATAAACGCCTTCTAAACACATAAGCCGCGTACTAGAAATGGGTAGCGAATTTTGTCCATCTTATATTTGTAGTTGGAAAAAGCTGTATAGCAAAATTAAACATCCGTATTTACCAAGACATTTAAAAAAGAAAAAAAATCAATGAAGTTTTCAATTTTATTCTCTCCTTTCCCTTGTATTTTTTCTTCCCAGGAATGAATCTCATTCATCGATTACCTTGCCTTTCAATGATTTTTCTGCAATGATCCGAGCAAAGAGTAGCAAGCAAGCAAGCTGACGATCCCTAGATAAGTAAACAAATCGAAACCCACAACCACCACAAAAACAAAAGATGGACGTCGCTATTTTATCGATTTCTTCATTAACTTTGTTTATTTTCAAACAATGTTTTATCGAGATCTCTCTAGCTGAAAATGAAAGAGATTAAAATGATATATTTAAATAGTGATGAACTAAAAACGTAATATGTAAATCTACATTTAACGGGAATAAGTGATAACTTATCTTTATGTAAATAAATGATACTGATTTTAAACAGTAAGAACTATTTTAATTAATCAAAGTGATACCGCGGTGAGATTACGAACTTATACAATGCTTAAATCCGGAGCTTGATTCCCCTTGATGTACAGAGCTTTTCACAACAACAATAAATTAAAGTGAGAAACTAAAGTAGCGAAATAAAAGCAATAATTTATATTAAAATGTTTAATTAACGCAGGAACTAATTGTTATCATGCATTAACGAAAATGGTTACAAACTTTCAATAAAATGTGATATCCTGACAAGCTGAAAGTTTGCTTTAACAAAATGTTGAAAACTTGTTATTAGACTGTGTATAACTCGTTATTAACGGCACATTTGTCCATGTTTTATAGAGTCGCATTTGCCATTTTGTAAGCCTAACTGGATTGTAACTTTATTTGTAGAAAATCTTTTTGCTATAATAAAACCGCGGGGAACACCATATTGCATGAAGATCTATAATCAGACGCCCTGGTAAATAACCAGTTCGGTCTGAAAAAAGTTCCCACTTTCCTGTCGCAGTGAGCCAGGCGCCCTTCACACAGTTCGATCGATCATCAGAAACTGGAACCTAAGTAGAAGCCAATGAAATTGTATAGGCAGCATCTTCAAACTGCTGGTGGTTAAATCTGTTGTAACAGATACACATCAAAGCCTGGGAAAAGAATACCTGTCTTTCTTCAATCGGCACTGCAGTTATATTTTATACCAAAAGTGTTTGAGTGTATCAATAACGTTTCTTAAGAACAATGAGAAGTCCTCGGAGAAGAACTAAAATTTCACCAATTATTTGGGTCAAGAACTTCCAAGCATTTTAATTTGAATCTCTTCAAGACCTTAGACACCGTGTCCGAGGGCCCCTACAAAGGGATTTAATAGTAAGTCTGAGATACATTATTCTCACTGCAGCTAGTTAGAAGTTCTCAAACAGTTTAACATGAGGCCCTTCAAGACCCTAAACACATTGTTTGAAGACCCCTACAAAGGGACTTAATAGCCACTGTGAGATGCCTTACTTTCACTGAAGTTGTTCTTTAAAAAAAAACAACCTCAAGGACAAACAAAAATGTGTAATTATATCTGCATCAAAAAACAAAATGCTTGTTAAAAATATTTCTTTCTCCGGAATCATGAAAGTTTTAAAAATAATATTTCAATATGTTCAAAGACCCTCCTGAGATCTTCTCACGTACTCCATCTTGGAAACAGTTTAGTAGTTGAAAGACCAGAGCGATTTATCTGTCTACCTACTACTGAATCTCCCTTTTGAACATTGACAAGTAATAATAAAGTAAGAAGGTATTTATTCTACACATCAGTATCCAGTGTTAAATATCTCTTTAAAAAAGTAACTTTCATTGACTTTAACTTGAATTCTTTGTCACTAAAATTAGATTTTGCAAATGAAGTACAAATTACCAAATATGATAGTGTTTTTCTTAAGTATGTGTAGTTGAAAACATGATATTTCCCAATGCTGATTTTGTGTTTTTTATGTCAGCCAGTGACTGTGCATTTCCTAGTTAACTGTTGTGAGGCGTATGGAGCTAATAGAGTAAAGATTTCTATACTATAGCGCTTACAGCATTGCACTTGTGTTTCATTAACGTTCAAATATTTTATAGCTTTGATACTTTTGAATAGTCACATTCCCATTTCATTGATGTAACAACCAATCTCTAAAACAAACATTTTTTTCAAACATAAGTGATATACTAACCTTGTCGTTAAATACAAGGATATAAGTATCCCTTTATAGTTACTTATTTAAAAGCGTGCAGACTTTCGACTCTAAAAGTCGAATTTGGATTGTGGACAGAGCACATATAGCCTATTGTGTAGCTTCGGGCTTAAAAAGAATTAAACCTTTCAGTCAACACGCTAACAGTCGAACAATAAACCTAAAGTTAGTGCGTAATACATTTCATATTGTGTGCTGCTCCTGGAACTACATCCATCGTCAGTCTCAGTCAGACGTGAACACCATATATTGCTCAATACTATAACTTTCTGGTTAGGGCATTCAACTCGCAATCTCCTTCCCGAGAGCATAGTCGCGCACCCAGCCGTGGGGGCGCTATAATGTGACGGTCAATCACACTATTCTTTGGTAAAAGAGTAGTCCAAGAGTTGACAACGGGTGGTGATAACTAGCTGCCTTCCCTCTAGCTTCACTATTAATGCAAATAGCCCTGATATAGATTTGAAAAATACATAATAGATCATTACAAACCTATTTTTTTCGGTGGGGTGGTGGGGATCTTTTATTAATGTAAAATTTTCATGTCTGTTTGATAAGCACAATGTTACACAATAGGCTGTTTGGGTACAGGTATACTAAAATGCGGTATGTAGCGTGATAAACCCTCATCAGGCTCACCGCTGAGCCACTAGGAACATTTTTCATAATAATTACGCCTACTAGAAAAAAGTGTTTTTTTATGTATTTCATTGTATAATGCTATACCTAGATTGTTTTAACAGTAGGTATCGACGCTGTGCCAGTTTTTGTCTGCGCTTTGTCTACCATGTGGAATCGATCTCTGGATTTAAGCTTTGTAATTCCATAAACTTCCTGTTGGCTCACCGAGAGAGGGCACTGTATCTCAACTACACATAGATTTTATTCACATCAATGGGAACATTTACAGAACACAGTGCTCTTTAGAAACAACTGTCAATCTTTGAATTGGGTGTGTTTGTGCGAGCACAAAGCTAAACGATGGACTAATTACACCGTGCTAGCCACGGGGATCAAACTCGCTACTTAGAACAGAGAAAAGGTTTCTTATTCCGGAAGAGTTTGTATGAGATTTTTCGACATATTTGTAAGTTTCGCTGTTTCCGAGTAATTTCAGCGGGGTGTGACTTTGTAAAGTCACGCTAGACAGCTGTCGTTCGTAGTCAAGCCCCTCCCCTCTCAAGAAGAAGGATATTAGCTTTGAAAACGACTGTATTACAATCTAATTCAAGGATGTTTTGGTTTCGACTGGTTTGGACATAAACAGTAGTCAGTATATTTCTATCAGTGTTCATATGTACTTTGCACGTGTGTTATACATTGTCTACTGAAAATGATGCGAGAAATAAGCTGAAAGGAAACATAACAGTAAAGAATGTGGTTGCATGACAGTTTAAGCTACCTTACAAGTAGTAGTTGGTGAAGCAATATTCTGGGTTTATGTTTCGGGGGAGGGGAAATAATCTTGGGAGGTGCGACTGTTGGAACGCCATAGTAATATTTTAAAGCTCATCCGCATTATGCCAGGCATGGACATGTGGTTAGGGATCTTTACTCGCAACTTGAAGGTCGCAAACTCGAATCCTCCCCCTTTCAACCATGGGGGCGTTATAAGGTACGGTCAATCCCACTATTCGTTGGTGAAAGAGTAGCCCAAGAGTTGGCGGTAGGTGGTGCTAAATGGCTGTCTTCCCTCTCACTGTTAAGTTAGGGACGACTTGCGTAGTTAGCCCTCGTGTAGCTTTGCGCGAAATTCCAAACAAACTTTTGTAACATAATTTTTGTTCGTTTGAGGGAGGAGTTTCAACTAACGTAAAATATCAGAACCCTCTCTCCTCGAAGAACCTTTTTTGTTTTGGTCTATAGAAAATCTAAATATCAGACTGCCCCACCTCATGTTATCTAAGCCGAAAGAAAAAGTAAGCGATGATTTTCACGTTCTTTGTTACATGTTTTTTTCAGGAATACTTAAACTCTTTTATGCAAAAGAAGGATGGTTTAAAAAATTATGCGAAACTTTCTTTTAAACATACATTGTTCGTTACAAACATGTATTCTCCCTTGCAGACATGCATATGGCCCGGCATGGCCAAGCATGTTAAGGCGTGCGACTCGTAATCTGAGGGTCGCGGGTTCACATCCCTGTTGCGCCAAACATGCTCGCCCTTTCAGCCGTGGGGGTGTTATAATGTGACGATCAATCCCACTATTCGTTGGTAAAAGAGTAGCCCAAGAGTTGGCGGTGGGTGGTGATGACTAGCTGCCTCCCCTATAGTCTTACACTGCTAAATTAGGGACAGCTACCACAGATTGCCCTCGAGTAGCTTTGTGCGAAATTCAAATTCAGACATGCATTCTCCCTTACAAACATGCATTTTGTTGCGCCCTCCTCCGCATCCCGTATAACATGCTGTAATGTAATTTTTTCGTGTTAACTGATATTAATATTTGTACTGTAGTTTCTGAAACTTTTTTTTTATTTCTACATTCGGATATAACTTATATGCTTCTACAGTCAAAGTTGAGCCTCCTACGGACTCTCCGCGCCTCCCTTGGGGGTATGCCCCACAGTTTACACACTATGGGTTTGACAGATTCATAAATAAGCTTGTTCTAAATCTCTTATTCTAACTACTATTTCTCAAAGCTACTATTAACTTTTTTACTCACATTCTAGAGAGACTAAGCTCTCTAAACTGTGATGGAATATTTAGTAATCCCGTTATTAACCGGTTATAGAACTACATAAACCTTTACTTCTTCAGTAAGTTACTATGCTTACGTAAAGGAATACCGAAAGGTTTATCTTAGTTTTAAACACGTCAACTACCTAAGCCCTTGATTATCAGAGCTTTACTGGGTGCAGCTGCTAAAATTTCATAACATACTGTTCGCAATCCTCTTCTCCTGTGGAGCACAATTAACTTGTGGCAATAAACTTAGAAGAATAAAATGACCTATACTCTTTATTTCAATCAACGCTTCATTGGGGCTAGTTGTACAAAAACTGTTTGATGTGCAAATATAAGTTAACTCTTTTCTATCGCTAGGGTCAAGCTTATTTTATTTTCCTCAGTTTATTTAATGCTTGCTTATACGAATGTTACTCTACGAATCTACGATCCAGAGAGACGGTAATATATTTATTGTTATGGTTTAAACCAAATATTTGAACGTATTTTCTTACAGGAATTTAAATACAAAATACTGATACGATAGCCATATTTGCTTCAATTTGTAAAGAAGTTCGAAAAATTCGTATGAATATATAGCAGAATGAAGTCCACAAGTCTAAAACCTGTAGTATGGAGTAAGACTACAAACACTATTAGTTTTATGCACCCCGTCGCACCAAACACGCTCGCTCTTTCAGCTATGGGGGCGTTAACTAGTTTTGATCAATCCCACCTGTCGTTGGCGAAAGAATTGCCCAAAAGTTGGCGGTGGGTGGAGATAACTAGCTACCTTCCCTCTTGACTTACACTGCGAAATTAGGGATGGCTAGCGCAGATAGCCCTTGTGTAGCTTTGTACGAAATTCAAAAGCAAGCAAACAAACAAACTTCCGTCGTTTGTCCACGTTATGCTAGTCGTTCATTTTATTTTCTGTCATATCGCGAATTTTGAAAGTAAATTTTCCTCACGTTTTCTTCTTGACAGCAATACATGTATAATTTTAGTCATGTGATAAAGTAAATTCATTGAAACAAATTATAATTTAACGTGCATAAACGTTAAGGAAGCTACATACACGAATTTGCTTCCTTACGTATGTATAGAACGTATTTACAAAAAATGATGTTTGTAATTAATATTGTTAACAGTTTTTAATGCAATCTGTTACTTCCTAATCCCATTTGCAGCTTGCACTTTTGTTACAAAACACTCTATAAACACCTGCCACACAGGTCAGCTCAACATCATTTAATACTGTGCCCAAAATAGTCAACAAATTTGTTAATGAAAATACGAAATGAGGATATCTATATGGATTACACAGGGTGTTCGGAAAGACACTGTGCACTTATATAAATATTAACAGACAAGTTTCAATGTAGAATACAGGAGGTAAATATGAATGACAATTATAAACAATGTTGAAAGTGGCCCCCGTTGGTATCAGTACAGGCTTGGATTCTTCTTATTTTGTTTCTAAACACCGCTATCAGTTGCTGGCTTGAAATAGACTGTTATCTCTGATTACAAAACTGCACAGTGACTTTCCGAACACCCTGTAGTATGATGTTACCATACTGAACATTATACCAATACTATTTATACCATACTGTACATTATATCATACTGAATATTATACCATAATAATATTATACCATACTGAACATCATACCATACTAATTTGAGAATCGGTATAATTTGTTTGTTTATGAATTTCCCTCGAAGCTGCACAAGGGCTATGTGCACTAGTTTTCCCTAAATTAGCAGTGTAAGGCAAGAGGAAAGACATCAAGCCAATACCACTCACCTCAAGCTCTTGAGCTGCTTTTTAACCAAAGAATAGTGGAATTGACCATAACATTATTATACTCCCACGACTGAAAACACGAGTATGTTAGTGTGGCGGAAACTCCGATCTGCGACCCTCAGACTACTAGTCGAGTGCCTTAACTAGGTCATACCGGGCTTAACCAAGTCGATATTTGATAAAATGTAACTTATCCTAACACCTGTCAGAAGACTTATCTTAGATATACTAATAATCACAACCAAGTAGTGGTGATACTTATCTGTTAAAATAATATTAATCAAATAGTGGTGTTAACACGTAATACTTGTCTGTAAAAATAATATTAATCAAATGGTGGTGTTAACACGTGATACTTATCTGTAAAAATAATATTAATCAAATGGTGGTGTTAACACGTAATACTTATCTGTAAAAATAATATTAATCAAATAGTGGTGTTAACACGTGATACTTATCTGTAAAAATAATATTAATCAAATAGTGGTGTTAACACGTGATACTTATCTGTAAAAATAATATTAATCAAATGGTGGTGTTAACACGTGATACCTATCTGTAAAAGTACAACAATCATATAATGATGTTAGTGAATGATACCTTCGATAAAAATAACGTCATATAGAAAGGTTACAAATTTATTTTGTTGCTCTAAGCCGTTAAATGTTGCAATATACAACTGCTATAGACTTTTTTACGTAAACTATTTTAAAGTTGTTTGTTACCCCGAATGCAATGATAATTTAGGATCTAACTTATTTTGATAAACCGGCGGCTCCTTCAGTTTTTATAAACTCGACATAAACATTTTTATGCTGGTTTAAGCACTTTTCACTTATTACTTGTTTCCGGTTTATTTTTTTGTAGTTGTTTCTGACCTCGTCACTAGTTGTCAAGCTCGTTTTGTCTGACGGGTTAAATCGCGGCTTCTGTGCAATTCCTGGCAAGCGAACCTGAGCTTTCAGACGTAATTAAACTTTTACCCAAAATTGAAAAACGTTAAAATGTTCGTATTCAATTCAAAATAGTGATAACAGAAAATGAGTACATAAAAAAATGGCGGTCGCCCTTCGGAACGGGTCAAAGATGATTATTTCAACGTAATTTATTTTCATGTCGGTCTGTATCCGCTAACTCTTGAGTGAATAAAATGGATTTTGGCCGCGTGCGTGCGTGTTTACTTATAGCAAAGCCATACTGGGCTATCTGAGTCCACCGAGGTGAATCGAACCGCTGATTATAGCGTTGTAAATCCGTAAACCTACCGCTGTACCAGCGGGGGACAATTTTGGTCGCACTTGTTAAAGTAATCTTGAGTCATGGGTTGTTTAAGATATTTAGTCCCCGGATGTATAATGAAACAAAATAGGTTAAGCCCTCTGTTACAGGTTTTCTCTAGATCTAGGTTTTCTTAGAATTCTCTAAGAGAATTTAGTAATTTGAGAGTTTTCTGTTTTTGCTGCATTAAATAAAACAAACAATAAAGCTAGAATATAGTCTTCTCTTTGTTATCCTATCTATTAGCAAGCCAAGTTACCCGCAGTTCTTTGAAGTCGGTTGGAACAGGTGTTTTAGATAAACACAGCCTTTAATTACGAACTTACAGCGCTAAAATTTGTGTTTTGATACCTGTGGTGCGCAGAGCACAGATAACTCATTGTGTTACTTTAGGCTTAATTACAAACAACTAAATAATTAACTGCCTTTTTTGTACTCTCATTACTAAGAAAATTAAAATTACTCGCGTTCAGTTTTCACACAGGTTTACCGACGTTGTTGTGGTTACGGACTCGGTCATCACGTCCAGTTTTAACACAGGTTTGCAGATGTTTCTGTAGTGACCGATTGGTAATCACATTCAGTTTTCAAACAGTTTTATCGATGTTATTGTTGTGGTTACCAACTCGGTAATCACGTGAGAGCATACACTCACAGCATACGTTTTTTTTTTTTTTTTGTAATTAGCTTGTATCTGGAAAGATCAGTTGTTTCCAGTATCTAGACAACGCACTTTAGAAAGTTCCGATCTATCCTTAGAGTAACTAAGAACGATTTCACTACTCTCGCCTTACTCCATATTTTGCAGGAACACGTTACGACTTCTTGGAGGAATCTCAGTTAGTGTTCGTCATATTTTTGTTTCCATAAAGGTATTTTATTTTTCATCCAATTTGAAGTAATTTAGCGAAGCCCGATTTTGATTTATCTACGCTTGGATTTTGTTATCATTAATTAGTATTCGTATTTTGGTCTTTATAATTTCATTAACCTTTTCCAATAAATCCGACTAATGTTTTGAGAGTCAGCTTATCTATACGCGTTTGTTGTTAAGCGTAAATCTACACAATGGGTTATCTGTGTTCTCTGCCCATTGCAGCTATCCAAACCCGACTTTTAGCGTTATAAAACCCCAAACGTACTTCTGATCCACCAAAGAGACTTACTTATATATGCGCTACTGTTCTTTAAGCAGAGTATCACAGTGTTATGTGGAGGTCTCACAAGTGGATTTTTATGGGACCAACAAATGACTCGTACATAGGTCTGTTGAAAAAGCAGTAGCAAGAGATTCATTTACAGGATATATACAAATAAATAGACAAAAATAATCAATCGGTGTAACATTTCTAAAATTCAATAAAACAATTGTTGGCGTTCATTCATTCCAAGAGTTGAAACAGGTTATTTGTCACCAAATCATTTCTACGTGTAGTCTCATTCGGCTTTCACATTAAAAATACCTTCTATTTATGTTTGTACTCATGATATGATATCACATTAAAACAATGGTCGTTTTTTTTATAATTCTAGTCCCTTGTTTCGTATTTTACTCTTTAGCTTATGGTTACATTTTTTAAACACCAGGCCACGTACTTCCGTCGTAGATCCGGCATGGCCAGGTGGTTAAGTTACTCGACTCGTAACTTGAGGGTGGTGGGTTCGAAAACCCGTCATACCAAACATGCTCGCTCGCCCTTTTAGCCATGGAGGCGTTATAATGTGACGATCAATCCCACTAGTCGTTGGCGAAAGAATAGCCCAAGAGTTGGCGGTGGGTGGTGATGACTAGCTACCTTCCCTCTCGTCTTACCCTGCTAAATTAGGGACAGCTAGGGCAGATAGCCCTCGTGTAGTTTTGCGCGAAATTCAAAAGCAAACAAACAAACTTCCGTCGTTTGTCCACGTTATGCTGGTCGTTCATTTTATTTTCTGTCATATCGCGAATTTTGAAAGTAAATTTTCTTCACGTTTTTTTGTAATTTCTTTCTACATTCTTTCCCTTGTTTATGATGATCTTATAAATTCACCGTACTGGTGCTCGCATTATTTAAGTGCTCTTAACATCACTGATGCAAAGTATCCGAAACGATTTCTACTTCTGTACGACTAGGAAGGAATCCTTCAAGTACATTATTTCTGGAATAATGAATGATTTGAAGACTTATTAGGATAACTTGTTGATAATTTACAGTTAAACAGCTCAGTTGTTTTAAGTTTCAAAATACAAAAAGTTGAATAATGATTTTCATTTCTTTAAACAATTAAACTGTTTCTTCCTGAACACTTATAATTCCAACTATTATTTGTCCCAGTCTGTGACTTAGTTCTATTAGACCCCGTCATCTACTCTTAACTTTCGCTCTCATAAAACTAAATATTAACCCTCTAGCCAACCTGGGCCATCCCATGATCTACTCTTAACTTTATTAAACTAAATATCAACCCACTACACAATACTACCTGAACGCTTTAAAAGGTTATTTTCTTAGTGTAAAGTTACATAATGGGTGATTTGTACTCTGTCCATGGGACAGTAGCTCAGAAATAATACTCACTTTGAATTCTAATATTTTGTTGGTTTTTGGTTTTTCAATTTTGCGCAAAGCTACACGAGGGATATCTGCACTAGCCGTCACTAATTAAGTTATGATGGAAGAGATTGTGTATGAACTACTTGAACTACAATTTGAAATTGTTCGGCTTTACAAACGTGGTATGATACCAGAATAAATTTAATGGTATGTTACAGCTCTTTCCTCACTCGTGATAAGTAGTAGTGCAGCACTATGTAGCAGGTGAGATTCCACGAAAACAAAGTT
Source organism: Tachypleus tridentatus (assembly GCF_004210375.1). NCBI lineage: Eukaryota > Metazoa > Arthropoda > Merostomata > Xiphosura > Limulidae > Tachypleus > Tachypleus tridentatus. The sequence continues at coordinate 173,481,432 of NC_134837.1, read as the reverse complement.
CAGTGGCAAAAGCCGCCCACGTATTCAAGATAACAATACGCAACATAATCAAAAAGGATATTTTCTGTAAACGAGTCCAACATGGTATGGATTTATGAAGATAAGGCTTGCAGTCATACCTTCTGTTCAACCATCGCATGCTTCGACAAGTTAGAAAATGAAAGGGCTACTCATGCTATTACATGCGAAGCCATGCTGGCCAAATCGCCAGACGTAGTGCCAATACATAGGCTATATATTAAGGTGGTGCAATGAGACTGTCGAAACGGGCGCTTGATAACTGTTGTTCTCCTACGCTAGATAGATTATGGAAAATATGACAGCAAGAGTGGTATACTTTGGATATGACAGCCTTATGAAGGAGTCTTTTGCAATAAAAACTACGATGCAGTATATTTTCAAAACTCACGATCGTCAGATAGATATTGACCAGACGTGACGACATGGACTGTAACGACGTAAAAAAAGCTTCAAATGTGTTTTAATGTTCAAACCTCCGTTTGGACTACTTCTGTTGTTTTTATTCCAAACAATTCAAAATTGCTTTTTTTGTAAGGGACAGATCTTGGCGGTTAAGCCTTATAAGTGTATATTTGAATAATGTACACTTTGCAAATGCTGTACGTTTCATGCTGTAATATTATCGCAAGTGAAAGTTTGCAAAAGTTTCTAAAACCTTTCTTGTTTTTATTCTGAACAAATTTAAAGGTTTTAGAAAATATAACTTATCATGTTCATCGTGTTATATTTGTAACACCAAATCAATGCAATGTATTAACATGACACACCTTGAAATACTTTCAGGATCAAATGATTAGCGTGCCCACACTTTGAATCCAGTAATTCATTTCTCGTGCTCTGGACTTTGGAGTCTTTGGTGCGCTATTCGAGTGATAATTAAATCCTACCATTCGATTACATGAGTAGCTCAAGAAATGGCGGTGGATTCTGTTGAATAGCTCCTTTCTCTCAAGTTTATTGGTTTACAATTAAAGTCAGCTACATAGAAATAGTTCTTGTGTCGCATTGCGCTCAAAGTTTCAAAACAAATACATATCCATAATCTATTTACATGATTCATTACAACAGCAAAATAAATAAATAAATATCAAAGATCATCAAAAACTGTGTGCAGTTAGTATTTGTAATTAGAAAAAAATAATATCATTTTCTATGTCTTATATTTCGTGTAGTCACAGGTACTATATCTATATATTATATATTTGAATAACAATACTTTTACAGCAGCAAACTAAAATACAGACAAACTATGTTTTTGTTTAGATGCATCATTTCACTGAAACATTTATCGAAATACAAAAAAAAAAAACGCTGAGCCATCGTTTCTGTAACAAATGGCCGTATTACCAAAGATTTTACTTTCTCTCACACAAAGGGTAAAAACCCTATTCAGCAAGTGTTAGTATGGTGTTGTATTGTGTCTCTGAATTCTCTATCGATTATAGAAGTAATGTGACTTGCAACTCAACGCCCTTGTTTAAATAATGAAACACGTTATTTGTGGAGACTAAAATTTCACACCAACTATTTGATATCGAAGTGTCATGACTTTCAAGGTCAAGTTTCCTCCAAAAGACACGTGCAAGTTTTTTTCTTGTTTTGTTTTTTGCCTGTTGAATATTTTAAAGCAATCGGAACCATTCTACTGTCACATGTGTTGGTGTCGTGTTCCTAATTTAACGAATTTTAAATGTATATTGGCATTTTACAGAATTTACTAGACTAACAGGGTCACTAAGATATTCAATAGCGGTTGATTTTTTATTCTTGTATTTGAATGTAAGCTAAATTATTGAGACCAGAATTCCAATTTCATATTTTTATTGACACGTAAAACGTGATAAACTATTGGATCTACATAACACTTCCATTGCTTATCAGTATTTAAAATGCATATGTGTGTGCGTATATTGCTCTAGCATTTTACTGTTGTTTGCTGATGGTTATCATAAATGCAATACAAAATTATAATAAAAATTAACTTTGGACCAGTTGCTAACAGATAATGTGAGAATGGATTACATGTCGATAAACGTAGTACACATATAGAGATATAGTGACGAAGATACACATTTGTTTTCCCGAGTTCTCCCACTTCACAAGGTATCCATCAATCGATATCAATTAGATTTGACAAACACCAAAGGTTTGACCTCAGATGTTTGTATGTAGTCATTGTGCTATTAACTTCAATTAAATTGTCACTCATCTTCCATGGGCTACAGTGGGCATGGCAGCAATTAAAGAGATGTGTTTTATTATAGCAAAACCACATCGGGTTATCTGCTGAGTTCCTCGGGGAGAATCGAACCCCTGATCTTAGCGTTGTAAATCGGTAGACTCACTGCTGTACTAGGGGGGGACACAATCAAAGGAATCTTCATGCAAAACGCCCAATATGATAAAAGAAAATTTTATAATTTGTAATAAATCTCAAGTAACAGTGATTATCATGTATGTTCATGGCTATGCTACATACGTGTGTATATATATTATGTGATAAGTTTTATGTTTTAATTGGTAATATCGAATTAAATGGAATTTTCAAAAAAATATGTAATTACACTCAAAATTTAATAAACCATTTTAGACTTGTATGTGTGAAAGACAATGTTTTCCTTCAAGACTCTTTGCTGCTGACTGAAGCTCCAAGTACTACTTTTATATTTTTCTCTTTTTTCATCTTACAGAGATGACGAGACTTTTTCTCTTTCTTTTGAACTTCGCGCAAAGCTACTCGAGGGCTATCTGAGCTAGCCGTCCCTAATTTAGCAGTGTAAGACTATAGGGAAGGCAGCTAGTCATCACCACCCACCGCCAACTCTTGGGCTATTCTTTTACCAACGATTGACCGTAACATTATAACGCCTCCACGGTTGAAAGGGCGAGCATGTTTGGCGCGACGGGGATGCGAACCCACGACCCTCAGATTACGAGTCACATGCCTTAACCCACTTGGTCATGCCGGGCCTCCGAATATAGTCCCCCATCATGTTTTCGTTATACTCTCCCAGGTCACAAAAACAAAGTTTGAAGAGGAAAATAGGTCTTTTCATTTACTTTAGGCATAAGCAATTGAGAAATAACACTTTCTGCCCAGGAACAAGAAAAAGTAAAAATTTGGTACATAGTGTAATACTATTGTTTTTTGTACTATCTTTTCACAATCTTTAAATATAATTTCTTTGATAAAATATTGATAGGCATGTAAATTCATTTTGTGTATCTTAATGTTTGCTTAGGTAGCCCATTAATAGCACAGCGGATTTATAACGCTAAAAACCGGACTTTGATACCAGTGGTGGGCAGAAGCACAGCTAACCCACTGTGTAGCTTTGTACTTAACTTCAAACTTACCACCATTGTTTATTAGGAATACTTCGAAAGATGAGAGGTGGACTTGGAAATTATTGAACCTTTTCTAATTATTTAATTAATAAAAATGATATTTACAAATGTGTTGTAAATCAAATGTTAATACAGCAGAAGTTGATTGATCGTTTGTAAATTAAGCACAAAGCGGGCTATTTGTGCTCTGCCCATCAAAGGTATCGAAACCCGATTTATAGTGTTGTAAGTCTGTAGACATACAGCAGTGTTACTATGGACAAAGAAACTGAAGTTAAAAGTGAAATATACAAAAAGAAGCGCATTACAACCAGTATTTAGGAATTGTGTTTTATGAAGTCTACTTTGTTAATAAGTTTATGTGTTTTCAGCTAAGTCACATTTGGCTATCTACTGTATCCATCGCATGGAATAAAATCCTAGATTTTACCGTTATAAGTCCGTAGACTGACCACTGTCTCACCAGGGGTAACAAACATACGTCCAGAAACACCTCATAAACAAGATGATAACGTGCGTTTTGAGGTATGTGCAGAAAACAGTCAAAGAAAGTATTTGGTCTATGTTTCTAATGTTATTACAGTGGTAGGTTTTTATGACTACCAAGCAAAAATTTGATATATAGGCAATGAGATGGATAAAACATACCAATATTATAAGGTATACTGGCTTAAGTCGCAAACCTTCATGAAAACAAATATCCCGAAATAGCTTATGTAGTCGTTTTTAAAGAATAATAAAGTGTGGATGAAAAATCTAAAGTTGTTATTGTGTATTTCTAGTGTTTATGAGATTTTATTCAAGGAAAATATTGGAAATCACACGTATTTCAAAGTGTGCTCTGAACGATTTCGGCATTGTACAAAAATGATAATATGTTACCCATAAAATACACTGCTCGAGGAGTGTTAGAAAATAAATAAAACTTTACTTTCTTTAGGCAAACAACGTCAGATTGCGTCTAACAAATACACCCCAGTATCACTGAACAAGGGAATAATTTGATACCACTTCTCAAATTGATTATATTTTATTCAATGTTCCGTGAGTTTTATCATATCGACTCGAGAAAGTTAAATGAGCCATTACGAATCTAATACAAACAGTTGATTAAAGAGTGCGAATTTTCTGGAAACTCTATTCAGTCAGACCATTTCTGTAATGGAGAAAAATTTTCCATCTGAACTTTTTAATTGCAATCGTTATATGACAAACGTTACAGGACTTCAGAGTCTGATGTTGGAGGAAGACACCTTTCACTTTGGTGCCAGGACGTTGAGCATATATGCAAAGCAAAGTTTTTGTCAATTTCGTAATGTGTGTGCACAGCTTTTTCTAACTATCTTTAGACAGTGTATTACAGCACATTATATAAAATTTGAAATACTCGCATCTGCCACTTTTAATTGCATTACCTGACACCTATCGTGGAAACTCATAATAAATAACGCTTCTTGCAACAGCTGGATATTAACTTATTAATACGATAAATCTACTGCTGCAACTTCAGTCGATGTAAAAGGTATTTAGTTTTCGATTAAATATTTGTTGCATTAGTTCCTTATACAGGCCAAGAACATTTTCTTAACAGTTATAAAATGTACTGACTATAACAGCAAGGAATGATTCAGGGGATGAACGTTCTATTTTTGTATCATTCTCTTCAAATACAGCCCTAATTACCTCCAGAAGAACAAATGTGGGAAAATATTATACCACTTGTAAGTAGTGAATAAAAAATTGATAAATAATATTTCAAAAATAAGTGTTTTTTTTTTTTTACTTTTTCTCAAGAGACAAAGAAAAAAGAATGAAACATTAATGTGTGGTAAGTAATATAGAGCGAATGAAACATTAATGTGTGGTAAGTAATATAGAGCGAATGAAACATTAATGTGTGGTTAAGTAACATAAAGTATGTATGTTAAACTGCTTCTGCTTTTTTCTTTTCTAAGCCTTTTCCAGTAAAGAATACATTTACGTCTGTTATCGGTTATGGGACTTATATTACATAAATGCTAAACTAAAATATCAAAAAAGGTACGTCTTTTATCAGCTTGAAATCTATAAAGTGAGCTCAGTGATGACGAGAAAACCCACTTGTGGAGAAAAATATATATGTAAAAACTACTGGTTTTGGTTGAACCTGCTGATGACAGAAGAAGGTCGAAACGTTGTTTGCTCCTCTACATAAACATTTTCTCAACTCAAACCAGTCGTTTTTACATATATGTAAAGTGAGCTCGTTTTGGGTCCAATTATGTAATTTACCATATTTTAAGTCAATTGATGTATATAACTCTTGGAACTCTGTACATACTAACATCAAACACATGCATTCAAAAGCATCAGTGGTTAATATTCACTGTAAGAATACTCGTATAATCTTCAATACACAAGTTTTAAAGACTTTTCCTTGTCCCAGTCACTATGGTGATAATAATGCTACTGAAATTTGATGAACCAGAAATCTGTCAAAGACTAACATTCTCATACTTCCGATAAGCTAGAACGCTTCTAACCGGATTATGCAAATTCGTACTGTTTGATGTTAGAACGTTCAGACTTTCACGAGATAAGTGCACACAAAGCAAGTACTGAAGTAAAGGCGAAACTTTGTTTCATTAACATTACTGAACATTTGCCGTGGAAATTATAAAACGCCTTTCACTAATAAGTTAATAATTTTGGTGATATTTTTTTACTTTTACTTATTTATTGTTCTGTTCGAGAAATAATGGATAATTCCTTGATACGATGGAAAAAAAGAGAAAATTGGAGGTTTTAATATATAAGTTTTTCCATTCAGGTACTACACCCTTGTGCAAATTAATTGAAACAAGACGGAAAATTACGATTTTTTCATTTTTTTGCGTTTTATTTCTAAGAATCTAAAAATTACTCACAAATTAATACATGATATGACCGCCTTTATTTTTCAGAATATCATTAATCTGCTTTGGCATCAAGTCCACGAGTTCACTACAATCTTTACTAATTTTTGGATCGCGGTACCACACCTCAATTAGCTTATCTTTCGGAGTACAGTCTTTTCCCCGACGTCTTTCTTTACAAATCGCCCAAAAATTTTCAATAGGATTTAAGTCCGGAAAGTTTCCAGGCCCGTCCAACAACTTTATTCGCGTTGTAGTCACAAAATTCTTCACAAGTTTCGATGTGTGGCAAGAGCCAGATCTTGCTGAAGAATGTCAGATCCATCTGGAAATCTCTTTTTTCAATACTGGAACGACTCTTCTCTGCAAAACTTCGATGTACTGTGGTCCTCGCATCATACCTTTTATGATATGTAAGCCTCCGACGTCATAGTAGCTGAAAAAGTCCCAAAACATCTTCTTCAAGGGATGTTTTACGAACTGATTGATGTTTCTCACCTGGAGATCTGCGAACATGCAGACTTCTTTGAACCTTTACGAAGAAATGAGTCTCGTCACTGAATAACACCTTCCTTCATTGTTCTTGCGTCCAGTTCTTGTATTTCAGACCCCATTGATACCGTTTTTTCTTTATTGAGTTGGTAACAAGTTGTTTTTTGACTGGTCTCCTTGCCCTTCTAACGCAATTTTGAATGATGTAATATTCCTCAAAATTTCGTCATATATCCCAAAAATAGATCGACCGTACTGCAAAACACAGCTAATGACGCCGTCTGTGTGAAAAAAATTATTATTAAAGGAAATCAGCGGGTCCAGCGAGCCTACACCGGCCGCCATGCTGAAAATATTGTAAAATGACCATTTGTTTCAATTAATTTGCACAAAGGCGTAGGTCTTTGGCCGTATTTAAATCAGCTATACAGAAGTTACCTCTAGCAAATGAAATATTTATCAACTTTCGTACCACAGATAATCAAACAACTCTATTATAAGCCATTGATGCGATTTTTTACACTTCATTTGTCATTATCTTTATTTGTTTGTTTTGTTTGTTTCACGCAAAGCTACATGATAGGCTATCTGCACTAGCCCTCCCTAATTTAGCAGTGTAAGACTAGAGGAGAGGCGGCTAGTCATCACCACCCAACACCAACTCTTTTATGAATGACTAGTGGGATTGACTGTAACATTATAACGCCTCCACAGCTGAAAGGACGAGTATGTTTGGTATGACGGGGATTCAAACCCGCGACCCTCAGATTACGAGTCGACTGCCTTAACCACTTGGCCATGGTGGGGCTTGTCATTATGTAAAAAGCTAGCTTTGTAGCAAACTGCGAAATTTCTTACTTTTTTAATCGTAATGTTTTAATAATCATTCGAAGTTAGACGGGACGAAACGTACAAGTTAGGACAGAAACCACAACATTATTAAATCATATACTATGACGGATTTTTACAAAAATCCATAACGAATACTCAAAGTCACAGCCTATGCTTCCATTGTCTTTTGTTATTCAAGTATCTAATGGTACGTCACAAAACGCCGTCACACCCCCACCTACACACATAGAAATAAAACCTAAGACGTTCTTCCAGGCTACCAGCCCTCTGATCGTGAAACAAGCGTTACCCACTTCTACGACTTCTTAATTCGTACGATATATCAATGCTTTTGCTGCATGTTCGGCAGCACTCCTCATTGCCAACCACATTAAAACTCCTTTTGTATCACTTACCACGTTTGTCTCTGGTGTCAATTTTTTTGGCTACGAGTTTTCTTACAATGTTTCATTTGTCAATATACTGCGTCAAATGAGTTTCAAATGCTTAAAAGAAGTAAGCGCGTTCTTGGAGGAAAACTTCTGAAACGAAGCATATATAATAAAATATTTACTTTGGCCATGCATTCATATGAGGGCGGTAAGCTATTCACGTGCTCTCGATTCTATGACACATATAAATCCTTTGAATTTTAGTAAGTTTTTATCATTGTGTTTGAGTATTTAACATTGTAAACAGTAATAGAAAGCTAAAGATATAAATAGATAGAGCAGGTGCCATTTAATACAAAAATAATTCATAATGAAAAAAAAGAACCATGTGAAGGAAAACTGTTTGTTTTAAACCAATGTTGCTATTATTATTATCTTGTGCATTTACAAAGAACACTGAGATAGGCCCAGCATGGCCAGGTGGTTAAGACACTCGGCTCGTAGTTTGAGGGTCGCAGGTTCGAATCCCCGTCACACCAAACATGCTCACCCTTTCAGGCGTGGGGGCGTTATAATGTGATAGTCAATCCCACTATTCGTTTGTAAAAGACTAGTCCAAGAGTTGGCGGTGTGTGGTGATGACTAGCTGCCTTCCCTCTGGTCTTACACTGCTAAATTAGCGAAATTCAAAAACAAACAATCATTGGCTTAGCTGTGTGCTTCCATAGAGAAAATAAGGTTAGTAACAGGTATTCTAAAGCATTTTGTTGAATATTTCACAGTGAAATGTGATCAAGCACTTCCAGAAATCTTAAACATGTTTCACCACTTAAGTATATTTTCCATGTCGTTTTATATAATTAAAGGTGCATGATACGTGACACCCAAACTACTTCTTTCAACGCGTGGTGTCGCAGTCCGCTTTAAGACTTAATTCTGTTTATTTCTATCTGTTTCTTTCCCAAAATATAAAGCAATTTTTCTTTGTTTATTGATATTGAAATATTTAAAATATTTCTTCAGGATTTACTTTCGTACTTTAAAAGTGTGTCACCTTAAGTTTGAATTTGTTGTTTCTTGATAGTAATAAAGAAGATTAACATATCTTAATTAGCCTAAATAGTACCACATCCCAAGATGAGCACTTTATGATAGAATTAAAGATACTGATATGTGTGTCTCTGAAAGAAATATTGTTGCTAAAATTAAACCTATTGTCTTAGCTCAAAGCTATACAGTTTTTTGTCTGCATTGCGTACGTCGTAGCGTTCAATCCTCAAAGTTTAAAGTTATAAGACCTGAACACGTAGATGTTCTAATGAAATGTTTATAATATACTTAAATGAAACTATAATCAGCGGTTACATTTATGCTTAGAGGTCTCACGTGTTATTTATCTCGTGCTGAGATAGGAACTAGATGGGGCTCAGCCACAGTGTCCAGGGACCCATTGATAATTTTATTCTTTGTAAAATTACATGAGATGAAGGACCCACAAAAATTATTAGCTCCTGAGCCAACACAACCTTACATTTGCCACAGCTTTAAAGAAAGTTTTTTTTCTTAAAGCGATCAGATCTTTGATAGTTTTTGAGCCAGAGTGCAATGCTGGCGACATTAACAGTCAAGAAAACTTTTTGACATTCTACTGCTTTTGTTCCTATAACAACGTGAATGACAGTTTTTCTTCACGGTAGTGAAGAAAAGGGCGATTAAATGACTCTCAAAACCTGGTGTTTTTCTTCTCTGTAATAGACATCTTCTATTAAAAAAACAACAACAATGTATGTTAGTAGAAGAACATTTTGCAATGCTGTGTAGTAAGAAAAACATTTATACAGGGGCAACAATAACTTGTTTTTTTTTGTTGTTGATTAATAACTTAATGGAATGCACTTTTTCAATGACTCTGGAGTCATACACGAACCGAAAAACAAAAGGTTTAAAAAGCTAGTTATCCTTGTTTTAAATCTATTTCCTTATATTTTCCCTTCGAATTAAGAAAAATATGTTCTTTATATTATTGCAAAGATAGATTTTTATTCTATATTTTTACTCCTTCATAATTAAAAACGGCTTCAAACCTTAAAATATATTAAATACATACAAAGTCTCCATTTTGTTAATTCACTGTTCAGTTAACGTTTTCCTAACTGCGTGATGTAACTTACTTAATTGATATCCTATTTCTGGACTCCAGGCATATTTCCGGATTTCGAAAACACTTTTCTTGGCTATTAAAATTTTCGCTCATCAATTCTTGAATCTGACCCTTCCTAATAATACGTTTGCCCTGTTGTGACTTACACTCGGATGTCACGCAAAAGTCCGTGCATGTTGGTGAAAAAAATGTAAAACTTGCAGATAATGAGTTATGTCTGCGTGGAAGACAGACAAGGAGGGTGTGTGGGGAAAAAGGATTGAATTATATGCTAAAGATCGAAACTGGCAGTTCTAATCTGTGCTCTGCAGGTAACCGACGTCGTGAAATAATAACTTTTTGTGTGCATCAACCTTTTTTGCTGCTTATTGTAACAAAGTGATGGGTTGGCGTCAACTGTGTGGTTACAGTTTTATAGTAAATGGAGGAAATTACGAACCTGTAATAAATAACTGCCTTACTCAACGATCAACCTCCTATCTTATATAAATGACTCAGAACTTCTTTCTTAGATTTTTGTTGGTGAGAGTAAATAAAACACTTGGACCTTTTTTAAAATTCTAAACTTATAACTGTTTATGTGTAAGAAATAACAAAAGGAAATTCAATTCAATCTTTTAAATGTTTGATGTAGTTGCTCATTTCAATGGAAATACAAACTGGAACAGAGAGAACATTCAACATAAACATTTGTCTATTTGTTTCTTGTATGCAGATATACATTATCGAACATTTCCTCCTTATTTTCAACGAGAAACCTCATGCTTGTGGTCCTCATGTTTAAATGAAAACTCCATGTCTCTCCGTCTTCATGTTACAATTTCATTTCACGCTTCTCTTTCTCATGTTGTTAATCAAATCTCACGTCTTTCCCTTTTCAGCTGAAATGATAACCTCATAATCATCACCCTCACGTTTAAGTAGGAAGCTCACATCTGTCATCTTCGGGTTTAAATGGGAATCTCACATCTGTCACTCTCATGTTTAAATGGAAATTTCACATCTGTGGTCTTTGTGTTTAAATGGAAATCTCACATCTGTGGTCTTTGTGTGTAAATGGTAATCTCACATCTGTGGTCTTTGTGTGTAAAGGATAATCTCACATCTGTGGTCTTTGTGTGTAAATGATAATCTCGCATCTGTCATGTTGATGTTTAATGTGAATCTTACACCTCTCCTTCTAATTTTTAAATGTAAATGTCACATTTGTTCCTTCCCATTTTTAAACTGAGACTCCTGCCTCGTCCCTCTTATTGTTAAATAAAAGTTCCACCTCTCATAACACAGACCTACAGAGAATGCAACTCTTTGTTATCTTCTTTTCTACTACTAGAAAATGTAACTGTTTTATAAACTACTGTAATTTGTTCAGCCATACATTTGGCTAATTAATTTAACTTTACGGAACAGATAGTGTGTGTTTATTTATGTTGATTATTATTCAAAACATGTCACATCATATTTATGTGAAAATATTTCTGTATTTATTTAATGTGTTTGAGAAGCGTCACTTCTTTCATTTTAGAGTCTGGTTTTCAAACTTTTTAATTTGAAGTAAATAACACAATATGTGTTTGTGTGCATATGTCATAAGTTTCTTGCATAAATGAATGAACCGCTTGAAACTGAAATGAGTCAGATTATTCAAACTTGTCCTGAAATCGTTTTTAATATCATTTAATATACAAACATTATTCTACAAATAAGCTCGTTTAAAAGTTTGTCTCTGCTAATCGCTGACTTAGTACTGGCAGTCACTAATTACATAGGAAACATCTGCACATAACGCTGACGTACTTTCGCAGAAAAGTAGGGAACAGTTTGCATTGTTAAAGAACAAAAAGAGAAAAATTTGGCATGCTAAAAATAAATGAGCATCTCAATGATATTTTGAAAACACTCAAATACTAAATAAAGAAACAAACATAAACAAACGCAAAATCAAAGAAGCCTATTTATTTACATGTAAGAAGAAAGCATAGTAGCTAACCTAACCTAAAGAATGGTTATGATTCTGTGTATTAGCATGGCATGGTTATTAAGGCACTTGATGGTCAAAATCCCATTATTAGTTGGTAAAAGAGTAGCCAAAGTATTGACGGTGGGTTGTGTTGACCATCTGCCTTCCCTTTGGTCCGTCGCTACTAAATCAAAGAGAGCTAGTGCAGATGACTCTCTTGCAGCTCTGTATAATATACAAATAAAACTGAAACATTCTCTGTTTAGAATGCAAATGTTTCTACCGTGAACGTTTCTATGTCCAAACAAAATCAGTCTAAAAAAGGTCTTTGTTTACAAATTTACAATGCGTATTCGCAGTTCTTTTTGTTTAGTTTAACTTGTAAAGATATCTCTCATGTTGATGGAAAATTTAACGCATTTGACCTTACACTGTCAAACTCATCTAATGAGCATTTTACAAATTTGTCTTTAAGTGCTGTACTGTGCGCTTGCTGGTAGCATTCAAAATTCAGTTTGATTATTAAGTTATTTAGAAGATAGTTAGATGCCTAGCATTACGAATACGTTTCAATACGCTCCATCCAAACTTTGAATTACAGTTCTACTTATTGTGGCTGGAATCATTACCAAGGAAAATTATATAAGTTTTTGATATTTTTAGTCATTCTTGTGAAATATGTGTTTTAATTTTGAGGGTATTATAATTTTCTTAACTGGTGATTTTTCAGGAGTTTAAACTCTTAAAATATCGCAAGATACGGCGGTTATTTTTGTGATTTTCTTTTAATAATTTATATAAAACTAGTATCAAATTAAACGCGTGGGAAATTAGTCTTCTCCCAGTTTTAAAACTGTCTCAAATATATACTTTACGTGATTACTGTTAACTTGCATCACAGCGGAGAGTCTGCGGACTTCAAACTCTAAAAACCGGGTTTCGATACCCGTGGTGAGCACAGTACAGGTAGCCCATTGTGTGTCTTTTGCTCAGCTATAAACGATAGAACAAAATAATGTTAACTTTTAAGGCTCATCCCTGATAGATTAAAGCATTTGCTTCACTTTCAGTTCTTTTGTGTTAGCGTGATGATCTGTTTTGTTATGATGTCAGAAGTCCTTTTGTGTTAGTGTGATGGTTTGTTTTGTTATGATGTCAGACGTTCTTTTGTGTTAATGTGATGGTTTGTTTTGCTATGATATCAGACGTCTTTTGTGTTAGTGTGATTGTTTGTTTTGTTATGGTGTCAGAAGTCCTTTTGTGTTAGTGTGATTGTTTGTTTTGTTATAATGTCAGACGTCCTTTTGTGTTAGTGTGATGGTTTGTTTTGTTATGAGGTCAGACGTCCTTTTGTGTTAGTGTGATGGCTTGTTTTGTTATGATGTCAGACGTACTTTTATGTTAGTGTGATGGTTTGTGTTGTTATGATGTCAGACGTACTTTTGTGTTAGTGTGATGGTTTGTTTTGTTATGATGTTAGAAGTCCTTTTGTGTTAGTGCGATGGTTTGTTTTGTTATGATGTCAAACGTTCTTTTGTGTTAATGTGATGGTTTGTTTTGTCATGATGTCAGAGGTCCTTTTGTGTTAGTGTGATAGTTTGTTTCATTATGATGTCAGAAGCCATTTCGTGTTCGTATGATGGTTTGTTTCGTTATGATGTCAGACGTTCTTTTGTGTTGGTATAATGGATTGTTTTGTTGTGATGTCAGAAGTCCTTTAATATTAACATGGTAGTTTGTTTTGTTATAACATCTGAAGTCCTTTTGTATCACTATGACAGTTTATTTCGTTTTGAAAATAGACACAAAAAGTTTTTATTTAACTATAAAACACAGTTGAAAATTTTAGATACTTTGTAATGATAAAAAAATACATTTTAGTGCTTTTAAAATAGGAAAATATATGTATATGTTCATTTAATTTGATTTCTATAAAATATCTAACCTGTTTTTAAACTATACTCTTCAAAAAAAAAAAGAAACGCAAAAGACAAAATTTAAGACAAATTGTTAACAAGTTTATTCCGGTAGTTCTGTATGACATATGTGAAACTTTGCACATTCACTGCTGAACATCCAAAGTCTGCAAAGGCAAAGTCCACGCTCACTAGTTGAAGTTTAACGTCACTCAACGTCAATAACGAGTATGCCCCTCGTGAGCATCAATAACTGCTTGGCATCTTCTGCCCATGGAAGCGATGAGATGACGAATCACATCTTGTGGAATGGCTGTCCACTCAGCCTGCAAAGCTGCTGCAAGCTGAGGTAGAGTCTGCGGTTGAGGTTGTCGCCGTCGCAGACATCGGTCCAACTCGTTCCAAAGATGTTCGATGGGGTTTAAATCTGGTGATCTGGAGGGCCAGGGAAGAACGTTGATGTTGTGGTGTCTCAAGAAGACAGTGGTGAGTCGGGCTGTGTGAGGACGGGCGTTGTCATGTTGAAAAACGTTGTTGACGTTCACCATGATTGGTTGCATATGGGGCCTAAGAATCTCGTCGACGTATCGTTGAGCCGTAAGATTCCCTCGAATGTGCAAAAGGTCTGTTCTGGCATTGTAGGCAATAGCAGCCCACATCATGACACTGCCACCACCAAATCTGTCAACTTCCTGCACACAGTTTGCTGCAAAACGTTCACCTCGGCGACGGTAAACGCGGGTACTTCCATCCTGCCTACGAAGCATAAAACGTGATTCATCGCTGAACCAAACATGCCTCCATCGTCGATGAGGCCATACCCGATGTGCCCGAGTCCACTGCAGCCGTGCTTGACGATGTTGCTGGGTGAGGATGACGCCGCTGACTGGACGTCGAGGTCGGATTCCTGCATCTCGTAGACGGTTGCGTACGGTCTGATCGGAAATCCTACGCAGCCCTACGCAGTAGACATCGCAGTGGTGGTCCTATCCCAAAGGTGACGTAACCGGATATTGCGATCTTGTGCGGGCGTGGTCACACGAGGTCTGCCAGATCGTGGACGGTCACGAGTTGATCCATGTTGTTGGTGGCTATTCCATAGTCTTGTGATGGTGCTTGGGTGGACATTCACAGCTCTGGCAACATCTGATTGAGATTCGCCTGCTTCCCACGACCAATGGCGTTGTTGCGTTGTGCTTCAGTCAGTCTTGGCGTAACTGTATTGCGTGTCGGTGGCTTAACACTGAGCTATGGAAACCGAGAACCCGTCACTTTTATAGGGATTTTGCGCATGTTGCACTTGCAGAACATGCAGATCTCTCAAACAAATTTATTGGACACGAATGCGTTTTGGCGAAAAATCCGATGTTTTCCTCCGTTTTCAAAGTGCACAACTTTTATTGTCATTTTGGTCTGACAATCAGTGCCTTAACACGTGTAACATCACATATTCTGAGCTTGTAACGTTATTACATATATTTCTCTTTAAAATAAAAAAAATATATTCCTTTTGCGTTTCTTGTTTTGAAGAGTATATATCCTACTAACAAATGTCAATAACGAGACTGAGCTATTACACTTCTGATGTAGAGGGAATTACAATCTCTAACATACACTTAATTTTGTCATTATTTTAATACGAAAAATTAACTTTTTAAATTTTTTGTTTTTATTCAAAAAAAGTGGAAAACATACCGAAAAGTTTGTTTTATCATATTTTGTGACAAGACTCAAGCATGTCTGTTAAATATGAAGAAACATCTTAAACACTTGTGTTTACGAAATGGAAAGGCTTTAATAACGTTCACCATTTACTTTCATATTAAAGTTTTAATCTTTGACACTGAAAATTTCGAGTTAGACGCTTGTGTTTAGTATCTTTTTTTAGTATATTTTTTATTAAGTGACTTTCTTTTTATATATATTTTCAAAGATGGAAGCTGAAGAGGTAGCGGTGTCAGTGTGTTTCAAAAAAAGCTAATATTTATCTTTATTGCTCTTCTAACGTTGATCACAAACTTTTCATAAGAAATTTTGGATTGAATAATATAATCATTCTGAACCAATCACAATGAGTATCGTATTTTAGACTAAATAGCTTATTTATTTTGAAGCAGTTACACAGAACGTTTTCTGAAAAGGACTATTATATTAATTCCAATGTCAGGAAGCTCCAAAATTAGTAGGGTGCTTATGTAGATATATTTCTGCACGTTATAAGTAAATGAAAAAGTTTCAGTCTATTTTATTTAGTTTCATAATTTCTTTTTTCATTTTCACGATATTTCATTCTCTAAGAAGATTCAACGAACTCTAACTGATTCAACACTGGCTTCTGTGTCTACGTTACACGATCTGCCTGAATACCACCACGAAGATAGTCATCGTTTAAAAACAACCACAGAAGTTTTTACTGTCACAATAAGACGTTCAGAGCTGTCTCGTTGTTTCTATTATCGAAATAAAATGTTCAAAGCTGTCTTCCTGTTTGTACTGTCGAACTAAAACGTTCAAAGCCGTCTTCCTGTTTCTACTGTCGAACTAAAACGTTCAAAGCTGTTTTCCTGTTTTCACTCTTGAAGTGAAACGTTCAAAGCTGTCTTCCTGTTTATATTGTTCAACTCAAACCTTCACAGCCGTTTTCTGTTTATTCTACCCAAATAAAACGTTTTGAAACGCCTTCCTGTTTTTACTGTTAAATTAAAATGTTCAAAGCTGTTTATCTGTTGTAACAACCCACCAAAAACGGTCAAAGCTGGATACTTTTTCTCTTATACTCTGTCAACACCATGAGTAAAAAACCAAAAAAAACATACCAATATATGGTACCTAAAGTATACCTGACATCTCTTTGAAATATAAACTAGCTTGTTATTTTATTAGGAAACACGCATTCCATTTCATACTTTGACATGACCTGAGGTGCATGTGCAAATTAGATTGATCACATGATGTCAGGTGCTCTCTGACTGGGACACGTACAATTTTGCCCAATATAAAAAATGTAGGTTGATACAAAGACATTGCGAAGAGGTATGATAGTGAGTGCACATGTACCAAAACGGTCAAGAAAGTTTAACCTGTAGGATGGTTCAAGACGTCGATCATTGGAGTTTATCATCAATATAAAAAAGTTGAATAAAATAACTGTTGCGAGAGAAGGGTATGATTACAAACATGTAATTACAGGAAGAGGAGGAAAGTGATTAGACAGGATGATAACGTCCAACCGTCCTCAAGCAATAGGGCCATTGAAAATCATTCACTCCAGGGAAATTCAGACTCATTTCGTTACACCCAAAGAACGTTATAACAAAAAGATCATTGCATACAGCACTGGACTCGATGATTAAAAAGTGGCTTGATTTGTAGAAGGAGCGTAGCCATTAGACTGATAAGAACCATTAAAAGATGGTGTTATCCAATAAATGAAGTTTACTTTTTTTCCTATACAAGTGATTTATGTGTGTATGTGTTTTCTTACAGCGAAGCAACATCAGGCTGTCTGCTGCGTCCACCGAGGAGAATCGAATCCCTGATTTTAGCGTTGTAAATTTGTAGACTTACCACTGTACCAGCGGAAGACTATACAAGTGAGAGTTGTTTTTGAATTAAGTACAAAGCTACACAATGGGCTATCTGTGCTCTGCCAGTCACGGGTATCGAAACCCGGTTTTTAGCGGTGCTAGTCCATAGACATATCGCTGTGTCACTGGGAAGTACACAAGTGAAACAAGACATATCCAGAAAAAGCCACAAAAATAATCACACCCCTCTTACACGGTTCCAACTAGGCAAGCTTCTGGTGATGAGATCGTTGTTTGGAGCCTGCTTTCTTGGCATACGCTGAGCCCCTTGTTTATAGCATCTATTCTTGGAGCATTTAAAAGGCGAAAAAATTTCATGCCTTACCTCGGCATTATTTTTGATCGAGTGCATCCAACATTCCATATCAACCTTCATAAGGACGGCTACTTCAAAGACAACGATGCTTCCATCCACTGTGCCCAAATTGTGCGTGCATGGCTTGAGAAACATGACAGAGACTTTAAGCATCTTCCACGGCCAGCCACCACAATCTCTGGATTTCAGATTAATTAGGCATATGGGGTATGAACCTGAGAGACACATTATTCGTCACTATCCCCTGCCTACCTCGCTCCATGTATTGAGTTCAATATTAATGATTGAATGTCGTGTTACATCATGGCTGCTAATTAAACCGAAGGTGACACAACGTGTTACAAAGCATAGTGCCCAAGAAAATAGCCAGCCAGAGTATATTTTAAGAACTTACGGGTCAAAGTATAGAAGAATGTATTACTGTATCTGCTACATTCAACGGCTACGAAGCATTTCGCCTAACCCCAGATCTCATCAGGCCAGCTGGGCTATGATAGACAAAATAATAGTTAACACTCCTACGAAAAGTGGGGCCTAGTAGGCCCCAGAGCAACTCGAAAGGTTATTAATATTAGGCTAATAAATTTGTATTTAAATGAAATTTCCATTTCATTTGATTTCATTTCATTAAATGAAATGGCAATTTCATTTACATACAAAATTATTAGCCTAATATTAATAACCTTTCCAGTTGCTCTGGGGCCTATTAGGCCCCACTTTTCGTAGGAGTGTTAAGAAGCTTCTGTATTATCAGTTTGGATGAAAGTTCTCATTGTGTACTAGTTTAAGTCAATGGAAAGTAATTTTCATCAATTGTATATTAGTCGCTTATAAATAAAAATTATATCAGAGATTAAGAAGAGTATTATAATTGTTTTGGCCCGGCATGGCCAGGTGGGTTCAAGCGTTCGACTCGTAATCTGAGGGTCACGGGTTTGAATCCCGCTCGCACTAAACATGCTCACCATTTTCAGCGTTATAATGTTACGCTCAATCCCACTATTCGTTGGTAAAAGAGTAGCCCAAGAGTTGGCGGTGGGTGGTGATGACTAGCTGCCTTCCTTCTAGTCTTACACTGCTAAATTAGGGACGGCTAGCGCAGATAGCCCTCGAGTAGCTTTGCGCTAATTTCAAAACAAACAAAAATATTTTGTAGTAACATCGATAATTTATATTAAGACGAACATCAATGCCGTTATTGTTTTACAGTTATACAACATTAAAATAAAGTAACAGAAAATAATACATCTACTGATCTTGGAACTACTGAATCTCCGTCAAGGGCACTGAATTTATTAGTTTACTTTTAAAAAAGTACAAAACAATGACACTGAAATTATCGTATATGCTTTACTGTCTTGGATGTAAACTAATATTTGATTACCAAATGGAAACGGGTGATCAGAAGCTTATAATGCAAATTATATAAATGAATCTACACCGAGCAAAATTAGATTTGGAATAAACTATCAGTTGGTTGTGTTTTTTTTCTCGAAATAAATTCAGTAAGTTGCAAAATAGCAGAATTATAGAATGCAAGTTATTACTTATAGATAAATCATATAGGGTCAAACATTTGTACATAGAATATAGAATAAATTTTTGTGTAATACTATGGAAAACCAAGTTCTTCATACACTTTGCACGCAGAGCTTTACAAGGACTATATATTCGTGTAGTCACCCCCAAATTTTAACTCCTACATTTGAAGAAAGCCAGCTAATCAACAACAACCACCCTCAACTCTTAGGCTACTCTGATCAGATAGTGGGATTTGGCAATCGCTCTTATAGCGATACCACGGCATTAAAGTGTGGAACACATTTCATTGTCAACGGACCACAGGCCACGAACCCTCGGATTTATAGACCACGTACGTTAATTACCAAATCACGTTTCACCCCACTTTGCACGTTGTTATCTTAGGTAAGATACTATTTTAAACAGTAGGTAGATAAAGGCTGCATTTTATTCATTTGTTTAACGAACTCGTTTATTTTTCGGTTTATACTTCTTTCCTTGCTGTATCTGCTTCGTTAAATATACTGGAGACGAATAGATAAATTACTTTAGTTTGTTTTGAATTTCGCACAAAGCTACACCAGGGCTCTCTGCGCCAGCCGTCCCTAATTTAGCAGTGCAAGACTAGAGGAAAGGCAACTAATCATCACCACCCACCGCCAACTCTTAGGCTACTCTTTTACCAACGAACAGTGGAATTGACCGTAACATTATAACACACCCACGGATGAAAGGGCAAGCATATTTGGTGTGACGGGGATTCGAACCCGCGACCCTCGGATTAAGAGCCGAGTGCCTTAACCACCTGGTCATGCCTGACCGAACATATAGACTGTCACGGTTTTCATTACATGACCAAATTGTTGAGAACAAAGGAAGTTTGGAAAGTGTCGGAGAAAACATAATATGTTTACAGGGGTCTCTATGGTAACGATGCGCAAAATTATTTGTGTAGGGTGCTTGATTTGTACTTCAAAGATCGCTGGAGTAGTTAATACTTCCAGAAGTGTGTGAGTTATTGAGTGATATGTTTTTAATAAATAATTATGCCATTTATGATTTGAGTTTCACTGAATAAAAAAGTTTAACCTTGAATAAGGTTTTCTTTGTTTTTCTTTCTTGGCATTTTGATGACGTCAAATATAGTTGTCTTCCAAAGTATACCCTTCGTGATACCAAATACAGAGACAGGGGTTTGGATGTATCACAGTGCAATAAAAATGAAAAAGAGCCGATGAGGTTGTGTATTAGTCACACCACACAATGCTGAAGTTATGCAGTCACGTACGTTTTATATTAGTTCACTTATAAACAATTATTTTCCTTACAAAGAAACGTATGTGTCATTGAAACCAATAACCATACCATAACAAGGAAGAAGCTCAATTGTTCATATGTAACTCATCGAAATATATAAATAGAAGGTCGCTGTTTCGAATCCCTGTCACACAAAGCATGCTCGCCCTTTCAGCAGTTGGGGTGTTATAATGTGACGGTCAATCCCACTATTCATTGGTAAAAGAGTAGCCCAAGAGTTGGCGGTGAGTAATGATGACTAGCTGCCTTCCCTCTTGTCTTGCACTGCTAAATTAGAGACGGCTAGCGCAGATAACCCTCGTGTAGCTTTGCGCGAAATTCAAAACAAACCAAACCAATATATAAATAAGCATTCAACTCAGTTTAACCAACACAAGCTTTTTATGGAGAAGTTGTGTTATTTGAAAATCACATGCACTCTCCCTTCCTTCCCCAGAAAAAAAATGTACATTAAGTGGAGTAACCTTGCTGATTGATTTCAAAAGAAACACATCCGCGTCGATAAAAACTTAGTCAATTCGTAAGTAGTCCACAAACCAACAGTCTTTGTTGCTGTTTTCATAGTAAGATTATCTTTAACATTTCCAAATGGTGGTCTGTAACAAGCTTCGCTGACATGTAACACGAAGTGCTTGCATTACTTAAGTTTTCGATGCGGTTTTGAAACTGAAATCTAGCCGTAAATGTTCCACACTTTTAGACCTTACGGATATTGATGTATTTAGAGTTCCTGGACGTTGATGTATTCTGGGTTCCATATGGCCATGGAACTCACCGGCTTGCTTTTCTCTGGATTCTGTATGCCCTTAAAGATCACCAGTGCTGATGTGAGCTACACGTGAGCCATTTGTGCAAAGTCGTGTTTAATTCAGAACTTATGGATTAGTGGGAAAACATTAAATCAGTAGTAACTATCATCAACTCTTGTCTAGCCTGATAGATAAAGTTCATCACAATTTTTGCTTTATATCCAAAGTAAAGAGCGCGCTTTATATGTGGGCTGGACATATACCACGAAATTTCTGATTCAAAGTTTGGTCACGCTAAACATTGGGCATCGCGCCTGGTACAAAATTTAATGGAAGAGCTTGGGAAAGTTAACCTAGATTTCTGTATTAAAATAAGTACTTTTTATCATAATAATCGCGGTTTTAACTAGGTACATACATTTAGTTTCACTGTGGTTGCGTAGCTTAACGTTTATTGGAGAAAGATTGTTGCCAAGCTTATCCAGTCACTTATCAACTGTTACAAGGATCTCTTAAAATCTGTTGTAATCAAATGCTCTAGTTTATCTGCAATTTTTAGGTTAATCCAGCATTTTCGAAAGTGTGGGTATGTAAGAAAACCCAACAAAATCACGACGGATGAAACGGAAGCGTTTTCTTTCCTTTTAGAGGTGGGTGGGGGCTCACTCATTTACTCACTTCTTACGCCCTCCAGTGGCTCAGCGGTATGTCTGCGAACTTACAACGCTAAAAACCGTGTTTCGATACCCGTGGTGGGCAGAGCACAGATAGCCCATTGTGTAGCTTTGTGCTTAATTCAAAACAACAACAACAACACTTCTTACAAATAATTTTTAATTTGAAAAAAAAAATATATTAAAAGTAGATAAATAAGATGTTGATGTTGCTGCTAATACCTGCAAGGGTCGCAACAGAAACTTTGAGTTAAGGGGACACAGCTAGATACAATTTTGAAACACTGCATTGACTGAAGTCATAGCATCAAATGCTATGTTAAAAAGTAACATCTTTTCGCCCAAATCAATATTAATGTTACAACAAAAATACGGAATGAAACTGTTTCAAAACAATAAGAGGACAGGCTTAAAATTCGAAAATATTAATTTTCATTTATGTTTAAACGTATTCTGAGAAACTAAGGTACTTGGCTTGTCTTTACGAGTTCAAAGTTACTTTCCAATCCGTGAACCTTAGAATACATTGCTGAGTTTTTCCGATGTTTATAAGTTTATTCACTTCGTTTTGACACTTTCAGTGTCGTGCTTGGATGTGTCTGAGAGCTTACAACATTAAAATTTGGGTTTAGATACCTACGGTGGCTAGAAGCCAAATATTAAATCAAATCCACCGTTAACATATTTAAATTGTATGTGTATTTTAACCCTAACATTCTCTTTTCTGTAGACGTATGTAAAAAAAAAACCTATTCAGAAGATATAACAGAGCCCTTCACAAAATTAATGGAAATACTAATTTTATAACATAGCCAGAAATTTACAACGTTACGTTCAAATACACGAAATAACATATACAGAGATTAATATAAAATTCACAAACTGTCCTCAGGGTATTTTAGGAGATCTGGGGGGCAGTTTGCGTACTTTTTTTACGTTATTTTGTGTAAAATTTGAACGTTATAGAACATTTGTTTGAGACTGAAACATGCATGTCACATCACCTGTCGTACCATAATCGCAGATCACCGTTTACACGTATTTTCGACATTTAAGTTTTCAATACGGTCAGCGATCTGTTATACAATGAGCTCTCTCTATTCTGCTCACCATGAGTATCAAAACCTAGGTTCTAGTGTTGTAAGTCCACAGGCATAACACCAAGCCACAGGGAGGTGCGACGTACAAACTTTGCCGGTAAAATTGTATTTGTTTGTTTTCTTGTCTTGTTTTTTTTATATATAAATTTATGTACTATCTGTATTATAAATAGTTTACAAACATATTTGTAATATTTTCAAAACGAGACCCCAAACTCGAGCGCTTTCAAATAGTTGATTGTTCTTCTTTAGGATAATAAAGGGTTATATTTAATGAGTGTGCTGAACTATACACTCTTGAATGTCGATGTCAGGTAAACCAGATATTTAATATGAGTTGACCTTGAGAACTAGTCGATCGTAACGTAGAGTTGTTTGTGTTAGGTTTAGTTTCGTGTGAAAGGTGTGTATAAAGCTCATAATAGTTATAAGAATTGTTACAAATTTCTATAAAGATAAAATCAAATTAAACAACTGAAATAAAATTGAATAACGGCAAAAGGCGGTGGAAAATAGAGAAAATAATAATGTAGCTAAATATACATGTAATGAAATCAATATATGTGGAGAGATTATTAAGAACAAATAATACTAATAATGTAAAGTAAGTTTAATTGATAAGTTTAGTTTTGGAAATCTTTCGAAGGTCAACAACTCCGGGATCGAGGTTGATACCATTTGGAACTACAGTAGTTAACAGTGCTATCCAATAAGTTTCTTTAATTTCCCTGTTTCTGTTCGATGTAAAACTTGTCTCTATACCCATAAGTTTAATGTCTTCAAGAGACTGTTCAAGTATGTTAAAGTGGTACCGACAAGTTTAATGTTTTCAAGAGAGTATCCACATATGTTAAAGTGCTTTGTGACAAGAAGTTCTTTGTTTTATTGCTGATTTATGTTATTAAAATATTCTCGTATAGTTGTTTTGGTGTGACCTACATAAACCACAATACTTACATTTTCAATATTGGATTAAGTCAATTTGTTAACCTGAAGATGACCTAAGAAGATCAAAACGTTGTTCTCTGCTTTATCAATAAAAGTTTCAATACCCTTGCCAGCCGTTCTGAGATACAAGTCTCTGAAAAGATTTCCAAAACTAAACTTTTGATTTTATCTTTATAGAAATTGGTAACAATTCTTGACTATTATGAGCTTTACACACACCTTTCACACGAAACTAAACCTAATACAAACAACTCTAGATTAAGGTTGGTTAGTTCTCAAGGCCAACTCATATTGAGCATCCGGTTTACGTGACATCGACATCCGAGCCTGTATATTTCAGGACACTCATTAAACATAACCCTTTATTCTCCTAAAGAGGAATAGTCAACTATTCGAAAGCATTCGAGTTTTGGGTCTCATTTTGAAAATATTACAATTTTTGTAGGTGTTATTGTGTGCTAATTTCTTAATCTGAATCTATAAACATGTTTATTATATGTATATATATATACATGATCGCCCTTTCAGACGTGGGGGCGTTATAATGTTACGCTCAATCCCACTATTCGTTGGTAAAAGAGTAGCCCAAGAGTTGACAGTGGGTGGTGATGACTAGCTGCCTTCCCTCTAGTCTTGCACTGCTAAATTAGGGACGGCTAGCACAGATAGCCCTCGAGTAGCTTTGTGCGAAATTCAAAAACAAACATACAAAAGCACGAATACGTTTTTCATTCCGCTACTGTTTGAAGTGCACAACGGTTGAAGTTTATCCCCGTCGCACAGCAGTATGTCTACGGATTTATACAGCTAGAAACTGGGTTTTTATTTTTATTCCGAAACTTCCTTAAATCACAGATCATTTTCTGATTTTCTTCTGATCTTTAATACCGAAATTCAGAGCTAAAGAACCAAAACTGTCAACAGTCATCAGCGAAGCATTACCATAGTGATGAAATGTATATTCTGTAAAGGCATAAAATAATTATACACATTAAATGAAAAGAATGGCAAAGTGTTTTCTTATAACAACACTTTTGCATTGTACTCTACACAAAAATCAAACAAACTTTCTACTACTGTACGAGGCCAAGCGGCATTAATGGGTTTTGAATTTAACCAAACGAGTCTTCTGAACAAATTAGGCTTCTATGTAATCTTTTCTTCACTGAAATTCACATTTCGGTGAAGAAAAGAAATTGACAAATAACTAATCTCCTACTATGGGGAAATATCCCAAATTATTTCGAAATATTTTAATTTAACAGAGGTTTAGGTTAATGGAATAGTAAACAGGTCATTTTTAGAACAAGGTAAATCTTTCTTTTGAAAATAATGAGTTTTGACCCTGCTGAACAATCAACTTTGAATATCTACAGAAGATCATATAAGGAAAAGTTGGCCGATTTTATACTGAGCAATTTTCTGTTGACACGTACAAATTTGTTATGCGCAGGAGATCAAGATTTTGGGTAGAAATGTTATTATTTCATTTTTTTAACGTTATACCTTCAACGTATATTTGTAACTTTTATTTTATAGCGGCAAATAAATTTGTAGAAGTTACATAAACATATTGCATGATAGCATCCTGTAGCGTGAATATAGTGCATATAGGCGTAGGCCTATAGCAACATCGTATAACGTGACTACAGTACATACGTGCGTAGGTCTACAGCAGCATCATGTAGTATGACTGTAATATTTACAGACATAAATATGGCCGTCAGAAAGCTTACTTTTTAATGATATATGCAATAGGCTAAACATAGGTGTGTCGGGCTAAAGATTTTATTTGCAGTAGGTGTCTGTGACTTGTTGGCGATAAATTCGATAATAAACGAACAGCATACACTCCACTTTCAAATATACACACATATGTGTATGTATTCGAAATAAAATAAACACATGCACAAAAATTCTTTATACTATATAGATCGTAGTTTACTTTAAACACAGTACAGTTCTCTTGTTCTTGTCAAAGCCCACTTAGGCTTATTCAGTTGCTTTAGAATTCAAATGACAAGCCAAGCTATTTTTTCTATTATATTTATATATCACAGTATACACCCTTATATAATCAACGTACGCTGTCGCGTGAGTTCCTAGAATTGTATTTTGTATTTCCAATAATATTCTGCTTTTTACCTTTTTTTTCGTGCATCAAGATAATCGTCTGCTTTTTATCATATTTCACTTAGGCGAGTTCAGTTACTTTGACGATACAACTTATTCATCTTACCCTCTTCAAAATTGCTGCTCTCACTCTAATAGATCAGTTGTTAGGCCTTTAACTCCCACGTTGGTTAACTTTATGTTTATCTTTTTCTGAGCGAACTTGTCTTTCACGTGACTTTCGTCTGCTCATCGTTGTTTAAACGTCTATTGTTTGGATCTTCTAGAAATTTTTAAGTCTGATAGCAAAGGATTGCACACAATGTTTGATAGCTTCAACATCAAAAAATTACAAACACAAAATAAATCAGTTAATAATAATACTTAAACTAGAAAGTGTTTTATATATCTGACAATGGTCGTAGGCCTACGTCCATATGTACTATTATTACGCTTTAAAATGCTGCCACACATCATTAAATGTTATTCGAAGTTGTCAATAGTAGCAGAAGATATTTGTCATTTGTTACTACTAATTTGCAGGTAAAAGTGACCAGCAAATACGAATGGAACATGTCAGGAACTGGCAAAGGAGATATCTTAAATTTTGAAAAGTTTGTTTGTTTGTTTTTAGAATTTCACGCAAAGCTACACGAGGGCTATCTGCGCCAGCCGTCCCTAAGTTAGCAATGTAAGACTAGAGAGAAGGCAGCTAGTCATCACTACTCACCGTCAACTCTTGGACTACTCTTTTACCAACGAATAGTGGGATTTACCGTAACATTATAACGCCCTCGTGTAGCTTTGCGCGAAATGCAAAAACGAACAAACAAAATAGGTCGATATCTGTTTATTTCTTCTTGATTTTCGAAGGTAAAATCTTGGCAAGTTTTGAACTTTTTAAGAACTCCATAATTCCAAGATTTATAAAAACATCATTTAACGTCCCATGCTGCCCTTGGAGTAGCCTCCTCCACTTTTGGTAATGGTTGATCTAATAGCCATGATCACGCACTGTTCAACAGTTTAATTGCTATTGCAACAAAAATTTGCAAAAGACAAGGTTAATCTTAGACAAATGATATAGATCCTCGGTGGTACAGCGGTAAGTGTATAGACGTACAATGCTAGAATATGGCCGCCACTCTCCACTGTAGACACAGTCTATAGCCCGGTGTAATTTTTTCCTAAAACAAAACCAGCAAATAAACACGCACGATGACAGTCTTTCCATAAACACTTCAGTACTTGGTATACTGTTCGAAGTCGGTTACCAAGGCCATATTTAAACAGATTAATTAAAGATATAAAAGCTCAATGAACCCATCAGTTCAGAAACTATAAGCGAGTACAACATAACGCCATTTTCAGACTAGAATGCTCTTTGTCAAAGCACCAGAAGATATACCTGATTTAATCGCGATGGCATTTTAGACGATTTATTACCGTAGTCTTTGCTTTTACATGTTAAAGCAGTACATCAGATTGGGTTGGGTGTGGTTTTCGAGCTTATATATGTATGTATGTTGCTTGGACTTGACATCTTGCATCGGTGATAATCCATATTCTTTTGCTTCTACAACATAATTAAGTACAAAGATATCTAAGTCTTAGAGATTCTTAATGCCCGAACTGAACACGTCTTTATGATTTAAATGTGCGAATATTTTGCAGTGGAAAAAGCTGTTACATGCCCTCCATAAAACTGATAAAATTTCGATGTATTACACCATTTCTATACTAAACGCCAAATAGTGTCAAAATGTAGTTTTGATACATATCGTTCCACTAGTCTTTATATGGATTCTTGGCGTGTGGCTTGCTGCTTTGCATATTCAAGATAGTTTAAAATAAAATGTTTCACTCTGTATTTGTTTTTATTTATTTTATTATTTACATATATTTGTTTTACTTTTATACCCAATTTATTGTTTAAAATATTATCTTCGGTATTAAAGAACAATTAAAATATTTTAAAAGTAATAGATAACTTGCAGTTGCACGTGTAAATACGAAAATAACTTATTTACGAATATAAAACAAATAATATATTAGTACTGAAAAGCGAATATGATAAAATTGATTGTGTCAAGTGAATGGGTGGTTTTGCAAGAATAAAAATGGTTTAATCCTTATTTTATTGGTTGAATGCTGAGTTTTTCAGTTCTTTAAAAACACGTTAAGTAAGGACTTCTCATATTTGTTACAATTTCATGTTTTTGACTTTGCCTAGTGCTGCCTAAAAGAGTAAATTATGGCTTACTGTTGTTTTATTTTCTGTGATTATTTATCACCATAAGACTCGCGACAGGATAAAATAATTTCATCTATTTGAACGCGAAATTTGACTGCGTAATGTTCTGTGTGTTTTTGTTTACTTGAGTAATAAATACTTCGATATTATTCACACAGTTTAACGAACTTTACTTGCTTTCTAATCAGTATTCTGCCTGCCCTATAAATCCTACCATTCCCCCTCTTATTGCAAAACTAACTTGCCTGTACTTATTTCCATATCTAAGTTTTCACAAATCTAAGACCACCAGGATATTCTCAAGAGACACGTTTTGTGAGAATAAAAAATATTTTCATAATGAGATTTGTAAATGTTAAAGTTATATACAGTAGCAGTCAATACATGTATCTATATATAGTCTATACTGTTACCTACTTAGTAGTTTCATTTTCCAATAACATATATATAGTCAAAACTGCAATACTTTTACCCACTTTAATACTTCCTTTTTTCAATAAAGTATTTTTTTTTATAATCACTGAAACTTTATTTATTGAGAAACAAAAATTACAACAGATAATAAAAATTATTTTATGTTTTGCTTCAATGCTCAAACCCCTCCAATAATTTAGGTTATTTGATCAACGATAGTACTGGGAAGTACACATCAAGATTAAATGTAGCTAATAAAGCTTAGATAGTTTTGGCGGGAAATCGATTATTATGGGATGTTATTCAAATACGATGTTTATTAAATAAGGTGGCTCGATAAAATTGTGCTTAGAAAATAGAAGCAAAATATAGATATTTCGTGTGTTTTTTAACTAGGTTAATTATTAACTAGTTATTATCGTAAATAAATTTGAGATTGGATGAATTTAAAGTATAAAGTTGTTAACGCTACATATATCATAAAGTGGATTTTTTGTTGTTTTGTATATATTCATAAACAAGAACGTTTAAATATATTAGATATTTGAGTATGTGATTTCTATACTCTCACATCACGAAAGTATAGGTTTGTGCCGTGTATTGTTGATGGGCTGGGTATGTTAGACATGGGTGTGTGATAACACTCTAACTGAGAAGCAAAACAACATGAAGGAGGGGGGGGGTGTAAGGGAACCAACATGCCCGTCACTAATATCATTTCCATCAGTCTTTTTCGAGTTAAACACGATCATTATCTATGCCCAGTGTCCAGATCCGTACAATGCCAAAGGAAGGAAACGCTTGTCGGCAGCTGGAAGCCAAATCACAGGCAACGTTTGCTACTATGATGCATTTCCACGAAGTGGTCGATTAGCCTTTGTTTTTGGTTTTCGCTATATTTCACAAGAAACAGATGCCCAGTTGCAGCTGACGGTACCATTATTACTTTGTTTTATAGAAATATTTTAAAACTGAAAGTGTGATGATACAACTGAATAAGGGCAGTAGAATGAACGTATGAAGGCGATCAATACAGCTGCTTGGCCTTATGCAAAGCGCCTTTGTTTCCCAACTAAATTAATGATCAATATCTATTGACAAAAGAAGAAAAAAACTATTTGGATTAGATTAAGCTAATATCCCTTTCTTCTGTGGTCTTTTCTTAAGTTAAATTAACACCCAATTATTATTTTTTTTACAAGTATGTTAAGAAAAGAGATTCACTGATAACTAAAATACTTTAAACTCTCAAACATCTGATTGGATGGAGTGGAAAACTAAGAATTACAAGCAAAACTATCTCATTTGTGTTTTTTGTAATAATTTGAGGGTGTTTCTTGAAAAGTAATGCCATTGCTAGTTTATAAATCGCCCCTGAATCTAAGTCCAAGGGAAAATCTTGTACGGTTGCATCAACTTTGTCCGAAACGCTAATTTAAAATGCCAGATTAAGATAGTTTGTTTTGAATTTCGCGCAAAACTACTCGAGGACTATCTGCGCTAGTCGTCCCTAATTTAGCAGTGTAAGACTAGAGGGAAGGTAGGTAATCATAACCACCCACCGCCAATTCTTGGGCTACTCTTTTATTAATAAAGAATAGTGGGATTGACCGTCACATTATAACGCCCCCAAGGCTGAAAGGGCGAGCATGCTTGGTGTGACGGGTATTCGAACCCGCGACCTTCAGATTACGAGTCGAGTATCTTAACCACTTGGTCATGCCGGGGTGCTAGATTAAGAGTGCAAAGACGTGACTCTTTCTTAAAGTTATAACATACCAGTTAGACATTTAATCTGTCTTTAGCATAACTGTTAAAGAGTAATATCACTAAACTACCCGTCAATTCTAAATATAACCGATTTGAAAGTTAAAAATATACTATCTGAAATGTCATTTTATTATAGGATCTTCAGAAAACATATTTTTAATATCGAAGAAGACTCAAGTAGTTAGTTACCTAACAGGTGTCATCCTAGACCACTTAACTGATGCACATTCTAAACTAAATGACTTAACTTTTACACTCGGTGTAATTTACATTTGGTAAACATGACTCTAACAGTGACTTTATACCTTTTTATCATACTACAGAATATCTAGTATTATCTCAACAGTAATATTTTTACAAAATTAAGAATGTCGAACAAGAGTGGTCCAGTTATGTGTAGACGCAGCTCTTAAATAAGCCCCTTCACAACTTCAGTGGACTTCAATATTATAGAGTGAGAGGGTATTGAGGTTTTCTATAAAATCTATGTTTCGTCTTTATGATTAAGCTCTTGAACTCGAGAACCTTTGAACCCTTTGTCTGTCACTTTAAAGTTAGACAGTCCAATGCAGCTTCTCGTAAAAATTCAGCAAACAAACAAAGTGTTCCGTTTAACTCATTGTGAAATATTTCCAAACTTGGCGACACCTACTCCTTGCTTTCTATTTGTTGTTGTTTTTTGCGAAATCCACTTACGATTCACAGCGACACCTATCATTTCTGGTTTTGTTAATATTAAGGTGTAATACCTTAAGCCATTAATAAAGCAGTCAGTGAGCATTTGAATATAACGAGTGAGTTATTCAAGTTAATCATTAACTGAAAAATAAAAAATCATGGACATCTTAACGTTTATATTTGTTTCGTATAATATCGTAAAGAAACACAAGGGCTATACCTAATTGTGAACTGATATATTAGATGTAAAGCAGGTAGCCAATAGCACCTACCGCTAATTCTTAGATTATTCGTATCTGATTCAGTAGTTGGATTTTACCTCATCTTATAACGCACTCGCGACCCCTTAGTACGATGTGCAACTCTGTAGCAACAGGAGCGAACAAAACAATGGACGTCGAGATTTACATAAGCACACAGTAATCATTAGGCCTCGTCCGGTCTAAACATTTTCGATTTACTATTGTAAGTAAAAATAAAATCGTTAATCAATATCACAGAAGCTGGTTTCGTTTGGTTTTTGAATTTCATGCAAAGCTACACGAGGGTTATCTACGCTAGTCATCCCTAATTTAGCAGTGTAAGACGAGAGGGAAGGCAGCTAGTCATCGCCACCCACCGATAACGTTTGGGCTACTCTTTTATCAACGAATCGTGTGATAGGCCGTAACATTATAGCGCACCTACTGCTGAAAGGGCGAGTATATATGGTGCGACGGGGATTCCAACGCGCGACCCTCAAATTACATTCGAGAGCCTTAACCACCTGGCCATGTCGGACCATCATAGGAACTACTTGGCCGACTTTAATGTAAATATGCGGAATAAATAAGTAAATAGCTAAAGCATCATATTTGTGAATAGATTAAGAAGCACTTCTAACATTAAACCTTTAAATAGATATTAAATATTTTTACCTCATTTTAAAACTTTTAGTATTGCCTCGTGCCATCTTCACAGCACAAAAACAACATAAAACTCATTACATATTTAAGAGTAGCCATATAAAATATCCATATTATTTATGTATTTTTTAAAGTGTGTTCTAGCCAGTCGTCAGCGTAGATTATCTGCTGTTTACGTTGGTGGAAAACAAAAACAATTGTCTAGTTTACCCTCCACTTACTTAAAATTCTCGTGAACGGTAACATTTTGCTGCCAGGAATAAAAACAAAACAATAGTAAAATACCTTTAAGGGTGGCAATGTCTTAGATTGAGCCAGAAGTTGGTAGTAACACCGGTTAACACTCTCATTCTACGCTGAACTACGCGAAATGAACTTTGGGAACGAGGGTGACCAGACAAGGTTTGTTTATGTGTTTGTTTTTTGATTTTCGCGCAAGTTACACGAGGGCTATCTGCTCTAGCTGTCCCTAATTTAGGAGTGTAAGACTAGAGGGAAGGCAGCTAGTCATCACCACCTACCGCCAATTCTTGGGCTACTCTTTTATTAATAAAGAATAGTGGGATTGATTGTAACTTTATAACGCTCTCACGGCTGAAAGGGAGAGCATGTTTGGTGTGACGGGATGACCAAACTTGGAGGTAAAAGTATTTTTTATTTATACTAATCGACGTTCTTTTTCATTCAACGCTGATATAACATGTGTTCAGTAACAAATATTTACTTAAAGGCAAAAAGCACAAAGTATCTACCTAAGTAGATGGCCCGGCATGGCCAGGTGGTTAAGATGCTCGACCAAACATGCTCGTCCTTTCAGCAGTAGGGTATTATAATGTTACGATCTATCCCACTATTCGTTGGTAAATAGAGTAGCCCAAGAGTTGGCGGTGGGTGGTGATGACTAGCTGCCTTCCCTCTAGTCTTACACTGCTAAATTAGGAACTACTAGCGCAGATAGCCCTCTTGTAGCTTCTCGTGAAATTCAAAACTAAACAAAACACAATTTACACTAGTCAACTCCATAGCCTAAATAAACAAAGTTTCTCCACAACCAGAAAAGTTTACTAGAGATTGTCGAGGGATAAGAGCTAAGACTTATGAAAGAAGAGAGTAAGGACTTGTCTTATAAAGGTAAAAGAAGGGATAGTGGTAAGTACTTGTAAAGATGGTGTAAAAACTTTTCAAGAGCAAGGAAGGGGGAAGAGTGTTCAAGATATTTGGGGTCAAATCTTATCAAAGGAAAAAGGAAGAACTTTTCAAAATAGAGAGTGTAAATTATTTTTAAAAGCAAGAAGGAGAATATTTATCAAAGTTGTTGGTGTAAAACCTGGCGAGGGAAAAGGATGAAGATTTATCACGGAAAATGGTGTAAAATCTGTCAAGGGGAAATGACGAATATTTATCAAGGCAGATGGTGTAAAGCCTGTCAAGTGGAAATGATGAAGATTTATCAAAATAGATGGTGTAAAACTTGTCAAGGGGAAATGATGAAGATTTATCAAAGTAGATGATGTAAATGCTTGTCAAAAACGAGAAGTGGGAGAGTTGTCAAGGAAGATGGGTGAAGATTTGTTGAAGTAGAAAGCATAAATATTTGTCAATGGAAAGAGATGGGAGAATTTCTCAAGGCAGATGGTTGAAGATTTGTTGAAGTAGAAAGCATAAATAGTTGTCAATGGAAAGAGATGGGAGAATTTGTCAAGGCAGATGGGTGAAGATTTGTTGAAGTAAAAAGCATAAATATTTGTCAATGGAAAGAGATGGGAGAATTTGTCAAGGCAGATGGGATAAAGTCTTGTCAAGGTAGAAGAGATAGACAGACTTGCCAAAGTAGATAAGATAAAGACTTATCAAGTGTGATTATTAAGTTAGGATTTATTTATGTAGTTATAAGAAACCCAAATTTTTTATCATACAACGTATTATAAATATTAATGTTTTACTTCAGCGCATTCTGTATATTTATTTCATCTGCTCCACTTTTAAAGGGAAACTATATATTCACTTTTGTATATTGTTTGTTCTCCTTGTCATATGTTGGCAGACAGCTGATAATGGAACTTGTAGATTTTAAATGTCCTTTGATCAAATTCGTTTACAGTTGTTGTCACGACACTCTTGTTTTTACATAAAGACTCCTGTTTTCACTAGAGGAAAATATTCGTTTAATATCTTAACAAAACACCACGAAAATAAAGCTTTACGTCTGTTTCGAACATGCAAGAAATGGAATCTAAACCTTAGAACCCTTAATCTTCAGTTCCTAACCACTGAAGCAAGGTCTCGTAATCTCCAACCCTCAAACCAAAAACCGTCAGCTTCAAGGTTCTGTCCTTATCACTGATACCAGCGACTTCTTTTGGACAAATAATTAAATAACTTACTATGCAACTCGGCATAATGAATGTTTAAATACAAAATTCTGTCTCCTGGAATAATCTTCTTACAAAATTGATCCATCGTCTTAACGTTGCAACCAACGTTCGACTTGAACCTGTTAAAGACGTCAGACTCAGCAAATACACTCTTCAATGGATTAGACCCTGACAGATTCATGTTTAACGTAAGTGATGTTAAACTGATAAAATGTTTTAAAACGTCAGCTAAACTTTCAAATTTCTCTTCACCTCCTAATTTGCTTCATCTTTGCAAATGCTTTAAAAGCTTTAGCTACTTATGAAACGTGATAGTCTCAAAAAATAATACCAGAAACATTATCCTGTTACATCTGTAACTCCTGTTAAAATAATAATAGTAATGGTATTATTCAACCTGACAGATCTCGATATTCAAAACAAATGTAACTTTACTTTGAAAATAAAGCTTGTAATTCATGGTAGAACTAATTTAAAACCTTTAGATGGTGGTATGCTAATTTCTGTCGTCTATTATATCCTTTCTTCTTTAAGCACCGTCGTATTGTACAGTTTAACTAAACACCAGTAACGGGTTCACTGATTAGAAGCTCACAAAGTTTTTAGGTCCAATTTAAAATATTTAACATTCAACAAATTTGTAGTTAAAACTATATTTTTTTATCATGGGTGTGAAATCCTCTGTTTTTCTAATGCTAACCACTAAGTAATGATTACTTTGGTTTCACATTACTTTTCCCAGCATCCATTTGAGAAAACTTTTGTTCTGTGTTCTGCCCATCACGGGTATCGGAACCCAGTTTTAAGCAATGTAAGTTCGCATACATTTCGCTGTGATGGTGGTGGGGCGTCTTGTAAGTATTAGGAGTTTACAAACTGGTTTTAACTGACAACTAAGAATGGACGTCTCTCCGTCTTTAACAGTCAACTGTATAGCCAGATAGGAGTAGCTATCTATTTTCTTGTCACCTGGCTAAAAGGTGACCCGCTGAAATCATGTCAACTATTTACAAAAGAAATGTCGATGGCACTCGTTTTTTTTAGCTTCTTCGTAGTAATGAACTAATTTTCTGGAACATTTAAGCGCCCAATACTTCTGTGTAAAAGTTCATTTATAACATTCAAGACAAGGTAAATTATCTCTTCTAAATTTTCAGGTTAATCAACTGAATAACTGTTCACTGGATTGTGCACTCGCTATGACCTTTGTACACCTGTCAGATTCTTTTAAGTTTAATTTTTCACTAAACTTCCTAAACAAGACATGTAAAGTTTGTTGTCACTGTTTCTTTTTTTTACTTTGAAGCCTCGTTTTTACAACAGAAATCGGATATTTATAACCTGTTACGCTTCTCTTATTTATATGCCTTAAGGTGGCTCAATTGTAAGTCTGAGTGAGAACTTCTAACACTAAAAATTGCTTTTCATTTCTACTTTGGACAGTTTGTTTGTTTTTTAATTTCGCGCAAAGCTACACGAGAGCTACCTGTGGTAGCCGTCCCTAATTTAGCAGTGTAAGACTAGAGGGAAGGCAGCTAGTCATAACTGCCAACTCTTGGGCTACTCTTTTACCAACGAATAGTGGGATTTACCGTCACATTATAACGCCCCCCACGGCTGAAAGGGGCGAACATGCTTGGTGTGACGAAGATTCGAATCCGCAACCCTCGGATTACGAGTCGAGTGTCTTAACCCACCCGGCCATGCCGGGCCGCATTGGACAGAGCATAGATAGTTCATTGTGTAGCTATGCTCATAAAAAAACAACGTTTTTGCTGTGTGTGCGAATAGTTTGTTAGTTTATTATTTATTAACCACAAAGCTTCACAATATGCTATCTTTACTTTGCTCACTGCAGGGTCAATTTTCTTATTTTAGCGTTATTAACCTTCGACCCATCAAATACATTAAATAAGCATACAAACGTGAAAGAAAAATATTTTTCAACTATTTTATTTCAAGTACAAATCTATTCCTAAAACAACAAAAATGTACTGTTCTTATTTAAATCAGTATGAATTGTCAGGTGTTGTTGTTTTATTTCAATATATTTCTTTTTTTTTTTAATGTGTTCCGATATTATTTAGAAACTGTACTGTTGTATAAGTTTTGTATCATTCTCGATGTACATTGTTAGAGGTCGCTGAACATAAACTTCAATAGTTCCAAAATGTCCCTACCTTTAACATACTTACGTTTGTTGACATATATAGTACTCCTGTTTCTAATTACACTTATTCAATTTTTTGTGAGGTGGTAAGTTTATTGTAGCAAGTCGGGCATCTAATACTAAAATTTCCATATGTGGATGATTTAGCCTTTCCTATAGT
This sequence comes from Tachypleus tridentatus, assembly GCF_004210375.1. Lineage (NCBI taxonomy): Eukaryota > Metazoa > Arthropoda > Merostomata > Xiphosura > Limulidae > Tachypleus > Tachypleus tridentatus. The sequence goes on along the minus strand of NC_134837.1, from coordinate 173,444,367 downwards.
AAATATAATACGTAGTAAAATTTATTAATAATAAATTACAAAATGAAGGTTTTGCGTTACCCATTGTGAAAACACCAGTGCAGAAAAAAAAAACTGTTTTAATTTGTACTTTCTACCAAACGTGTGCACGAAGAAACTTATAAAAAGTGAGAATTCAGTAGAAAATCCTACCGTTAAATCAAAAACATCGTAGGCCTGGCACGGCCAGGTGGGTTAAGGCGTTCGACTCGTAATTTAAGGGTCACGAGTTCGAATCCCCGTCGCACCAAACATGCTCGCCCTTTCAGCCGTGGAGGTGTTATAATGTGCGGTCAATCCCACTATTCGTTGGTAAAAAAGTAGCCCAAGAGTTGACGGTGGGTTTTGATGACTAGCTGCCTTCCCTCTAGTCTTATACTGCAAAATCAAATGACGACTAGCGCAGATAGCCCTTGAGTAGCTTTGCGCGAAATTCAAAACAAACAAACAAAAAAACACATCCTCTGCATGACTCTATTTATCGTTTAAGGTGCCCTGTACAAGATATAAATTCTGCGCGCCTTCTAAAAAAAATTAATGTATCTAATTTTTGATGTGAGAAAAGTCCGTAGCTTTAACACAAAATGATAAAAAAAAACCATAACCTTTCTTCTCCAGTAGGAAACTAATGATTTAGAAGATACTATATTATATATTTTTATTAACTGTACATGATACCTACATATGTACACATTAGTTAATCAGTGCCAACCTATAGATGCCCCCTAGGGGTCAGCGTTATGTGTGCTGCATACGGCCCTAGCCCTTAATTAAATTTGTCTTCGCAGTTGATATGGTTTTCAAATTTATTTATTGTAATATAAAGTTACTGCTACTCCAACAGCGTTATCCCCGTATTCAAGTTCAGTTGCGGGTACTCATGTAATGGATTTTGAATGCATCAGTGAAAATCAATTTCAGGAACGAGCAACCAAGCGCTTGTTGGTTTTATAGCTGGTTGTGGTGACAGGACAAAAATAAGTATAACGTCATAGCTGTGCGTATGGGCGTCCATGGCGGGAGCAAGGGGCGTTTGCCTCCCTGAAAAACGAGAAATGTATTTTCATTTATTCATTTAGTATATACAAACCTAGGGTACGTTTTATATCCCACTTTATAGCCTGCACCCTGAGGATCTTTTCAATTAGTGTAGCGTTTTTGTTTTTATTTTTGTTTGTGTTTGTTTTTGTTGGTAACAAAGTATTCTATATATATATCCTTGATTTAAACTTGACCCCTTCTCCGGAAGAAATTTCTGTGAATATTCATGGATGGGCATCTTCAGATACGACATATATTTAGCAAATTGTGATAATAAATATTATCTTTTAAGTCTTTAATAACCAATAGTGTAATTCTAACGTAGTTCACCATTATTAAGAAAGCTCTAGTTGTTTTCATGCGCATTAAAAGAACATGTTATGAACGTGAATGCACACTGGAAGAGTGCTTTCACTCGCAAGCTCTTAGAATTACTAATGTCGCATTCTTCCGTTGTCGTTGTGGTTACTACTTATTATTAATTGTAGTAAAGATAATTCAAGTAATAATAAATAACTAATGTTAAAAATAAATAGCTAAATAACATTATGCTGTCAGACCTTACCGTAATGGCCCGGCATTCCCGGGTGGTTAAGGCACTCGACTCGTAATCCGAAGGTCGCGGGTTCGAATTCCCGTCACACCAAACATCCTCACCCTTTCAACCGTGGGTGCGTCATAATGTGACGGTCAATTCAACTATTCGTTGGTAAAAGAATAGCCCAAGAGTTGCGGTAGGTGGTGATGACAAGCTGCCTTTCCTCTATTCTTACACTACTAAATTAGGGACAGCTAGCGCAGATAGCCCTTCTGTAGCTTTGCACGAAATTCAAAACAAACCAAACATTACCGTAATTCTGATTTGAAAATTCTTAAATTAAATTGATAGCAACTACAATTAACATATTTAATCTGGTTCACACCGTAACAGCTGTTGTTCATGAAACTAATAATTTGATGAGTTCTCGCAGTGAATGAAAAGCATCGTCGACATTGGATATGACAGATATGATGTCGATATAAAGATAATAGTACTGTCTGTTGTGTGTGCTCATGTACCTACTGGATGGATCTTCACCAATGGTATAATAGTAGTGTTGATGTTACTGTTGTGTGCTCATGTACCTACTGGATGGATCTTCACCAGTGTTGATGTAAAAATAATAGTACTGTCTGTTGTGCTCATGTACCTCATGTACCTACTGGATGGATCTTCACCAGTGTTGATGTAAAAATAATAGTACTGTCTGTTGTGTGCTCATGTACCTACTGGATGGATCTTCACCAGTGTTGATATAAAAATAATAGTACTGTCTGTTGTGTACTTATGTACCTACTGGATGGATCTTCACCAGTGTTGATGTAAAAATAATAGTACTGTCTGTTGTGTGCTCATGTACCTACTGGATGGATCTTCACCAGTGTTGATATAAAAATAATAGTACTGTCTGTTGTGTGCTCATGTACCTACTGGATGGATCTTCACCAGTGTTGATATAAAAATAATAGTACTGTCTGTTGTGTGCTCATGTACCTACTGGATGGATCTTCACCAGTGTTGATATAAAAATAATAGTACTGTTTGTTGTGTGCTCATGTACCTACTGGATGGATCTTCACCAGTGTTGATATAAAAATAAAAATAATAGTACTGTCTGTCGTGTGCTCATGTACCTACTGGATGGATCTTCACCAGTGTTGATGTAAAAATAATAGTACTGTCTGTTGTGTGCTCATGTACCTACTGGATGGATCTTCACCAGTGTTGATGTAAATGTTCGTTCGGTCAATGCGAGTGTACATAGAAATTTTAACATTTTGTTTTGCGGCTTTTATCTACGTTCTTAACCAAAACTACGTTGCCTGTTGACGTATCTTCTCCAAATTTGGCATGAAGGTTTGCTTGATCCATGCAATAATACAGGCAAACACATTTCGTGTTTTGGGGATTTTATGGGCGTTTTTTTCCTATTACATATGAGGGAAGCAACTTTTCATATTCTAAGATAACCTTTCATTAATCATGAATTTACATTAACCTCCGTCCAGGAGACGGGTATTCCAGCTAGTAGTTAATATATTCGTACATATTATTTTAAAGCAGGGTCCATGCTTTCCTGAAATGGCGTTGCCTCCATACCACCGGAAAAACGCTGTCCTTTACTCATATTTTTGCGTCTCTATCCAAAATAAAACTGTTATTATTATACTACTGAAAGCATAAACTTTGTACATTTTCCGCCAGATCATCTTGGGTTCCTTGTTTTTAATATGCGAGTTTTACACAATGAATATTTTTTCACTTAACTTACCCTTAATATCAAACTATTGTATATGTCGATAAATGTATTTAAAGTCATTGAAAGAAAACATTCAAATAAACGTGTGCATATATATATCTCCAGATGTTAATAATTATATTTAATATTTCCAAGCAAGCATAAGGCTTGCTTAAAGTTTAATTGGAACCATGCTAACTCCGTTATGTGTTTCCACCTACACCCCAATCGAGAAAAGCTAGAGTGGGCCTGAAAGGAAATATTTAACAGTAGTTCAATTTAAAAAAGAAACACCCATGGCCAGGTTAAAAACAGGAGCTTTTAGAAGCACAGGCGAGGTGAAAGCATCGCTTAATCTGGCATCACTGCAGCCACCTTTTTTCAACCAACCCCTACGTAAATACATACAGTTTGGCTCCAGGCAAGTGCCCAAGACAGAAAGATATAGGTTCGTAGCCTAATCTCTTTTGTGTGTGTGTGTGTGTGTGAATCAATCAAACGAATGGGGCCCAGCATGGCCAGGTGGTTAAGGTACATGACCCGTAATATGAGGGTCGCGGGTTCGAATCCCCGTCACAACAAACATGCTCGCCCTTTTAGCCGTGGGGACGTTATAATATGACAGTCAATCTCACTATCCGGTGGTAAAGGAGTAGTCCAAGAGTTGACGGTGGGTGGTGATGACTAGCTGCCTTCCCTCTAGTCTTACACTGCTAAATTAGGGACGGCTAGCGCAGATAACCCTCGTTTAGCTTTGCGCGAAATTCAAAAACAAACAAACAAGCAAATAAAGACCGTTATCTTTTTCGGTGAGCATCCATATGAGAACCCATGATACGTTGAATAATAACACTGGTTCGATCATCGGGTGATTACACGTTAACATCTGTTGTGTTATCTGAATATACATTTTGAATAAACACTGTTGTCGTCTTGAATACAAAGAACCCAGATGTTTGATTTACATTTTTGCACTTATGTTCGTATATCTTCCATTAAACACAGAATGCAAATATTACTACACTGTACAAGGGCACTAACTCCAATATTAAAGACACATTGTGAGTGTTGCTACACTGTAGAAGACAGTAACTCCAACATTAAAGGTATCATTCGAGTGTAGAAGACAGTAACTCCAATGTTAAAGATACAATACTTGTGTTACCACATTCTACAAGACTAGTAACTCCGACATTAAATATACAACGCTAGTGTTACCACACTGTACAAGACCAATAACTACAACATTAAAGATACAACGCTAGTGTTACCACATTCTACAAGACCAATAACTCCAATTCTACTTGGATTAAACTGAGTGCTTTTTTACCACTACCAGCGAAAACGCCAACAACAAAAATGCGACTGAAATTTTAACAGTTCTCGTTAGTAGAACAGTTTCTCGTCTTGACCCAGTCCCACATAGCACGCTGACTTTTCCAGACGGAAACGGTTGAGATATACAGACAGCCCATACTAACCTGTTAAACGACTTCTCTATATTTATGCATTACGTCAGACGCCACTAGCACCACCTGCCTAGTTATAGGGAGATGTATTTGTGTGTATATGTTTTCCTTATAGCAAAGCCACATCGGGCTATCTGCTGAGTTCACCGAGAGGAATCGACCCCTGATATTAGCGTTGTAAATCCATAGACTTACCGCTATACCAGCGGGGGACTATATGGAGATGCCTTACGATAAAATCTCTCAGAAGAAAATATTATGTGTTAATCACATTGCAAAAACTCGATTAAAAGGACTGGAGATATTTTAGCCGTTATAACTTTTGTCAACGTGCAACACGAATGTCATCACCTGAGAATGTTGTAGTTGTTTCCAAGGTCACAAAATACTGCTAGAACTTGGCCAAGCTGCACTTACCACGACTCACCTGTATTGTCGACAACGGCAATTGTAGATCAGCTTTTTTTCTTTATTGTGAAGGCTTTATTGTCGTGTTTTTCGAGTAAGTTGCTTCTTTTCACTTAATGAGTTTTGCAGAAGGCAGACCCTCTACAAGTCTTGTAATTTTATACTGGGTTTTGTTATAATTTCCAAAAGACAAAAAAATCTTGAATGAGTTCCCTGTGTTTGTTGAAAGAACCATGGAAAAGAATATATATTTCGTTAGCAATGGCGACTCTTTTTCTTAAACTTCAGTCCAAGTCCACTAAAGCTGATTATTTCTAACTGATCTCTTGGTTAGTAGACAATTCTGATTATACTGGCTTCGTTCTGTGAAGAAATGGGCCAATTCAAATGGACACTTGTGTGTTAAAAACAATTTACCTCTTGCTACAGATCAGAAAATGATTTGAACATACTTCTCTGTCGCCAGTCTGACGCGAGGCTAATATCCTAAATGATTCGAATGAAAGTTTCTCTGCGAAACCTGTCTTCGAGATTACCAGCGTGAGTTATTGGTTGTGATTACTTTACAAACTGCTAGAGGGATTGAACAAACACAGAGGAGCCGCTCTGGTCTAACACTGCCGCTTATCGATTGACTATACAATCTATCTAATCAGCGAGGGAATCGATCACCCTCATCATTCATAAGCTATGGTGCATAAATAACTTGTCATTAGAAAACCACACAAGCCTTGTTTCTGTTCTACTGTTCACGTCAGTTTTCGTATCAGTAGGTTGGTATACATCACTAAGGGCCAATGGGAATAAACTTTATCAAGTGGACACTGATTTTTATCATACTGGTAATACACATCAACTTTGTCAGTTCACACAGAAGCGGATTTTACTTTCGTGATGGCGGTCGCTTTGTTACATCTCTTGTTTTTAAGAATGTTTTATGCACGAACGAGGTGACTTTTAAAGCTGCCTTCAGGTAAGAGCACCAGTTCAAGCCATGACTGTTTCACAGACACGTTCTAGGTATAATCTGCTTAGGAACTTGGTTCCGTGACAACTAAGATAAGATTTCGTGCACAATGATGGATTATATGGTCGCATAGGGAATAACGTTATTGGTAAATCGCAGAATACTTCCAAAAACCTAACAAAGTAAAACTAATATTTAGCCGTTTTTCATCAGCATGCTAAAACCTGTTTGGATTTTGTGTAAGGCTTTCATCTCGATTTTCGTTTACGGTAAGTGCTAACTCGTATTCAGAAATAATCTCATTATTCTCGAATATAGTTTATTTTAAGATAACCGTATTAGTGTTTAGTTTTATATCTTTCAGAAAGTGTTGTTTCGTAATCAGTATACAATAAAATAATGCGCTTTTCTCCAGTTTTTTTCAACGTTTCTCTAACAACGCTCATCTTTTAGTTCGATATCAGCGTAAATAGAGTTAAAAAAACCGTGTTAGTTCTTGCTTAGAAGTAAAGATTGAAGTTTTGTTTGCTTGTTTTTTTTATGCGTAGGAAAAAGCTTTAGAGTTCATTACGTCTTAAAAAGACCACGATTGCAGAACTTGCGATCTTGATTTTAAAATAAGTTGTTTAGCCACTGGTCAACAACTGTAAACCGATTTTGTATGTAAGTTCTGTAGCCAAAGGTGTAATATTCACGTAAACGTGTTGCATGGGAAATAATTCCACTATTATGATACTGTGACACTCAAGCATACGTAAGCGTAATGCTTATGTCATTTATACCTAGATGTCAGTTAGTAAACTCTTTAATAAATCTTGACCTCAAGTTTATTTTTTAGAAAGAGTACATGGCTATTTTTACAGTACATTGTCATCATTACTTTCAAAAAGAGAGCAAAAACTTAAATCATTTTAACGTCTGCGGTTTCATAAAATCAATACAATAATCAGTAGTTTTAAGATGTTAACACCTGTTAAGTATTCCTCTGCAGGTATAGCGGTAAGTCTAAAATTAGAGGTTCAATTCCACTCGGTGGACTCAGCAGATAGCTTGATGTGGCTTTGCTATAAGAAAACACACACTATTAAATATTAGCTATTATATGAGGGGAAAAAACCAAAACACTTGGAAAGCATTATATTTGATGTTGATAAATGTGGTCTAGGTATCAACCTGTATTGCACAAAAGCTGCATTATACACTGAGAAATATTATCCCGATATCGGCTAATCTTTCAGAAATGTTTCGAGACGTGCTAGTCAGTACGTTCTTGATATTACACAGAGGTTTTAAAAAGACTACACTACGAACTGGTAAGCATATTCTAGATGTTAACCAATGTGTTGTCGATATTCGAGAATGTTTGAAATAGCCCTTCGACCGATGTTTTAGATATTTAAAATTTTTTCTCATTTACAGTACTTGCTTAATATAAGACAATAAGCGATATGATGATAAAGTTTACATAGGGTGTAAATGAAATGATTTCAAATATTACAAAATAACATACAGGTTGATAATAGATGTTTAAATATTTCACATGTTACAGACGTGGCTTAGCAGCGACATTATATATAGTATGCATCGTTGGAAATACGTTAGAATTTGGAACTCTTTTTCTCTTCCAAGATAACGGATGAGACAAATAATGTGTTTGTTTTTGTTTATGAACTATCAGATTGGTATAGGACTGTAGCAACAATCAAAATCAATTGAAATATTTTGTCACGTACGTGAAAACGTGTTAACTATATCGGTGAGTAATGCTTTTCACACGCGTTTACCATAACAAGGCACACTTAACAGGCTCACCCTTTCAGCCATGGGGGCATTATAATGTTACGATCAATCTCACGACTCGTTGGTAAAAGAGTAACCCAAGAGTTGGCGATGGGTGGTGATGACTAGCTGCCTTCCCTCGAGTCTAACACTACTAAATTAAGAACAGCTATCGCAGATAGCTTACGTGTAGCTTTGCACGAAATTCAAACCAAACCAAAACCATAACAAGGCACGTACAGAGTAATACTATCTCAATACGTAAAATATATAGAACTATATTTGAGGCATAATATTCGATAACTATTCTACAATACTTAACAAGCAGGCACCAAATGTATGAGATATTTTATAAACTTTTTATCCTTAGTTGTTCTCTGACCTAATTGTTTTTTTATGAATCTCTACAATCTAGTTGTTTAATTGAAAACAAACACTTTGAATCATTGTTTTCATGGCAATTTCGTTGTGCATATCGAGAATAATTAAACAGGAAAAGTCAAAATAAGTGATTAGTGAATGTACCTTCCTTGCACTGTTTTTCATGTAACGTTTTAACTATATACAAGGTAAAGGTACTTTGAATTACAATAAAAGCTAGTGGCAAATTATGGTAATGATTTATGTTGTTTTTTGAAACATTACGTTTTATGGCTACTTGTATGTGAACAACATTATCAAAAAATGTATAAATACAGTACGTTTATTAGCATAATACATCAGAGGTATGGAAAATGCTCATGACGGTCCAGTAGACCGTTGTTAATAGCTTTTGTATATGTAAATATACATGTAATTACACGATATGTGTTGTTTTTTTCTTCCAGAAAGCATTATTTAAATGAGAAAAGAAATAAATTACGAAACTTGAGTAAAATGTTAAGTTTATTGAACAACATGGAAGACTAGGTACTGTCCTCGTAGCTTGTCATTTGTATAGACGTTTTTATGTGTTTCAAACACAAAACTACACAATAGGCTATATGCATTGTGCCTCTTGCCGTGATTGAACCCAAATTTTTAGGATTAGAATCCTTCAAACTTACCGCTGAGCCACCGTGGGACACTTACATGTAAGAAGGTTATTTAGAAATGTTCAGAATTAATTCAGTGATATAAAACCTCTTCGGTGTCATATACTTGGTAGTAAGTTCGAACATACATTGTGTATTTACCATATCATTGTTTCCATCAAGTTACACTGAATAAATTATGTTTTTCCACAGTAGCTTGTCTACAAATAGAATCAAAATACCAAGTGGATCTCATCGAAGGTCTGCGGGTTTTCAACACCACCTATCGTGGAGTGACAGTAGCTGAAGGCTTTAACAAATTATCCCCTGCAATACGGCTTTCGGGTAAGACTATTTCAAAACAACCCGTTGTAAAAATCAATGAGGATCAATCAAAATCGTTTATAAAATAATATACCACTTTGGAAAACGGGTAATAAAAAAGACACTTGAGTTTTCTGTTGTTTTTTCTTTATTGGATTTCTTGTATCTACACAAAAACAGTTTCTTTTTATCAATAAAGAGTAACAGTTGCCAGTGTTTAATTTTTGTAAAGATCTGAGACGTTGTGAAAGGTCGATATCATTGCAAATAGAATAGGAATTTTTTTCACTTACTGGTAATGTTAAAGTTTCAAGGTTGAATTTGAACCTTACATACATTTTTTATACAGTTGTAGAGGGACAGTTTTAACATTGACATTTTAATGTATAGTTGATAGTACATATTTATCATTATAGATCACAAAAAATCTAATTTCATATTGTTTGGTTACCTTTAAAAAAGGTTTATATTTTAGCATATTAACAGATTTGTTTTTGTCAACTTACTTGCAACTATGAGTCAATTTGGTATTGGTTAAGGAACAAATGTTCTATACAATATATTTTCACCATATTGAAATTTACAAGACTACGCGTTTTGAGTTAGCTTCGAAACAAATGGTTTGTTTGTTGCCAGGCGAAAAGCTGCACAAAAAACCCTAAAGTTATAAATAAATCGGATTTAATCTTAAATGAAAATCAAGTACATGTTTTAAATATACGGTCAAATTTTCAAGTTAGCCGACAAATTTTACACAGAGGACATTATAACAGTAATTGAAGGTAAGTTAAAAAAAATATTAAATGTTGATAAAACTCGGATTATAAGAAGTGAATGTTGTACTTTAGTTGAGAATTTTAAATCTGCAAATAATAACAAAACAGATATTAATTAAGAAAACAAATGATAATTCATCTTTACAAATAACTTATACAATTAACTTATTGAAGGATACGGTATAAATTAATTTATTCAAATCAAGAGAAAAGTTTAGAAAAAGAAAGGGCTTAGCTATTGGTCCTTCTTCACGTCCATTATTATATGATTTATTCACAGATAGTTAAGCGTCAAGAAAAGCGAAAAAGAAACCGAAAATCTGGTTAAGGTGTATCGTGAGATGTTTTTGATATGGCAGGATGGTAAAGAGAATTTAAATGATTTTTCTAATTATTTTCATAACGTTCACAACTCTATCAAATTTACATACGAAACTGAGGAAAATAACTTTACCTTTTTTTGGACATTTTAGTAAGCAAAAATAAGGGAACTTTTGATACTGCTATTTACCGAAAACTATTCCAGGTAATCACAACCTCCATCAAAAACCACGTCACATTAACTTAGAAAAAAAAAATAGTGATTTTTTTTGTTCTTACGTAGATATAATTCTAAAACTATGTTGCAAATAATACATTATTAACAAGTTATTATTAATAAGGTTTGTAGCATAGTAAGGGATTTTGATCCTGATATTATTGGCAGGGAGCTGTCAATGAATGAAAAACGTAAATAAAAATATTACGTTAAAACCAATTGCTGAAAAATTAAGAAATACAGACACTTCTTACCATTTATACCTGGTGTATGTTTTTATTTAAATAATGCAAAACTTAAATACTACAAAATATCTTAATGGTATACAGAATAATGAATAATATAAACTAGATTTTTCTATAATTGAAAAAATTTGATTTAATTGGAAAAACTGGTTGTACAAAATAACAGAAGGTGTAGAAATGTTCATGTAGGACAAACTAGAAGAATATTGAAATACAGAATAAATGAAGGCAAAAGAAATGTCAAAAATAATACAAAGATATCGTCTTTATTAACAGAATATGGAACTAAAAGCTTGATTCAATGAAAAAAAAACACCTTTAGCACAACCATAACTATCAATGGTAATAATATCCGTAAATATACTGAGAAAATCATATGTAACAAAAATAACGTTAAAGTATTAAATAACAATAGAGGAAAATGTTGTTAATAGATGGCGGGAAATTGTTTGTTTTCTTAATTTCGCGCAAAGCTACTCAAGGGCTATCTGCGCTAGCTGTCCCTAATTTAGCAGTGTAAGGCTAGAGGGAAGGCAACTAATCATCACCACCCACCGCCAACCCTTGGGCTACTCTTTTACCAACGAATAGTGGGATTGACTGTCACGTTATAATGCCCCCACGCCTGAAAGGACGAGCGTGTTTGGTATGACAGGGATTCGAACCCGCGATTTTAGATTACTAATCGTGTGCTCTAACCACCTGGCCTAGATGTAGATTGAAATGTATGAAAACTGGATCAACTTCGGAAACTGATTTTGGCGCCCGGCATGGCTAGGAATATGCTCGCCCTTTTAGCTGTGGAGACGTTATAAAGTTACAGTCAATCCCACTCTTCCTTGATAAAAGAGTAGCACAAGAGCTGGCGATAGGTAGTAATGACTAGTCGCCTTTCCTGTGGTCTTTCACTGCTAAATTTGAAATAGGTAGAGCAGATAGCCATCGTGTAGCTTTGTGCAAAATTCAAACAAACCAAACTGTATTTTTGAAGTGAGAGACTAGAGGGAAGGCAGTTGGTCAATATTACTCACCGTCATTATAGTGCCTCCATGACTGAAAGGGCGAACATATTTAGTGGAACGTAGATTCAAACTTGCGACCCTAAAATTGTAAGTCAAGTGCCCCAACCACCTGGCTATGTCAGCCTGACTTTTCTGCCCTTTGTTCTTATTATGTACAGAGATTTGACATAAATAAATATATACCCAAGACTGAAAAAACGCAAATTTGTTGTGACAAAATATTTGTGTGTTAATACTTTGTAGTGCAGCCCTTTTTACCTTATGCAGGACATATATGCGCTTGTGTGGATAAAATTAACAATCTCAATACCTGGGAAATTGTAGACCATTCCTGACACAATCTGTACTAGGGAGTCCCGCTTGTATGGATAAAATTAACAATCTCACTACCTGGGATATTGTAGACCATTCCTGACACAATCTGTAGTAGGGAGCCCCAGGTAAAGTGATATGGTTTGGTGAAAATCAGTCGAAGATGAGTCACAAAGTGTTCTAGTTCGATGACTGGCTCGTGTTTGTGATGGGCTCGCTCCTTTTTTCTTTGCTTCCATTTCACAAGGTGTCACGGCCCGGCATGGCCAAGCGTGTTAAGGCGTGCGACTCGTAATCTGAGGGTCGCGGGTTCGCAACCCCATCGCGCCAAACATGCTCGCCCTTTCAGCCATGGGAGCGTTATAATGTGATGGGCAATCCCACTATTCATTGGTAAAAGAGTAGCCCAAGAGTTGGCGGTGGGTGGTGATGACTAGCTGCCTTCCCTCTAGTCTTACACTGCTAAATTAGGGACGGCTAACACAGATAGCCCTCGAGTAGCTTTGTGCGAAATTCCAAAACAAACAAACAAACACAAGGTGTCCGTTTATTTAGGACAATCCTCTGTATCCGTTATTGGCATCAGTGTACATATTCCAGACTGATAATAGTAAGTCGCGAAGTTTTTAAATATTGTATATTTACTATGAAAACTATTTCTAAAACCCTGTCTCTGAACAATTCGTAAATATTAGATTCTGTTAAACACTTATCACTTAAAAAGCATTTATTTAGTAAGAGGTGAACTTTATTTATATACACTAGTTTCATGTAACTTGCAATTGAATCCAGTTGCCGAAGTTTTACTTAATTTTTTTTTACAGAAGTATTACAAACCTTTGGTTAATAATAGAAAGTACAGCTTGCCAGCAAACGTAATCCTCATGTAAAAACGTGTGCAAAGTGTTAATTACACTTTACAAGTACGATTTGCACATCCTGGTTCAGTGGCTTGTGGCAGCAAGTGCAAGCTACAACCCCAGTAGCGACATGTTTAGTCCTATATATTTTCTTCATATAGAATTTTTTATCTTTCGACAATGTAATACCACCACGGATGAACTTATGGCTGAAGGATATGCCACAGTCTTTATGAGGAAGGATATTTGTGCAGCGAGACTCTTAATAAGCAACATAAATTCAAAAGTTCGTTTGCTTGCATGCTTTTGGTTAAGTTCAAAGCGAAACAATTGGTTATCTGTGCTATGTCCACTATTGGTATCGCAGCTCGAGTTTTTGTGTTTTAAGTCCACAAACTTATTGCTGTATCATTGAGGGTGGAGGTTGATTCAAAAGACTAAACACTTCGGAAAAGGAAACCTTCATTGTTTTCAAGGGAAGCAGAAAAAGGAAACAGCACAGTATGTTTAGTACAGCAAGCGGCTTTGAAACCATACCCAACGACAATGAAGTTATAATGTTACGAAAAACTGCCCCTCCTCAAACTAATTCGATTAAGACGAACATATCTCCTGGTGCCTCTAGCAAAATACAAGGAAGAATATGAAGACAAAAAGTCGAAAGCTTTCATCTACTCCTGAAATCAATCATACTATATAACATAGCTGTCAAGTTCCAAGATGTGGTTCCAATGCATTTTTGTACCTTTGTTTTCTTGAACATGGTCTTGAAAATAATAGTCCTTGTACAATGGGAGGTCTGTGGAAAGTTTGTAAAGATAAGTGGTTTAAGATTGTTATCACCTTGTGGTATTCAGCGATATCCATCAGTCGTCCGAATTATCCACAAACATATCTTCAGAATTGTTAAATAAAGTACAAATTGAACATTGATATCAAAGGAAAAAGAAGCTAACACAAATGAACTACGTATGTACTTCATTCTATCTTTATTGTTGTGACTACACAACACTTTTAAGTCCTGCACAAAGGCTTACTGCGGTATTCTAAAATCCTTTGATAATCTACCTTAAGGATTATTTCAAATATATTCACGGGAGAGAACCCTGAGGTGGACTCTTTCCGCCACAGGAAATGGATTCAGACGGTAGGTCAAACTTGCCCAATATTCCATTGTTGTATGTAAGCTAAGCAAAATTATTAACACATGTTTGCGGCTTTTCTATATGCAGTTTATTTAACCTAAACTAGGTATGGAATGGTAAATCGAAATGCCCTTCACAGAAACTTACGGCAATTAAAACTATGGCGTCGAGCAGTAGGACGTATTTAATCATGACCGTTAAAACGAGTATAACGTAAAAAGTAGTTCGAAGAATAGACGAGAACTGTGACATCGTTCTTATAAAGTGTGATTAACTACCGACAAAAAATAATAAGTAAAACTAAACATGGCAAACATTTTAAAAGCAAAAATACATCTTTTCGCACAACGTCTCGAAATATGCCATAAAGGTAAATAATAACATGTACATTAGATTGAAGTAAACTTACACAAGAACATGTAGAATGGACTGACCAGCTTGTTGAACTTCCCCTACAATGGCTTTTGTTATCAAGGCTTCACTAAGTGACTTACAAGTATTCGTACGGTAAGATTTACTCGGAATGATACCGGTATACGATATTTAAATAAATAAATAATGTAGTGTTAAATAATCCTCAACATAATCCTGATGTCTTGCGACAAAGGTAGAATTAATGCCTGGCCCTTATATGTTTATCTCTTCTGAATTATCACTTTGTCTGTCCTATCGCAAGTGCACTGAATAGCCTAAATACAAGGCGAAATGCCTCGTATGTACTTGATATAGCAGATACAATATTGTTGATATCTTAGTATACAATATTCTTTACTTTCACCCAACAGCTTTTTTAACACTAGAAGTAAACAGTTTTGGTTTGTGTTTTAGTGAAAGTTCCTGAAGAAGCTGTAAAGCGAAACGTTGAGTGTTTTAACTAAGTAAATAAAGTGGTGTTATGAGAGGGTTCAGTTCTAGTATTAATACGTTTCCTGTACACGATTATGCACTACAGAAATTAAATAAAGTTTTTATTAATAATATAATATAACACACTATTATGCTTTCTTTTTAAGGAGATTCGAGGCAGCTAGTTTTACCAGTAGAAGTGTACAGCAAAGCAGCTAATCTTCTTTATTATAGTAACGAATTTACGTTCGCACTGACTTTAAGGCAAGAAGAAAGAAATACGGGCACAATTCTATCATTTTCTGAAGGGAATAACAGGTATGTTTTTATCCAAACGTATATATCTCATCGAATACAGAAAGTAACGAATAAAACAAACATCTGGAAATATACTAAACAGTTATCACACTAAACAAGTCAAACATTAAAGTTTTTTTAAATAAAATAAAAATGATCCATACAGTGAACTTTGTTAAGTTGAAAATATCATAAATTTCAATTTCACTTTCATAAATACATTGGTAGTTCGTTTTCTTTGTTTTTGAATTTCGCGCAAAGCTATACGAGGGCTATCTGCGCTAGCAGTCCCTAATTTATCAGTGTAAAACTAGAGGGTAAACAGCTAGTAATCATCACCCACCGGCAACTCTCGGGCTACACTTTTACCAACGAATAGTGGGATTTAACGTGATATAATATCGCCCCCACGGCTAAAAGGGCTAGTACGTTTATTAGCGGGGATTTGAATCCTCGACCCTCAGATTACGAGCCGAGCGCCTTAACCACCTGGCCATGACAGGCCCAAGTACATTAATAGTTCGTTTTGACTGATACCTCATAAGAAGGGCAAGATTTAGGACCAAAATGTCGAAAGGAAAGCAAAAATGGCTGATTTAATTATTGCGTATGTCTTGTGTATACTACATTTCAGGGAAAAAATAAAATTGGGGAGCAACTGTCTTTCCTTAAAACCACCACAGTAATGCGGTTTATGCCTGGCAGACTTTCAAGAACATTTTTCTCTGTTCTTTAATCAGTGATATAGTTTCTTGTGCGATGGGATGTGCACCATTGTACCACTGATATATTAGTTTCAGTCGCATTAATCAGTGATATAGTTCCTTGTGCGATGGGATATGCATCACTGTATTACTAATTTATTAGTTTCAGTCGCATACCTATTTATTGTACCACTGAGGTTATGCAGTATGAAGTGTTTAGTAATATTTCAGCTGCAGCTTATCTATTGTGTACCGCTACCAAATGGCCTTTCGTTGAAACTAGAGTTCATCTGGTCCACCGGATTACAGTTTATATATTTTTTTCTATGATCTACTCATATACCAAAATGAGGACAACGTTATAGACAAATACAGACTAATAAATTGTTCGATTTTTCTCTAATTAGTTTGTTGCCCCAAGTGGCACAGTGGGGTATCTGTGCTTTGCCTACCACAGGTATAGAAACCCGGATTTTAGTTATACAAGTTCACAGACATACTCTGATTTTACACTCAAGACATGTTTGTCACAAGTTAAAGTACTAAAGTGTCTTACCAGCAGCAGTTCAGTGTGTTAACCTCTGAATTTAATAAGTCGCATTTTTCATGACATTGTCATTTTATCAAGTTGTTTTCCCAATCTAGAATGTCTTAATCTGGATTAGGTTTAGATCTGTTTTACACCATCGTTGTTTCAAACGGACTTTTATGTATCTATACATTATGTTCAAAACAAAAATTCTGTACTTTTAAAAATTTAGCCGACGTAATAAAATAATTTTCTGAGAAAGTATGGTCGTAATTCTTAAAAATGAGTTAATTATTTACACCATTCCATAGAAATATTTGTATGGGAGTTTTACATAGATTGTAATGTGACACAAAACATGATAATGACTTTTTTAACTGGGTAAATAACAAATACTACACTATAGTTGTTGACTGCAGTATTTGTTGGTTTTAATCCTCATGTCAGGTTATTATTATTATGCAAGACTTGATTTTAGTACTTGCTTTTTTGTGGGTTTTTTTAGTAGTACACATAAATTCAACCAAGGGTCCGTAGCATTTGTCAATTTTCTATGATCCCACTTCACATTCTGGACATTTAGTAAGACGTTTTATATCAGTATAAGATGAGACAGAAATAGAAATGTATTATATTTTGTTTAATAAAACAATGAACAATTTGTTTGTGTTTTCTAATGCTAGGTTTTCAATTAGAATTGTTTTTGTATTTTCGTATTTATGACAAAGCTACTAGTTCTCAGGTATCTGCCGTTGTCCCTAATTGTGAACTACTGAGAAGAGGGTAGGAACCCAATCTGTAGCATCTTCCCACTCACTATCCAAGTTGAGGAATTGACTGTTATTTTTATAATACTTTCATAATCTAAAATCGGAGGAGTATTTTTGGTATCGCACGGATTCGAATCTGGCTGGTCAGCCTCGAAAACCAGAATCCTACAACAGGGCCAGTTTGCTGGAATGATTTAATTGTGAATAAGATCAACTAAACCTATTACTATCAAATAGTGTAAAACAATTATAAGAGTCATTCTTGATTTTAAAATCCAGCGTAAGCTTAATAAGACCAAAATGCATTTTATCTTATAAGTACGTATAGTTAAAAACTTCAAATGATAAAAAAGCAATAGCTTTATTATTAATACAAAGATTTAATTACAAAAAAGAAACACATTCTCTGCATAGTTCCGCCATTATTAACTTTAATTTAACCCTTTTTTAATAATTTACTCTTTTCATATGGATACACCCACTCTTAAAACCCCTGTCCCTCACAAGAACAATAGTACGTTTATGGACTTACAACGCTAAAATCCGGGATTTGAGCTTCCGCAGGTAAACCAGTGTGGTTGTAAGGTTTATATACGTATATATAATTTTTGTGATACTGTTGATTATTGCAGTTGTATCCAGAGGTTTAAATAATTATTTTTTCCTTCACAGTCCACACAGGCTGATTCAATTACTTTATAATACGATTTAATAACAAGAATTATTTTTTCTGCTCTGTTATTACAATACAGTCTATGTTGAATTTACTTTAAAATCACCACTATAATTGTTGGTTACCATAGTTGAATACAGAGATTTAAATAGTTGTCTCTTTTTTTTCGTCAAGGTTGACACAGACTTGTTCAGTTACTTTATATCACAAGTGACAAGACAAATTACTTCTCTCTTTTTTCCTTTGTGGTTAAACTCACAATCACGCAGTTTAGATCTATCTAACTATCTATCAAACTACATTTTGGACTAACAATTATGACTCGACAGAGATCTAGAACGTTTCACACCTACGAGATATTATGATGCTTGTTTGTTTGATTGTTGTTAAGCATAAATCTACACATTGGGCTCTTTGTGCTCTGCACACTACTGGTATAAAAACCCAGTTTCTAGCGTTGTAAGTCCGCAGACATGCCGTGTGTCACTGGGGCTATCATGATGCAATAATACTTAGTTAAAACAACGAGAAAACGTAGAAGGCTCTAGTAACATGACAGAATAATATAAAAATCACCAATTCATAACTAGTGAACTACACAGCGTACGATTCGTGACCACTACATAAAATAAACTTTAATAAACTAACGCTTCTAAAAATGACTAAATTTAACACTCATGCTATAGTAAAATTGAATCAGTCGTATATATAACAAAGGCTTTGATCTAAAACAAACTTAAAGTCCCTTTCAGTTATCAAGTACTTCCCATCCAGTAACTCAAAGATAAGTCTGAAGGCTTAAAACGTTAAGAACGTGGTTTTGATACCCATAATGGGTATGAAATAGATAGGCCATCGTCAGCTTTATACTTAGCAACAAAACAAACAAAAATAATTATCGCAAAATTAAATTTCATATATCAAGTTTTGCTTCCATTATTTAAGGAATTGCAACGTTGAAGGGCCTAACAACAAAAGCAAACCTCTTAAAACATAGCTGTATGCTTAAATAACTACGTGTCTTATAAAGTTAAAACAAATATTATTAAACGTTGTTCAGGTTCAGTTATCATTCCTAAGAATATTCACGTATAGCGGAAAACTATGTTAAAGAAATCTACTCAACGTCAAGATAGAGAAATTAATTTAAATCCAATAAATTTAGAAATTTCAATTTCTGCTTTCTAGTTAATTTCCAACAAAAACTCCACTGAGTCCTTGTTCAACAAGGTTTTTCAATAAAGAAATTAGATCACTTTTGGCCATCTCTTAGTAGGTTTCATCAAACAAAATCAAACATTTCTTACTTTTACGTGTGTGTATGTTTTTCTTACATCAAAGCCACATTGGGTTGTTTGCTGAGTCTACCGAGAGGAATAGAACCCCCTGGTTTTAGCGTTACAAATCCGTAGAGTTACCGCTGTACCAGAGGAGACCTTACTCTTGTGGAAAATTATTAGGTTCTTGTTGTTGTTAAAGGCAAAGCTGCACAGAATATATCGAAACCCAGGGTTGGGTATCGAAGAGTAAGATAATAGTATGAAATAAAGTGTATGCTGATCATTTTATACAAGACAATTTGGATTTATGTCAAGATTTACCAATCACGTGGTCAGCTGTTTCACAGCAGCTTCTATAAAACAAAAGATTTGATAATTTTCACCTTATTTATTTGTTAATGCTTTTCTTAAGATTATTACGTTTTACTCATTTAGTCACGTTGATCTTTGTATGTTGTCGACGCTAACAGATCAAATATTTTGGTGATTGATATGCTCAAGCACAGTTTACATGATTACTGGTGATCCTGGTAGGTTTCTTGAAGTACAAACAAGCGGAAGAAAAAACGAAGTTCGGTTTCATTACACCTGCAAAGACATGCTTTATGTGGAAACATTCCCTTATCGTCTGGCAGACAACACCTGGCATCAATTAGCTCTTAGTGTCAGTGGAAACAACATAGAAATTTACGTGGACTGTAGCAAGATCTATACTCGGGTACTTAAAGAAATAGAACATAATTTCACTGGAAGAAACGTTTCTCTGTGGTTAGGACAGAGAACTCCTCGACATTTTCTGTTTAAGGTAAGTATGCTACTTAAGTTGCTCATATGGTTCAGATACAGGTAGCTTTGATACATATGATACTCCTATGAATCAGTTACGAAACAGTTAAGTATGACATTTGAAATGTTCCTATTTTTAAGACACAGTTAAATAAATATGATATTTAAAATGCTCCTATTTTAAAGCACAGTTAAGTAAGTATGATATATTAAATGTTTCTATTTTTCAGAGACAGTTAAGTAAATATGATTACATAAGATTATCTTATCATTGCAAGACACTTTCAATTTGTTTAATTCTATCTTGTATGATCTTGTTTGTTTTTAACATTCAGTTCCAGCAGTGTATAAGACTGAGACAATAAGGATAAAAATCGCTTTTTGTCACCTGTAGCGGAACTTTGTTTGAAAGTGTTTAAGCACTTAGTCTATAAAACTTGAGTTAAAGACTTTTGATATAATAAACTTTTTGACTAATAGGATCATTCTCCCTCAGAATAAATTAAGTGTATTCTCACGTATTATAATTTATTTCGGACGAGTCTTCAATTTATTATGTTACGTAATACGATTTCAAATAGTCTGAAATAATTAAATTTTAATTTCAATTTAAAAGTTAATTAAGTGTAGAGATGTATCAAATTTATGGTGGTTGCCAACAAACATACACACAGTTTTTATTCTTAATACAAATATATTTTAATATAGAAAAAAATAGTACAATTTATAATAACGGTTATTACGAATAATAATTCATACACAAAAGTTGTACATACTTATAACCAATATTGTCTTCTATTTAGTCTGGAACTGAATATTTTATGACGGTTCTCGATGAGCGAATTAATTTCGAGTTAATATCGGTAAAATTCACATAACGGGAAGCTAACTAGCTCTTTGATCACACGTGCGTTTCTTATCGCTGGATTTATCTATTGTTTAGAAAAATACTAATGTTCGATGGTTATCCTCTGAAGTTAAATGGTATGTAGTGTTTGAAATCTATAAACGTTCCTGGTAAAATACCTGTAATTTCCCGATTATAGCTTCCGAGGTTTATAGTATACCAACTATAGCAAACCAACAATATATACTGTCTCTTTACCACGTCGATTTATAAACATTTGGCGAGGTTCTAGAAATTCCAGCTGGCTCAACAATACGTTAGTGATTTCGTAAAACACAAATTGTTGATTCTTACACTGAATAATCTTCTACAAATATAGGGAATAGGCAGTAATTTCACAATACACATTTAACAGATTAAGTTACACGTATTTATAAATATAAAATTAACTTACATATTAAAATAAACAAATACTAGTAAATTTGTTACACCTATCTCCTTATAGAGTTAAAAATTGTCTAACGCCAATTTTAAACTAAGATGTTATATGTACATATAATTGCAAATAATCGATTAAATATAGTATATTGTTAAAGAATTATGCAAATTCAATAATCATGACAGTATATGAGATAATCAGTACAAATAACCTTACGATCATAAAATTACATACCACGTGAAAGTGAATCAGTACAAATGTTATCTTTTTGGTAAAGAACCAACACAGTGAACAATCACACGACTGAGGGTCTCCATGAAAGCTGGGATGGATTTCAAAGGAGCAACAGGAATTTTTTAGTTAAGTCTTCCAACCAGTTGACAGGAATAACAAGTTTTACAAAACAGAGAAACATCTTGTCTAATTTTTGGCCAAAAGAAATGTTTCGTAATTTTGTTACATGTCTTGTTACAAACAAAATGACTTCCCATGGAGAGTTCATGTGCAACTCTTAATATTTCAGAATGATATGCTTTTGGAACAACAATCTGATAAACAGCCCAGTCATCTGAAGCTGGCACATCCGATGGTCTCCATTTTCTCATAAGCACATCATTTTTGAAGAAAATAACTATTTGAAACTTTTTCCAGCTCATCTTTTGGAAGTGCGTATTTCAATAGTGAAAAGATCTGCAGATCCATTTTTTTTTCATTGATGTCGAGAAAACCCACTTGTAGAGAAATATATATATATAAACGGCTCGTTTGGGTTGAGAAAATTTTTACGTAGAGGAGTGAACAACGTTTCGACCTCCTTCGGTCATCGTTAGGTTCACAAAGAAAGAAAGAGGTAACTGACCGGAAGCTGACCACATGTTTGAAAGGGGGTTGTGTAATGAGTGTCGGAATGTAGAGGGCGGGCTTAGATGTTTGAATATACAATTTTATATTATTTATTTATTATTATTATTTATTATATTATAATTTAATATAGATATAAAGGTGTTCCTTTGTACTGGTTTATTTAAGTTGTTGTATAAGTAAGGCTTCTTTAATTTTGCGTTTGTTTATGTTTGTTTCTTTATTTAGTATTTGAGTGTTTTATATGGTTATGTTGTGTTTATTTGACATGCAGTCTTCGAAAACGTGTGAAGGTGACTTTTTATTTTCTTTAAATCTGGTTTCCATTTTTCTACTTGTTTCTCCAATATAGAAGTCGTGGCAGTTATCACATTGTATTTTATAAATAATGTTGGTGTGGTGTTTGTCAGTATAGTTTTTACATAGTATAAACCTCAGTTTTGTGCCTGGTTTTTGAATAAATTTGGTATTAACTGGAATGTCATATTTTGTTACTAGTTTTTGCCAAATGTTGGTTATTTTTCTGCTAATGTCGGGAATATATGGTATGCAGCAGTATATGGTTTCGTGATTTTTTTATTCGTGAGATATATTTACTTTTGTTGGTTGATTTTGCTTTATGTCTAGGTGTGTGCGTATAATGTTTTCTACGGTTTGTGGAGGAAACTTATTGATGTTGATGAAGTATTGTTTTATTTTGTCTAATTCATCGTTAATTTTATCTGGTGAGCATAGTTTCATGGCTGTGTTTATTTGGTTTCTTAGTACGTTGAGTTTTTGATTTGTTTCATGTGCTGAGTCCCAAGGAATGTATAGTCCAGTCTGGGTGATTTTTCGGTGGATTTCTGTTTTGAATTGTGTGTCAGTTCTTGTAATTTTGAGGTTAAGAAATGATATTTGATTGCTTCCTTCTTGTATCTAAATCTAACAAGAATGAGTGAGTCTCTCCTGTATCATTTAGAATAAATATTGGTATGGAATTAGCAGTGTCATTTGTCAAATACACAGAATCAACAGACACAAAAAGTATAAATTCCTCCCTTACTACATCACACATTTTATCAGTGCCAAATCCAACAATATTTCGTGATCTGGTGAAAGTGCGTCCATATGTGGACACAACTGCAGTGGGTGGTGTCTCCTCTTTTTTTTTCAAACTCTACCAATCGGGCATAACATGGCCAGGTCTTTTTATAGAAATGGAAGACAGGTCTTGATGATTTTGATAAAGTTTTATCCTGACTGTCAGAAGATTTTGAAATAAAGGACCTGAATTGTTTAGAAGAATACTCAGCTTTATTGGATTGAACAGGTACAGGTTTTTGTTTAGATGGCAGGAATTTCTTTTCATGAAAAATAGTCTTGTGTTGAAGGGTAAGCATTGATAAGTTCCGCTACTTCCTGTAGTGATTTAGCTTTCTTTTCATTCAAGTAAGTTTTGCACTTAAACGGGTATTTCGCAATACACATTTAATAGTATACGTTACATGTATTTTTAAATATAAATTTAACTTACACGAACGTCGATATGAAAATAAATCTATAATATTATAAATCTGTTACCTTAAGACACATACAACAAATCAACAAAGTAAGGGATAGAGGGCGCTCAAAACACCAAAGCTTATTATTTTATCATCATCAACATTTTGCTATTATAAGTGATTCACTACGCTGCATTAAAACGATTTTGTAAATTCCCATATCTATGAAAGTCATTTCACCACGTCCAGTCCTGCTCTGACGACTTTACATGTTCGCAACGAAACCGCAGCGTAGATTCAATTCCAAAAGGCTCCATCGTCAGACTGTCGTGTCCAAATCACACCACTCTTCCATGTGTGTGTACGTGACGGCAATTTCCCAGCGAACTGTTTCAGAAGTCTAATTGCATAAAAATGCACAGGTACAGCAATAGTACAAGGTACAAGGTCTAGAATAGTATAAATATTCGTTTTACTCTTCCGTTTCTTGAGGTATGGAAATATTGAATAGATGCATTTTGCAAAAAACTTATTTCATCGTTAGAGACAGGAATTCTTATTTTATGTTACGTACTGTTGCCTAGTGCTCGTGGATGGTTGTTGTTACTGTCCTTTTTGTTTGTAGATTCTCACGTTTTTCAGTATGCCGTATTTTGATTACCACCGCAAGGGGACAAGTTGTTACTGGTCTTTTTTTGTCTTTCTTTTTTTAATAATCCTGGTTTCCCGAATTGATCCCTATTCCTTTATTTTGCATTTACATTTATTACAAGGGATATTTCCGTCATGAAAATACTAAATATTCCAACTAAACACATATTTATGAACTGAATGTTTCAGTATTTTTCATTGGAAAAATAAAACTGCTTCATACTTTTCCCACGGCGATCAATTTTCACTGGCATCACACTGTCTAGAAAATACCAAATAATGTCGAGATGTTGTTCTTGTACGTATCGTTCAAACATAACTTTATTTCAACTGTAATTTTCACGTCCATTGCTTATTCAAGTTTGTTTTAATATAGCGTATTCAACCCTCTGTAAAACGACATGACTTCTACATCTGCAAACCACGTTTTATTTTATATTTTTGTGTTATATAGTGTATAATTAATGTTTACCCAGTAAGTCTGAGGGTTCGATAGTCTTATGAGCAGACACCTCATTGTGTAGCTTCGTGATTAGTTACAAAAAAAAATGTATAATTAACGAATTCTATTTATATTTACATTACACACCTATGCACATCCAACCAAGTCAGATTTATTGTTTTATAGTGGAATGTACCACATAAGTGGGTGACAGTGTCGCATTATATATATCAACATTAAGAAGTGAATCACGAAGAAAATATTGAGCCAGAAACATATATTATTTAATGATTTTACCTACTCTCGCCGTAGTACCGTTTTTATTCGTTTGTAAGACGGGTCCCAACTTCACCTGAGAGATTGTCGATATTCTGTTTAGACTCGTTTATAAGACGAAGGAAGGAAAGCAGGTAACGAGAGAAAAGTGAAAAAAATGGAAATTAATAGAAACCTAATTTTTGGTTTCGTATACGATATTTCGATTTCAGATTAGAAGGAGAAAAATAGAAGAGATAGAAAAGTGAAAATAAATAAATAAATCCAAACTTGGTGTTCAAGCGTTTAATGGAATTTTATCAACTATTTTATTTACTGTATGATAAATATTAATATTTAAAACACATAACAAAGAACAATCTAACGCACAAAACTTATCACAACATATTTCAGTATCAAAGTACGTTTATGCTAACTTTTAAACCACATTTCTTCAAAGTATTAAAAGAGTTTACGCAAACTGCACTTTAATAGAACACAGCAAATCAGTATGCAAGTTATGAAATTCAAAAGCCTTCAAATTATTCGTTGTCGCTATCTCCAAACAGTTCATAAAACTGCTCCTCGGACAATCCATCATCGTAGAGGTCACATTCTTCCGTGTTCTCCTCCTGCTCTACGTCATCTCTGCCGCCGATAAACTCACTGAAAAGTTCATCATCCTCACTGCCGTCAATGGAATTCGAAATTCCGCATTTGAGGAACGATCTGATAAACTGAGTGAACTAAATTTATTTTCTATGTCTGTAGACCTCGCCTATAAGACGGGCCCCCCCAATTTGATCCCGAAATCTCGAGGGAAAATCCCCGTCTTATAAGCGAGTAAACACGGTAGGTTCGTTATCACGTTCAACTTCTAGACGTATACTGAAATCGTCTATGTAAAACAAGCAATATTTATCATTAGTCTATGTTTCACTAAAGCTACGGATTATTGAATAGCTTTGATATCCGCAATGGTTCTTAACTATGAACTGTTGTTGTTGTAAGGTGCTATATCCTTAACAATTTTGCTAATTCCTAGGAACTATATAGTTTACCGAAGCATGTTATTCGTCTTTATTGTGCTTCAATGACTACCTTGTGTCTTGGTTTTAATCTCCTTTTCTCAGCACTAATTGCCTAAAGTGCTTAAGGAGTTTGGATAATAATGTAGCGCATCGTTACAATTAATTATCCTTATTGAATTTTTTTAATTTGCTCATGAAATCTGATTATTTAGCTTTTAATTAATGC
Organism: Tachypleus tridentatus; assembly: GCF_004210375.1. NCBI lineage: Eukaryota > Metazoa > Arthropoda > Merostomata > Xiphosura > Limulidae > Tachypleus > Tachypleus tridentatus. Next base: position 173,418,050 of record NC_134837.1, on the reverse strand, counting down.
CCTCTATTTTTACTTTCTCCTACATACTAACACTAAAGTAATGTGCAAACTGGTTGTATTCACCGAGGGCTCGCTCTGCCCATAGATGTCTCCTGGGAACTCTGCATGGATCCTTTCAATTTAATGACCCTGTTGAATTAAAGCTTTAGTTAAGCCCCTGTAATAGAAGGCCTAAAATCATTTCAAGAAATCGGAGTAGACTTTCATTCTTTTGCAGTTTTGATGAAAAATACCAAATTTTATTATACTCAATGAATGAGATTTGAGCTTGGAATTGTATTGATGTTAGCTTCAGTATTCCTTTCATGTTTCAAGCAAGGAATAAGTCCACTACGACTTTATGTATTCATTCATGTGCATCACGTTTAATTTTTCTGTAACATACTAGAAGCATATCGGATCGACGGGATAACTCGACTTGAATGGAGTAATAAAGTTACAGACTTTAAAGATATGTACCGTTCTTTATTGCTTTCATACTGAAATGTTTTGAAAATTATCATATTTACTTGGTTTGGTTTGAATTTGGCGCAAAACTATTCGAGGGCTATTTGCCGCTAATTTAGCAGTGTAAGACTAGATGGAAGGCAGGCTAGTCATCGCCACCCACCGCCAACTCTTTTATTTTTTACTTAGCTTATGATGGCATCTCTAACGTTTCTTTGTTTTTACATTTGTCCGTGATATCTGATTATTTAGCTCTTAATTATTAGCTACTATTTAGTTACGCATACTATTATTTAAAAATACCTGAAATAGTTGTCAAGCTGATTTAAACTAAACCTATAAAGTAATTTTAAAATCTATTTCAAGAAATTTGGGTAGACTTTCATGCATCTACAGTTTTGAGGGAAAATACCAAATACTTTTAGTAGTAAGACTGTTCACTGAGTGTTTGAGTAACATTCGAGCTTGCAGTTGTATTGACCGATGTTAACCAAATGTGTTGAATGGTCAGAAAAAGCCCGAATAAAAAGTCAGAATATGCATTTTTGTAGAATTACATTTACAGAAGATCTTAAAAAATCTTTTCTTCAGTTTTAATTGTTTGTTATATTCCTATAATCTCTCAGTATTGTTAAAGTTGAGATTAAATATTTATATATCCAAAAATGTTACAAAAATACACAGGCTTTCATAGGGTGCCCTAATTTTTTCAGATGACTGTATATACATGTTGCAAATTACAGTGTTTGTAATTCAAGATACATTTTAACATTCACTAATGTATATAGACAGATGAATAGTTATTTATTATTTTGAAGAAGAACAAATTGCTTACCTTCATCCTAAGGGTATGCAAATACCTTCACTCCATAATAATTTCATGTTTCCAATATAATTTTTCTATCAGCACTCCTTCTAGTGGGCAAAAAGAGTGTGAAAAACATTTCATTCTCAGCATGGTTAACACATTTATTCATAACTATATTGTGTTTTAATGGTAAATAAGTTGTTATGTATAGAAGAAAGTTTTGTTCAAGAGTGATAAGCTTGAAAAAGTGCCTTAAGAATACATAAATAATAAAGTGAGCTCTTGTCCTTGTTATACAATTTACATTGTTACAAATGTCAATGTTAAATTATCAGCAGTGGGTTGCTTGTTAGAGAAATATGTCAGTTAAATTGGAGACAAATTATTAATTGGCTAATCATGGGTTATGTATCTTTTGGTAAATAATCAAAATATCAGCAATGCCACCTGGTAAAGAAAAGTTTTTCATATCTGTATATCTTAAATTATTTCCTTTATTAGTTAATATATTACCTTCATTTACCATTCATATCTTTGCTTTTATTGCTTTCTTTCCTTCTAATTTTCTCTGAGCTGTGGGATGAAGAAATATCTAAGACCTCAGTTCTTATATTTTATTAGAAAGGATTAGAACAACCTTATGTTTGAAGTACCTTATGAAAGTAATGATAATTACTCATTTAATTGACGTATGTTTAGGAATAACAGCACGTTTAAGCAAAATACAACATTATGGAATCCTAACTTGAATGCTGTTCATCCTCAAATCCATTATTTATTGTAAAGTTCATTGGTGATAGTTGTTTTTAATATTGGAGTTACATAAAAATTAGGTGAAACATTTGAAGAACTTCAAACAAGGTGTTACAATGATAAAAATTGAATATATTGCTGTGTATAGTTCATTATCTCTTAAGTACTTTAGTTTATCAACAGGGTTGTGCTAAATTTATGTTGATATCTATTTAGGGATTTTTGCAGGATGTCAAAATAATTGGAAGATCCCACGGATATATCCAACAGTGCCCTCAGCTCAACACAGGTAGATATTTTTTTCTGAAGATCATGGCTATTTCTGTTCAGTCTGGATCATATTTCTACTTGGATATCATTGTGACTGCTATTTAAAATAAGTTCATCATTTGAGATTTTGGTTGTACTATTACTATTATGCATTATAAAACAATTTTTTATTTTTATCTTGTACCATCATTGTTACTGTTCTTCAAGTTTGGTATTCATTTTTTTTTGTGTGTGTGTGGTTTCCGAAAGTGAAGATTTAAACATTGTAGCACTCACTTTAGTTATTTAAGATTATGGAAATTTTATGTTAGAAAACACTGTTAGCATGTTAATACCAACTTCTGTGTGTTGTTTATAGCTTGATTTGAATTTCTTACCACAGGTTGTCCAACATGTGGACAGTTTCAGAAGTTGAAACTGTCAATGATTCACTTGGAGAATCGACTCAGGGAATTAACAGACAGAGTAAGTGTTCACTCAACAATATGCTTAGCTATTTGATGGGTTTTTTTCTCATGAATAACAGACATTATTAGTAATGTTTGTGTGTTTATTAAAATAAAATGTATTTCCCAAATTTTAGCTAAAGATACATTCTTAAAGAAGATGCGACTACAAATTACACTTTTTTTGTAAACAAATATACCTTGCTTTGTAACAAAAGCATTAGCAAATCCCTAGATAGTAATGTCATGGTTGTGAATCTCATGGTGCACTTCTGAAAAGTCAATATTAGCTACAGCTAGCCAGTTGGACTCAAGATGCCAAGAGAAAAGTGGTCAACAGCTCTTCAAAAGTAAATGGATTTTGAAGTAATGTTGGTGATATAAGTATCCATGATATATGAACACATCTGTTTATAGCCAATGTTAAAATGTAGTTCTGATACATTCTGTCCTACTGCAACTTTATATCAGCAGTGGGGTTAATGAGAGTTGCATAATTATGTATTCAAAATTATTTCAGTATGAGAAACTCAACTCTCTGTATACTTTTGCTACAAAGAGTAATAGCTAGTTTTCTGTTACAAAGAATTAAAAAAAAGAAATATTTGATCAGCATTAATGTGAAATATTAATTCATTTAAGGTAATCAATACTTATACTGTTATGATCTTGAGAAAAGCTGTCAACATGGAGTTTTGAATCTCTTGTAGAGCATTGGTGTAAACTGTGGACCTTGAGCAAGTGTGTGTTATGTTTGTCACAATATAGACAGTTGTGTGCATATAAATATCTATATAATTATTTTTGTACTCAGTTTGGTAGTTACACTCCTAAAGGTATAAAAGTAACTATGAAACAACACCATTTTACAGTTTTACAGAGAAACTGGAAATTATATGGTTTTAAGTAATATGTGTGTATATATATATATATATATATATATATATATATATATTTATATTATAGTTTGTTTAATTTTAAAAAGTGCCTTAAATTTTTTAAAGAAATCACAGCTGGCAGATAAAAGTTAATAAACTGTGTGTTATGTAATATTGTATTCCATATTTACATAAAAAATTTAATTTAAATGTGTGTGTATCTAAGTAACACATTTTTCAGAAAACATACAAATTTAATTTTCCACTATAAAAATGAAGTCATGCGACATTGTTTGTCCAGTTTTTACACTTACATTATGTAGACAGAAATTAAAAAATAAAAAATTACAAAATTGTTTGAAAACAGTTTTAGTACACAAGTTTCATTTAACATAAATATGTTACTACAAAGACAGAAGTTGAAATAAGGAAAAGTAACTTTAATGTGAATTCACTGAATTTGGAAACATAAGTATAATGAATTCAGTCTGTAAAATATCAGGAAATTGCATCATTTTTTAATGAGTAGAAGAGATTTTTTGTGCTAAGTGTTTTCCTATACAGTTTTGAAAGTAATAGAAGTAAAAACGACAAGCAATTTTATAATTCCTTGGTTATTACAAAATTACTCTTTTTGTAGCTCAATATTGAAAATAAAAATGGAGAAACATTGTATTACCATCATAAAATAACCTACTGTAGCACAATAGCCTATCTTTACTGCATCTTTTTCTTGGATCTTGTGGATCAAACCCCAAATGTTAGTGTTGTAAGTTCTCATGCTTAAAATAGTTAAGAAAACATATATAGATATAGATTGTGTGTATATCTTATACTACTTTTACTATTAAGATCAAAACAATTTGTTCAGTTTATTTTTAGAGAGGATTTGAAACCGTAAGTTAATTTGTTTATATAAATGGCTGGAAAATTATGATAAGCTGGTTTTATAAGTTATCTACAAATGTATCAAAACAAAATTTTTTTACACTATACATTAAGTTTGCTTAAATCTGTATAATATATATTTCTGTTAGTTGGTAGAAGCAGAGAAACGTCTCACTGTTGTAGAAGAATGTGAGTGTCGCAAAAGTTGTCAGATAAATGGATCTATTCATCCTGATGGTGCCTCTTGGAAACAAGCCTGTGATATTTGTTCCTGTTTGGTATAGTAGAACATTTTTTATTTATATGACTATTAGTCAATTGGTGTTTAGAGAATTTTACTAACTAATCATAATGTGTGTTGTACATAATACAAGTGAAAATTGTGAATTAGAAATTTGACTCTTGTTTAGTATGATGAACTTCTTGGTTACTCATGAAGTACAAGATATGAACAGTGTATGCTCTAAGATGGTTGAATTTCATGGTTTGTGCGTAAGTATAAATTAAGAATAATGTGCTCTGTGGTGGTTGAACTTCATATTTCTAAAATAGGTCTAAGAATTTTTTTCCAAAAGGTAAGTTGTAAAACTTGTTCCTTTATAGTATTGTAGTTAATTTAGTAATGTTTGTTTTCCTTCTTGTCTTTAATTCTCCAAAGAAGAAATGTTGTCTAAAACCCCCTAATCAAAATATTTTTTGGTTTTCTATTTTGCTACTATTTTTGAAATTCATTTGTAATATTTGGGTTCACTGATAATTGTTATAAAGAAATTGAGAACCTACAAAGTGCAGGTCCTGGAAATGTTAGTTTCTGATACAATATCTCACAAACTTTCCCAAAAAGCTTTCTTAATCAGTACTGCTCTCTACTGATGCAAATATTTTGCTTTCCTTCTAAATCCCACTTCTTTCTGCATATCAACATGCAAATGATGATTCACCAACCCTCCAGTGACAGGAATGTGACACTACTCCTAACAATCTAGTGCCCTCTCTACTATTGCACCTGTTAGTCACTTCTTGATTGGCGGTCTTACTGTTAAATAGAGTTTTTTTTATCACAATTGTTGTTATATTTTAATTTTGTTCAAGTTTATACTTTGTTAAGGATGCATTTGCAGTTACAAGTAGTTACAACTACTGCTGCTGTTACTGCACCTGCAGATTTACTAGCCATGCCTTCGGGATCAGTCCCACAGTTTACAGCTGATGACATGACAACTGTTATCAGTAGAGAACTGTATAATTCTAGCAAGGTACTTTACTTATGATCTTATACATAGCTTGTTCAGTGCCACTCTCTATTTGCAAAAACGTTTGTTTTTTTTTGCATGCCACAAGCCTCCCATGCACCTCTCAATTTACATGGCTTAACTGATTCTCCCATGCACCAGTAGGAGTACTACACACACACATGATGCATGTGACTCCCTCTTTGCTATTCTACACCGATTCTCACTTCTTGTTTGTCAGTGCTCGTGTTCTGATGTTTATAGTGGGTGGGCAAAAAAGTGTCCCACAAAAAAAAAATATTGTTAATTTGTTATATCTTTTATTAGATAACAGAATAATATATAAAATTACATGTTTTTATAACATACTTGATGTGATCTATTCAAATATAATCTCACATCCTAATTTTAATACTGGTTTTCTTAAAAAGCTCAACTTTTCTTAATTTGTTACAAAATATTGTGCATCTGATTAGTTTTGTAAGTCTTCTATTCTGATTAGCCTATAAAATAATTAAATAAATATGTGATTTTCAGTTTTTGGACACTTCTGTCTGTCCTGGTCTTGGCTCCCTATGTGTTTTGTCATGTTATCACAATGAGAAATAGCCCGTTCACACTGATAAACTGCCAATAATGATGGCAGTTTATTCTGTGGCTTATGTGTTATGCCATTTTATCTGGTCATTTGCCCAACTTCTTCATACTTGGGACCTTCTTTTCTACTGTTATGTGATGATTAACTCTTATTGTCATTCCCACAAGCGGATTCTGCACCCCATACTTGGTTGCATCTTTAAGAAACTGCTAGGATCATTGGCTCATCCAGTTGGAAAAGTTATTCCTCACAACTATCCAGTTCCTGTATGTGTTTTTTAATTCACTTCTCAGTCAAGCTCAGTCTTCTCCATTTCAAATGAAAGATTTGGAACATCTTGTTTACAGGGCTTCCTCCACACCCTCTCGTACAGTACATAATGTTCTATCTCTTTTGTTGATGTGGACCTCTCAAGAAGCCCTTATTTACCATTTTCAATGGGCTTTAATTGACAAACAGAGCTTTGTTTGGGATCCCATGGATGCTTCTCCTACCATTCCCTCTCCATTATCGACAAACTTTGCGTGGTGACTGGATTTGTCTAATAAATACTACCATGGGGATTTCTCTACCTTCACTTCATCCATATTGTCACCTTTTATGAATGTTTCCCTTTTCAGGTTTTCAGATGGTGGATTCTTACCAAATCTCCTCCTCATATCAATATCTTGAACTACTTGCTGTTCAGTGAGCTGTTCTTCACTTTCTGCTGTCTTTTCTGGGACTGTTGGTGATGATCCACTTATGCAATTCAATGGTGGTGTCCTATATCACCAGGCAAAAAGGGATATTTGTCTTTGAACTTTGGATCTTCTTTATCGGACCCATAGCCTTTAAATTACTTTGTGGTGTATAGTATTTTTGGTGCCCTGAATTTGGTCATATATTGGTTATCCCAACTCAACAAAATTCTACTAACAGACTGGTCTTTGAATCCCATCGTTTTTTGATAGTTGTGTGCTCATTGAGGTGTATCTGATTTGGACACATTTGCATCTCATTTTAATGCACAACTTCCCCATTTTTTGTCACTTCTTCCTCATATGCAGGCAGATGAAGTAGATACTCTCAGCCAGAATTGGACCAATTGTTACTTCTATATGTTTATCCTCTTGTGTTTCCTTTTCCTTCCCTACATCTTCCAACTTTATGATTGTTTGGATCATGATTGCCTCCTTTGCCATATTAGGGCTCTCAGATGATAAATAAATGCACTGTTTCCTTCCATGATTCCTGCATCTGTTTGTTTTTCATAGGAATTCTTCCACTTCATGTGATCTTTCTTCCATTACTCTTATGGGTTTTATTTGCCTGGTTCTTTGCCTGACATTTTCTTCCCTTTCTCTTGATAATTGTTGCCTCTTTTGTGCTTTTGATCAATAGATCTGTCTCTTGACCATTTTTCTGGCAACCCATTTTCATCTTCCTTTGAATTACATTATAAGTGCAGGTGTGTGGACTGCCCTGTATACCTTTACATATCACTACCTACATCATGTAACCATTTCATACTCTGTGGGTTTCTTCTTACTTCCAGTCACCATTCTGCACATATCTGTTTCTTTGTGACTCGTAAGTAGATGTGTTATTGGCCCTGCTCTGTTGTGAGTGTTGCCTGGCCAGGTATATTTAGTCTTAAATCTGCACTGTCTGTCCTGTGGCCATGTTAGGTGGCTGTAACATTGAGGATCTTACTACTGTAGACTTGATGTAGAATTCCAGTTGTTGCCAAGTGTTGGTTGACTGACTCCTTTTGATTGTCAGTTATGCAGTGATGTGCAGTTGTAGGTGCTGCCAGATATTGGTCGTAGCACTCTCCTGTGTCTATATATACCCACAACATCAATAAATTGACAACCTGGACCAATAACAGTAATGCACTATATATGCATACGTTTGCCCCTCTGGCTGAGGTATTCTTCTTTCCTAAAATTCTCTGAATGTCAATTCCCAGTGGATGAGGTGTTGGTTGAAGACAATTCAATCACGTATGTTCTCGTGTGTTTGACTGGTACCTTTCACCCATCCTCCCCACTTCCAGCGTATTGTTTAATTTAGTTGAAAGGTGTATTACTAGAAAGACTGCTAGTTACAATAAGGTAGTATCACACTCTTATAGGTGAAGGGCTGTTTATGATAAGTTGCAGGTAAATATGCAGAAATGAGTGGGAGTTACAAGACTAGTGGCAAGCAACAAATGTGTGCCAATAGAGGGCACTACTAATTGGAAACGTTTTTTGTGAGTAAAAGTAACTAATTATTGGAAATACATTTTCAGTTTAGGAAGATGTTAAGATTTCAAACAAGGGTGGCAAAGCAAGTAGAAATACACAAGTAGACAGAATCTTTATCCATACAACATAGTGTCTTTACTTAGCTGTCATGCTCCTTATTTACAGTAAGAATGTGACTAACTGCTGGGCTGAAGAGTAGTTTTCTAAACAATCTGCACAAGACTAGGACAAGATCATTTACTTCTACATATGACAAGGATAGTTTTAAAAAATAATGAAATACCATAATTTAAAGTCAGATCATGATGCTAGCATATTATCTCACAATCCATGGTTACCTATATCAGTGAATTTTCCATGTGTATGTACATACAAGAGAAAGAACTTCCAACTTATCATAATTTGTGCAGGTATCTGTATGACTTTCTATAGAATAGGCACTGTAATTATGTAACCTTTACCAAATAAAGAAATATAGTTTTATGTTTACAGTTTTCATATACTTGGTTTGAAAGATAGACTAACTATATGTATGTGTGGTTATTTAAGGTTAAAGTTATTAGATCTTTCAAATGTGACACTCTGCATGGTGCCTTGTACATTGTTCAAACTGTTATATTATTATAATGTGGTAAAAAAATGTGCACTTTTTGTTACTTGTATTACAAATTTTAAACCTATTGCTTTTTAATGCTTTGCCACCTTTCAGAATTTAAACCTTGACTGTCACAGTACTGTTTTTATTGTTAAAGTGAAACTTAGTTTCAATTTTTGTTACAAATTAGACATTCACTTTTTTGCCTTATTCCATATAAATTACAGAGAATATCATGTTTTTTCATCCTAACCATCTGTTGTTTTTTTTATTATACTGTATTAATCTTTGACAGGGTGGTGAAGTGAAGTGTCATCCTGTGCACTGTGCCCCAGTCAACTGTAAAAACCCATTCCAAGCTCCTGGAGAATGTTGTCCCACATGTCTCAGTAAGTATGTATTTGTTGGAAAAAAAAATCGAAATAGCTCATTCAGAATCTACCTGTGAAGTAAACTTTACACTTTACACTTATCACATTGTAACTATTTTCTTTTAAAGTTCAAGAATTTTAACTTGAGTATAAATGTTTCAGTTATTAGAGAGAAATATTAACCATTAAAATAAAAATAAATTAGATGTTTAAGTGTTTATTTTCAATAAGTTAGAAACTTACAAGAAAGGTTAATGACATTAAACATTTAATATAGAGAGGTGCTTACTTCATGGTGTTCTTTTTGACCATGGAGAAGAAGTTAGCCCCAGAGATTGTGTGAAGTGTGAATGTAAGGTATGTAAAAGTCCACTTTTGCTTATTTTCATTTCAACTTGTAATAACTACTTCAGATGATCAACATTTTAATTTATCTCTGATGATTTTTTAAAAATTTAACTGTTGAGTTTCTGTGTGAGTTTTTAAAGTAGATTGTGACACGAAAATGATTTTTTTATTAAATTTACTCTGGGATAATTGTTTCATTAATTATGACATATATACATAAAATATTCATTTATTATTCCTCTTATTTAGATTTCCTTAAGAAATTATTAAATTTGAACTTGATATTATTTTAAAAGGACAGTTTTATTTCATTGACTTCGATATCCTCTCTTTATATACATATTTTATAGTGTAAACCTTTATCAAGATAAATCATTAAATAATTCAGGTAAAGGAAAATTATTGTAAAATAATTTACTGTAGTAAATAAACGTTTGAAGTAAACCTCAATTTTGTAAATATTTTATAGCTAATTTTTCACAAAGTTGAAATTTTAACCAAAAGAAGATAAATTAAGCAGTTAAAGTCACAATAGTAAATGTGTATAAATATGTGATTTAAAATATATAAGTTTCTGTTATTCCTCGTTTACTTTGTTGATCTATAAGAATAGCTATTAATGAGTAATGCTTAAACAAAATCTGATTTTCTTCATAATATTAGTTTGGCGACTTTGAATTAAAATATATATATTTTTAAATGGCAAAAAATATTTTTATGCATTATTACCCATACTGTTGATTTACGATTGACTACATATTTATTTTCTACCTATTAGTATATTTTACTGTGCAACAATGGGTTGAGCACTTAGGATAACTAATATTGAAGTGCAAATTTTTTTCTCCCTATGGACAGAATGGAAATATGGCATGTAACAAAATTGACCCTGAAGTTTTATGTCCACAACTAACTTGTCCTGTAGAAGAACAGTTTAGTGTACCAGGAGAATGCTGCAGGTTTTGTCCAGGTAAGTACTAATTAGTCATTTATTGTCCTCATCTTTGGATTTCACGATATAACTTGAAGTAATTTGTGTAAGAAAGATATTAATAAAACACATCATGAAGGTTTTTTAAGCATGTGAAGACATGAACTATCAAATAAAAAATTGTTTTTCTTTAAATATTCTGTTGGACACATAAATTAGTGTGTGTATGGTATTCTAAGGCTCAAGATTGACCAAGTACACAGTTACTTAGTTACTGCAACAAAGAAGGCTCATGGACCTATGAAAATGTGTGTGTAGTGACTTGTTACAGGAGAAATAAGAGAGAAGACTTGTTGTGAATATGGAATAAAAATAAACATTGTTTTAATTTGCAAGAAACAATAATTTCTGGAGCAGTGACTGGTCATGAAATGCTGGAACGTACCACTCTAAAAAGTTGAATTGTATACATTTATAAACTGTATGTTAAACAAAGCAAGTGAAAAAAATTTAATAAAAGCAAATGAGAATGAATTTTTATTGAAATAAACTAAGCATGAGTTGGCTGATTAACTAATAGAAAAGTTACACATGATCTGCAGAATTGTTATGATAAAAAACGTCTTAGATGTGATACTTCACAGCATCTCCTCTTCTAAGACAAAAACAAACTTGCTTGGAAATGCCAAAACTGTGCTCATGTACCACATTCTTAATGTTTTGGGGCTGCTATAAAATTAGATTACTATCTAGAAGTGTCTTTTTCTTTTTATGACAGTCATAAATTAGTCCCACATATACAAGGTAGTGTATACAATACAATACAAGGATACAATACAACTCTTCCATCAAACAGCAAATAGTCTTTTTGATTAAAGACTACTACAGAAAGTCATATCTAGGAGTTTAAATAGATAGCACACCATCCTAAAATGTTTTGAATATATAATACATATCTAAGGAGAATGAAATATGTAGTATCTAAATAAGTAGCATATCATCTCATAATTTTATTCCAAAACCTGTAAATCATAAATTAACAACAAAATTTGTTTATTCAGTTTTATTTTAACAATTGCAATTATGTAATTAATTTTCATCTAACAAAGTAAGGATAAACAAATAAATGAAAGTGCATTATTAGCACTTTGAGCATACGTGCCAAGAAAAAAAATATAAGCTCATAAAATATGTTATGAAATAAGAATAAGATGTGATATCCAAACATGAGATGCAAACTGATAAGTAACAGGACTCTGCTACAAAACGTTCTGGGACTGAATTAACATTTGACCTCATCCCACATTTAATATACCCAGAATTAGAATGTTTAGAAACAAATTGTCCATTTTTTAAAAATAAAATATATACTACAGGAGAGACAAATATTTAGTACTTGTGTACAACTATAGGTTTTTTTTGCAACTGAAGCACAAATGTGCACAGAGACATACTTTTATATGGATCATAATAAAATCAAAACAAAAGAAACATATGAGAAAAAATTTCTGATTAGAATTATTGACAATGATATTGATGGTATTTGAATTAATTTTTCAACCATTAATTGATCAATTACAGGCATTTAAAAATTAAATCTAACTTGTATGTGAATTGTTCTATTAAAAGCTTTAAAAAATCTTTGTTTTGTAATGGAATAAAAAATTACATTTTAAAAATAAGTCGTCCAAACTTGTATATTTTTTGTAATGTTACAAATAAGGTTGTTGAAATTTTAAACAAACCAACAGAATTACTATTTTATGCTAAGTATTAATATTGCTACATCAGTAAATGCAAGATGCTATGTTTAACTTTACAGTTTGCCATTTCATTTTTTTAGGAACAGACTTTTGTGCAAAGGAATATGACTGCCATGCCAATGCTTCTTGCATTAACCTTCCAACCCGTTATACTTGTCACTGTAACACTGGTTTCCATGGTGATGGAAAGCATTGTAAAGGTAAGTCTGTATGAAATTAAAATAAATTTATTAAAAAACAGTGTTTATTAAATAAGAAGATAAATAGTAAAGCAGCCCTAATCACATAAATTAGAAGATCTGGATGATGCATGGGATGTGAAATATAATTATATTCAGAGAACAATATTATGCAAATCAGAGTACTCCCTGTAGATTCTAGGTTTGTTACTTACTGTTGTAAGATAAAGATACATTCTATAGAAATGTTTTTACATCTTTGAATAAATAAATATTGGGTTAATTAAGTTATGCTTTTATTGCTCACTGCATCATTTCAGTTTGTTAACAAGTGATTGCAATCTTTCTAAACCTAATCAGAGACTTAATTACACATATATTTCCACCTGCCATAGTTCCATGAAACATTCAACCTTCACATGTCTATTAAAGTTCTCTTAAGATATTTAGCTGTCTGTAACCTTTTATGTTTTTTAATAGCCAAGTTAATTTTCATGTGAATTTATGCATATTGAAACTTTTTGTGTTGTTGATCAGATGTCGATGAATGTCAGAAAGAGGGAGATCATAATGGACATCACTGTCACAAGAATACACGGTGCATTAATGTCCCTGGATCATATATCTGTGAATGTGTTCTGGGGTATCGAAGGGTGGATGCTTTCAGCTGTGCTGGTAAGGATTCTGACAGATTATGTTTTCATTAACTTTCTATGGATTTTCCATGTGAAAAAATAAAAAGATGTTATAGCAGAACTACAGCAAAAACAAAAGGTGATTGAAGCATGTTTTCTTTAACATAATTAAACTTAAATGCATTGATGTGACCCTTGGTAACATTTGATTTAAAAAAAACAAGAGATTAATTTCAAGCTTTGAGGAGAAAATAAAATAAATGTGTACAGTAACATATATCAACTTAAGTGAGCCAATTGGTTAAGTTGTCTTTCACTATTTGAGAAACTGTTTATTATTTTCAACCAGATAACAAATACTAACTTGTCAGAACCTTTTAATAAAGCAGTCTTACCCTGAGTAATAATGGTTAAGTTTGTAGCTTCTAATAAATAAGTGTTGTGTTAAGTTGAAGCAACACCAGAGTTTATAAAAGAAATAACTATGAGCTCAAAAATACCTTAAAATGTTACTCACAACTCACATGTCATGCTGATCCTTTATGAGACATCAGTGCAAGTGAAATAAAAAATTGTACTCAGTTTTATAATTAAATTATAGTATGACAAGATATCTAAAAGTATTTTGAATTAAATATGATTATTTTAAACGTATCAAGATCTATTCATGCTTAGAAGCATAGTGTTATCATGCTTTAAAGGCAGTAAGTTTAGTTATGGGTGATTCTTTTAATAAGGTTCTATTGAAATTATAATGAATGAAAATGTCATATGTGAGACATAGATATTGTGTGGAAAGATAAGTGGTACTGTTTGTTTGTTTTGGAATTTTGCGCAAAGCTACACGAGGGCTATCTGCGCTAGCTATCCCTAATTTTGCAGTGTAAGACTGGAGGGAAGGCAGCTAGTCATCACCACCCACCGCCAACTCTTGGGCTACTCTTTTACCTGAGGCCCGGCATGGCCAGGTGGGTTCAGGCAGTCAACTCATAATCTGAGGGTCATGGGTTTGAATTGCTGTTGCACTAAACATGCTCACCCTTTCAGCCGTGGGGGCATTATAATGTGATGGTCAATCCCACTATTCATTGGTAAAAGAGCAGGCCAACAATTGGCGGTGGGTGGTGATGACTAGCTGCCTTCCCTCTAGTCTTACACTGCTAAATTAGAGAAGGCTAGTGCAGATAGCCCTTGAGTAGCTTTGTGTGAAATTCAAAAACAAACAAACAATACTCTTTTACCAAAGAATAGTGGGATTGACCAACACATTATAATGCTTCCATGGCTGAAAGGGTGAGCATGTTTGGTGCAATGGGGATTTGAACCTGCAACCCTCAGATTATGAGTCAAAAGTTTCACTGTGTTTAATAACTTAAACAAACATGTCACTTTTATATAACTATTTAAAAAAACTTTGTTCTTTTCTAACAGTTTAAATTTGTTTAAATTTAAGTAAACGTATTTGCAATGTTAAGATGAAATAACAGGCTTAAATACGTATAACTTGTATCACAACAGTAGTTTAAATACATTCACTTTAATCATAACATCACATTAATTCCTAATTATTTGCTATGAATATGTAATGTGTGCTTTAATACCAAAGTGACTTTAATACAAATATTGCATGTTTGCAGTGGTATTTGACCATAGCCTGCTATCTCAAATACTTTGGACTCAGTTTAAATTTAAGTGTTAGTTTCAGAACTTGAAGACATGAGAAATGAGGCATCTTTGAACCAGCATTTTTGTAAGAACTGAACAAAAGTAGATAATATTGATGTTATCTTCTGACCTTGCACTTGAAACGTTTTCTATATATTGGATTAATGTTAAGAAACTCAATTCATATTCAGTTGCAAAGGTCAAGTAACATTGCTTTACAAAGTGTTGGATCTGATGCTGTGAATGCTTTTGATCTCCTCTGATTGTTAAGTGTTTCCAAATGCAAAGAAATTTCCTATGTTGTGAGCCTTGCCTACCTTCTACATAGGTGATTTCAACTTTTAAGTTTTGATTTCTGAACACAAACTGTTTGCTAGATCAATTTTATAAACCATCCAGCTTCTCATTCTGAAATAAATTCATCAGACTTGCTTGCATATTGTAAAGGAGGGACTCACAGAAAGGTATCAAAACAGTAGCCTTTTTTCTTGCTTTATTTTAACTCTGCCAACCAGATCTTGTTCTTGTGAGCAGTCCTGTACATTAAATCTTTTCCAGGGCAACTCCATAACATGGAAAAGCAGTCTCTCAGTAACTTTATAGTTCTGTTGGTTAAATCAAAATGAGTGGAATTATTTAAATTAACTATTATTCCTCATCATATCTGGAACTTCTTTGTTGTTGGTCATCAGTGAAGATAGTTGTTCACATTTAATACTATGTGCACATGCCGTATGTTGTATGTACAATTACTTTACACACATGTACATACAAATACATATTTAGAATGATGCTTTAACCCATATGACACGTTTTTTTTTACTTTATGATAAATCACTTTGCACAAAAACATCCATATGTTACATGCATATAGCAATATAGACTCTAAAAAATGCATGTACAACTATTTGTGTATCAATGTTAGCAATAAATACTAAATATGTGCTGTAACCCCAATAATTCCTTTAGTGTTTGACACCCTTGCATATAAGTTTTATCCACTCAGAACTGTCATGAGAAACTATCCATGTGAATAATTAGAAATAGGATCTTTATTCATTACAATTTCTGTCCTATGAGACATTTTAAGAAGTAAGGATTAACATTAACAAGCAACGTATTTTATTGTTTTTCTCCATCAAAATGTAATTTAGAACTACAAGGGTAATGTAGCAATATAAAAAGTAATAGGTAAGAGAGAAAAAATAAATACTCAATTGAAATGGCTGTACTTATTGCTTCTTGTCTCCCCATTTTAGTTAGATATTTTTTTACTCTTGGAAAGCATGTACTTGCATTCGTCCTTTTATCTCTCTCTTCTTTTTATTTTTTATACAGATAAAATTTTAACATTTTATTTTATATGAATTTTGAAAATAATATACATCCTAAAAACACAATTATAAAAGAATCACATTATATAACTTTGTGATTCAAAGTTATACCTTCACACGGTTACCTGATTACAACTAAAATGAAAGGTTTTATGGGTATAATATTTAAAAGAAGGTGTACTGATTTGTTGCAGGTGATATAAAGGAAAATAAGACATAACACTGAAATTGAACTAGAAATAAAACATTATTTTCTGAAGAAGAAAATTCAAAAATTAAATAAAAGTGAATGTTTGAGTGACATCAAAATGTAAAGAGTTTAATTTTGGCACAAGTAATCAGTATATAGAACTTCAATATAAGCTTTTACTTATTCATAATAAACAAACAAACTAGACTCCTAAGGAGTCAGAGGAAGCCTAATTTGAAACTGTCAACTATATGCATAATATACATTCTTTCTGCAACTGAAAAATCAGAAAAAGGGCACTACTCTGAAGAAATATCTGCTCTGTGTGAAGTTACCAGGTGATTTTCAAATAAGGTCTTATTAATTAACACAAAGTTGAAAACTGAACAATGAATAAATAAGACATAAGACATATATCACTTTAGGAAATATGCTTTATTGCTATAGAAGATATAAAATTCGAAAAAATATTTTATACATAGATTAGATGAATATTTTTCATCTGTATTTCTTTATCTTTTACTTCAGTCTGCAAAGTGACTATTGATGGAAGTCATCTGAAATGGCAGAAATTTATCTTAATCTACTGACTAGATTTAAAAGCACAAAAATATAAGAATATTGATACCTTACAGTATTTATTGTATGTGATTGCTGAATATTTACCTTAAAACATTGTGTGCGTTATTAATTATTATTGACCTCCCTAATTATCCAGAACACGATGAATGCGCCACACACAATCATGAGTGTGATCTAAATGCAATGTGTATAAACACAGAAGGAAGCTACAAATGTGAATGCCTAGAAGGATATCAAGGAGATGGATATAGCTGTAAACGTAAGTAAACTATTAGAAGGACAGTGTTGGCCTTAGCAATCGGGTAATCAGGAAAAACAGCCCAATAATAAGTTCTATACTATAACAGGGGAATTTAAAAGTACATAATCTCTTAAAAGATTTTTTAACAAATCTCATATCAGCTGCCTAGCTATTACGTTAAAATATTAAACATATCATTTTTTGTATATGTAATGAATATATATTAACCTTGAATATTATTCATAACTCCTTAGTCTTGAACTCCAAATAGGCATTTGTCCTTCTTGCTTAAAGGCAGCACTGGTGACAAACCAAATATATATTTAATAGTTACTTCTAGTAAATAGCCAAGTTGTTATTCAACTTAACTTTAATTTCTAAGCAATGTATATTATATTCTTACAGTTGTAGTGCATTGATTTAAAGTTTTCGTACTTTTACAAATTTAGTTTAATAAAGTAATAGTACTTGGATGTAGTTTCAAAACAATTTATTTTCAGTATCTCTTGTTTGCAGCATTTTGTAATCACACCTGTTTAAATGGAGGTCAGTGTGTGGCACCCGATGTTTGTTCATGTCGTCAAGGGTTTACTGGACCTAGCTGTGAAATAGGTAGGTATGGAAGATTAACTGGAATTAATTGGAAAAAAACACTTTTCAAAAAAGGAGCAAATTGTAAAACAGGCACACACACATACACACATGCATTTGAAAAACAAACACAATAATATTTTCTCCACTGGACTCATTATTTTTCTGGTGGAAATATATGCCTAATAACATAAAACTTAACTGTCTTGCTACCAAGACCTTTCATTCACAAGTAAAGTAATGCGTTTGTTCACAAGAAATGTAAGAATTGCAGTATATGGGTTGTAAACATCAGCTCATTTATCCTGTTCTACCCACTCTGCTAACATTTTTTTTAAATTTCAATTAGTTAAGTAATGATTTGCTAAACTCCATAACTTGTAACCAAATTATACAAGTATAGACTTTCAGTTTTTTAATTTTTATATAAAGAAAATTCATTGTTGTGCATGATTAGCAACAAATATAAAACTATATAAACAGAACATAGCAGTCAGTATGTGAGAGCAAGTGAGGACTAGCCTAAACAAACACTGAATAAAATCCCATTGAACCCCTATGGGAAAGTACATAGTTTTGTTATGTTTATGAAAAGCTTGTTGGCCCCTTCTAGCTTTTTTTCAAGTAACATTTTAGAATGAAGTCTGCCCCTGTGTGACTATAATATTGTGAAATGACAAAAGCCAAAACTTGCATCTCTTTTTGTTCTTTAATGCCAAAGTGGAAAACATCATATCTTTTCTTCTATCATGTAATTCTAGAGTGAGCGTACTCAAAGTATCCATCATTTTGAATTGTATAACTATTTGAGCATTATGTAATAGTAAATTAAAGTATGCCTTATGTACAGGTTTATGACTTGTTGTGATTTGTATGTTTAACATGAAGTAGTCTACAAAAGTTATTTGTCTAGATGCTTTATTTGTATAACATCTTTTCTTAAATTATTTAGAAATCTCACGATTTAATATAAAGAATATGAAATTTGTGTTAAAAGTGTTGCTGATTTTTATTCAACTTCCTTAGATGTGGATGAATGCAGTTTAGGTCTTCACCAATGCTACCCTAATTCACAGTGTATCAATATGCCAGGATGGTATTATTGTGATTGTATTCTTGGGTATCAAAGTTATCTAGTGGATAACAGTCTTGGAATTATGTGCCAAGGTATGACTATGATTAAGATGGTATCATATGAAAATAAGATATTATTCATTTTAAAATTAATTTATAATAATACATAAAATCATATTGGATCATGTGTAAAATTAGATGGTTGTTTGTTTACGAATTTTGCATAAAGCTATACAAAGATTCTTTTTATAAAACTGTCACTAATTTTTAACTGATAAACTAGAGGGAAGGCAGCTAGTAAACAGCACCCAACACCAATTCTTGTCTACTTCTTCTAATTGCACAATGAAATTTACCCTCACTCTTTCAACAAACCATGACTGCAAAATGTGGAACACACCCTGTAGTAGTTAGTTGCAGACTACGAGTCCATAAGCCCAAGTTAAGCACACTAACCCCTATGTGTTTTCCAGCCTTATCCTCAGATTATTATAAAGGAGCCACTACTTACCCGTGTGTGTACCCCTCGGTGTAGATTCTTGTACGTGGTGAGGGGACCTCGGAGGGAAGGTTCTGTTCTTTCAGTTTACCTCCTCTGGGATCTAAACATCCATCCACGTGTCTGCCGTGCATGGTGACCCATGAAGGGGAGGAGAGGATTCTGGTGGTTAAGGGGTCCAACACTAACACACCACTCTGTCCTCAATTCCTGTAGACGGGTGATCTTGGGGAGGTTCCCTCAGGGTCAATTGGCTGGTCCACTTGAGCTAGGGTTAACCAAGTAACAGTGTTGGATGTTCTCAACAGGTGTTGTGGACATTGTATCTGATGCTGGTGTTTGGGTATAGTGCTCATGAAACCCTGGCATTGCTGCAGTTTCCTAGTTTGGCACTGTAGTGCATCTCCTCATAGGGCCCCTTGGTGGGTGGGGTCAGTGGGTGCAGAAATATACTTTTTTTAATTATGGATCCCCAAATAAAACAGTGAAAAAACAGTTCATAGGTAAATGATCACGTCTTGAATATTCTGAGCAGCAATCTTCAACATCTTTAATACCTGTACCTCATTTTCTTATATTACATTCTCTTTCAGGTAAACCTTAGGGCAGATATCTCCCTTTTTTATTCAGAAGGGACTAGAGGAACTTGCTGGCTCTCCAAAGTTAGTCAAAAAGCTTCACTCTGGTGACATATTGGTGGAAATATTCTCATCTAAACACAGTGAACTCCTCTTACTTTCAAAGGTGATTGGTGATATACCCATTGAGGTTTTGCCCCATGCTACTTTGAAACCATCACAAGGAGTTACTGTTGAGATGGATTTGAAGAACATCCCTGAATCAAAGGTTCTCAATTGTTTCTCCACCCAAGGAGGTTCTTCAGTGAGGCTTATCTCCACTCCCAAAGATGGAATTATGGTGCCGATCAGTGCCCTCATTTTAACATTTACATCACTGCATCCACTTGCCACCATCAAAGCAGGTTATCTTAATTGCGAGGTACAGCCATACATTCCAAACCCTCTCAGATGTTTTCACTGTCAGCAGTTTGGTCACTCGAAGACATCATGTCAAGGTTCCTTGACGTGTGCTCATTGCAGTCACAAGGACCATGATACCTATGAGTGTGAAATGGATCCTCATTGCATCAATTGCAATGGCTTTCATCCATCCTACTTTTGTTCTTTCCCAAAGTGGTTGGAAGAAAAAGAGGTGCAGCATTTGAAAACGATTCAAAACATTACTTATCCTGAGGCTCAAAAGTTACTGTTCACCACTTCTTCTTGGATGTATGCTGCTGCACTTCATCCCACTACTACAGTGGGAGTACAAATGGATCTCTCTGTGCCTCCAAAAGAATCATTCACAAACCATATGGAAAGTCTTTTGACCTCCATGATTAAAAAAGTTAATGAATCAATGTCAACACCCATCTCTGTCCCAAACATTCATTTCAGCAAAGATCCATTTTCTTTGGTTCCAGGTATGGGCATTTCCTCAGATACACCTTCTTCTCCTGCCTCAAGATGCAAAACAATCATTCATTCATGTCCTCAGTTGCTGGAATCTTTTCCAACGATAAGACCTACCCAGTCGACCCAGGGCAGGATACATGGAGGTTGACAGACTTCCCTTGAATAAAGAAAATAAAGAATATATACGTTGTCAAAAACAGAATGGCTCTCCACCCAATTCGCTTACACATAAATAAAAATGGCTACTTTGATACAATGGAACTGTCGTGGTTTATATTCTAACCTGGATGATATCAAAGCACTGATTGCTTCCTACCATCCTGTATGTCGTTCCTTACAGGAAACATTTCTCAAACCTGCCAATACAATAACATTTCGGCAGTTTTCTCTATAGAGAAATGAAAGGTTTTGTAATGGACAAGTGTATGGAGAGTCCTTTACTGCTATTGATCTCTCAGTTTGCTCACCTTTACCATTCTCTCATTTTTCATGGAAGGTTGACAATAATCCACGAGGCAGTGATCATTTTCTTATACTTTTGAGAGAGACTGGCTGTGACTGATACCACCCAACCTGTGTGCCCTGGTGGAAGCTGGATCAGGCAGACTGGTCCACTTTCACTGCTCTCGCAGAACTTGATCCTGCCATCGTCTGTCAGCCATCAATAGACTGTGTGGCAGCAGTAACAGACAGTATTATACAAGCAGCTTCTCAATGTATTCCTTAAACCTCAACATGTTTTCCACTATATCCTCGTCCGTGGTGGAATTCTGCCCGCCACATGGCATGGAAGGCTCAAAAACAAACCTGGGATACTTTTCATAGGTACCCAATACTCTCAAACTGCATCACTTTCCAGCAGCCCCATGCACATTCTTGGTGAGTAAGACGTCAAAGCCAGAAGGACTCTTGGATTAAATTCACAACTAGCATATCTTCTTCTACCAGTTCCAAAGTCGTGTGGGACAAGATTCGAAAGGTCAGTGGGCAATATAATTCTGTCCCGCACTCGACCTTGCTCTCTGATGGCCAGGAAGTAGCTGATGCCTAGAGCATTACTGATACTCTAGGTCATAGTTTTTGCTGGGTATCTAGCACTTCTTTTTCATCCTCTACTTTCTTAGCCATCAAGACTCAGGCAGTGTGATCACCTCTTTCCTTTCAAACTGAGTGTATCTATGACTAAAATTGCCTCTTTACATTGGTGGAACTCAAACTGGCTCTTCATTGGTCTAGCAGTACATAGTCAGACTTCATGATGTTCACTACAAGATGCTGTGCTATCTATCTCCTGCTTCTCTTTTTATTCTTCTTATTGTTTTTAACCAGATCTGGCAGGATAATGTTTTTCCTAATGTCTGGTACTAGGCTATTGTCCTACCTTTCTTTGAGCCTGGGAAGGATCCCAAGATTCCTTCAAACTACCATCCAATTGCTTTCATGAACTGTCTCTGTAAGACCTTAGAAAAGATGGTTAATGCTCATCTCATTTGGTTCCTTGAATCAAACAACCTTCTCTCGCCCACCCACTGTGGGTTCTTATGACAGTGTTCCACTGGACCACCTGATTCGACTTGAAACATCAATTAGAGAAGCCTTTCTTAAAGGACAACATCTTGTATCAATAGTTTTTTACCTCGAGAAGGTTTATGATACTACATGGAGGTATAGCATTTTGCGAGACCTCCACTTATATGGGTTATGTGGACATTTGCCCATTTTTATTAAATTTTTTTGATAAACAGGGGATTCCAAATTCGTGTGGGTTCAACACTTTCCTGTTCTTTTCTAGAGGAACTTGGAGTCCCTCAGGGCTGTGTTTTGAGTGTCACATTTTTCAGTACAAAGATTAATACCATCACTGAACAACTCCCTCTTGCTGTTGCAAATGGACTCTATGTCGATGACTTGCATCTCATGTCAGTCATCGAACATGAGGTATATTGAGCGGCAACTACAGACTGCCCTCAGTAAGTTACTGAAGTGGACCAAAACAAACGGTTTTAACTTCTCTTTCTCTAAAACTGTTTGTTTGCAGTTTTGTAGCCAATTGGGTATTCAACCTGATTCTGAACTCTTTATCAGTGAAGTTGTGCTACCTGTGGTCTCTGAGACAAAGTTATTGGGGCTTATCTTGGCCATAAGCTGACCTTTATACCACACATCAAGCAGCTACGAGTCAAATGTAAAAGAGCACTGAACATCTTCCGTGTCCTCTCTCTTACACCACTTGGAGAGTGGGGCTGATGTTCTGTGCTAAAGATGTATCGTGTTCTTGTTCAATCAAATTAGACTATGGGCCACTGGTCTATGGCTCTGCCAGGACCTCAACCTTGAAATGCTGGACCCCATTTATCATCAGGGACTTCAGCTCTGCCCTGGGGCTTTCCATACTTCCCCAGTCCAGAGCTTATACATGGAGTTTCATGATCTTCCTCTTCACCTCTGCCATTTGCAACTGTCTTTACTATATGCTTTGAAACTTCGATCCTTACCACAGCATCCCACCTTGGGTTGTGTTTTTCTGCCTTTTGTTCCTTTTGGCCTTCATATCCAGGCACAGTTGGATGAATTGGGCCTGTCATTGGATAACATTGTTGTATGCACTGATCAGTCCATCTCACCATGGCTTATTACAATCCTCAAATGTGATCTCTCTTTAAGTGATCTATGAAAAGCAGATACTCCCGATTGAAGTACTGTCTGTTATATGCTGAACATCTTTTGAACCATCCTTCCATTCCTATTTATACCTCTTTAACATCTACTTCTATCCAGTTTTTCTGGATACCAGGCTACATTGGTATTCACTAGCTCTATCACTGCTATACCTGTTCTATTCATGGACTGTAGTCCTATGTTCTAGGCTTGGTGCCGTGACAATTGGCAGTCGACTTGGAGTGAGCAACGTGAAAACGAGATTTTCCCAATAAAATCCTCTATGGGACTTTGGCCGTCTTTCTTCCATAAGGATCGGAAAGAGGAAGTTGTCCTAACTAGACTACGCATTGTCACAGTTTTTTTAAACTCATTGTTTTCTTTTATCTAGGACTGATGTATCAATGTGTTGTCTGTGTGACACTCAGGTCACAATAGGCCACATTTTACTTGATTGTCGTCAGTACGACTCTCAACGACGACACCAATTAAACATGTTTTGGCCCAAACTTTATCTGTAACGTTAGACAGTGTCAGTTGTGATGGCCTTTAATCTTTTTAATGCGATTTAAGATTTTAATTTATAAATTAGACCTTTTAATGTAATTCCTTTTAAGAATTATAGTACCACTAGTTCGATTTGAAATTAGAAAATGGCCGTAACATCAAATAACTCGAAAACAAGATTGGAAAGGCTAACTTCAGGTGTCTAACGCTGATGTTTGAAGTTACCTGTTAGTCATCCTGGCGAGTTATAATAATTAAAATTATGCTCCAGAAAGTCTTTTAAAACTTGTATTACCTTACTTTTTGAAAACCGATGTGACGTCAAATAACTCGAAACCAGAACTGGAAAGGCTAACTTCAGGTGACTAACGCAAATGTTTGAACTTTTTTGTTAGTCATCCTGGTGAATTATGCTACAGAAAGCCTTTTACTACTTATGTTACTGTAGTTTCTGTCTTACTGTTGTAAACTAAATATAAAAATTGGATTTAACGCTATTTATGTTTTTAATACAGAAATTAAACTTTGTGTCTTTTACCTCGATTCCTTTTAACGAATTTTAAGAATTTTATTTTAATTTTAACATTTTACCGAATGTTTGGTGCTGATTGCCTGGTTCAGTGATTCTCAACTTGGGTGACGCGAGAGATTGGCAGGTGTGCTGCAATGTTTCTGAAACACATTCAACTGAATAAAAGCTACTATAGAGACACTCTGAAACCTTCCAAAACATTCGATGGTTTTCATTGAACTCGAGCACTGAGAAGTTCATACTTAAATTTCATTCTCGACTGCAACGGTTCGACTGTTAGTTTAATTGTGGCGTAACAAGCACATCGTACGTCATAAATGATGCACCAAACAATTAAACTGCTTTCTGGAACACGTTCTCATTCGGCGGTAAACTACAGCTACTACGCTGTACGTAGGAATTTTATATCAACTGCAGACTTTCGTGCTTATCGTGTATGAATTAGCTTATCATTTATCCATGGAAAAATATTTAAGTAAGTCTGGTGCTGCAAAGGAGAATGTGTTGAATCAAAAGCAAGGAATCAAACGAAAGTACAAAAACGAATACATCGAATACGGTTTTATCGCTTTGGAATCGGAACATTCTCAATTACCATTCTGCCTTCTCTGCAATGCAGCTTTATCGAACGAGGCGCTTGTTCCTAGCAAACTGAAGAGACACTTGGAAACAAAACATTCAGCTGTGAAGGATAAACTAAAAGAATACTTCGAGAATCTCGCGACTCAACAACATGAACAATCAAGGAAGCTTGTTAACTACATGAAGCTGCCCGTAAAAGGATTGATTGCAAGTTATAAGGTTGCTTAATTGTTGGCAAAACGCAAGAAAGCGCATACGGAGGCCGAATCAGTCATTGTGCCAGCGTTAGCAATCATTGTTGAAACTATGCTTGGAACGGATGCCGCCAAAAAGGTTAAGCAAGTTCCACTGTCCAATGACACAATTTCGCGCAGAATTGTAGACTTGTCGTCGGATTCAAAGGACCAAGTTTGCGAACACTTCAAAGCGCCTGAAGATGAATTGTCTCTGCTATGGTCTCTTCAAGTTGATGAATCTACTGACGTTAGTGGAAAAGGTCAAGTTCTGGCTTTTGCTCGATTCATAAAAGATGGAAAAATCGTAAACGAATACTTATTTTGCAAAGATTTAAAAAGTACAGCGAAAGGCCAAAACATTTTCGAGTTGGTGAATGAAAACATTTTGCACTTCAAATTACATTGGAATAACTGTGTCAGCGTTTGCACCGATGGCTGTTCTTCAATGCAAGGAAAAAAGAAGGGATTCGTCCCTCTGGTGCGCCAACAAAATCCAAGCATTAGGATTGTTCACTGCATGATTCACAGAAGCGCTCGTCTCCAAATCTTTGCCGAAAGATTAGCAGTCTGTTATGAATCAAGTTATTCAAGTAGTGAATTTCATCAAGTCTCAGCCACTTCAATCTCAACTTTTTCTCTTCTCTGTGAGGCGATGGATTCAGACTACAAAAAGCTACTGTATCACACTGAAGTTCGATGGCTTTCGAAAGGAAAGGTGTTAAAGCGTCTTGTCCAACTAAAAACTGAATTTCTTTCTTAGAGGTTGAGGAAGCAGGTTTTTAATTTTTTTCATGAAGAGATCTGATGGATGAAGGTTCAATTTCTCTCCAATTTGTTTGACAAATTAAATTCTCTGAACTTAAGTCTCCAAGGACCATCTGAAAACATTATTACTGCAGCGTCCAAACTGAAGGCCTTCGATCAAAATGTGACGCTGTGGAAGAATAAGATCTAGAAAGGAGTCCTTGATTGGTTTCCTTCTGTTAAGGAATGTCCGTCAAAGAAGAAAATTGTCCCTCAAATTTTGAACACATTAGGTGACCTACAGTCCGTACTAAAACATTACTTCCCGTTACTTGCTGTCAACGAATATAACTGGATGTCTTATCCATTCGGAATCAATGAGACAACAAATCTTACAACTGAGGAAGAGGAACAGCTCATTGATTTATGAAACGACAAATTTTATCATTTTATCAAAATGAGTGCATTCTAAACACAGTAAATATATGGTTGCTTTTCATTTTGAAATATTTTTTTTATGATTTCAGAACCATGACTGTGGTGTGGTTTGCAAGCATAATCAGTATTGTCATGTTAAATTATTGGTAACATGATCCTAATTCGGAAAGAGATGTTTGGTAAAAACACCTAATATGACTTGGTGGTTAGGGCCCTTGAGTCATAATCTGAAGGTTGTGGGTTCAAATCTCTATTACACCAAACATGCCTGCCCTTTCACCCATGAGGGAATTATAAGTAATGGTCAGTACCCCTATTTATTGATATAAAAGAGTAGCCTAAGAGTTAGTGGTGAGTGGTGATGAATAGCTGCCTTCCCTCTAGTCTTGTACTGCTACATTAGGGACAGCTAGCACAGATATTCCTCATGTAGCTTTGAACAATATTCAAAAAGAAACAAACAGTTAGTAAGAACATGTGTATGGAAAAACATTATGTTGATGAAATAATAAATTGGTAAATTATATAAGCATAATAAAGTTGTTTTATTTTAACAAACGTATCACACATTAAGTAGAACATTTGGTAAGAAATATGTACAACAAGTATCACTTTCTTTGGAAATAAGAAACAAAGAGTACCAAGTTCATATGCATATAGGTAAGTTTCAGTTACCTGCTTTAACAGGTAAAAAGTCTGGATTAGGTCTAAATATACTTTTGAATGAAACTTTTCTCTGTCACCAATCCAAAACTAAAGAAAACAAAGAGGTTGTTTAGAATTGATAGAAGTCATCAAAGATGGCAGGCTTTTCACAAAATATGGCCATGGCCCTGGCAGCATCACTCAAATGTGGCTGTGTTTATTCCCCTAGTTTTCATATGCCACAAGACTTGGATTCCCATGTACACCATGATTAACATGGCTCAGCAACATTTTGCATGTAAATCATCATGTTACAACTCTCCACCAACAGGAGCACAACGCGTGTTACTCCCTCTTTTGATTCTACCAAACTATCATTTCTTGTTAGGCAGTGATCAAGTGAAGATGTTTTTCACATGTGCTCTTTTTATGTGTTCATTTCTTTTTTCTTCTCCTTCTTTCTTTCTGTTTTTTTGTTAGGTACTGATTTTCTTGCTCAGTTAGTTTTGTCTGTAGTAGTTTTTCATGATAATTTATTTTTGTTTATTGAATTTGTTCTCATTTTCAGCATCTCCATAATTGAAGATGATTTCCAAAGTTTGTGTTTTACAACATCTGATATTATCACTGCTACTTCAATTTCCATTACCAGCTTCAGATTTGGGGTCTCAGTTGAGGAATTTTGGGCTATTATTTGCCAGGAGATTGATATCTTTACTTCTCCCAACAACATTTGGGTTCATACTCAAGTTTTTTGTAATTGTACATGAGAGGGAAGATTTTGATTGATTTATTTTCTTTTTTCCACCTTCTACCTATGTCTTGCCTGCTTATGTATTTTCATGATAATTCTATTTCTTCCACATCCATTTTCTCATGTTCATCTTACCTTTACAGCTCTCCTACATGGATCTCCTTTCTGTGGTATTACACCATACCACTGAGGATTTTTTTTTTAAAGGATTCATTTTCTCTCCTTACTTCTCATTGGTAATAGAGTAACCCAAGATTAGTAGTGGTGGTGATGACTCGCTGCCTTCCTTGCAGTTTTACACTGTTAAATTAGGGATACAAGCACAAATAGCCCTCATGTAGCTTAATTAAAAAAAACAAACCAGCCATGATGTATACTCATCGTCTGTATTTTACACTGTTGAAATGTATTCCATGAGATTACTGGTAGATTTTCCTCATGATATATTTGCTTCATTAATGTGCCAATTCCAGGCTGCTAATATCCCTCATGTAGCTTTGTGCAAAATTAAAAAAATAAACAAACCAGCCATGATGTATGCTCATGGTCTGTATTTCACACTGTTGAAATGTTGTGTTCCAGGAGATCACTCGTAGATTTTTTCTCATGATATATTTGCTTCATTAATATGCCCATTCCAGACTGTTAACCTGTGGACTTACACAAATAAAGAGAAGAAGATAACTGCACATAGCATCTCTGCTATTCTCTTGATTGAATAACTCTGGGGCAGTCTTCTTTTCAAAATAGGGTTTTCATGATCATTGGACTGTCTCCAATACTTATGTTTATCCATACTTTCCACTGCATTTTATTTCCTTTGTTATTTTAGTGGAATATTGAAGTCATTGACACTTTCCAGTTCCAAGCTGCTGAAGTGATGGACTATGAAGAAAGAGTTCTGAAAGTATTTGCTTCCCTTCAGTAGTGAGTAGGGCAGTAGAGTTCTGTTGGTGTAGATGGCATGCTATCCTTCAATCATGCCCTCCACCTTCATGTGGTGCTCCCTGAAGTTTATGTTACTTTAGAGAAGATCCATCACATTCTTGTTCATCCCTTCAATTGGGGTCCCTCATCCTACCATCACTTGGATGATGGCTACCAGTGATGTTTATTTGACGTTAACGTATGTGCGTATCAGTACATACTGAGTCCAAGAATTAAGCTTTCCTGTCATAGTATAAATCATCATTTCATAATACTTGGTAAGAAGGATTCACTTTGAAGTAAGAAAATGATTTGAACTATCTAAATTACAAATAGAAAATACGTCAAGAAACACTAGATTACAATTAGAAGATATGTCGATTTTTAAACAAATGTGTCGAGAAACACTAGATTACAGATAATTTTTCCTTATAAAGAAATGAACTCTTCTTACTTTTGTCTGAATCCTACATTTTTTTATGTAATCAAAACGATGCTGTTTTGTGGATATTATCACTTATATTCATCAACCGATATATTGTTTTCCATGAAGATACTGATGAATGTCTTCAAGATTCTCACACATGCCACAGTACAGCTGTTTGTATTAATGAAGATGGTGGATTTCGATGTGAATGTGATGACAATAATACCTGTTCTTTAGGTAAGTTTGAATATTTCACATTTTGTTATATTTTGTACTTAGTATGTATTTAGGACAGTCTAATATGATTCATCAGGTTTTTACAGAAAATGCTTGTGTGTTTTGTTTTTTTTCACATAAAACTGTTATAACTTAGATTGTTAGTAACTAAGAATAGGATAAGACTTAAGTTTTTATTGTGTATTCCAGAAGCAAACTTTAGAAAATTAAGTTTCATGTGAATATTGACATAACCTATTTTGAACACTTAACATCATAGCTATGTGCAGTTTATTTACTAATATTTTATAGGTTGCATATACCATGGAACAGAGAGAGCTAATGGAGATACCTGGTTTGTAGAGAGTGACATCTGTTCACAGTGCACATGCACCAATGGTGTAGTCAGTTGCAACAAATTTGAGTGTGACTGTAATAGGCCTGATGTAGACCTAAATTGTTGCCCTGAATGTGATCAAACATCATACTGTCACCATCAGGAGGTCACCAGGAAATTTCGTAATGGAGAGCAATGGATTTATCAGTGCCAAATCTGTGAATGTTTAGTATGTTTTTATGATTTTTAAGACTCGCAAGTTTAATTTCTTATGACACATTTTTGATAGATGTAATAATATAGTTATCGTAATTTCTATGACTACTGCAGTATAGTCTGATTACAAATTCTGTATTTTTCTGAGTAAATACTTCTGCAGAACAGCTATGACCTCTAGGTTAATAGCAATTACCATAGTCCATTTTATGGGATAAATTACAGATAAAGTCTATTGTAGATAATTCTAAATCATGTAACTTCTCAGATACCCAGAGGTTTCTAGATATATATGTTTACCTTTTAACCACCTAATGCAATTACAATACACTATTCTAATCTTGGACTACATAAAAGTATTTTTGAAAATAAGCAATTGGTTTTGGTCA
Source organism: Tachypleus tridentatus (assembly GCF_004210375.1). Classification (NCBI taxonomy): domain Eukaryota; kingdom Metazoa; phylum Arthropoda; class Merostomata; order Xiphosura; family Limulidae; genus Tachypleus; species Tachypleus tridentatus. The sequence goes on along the minus strand of NC_134837.1, from coordinate 173,387,415 downwards.
TTGGATTATGAAATTTACAGAAAGAATAAATTAGTGTTATAATTCTAAAGTTGCCAGTATGGGAAGTTTGGTGTGAGATACTCTTTAAGTATCAAGACTACATTTGAGAAGGAATATATGCAATATTTAAAATATTTACAATAGTGTCCAAAATGGACATAATTGATCTAGAATAGAATGTAAGCAAACTTTTCCAGTCGTTATGAGCTTTTTTATTGTACTTTTGAGTTATTTCTTCTTGAATAAAAATTTTAATACTATTAGTTAAAACTATCACTTTCATAAATTAAAATTAATTTTGGGGCAAGATGATTTTTAACAATACAATTTGTTTATGTTTAAGGTATAAATTATATGTCATTCCTTAACATAGCACACTTTAGTTCAAGTTTGATCTATAATTGATCAATTATTTATACATTCATCACTCTGCTAATAAAGATTTTGTAATTTACTTACTTTCTCAGTTGTAAAACACTTGTTGTAGTACTTTATTAAAACCTTCTTTAAATCTATATTGTATAGCTTTTATTAGTTTTGCAATATTTTTTCATCTAAATGATACTGAAGTTTTATAAAATACAGTTTATTTTTTCATAACTTGTTTTTCAAGTATGGAGAAGTTGATTGCTGGCCAGTTGATTGCCCTCCAGTCATGTGTGACCATCCAGTTCAACAGCCTGGTGATTGCTGTCATCAGTGTGATGATGATCCCTGCAATTCTCAGACTTTTAGCAGTGAAGAAATCAGTGGAAATGATACTTCAGTTATTCAAGCTGGACGTGGTTGTTTCTACAAAGGTCTTATGTATCGTTACGGGGAACAAGTACCTGTTGGTGAAGACCCCTGTACTTCTTGTTCTTGTAAGGTACATAATTAATTTTATTAGTTTACAATAACAAGAAAACTGAGCTCTGTCACATAACAGAGGTCTTTTTGACTGTAGTTTTGAATAATTGTTCCATTTTGGGAGGAGAAAAATTAATATTGGTAAGAATTAATTTTTTTTAAGCCAGTATTCTGTGTTTCATATTTAATTGTTAAAGACTATATGCTTTATACTTACATTTGTTAAATGTTTGTGGTGAATAAAGTTAAAGTAAAAATTGGGGTATGAAGAAAATTAACAATTCTTATCATCATGAACATGGAATTTTTTTTGATCTATCAAACTTGATTGAACATAGTGTTCATGTATATTGTTTCTTTGTTTCTAAACATTCATTGTGATAAAGTTATTAAAATATCTTAAATGTTTAATTTATTCTGTATTAAATGAAATATTCTAAAATACAGGTGCAGTTTTTATGTTTATGTAATATGGAAATGCAAGTGGTAACATCTCAGATTCATAATTACATCATCAAATAAACTGTGGAGGACTAGAAAATAATTGTGTTTTGTTTTCTGTACATCATTGCATTAATAAAAAAAAGCAAAAAATCTAGCACTTATTTCATTTTATTATTTGCATGGAAACTAAGTTGTAGCCTAGCCTATATTAGCACAAAGAGCACTTTTGGAGCACTGTTTTAAAACTAACAAATGCAGTAAGTTTCTTTTATCCTTTTCTCTTTTACACTTATTTGTAGTAATCACAAGGAAGATAGTTTAAAACTGAATATCCTTTCTAGAATTTTTAAAGGTGAAATGTAAAGACTGATACAGTGCTAAGGTCTAATGCTTCCAAGTTTTAGCCAGTTGATATGAAGAAATTCATTAGCTTTTTAGTAACATGTAAAATTAAACTTAATTTGTCAATAAATTGTGATGCAATGTTTGATTATGGCTTAAAACTTATATTTATGGCAATTTCTCATTCCATGCTGTAAGCTTATGGTTCTTTCAGTCAGTCATAACTCATACCTGTTTCTGTGTGGAGCTTTCAACCTCTTCAGATCTGTTTGAGTCACTGGTTGTTGTATTTCTTGTGTTATTTTGTTAGAGATAGCTTTATTTCTATGGATAAATAGCTTCTCATAGCTATATTCCAAGGTTTTGTTATTACCAATAGCTGTATCTTTAAGATTACTTAATTTCTCAATGTTGTATTTTCAGGGCTATTTGTTACTCATAGCCATACTTGTGGGATTTGTTTTGGTACCTGTCTTCATCTGTGCATAGTTACTTAATCTTCGAAAGATGCATCTTTCACAATCTCTCATTATTTCATAGCTGTATAATCAATCTTTCAGTCATTAGCTGCACCATTGTCTTTTGTGTTTTCACTTATTTACATTGTACCTTTAAAGGTATTGCAGTTGCATGCAGTAGTAGTCCCTGATTTTTGGAAGTAATTCAACATGTTACAGAAAATGGTATAATTGTTACAATCTTGTTAAAGGAATTTTCATGTTAATTTTAGTACACCCAACACAGGATAAAGAAAAACCTTGTGTAAAAGTATTACATTTAAATTTTTAAACAGTAAATGCTACTTGGCAATTGAATTATAATATTCACTTTGCAGTAGAGCTCATTTTGAATTTTCCAAACAAGTATTTCTTTTGTAAATTTTATCTCCCAATCAATTACTTTTGTATAGATAAGGCTCATTGCATCAATGAAGAATTATAATCTTATTATTTTATAAAACAAAAGTAGTGAAAATCAAAATGTTTATTTTATCTACCGCATATATTACTGCTTTTAAGGAGGTATTTAAATGTATATATAACAGGTGCATTCTGAGCTGATATTTGGCTTTATTCTGACGTGTTTGACAATACTTAAGAATGCTGCCAAGTTCCTCATTTTATTTTAACAGTCATTTCAATACACATTTTTACATTGTTTGACTAAGTGCTTAATATTCACAGAGATAGTTTTAACTAGTAATTTTGTTTTAACTCTTTTAGTTTCCTAACAGGTTTGCACCAGATGACTAAAACAAAGAAAATTTGTTTAACATACATTTTGGATTGGGGGGAAGGGGTAATTTCCCTTCGTGCTGTCTGTTATGTTCATATAGGTTAACAAATTATCAAAGTGTCTTTATCATTGTGCATAAAAGACTTTTATCTTTATCTCTGTTCATATTTCATTATAGCAAGCACATAACCAGTATGTACCTCCTCAAATATTTTGGTGCAAGTTTGTAAAAATTATGTATGAACAGTCAACATGCTCACTAACCATAAATTGCAAAATTTCTTTTGAAACAAATTGACTAACAGTAGGTTGGTAGTGTTACGTAAAGTATTGTAGCTGCTATATTTGTGAAAATTTTAAGAACATTAATTTGGTTTTATAGTGCAGTTCTGAAGAACATAATTGTTAATACTAGGCCATTTTAATTGTTGGTGTAGTTTGTTTGTTTTTTAGTTTAGTAGGATGGAAAAAAAATTTAAAACGTTTGGAGGACAAAGTTTTAACTAAGTATTTTTATGAAAATTTAAACTTTCTATAACTTATAGAAAAAAATAATGGTATCCTGAGTAGCTTCACATCCATAATTTATATATGATGCCTAATTTTTATATTATAAGAAAGCACCAGTTATTTTTCCCTGTTACAAGGGTCTTAAATATATACTAAAATATGTACCATAATTCCAATCTCTCTACCTCTTAATCAACTTCTGCTGAAAAGCAGTTTAATTTTATGTGTATGTACAGTATTCAATCTCTGCTAATTGTGTAAAAATTCTTCACAACCACCTTATTACAGGTTCCACACTGTGAACATTCGGTGAGAAATAGGGGTTGTAGTTTCAATCGGTAAAAATAATATTCTTTATTTTTACAGTTGTACATTATGCACCTGAGGAAGCACTTCTCACATTTTTAGTTTCATTTTTGTTTATTTTCTTCTTGATGTTAGTGTTCCACTTGTTAAAACTTAAGTGGTCCTTTAAATTTTTCTTATTAAAAAATGTCAACTAAATGAAATACAAAAAAGTACATAGGTTACAATATTTGTTTGGACATATCCTTCTGGAAACATCACAAATTACAGTGTGCATTTTCACAGTCAAATCTTCATTAAATTGAAAAACAATTATACTTTTGCTCTTTGTATCAAACACTTAAACCATAATGAGTGGCATTAGTGGAAAGCAAAAACATGGCTTAATTTTTTTCATTTGTTTGCTGTTGACTGCAAAGGTACATAATGCTGTGCTCTGCCCAAAGTAGATATAGTCATTAATTTTGTTAATTATTTTTCACACACTAGGCACGATAAAACTGCCATTTCCTTATCTTGTAATCTATTTTTGAAAATGCAAATTATTTATGAAAAGAGAATTATTTACTTTTTTCATTTAAAAAAAATATATTTTGATTTTTAATTTCAATTGAAATATTTGCATTTATCTAACAGTAACTTTTCAACATGAAACTCCAAATTTTGTGTTATAGAGGAATACGTAGCCCAAATAATACAGAGAAAATAAGTAATCATTGTAAAAATTTACTGTGTACACACAATATATTACAGAGCAGTGGTGTCCAACAGTTTTTTGTTTTTTTTTACAACCTCCAAAATTGTAAGAATGTGTAAATGCTTTCACTACATGATAAAAAAAATATTAACTGTGTTTTTATATTATATGGATATAGTAGGATAGAAAAAAACACAATAACGTTTTCAACTATTTATTGATAGAGTTAATTATATTTAAAAAAAACACATGAAAGAAGTAAAGCAGTAATTCACCACAGGTCAATACCTGTTTTGCCATGTGGCAAGTAGCGATCATGCTGGACACCGTGATTATAAAGCTTGCTAAGCCTAATTAACTTACTTCAATTCAAAATAATGGAACTTAAATTAATCTTTAAACATTGTTGTATCATCGTAAAATATTAATATTGTACCTACTTTTTTCTGTCCATAATATAGGCATAATAGAAAATTATTTTACTTGATACTTATATTAAATGTGTTAACGTTTTGACAGGCAATTTCTCATTTATCCTCTGCATTAGAAGGCCATGATTTAGGTTTTTTATTTACCATTTACCCTAAAAAATTGTTGTGCAAAGGAAATGCTTATGACTAACTTCGAATGTTTTTATGCAAAGATAGTATAAATTCAGGCAGAATTAAATGTAATCATACACAGTAAAAAAAACTAACTGCCTCAGTGATTGGTTTACATTATAAAAATATAAGTATAAAAAAATCTACCTTTATATAGTAAAACTAATAATTGTTTATAATAATGCTAAAGTACATTAGCCAGAGTATCAAACAGCTTATTTGGTGTTGTCAACATACAATACTATGTTAACCTGCCCAGAGTTTCTAATAAAATTTGACACTTCACACCAATACTCTGTAAATATTTCACCAGTATAAAGAACTAGCTGTTGTGTGTTGTTTGGACAATACAATATAAAGAGCAACAGTTAAGTATTTACAGTTGCTGTTGCCAGGAGCACATTATACATGTCGGGTATCTATATTTCACACAAAAATAGCTCAGTTAAAAAGTGTGTATATACATGTATAAATTGTGGAACACTATATCAAGTCGATCATTTTTTATGTTACTTTAAGTTTTTGTTTTCCCTATGAATGTTGGGCATGGATGTGTTAATTGATGTGACATATTTTGTTAATAACATGCATGGCATGCTTTATTTTAAGTAGGGAGTTGTGAAAATATATTATTGGAATAAGTTTTAATATATTTGTATTTTATTCATTTTCCTATTGAAATGATGACAACAGCCATGTTAGAGAGCTGCTGACAAAATATATATGAGTATATACATAAAATTAACAAGATTTTAAATGCTTGATTCTTGTTCTTATCCAAAGTAAATATATTTTGTGATGGTCACATGATTTGTTTGGGGAAGAGTGTTATATGTTGTAACTGTGAATTCTTCTTTCAAAAATTATAAACAGTCAAGTTATATGCTGAACAACAACTTAACAAAATACATGACAGTTGAATAACCAACTACATGGAACTAAGCCAAAGCCTTACTACCTCTTACACCCTGCTGTTGGCAGAAAATAGTAATCACCTTTTGTTGCTAGGCATAAGCTTAATTAAGTTTATTTGTTAGTATGTTTTGAAACAAGCATATATTAGCAATTCGTATGTAAACAAAAGCTTAATAAACTCTAAAGGACTGTTTTTCAATTTGTAACTTGAAATATGTAGATTAATCCTAAGCTATTCACTAAAATTATAATGTTTCTATATGAGAAGTTTGTGATGACATAGTCAGTACAGAAATCTATGTTCATTGTATAAAATAGTTTGGTTTCTAATAATATGAATATCAGAACTCCCTAAATCCAGTGGTATCTTTTAAAGCTGTGTCTTGTAGTATGAGCTGCACTGCAAAGTTTCTTGAGTTGCTAGCTTTGGTAATATTTATGTTCTTACTTTAGTTGCACTTTACTGCTTGCTCATAATGTTTTAATTAAAGTATAATGTTTTAACTAAAGTTTTAATATTTTAATTAATGTTTTAACACTTTAAGTTTGTATTAACAACATCTGTTGATAGTTATTTTGAAAAGTATTTAGTGTTAAAGAAAATCTTTATGATGTTGATTACATGTCATGTATGTGTAAAAAGTTTTGTCTCATACAAATTTAGTTAAAATAGTAGAGGCATTACACTGTGATTTATTGTATATGTGCTTCATGGACAGTTTCAAAACAGAAAAGAATATTCATGATATTGAATTAATCATCTGTTGTATCCTCTAACATTTGAACTTGCATGTGCTCTGAGATACATAAATTTTGGTTATTTGACATACATTTTTGATTATTTCTCACACACCATTATGATTACCTAAGAAACAATTTTGATAATTTAACTTATAATTTTAGTTACACAATACACTGTTATGGTTATCTAATCTAGCATTTTAGTTATTTTTCATGCAGCTTTATAGTTAGATAACTAAAACTGCATGTTAAATAACTCCATTCTGAAGATTTGACATAAAATTTTGGTTATTTGACTGACAGCTTTGGTTGTTTGACATACAATTTTAGTTTTCTCACATATCATTCTATTGACAGCAAGCACCTCATTGTAGTCTTGAGAAGCAAACATCTCTGTTTTAAGCATATTTTAAACAGCTAATGAACATAATTGCAACCAAGACTATGTTCTTTCACAGATATGTCTTTAAATGAAAACACAGTGCAGTAAACTGTTTTATTCAAAATAAATGGAAATGCTACATAGTCAATATGATATGATTTAGTCCTTGGTAGAAAATGAAATAACATTAATACTCCATGTAAAAAATCCAAGCTAATGATACTTTCTGTTTAAAATATCACCAAAACATTTTTATACACTACAGAATTTGTAGAAACAAAATTGATTTTGTAATAGGTTGACTAAATTATTACGGTTATTTGTTTCCTCATATATTAATAAAAGCTATTGACAGATGATGTTAACTATTTTGCTTGTCATATAGATTGTTGTAAATGTTGTATATTTAAATTGTCTAAATGACATTCAAAAAAGGCACTTACCAGTGGTTTATGCTTAAAACTTTCAATTCCAGTTTAAATCTGAATTCATACATACAGCTAATTTATCAGAAATTGTGAAATACGACCAAGAATTTTTTGTCTTTTTTCTATACAGACTTATAAAAGTAACAAACAATTTTTACATCCCACAGCATAGATTGACTTTCTAGAGCCCTGTTGTATTCATTTCACATCCACTAGTTCCCAGCTTCAGTAGTTTTTTTTCTTAGAAAATGAATAACATTTGTGAGTGTATGTTTACTATAATACACAAGTACAGATTAGTCAAAGAAGATAAACTGAAAACTTTCTCAAAGGTTTATAAAACAAACATTAAAAGTAGTAATTGGTATTGGTTAAAAAAATTTTGAAAATTGGTACTCAAGTATTATTTGACATTAAATGTAGTTGTACCTCTCCCACTTCTGAGTGCCTTCTTTGGATGTACGAATGAAGTCCTAATATAATACATCAAATCATTTTTTGTTTTGGTTATAATACTTTCTCAGCTGCTTTTATAGATCAAATGAATATCAATTAAAATAACTTAATTCAGTCATAACCCAAATTAAAGATCGTTTTTATTATATACCTGTATCAGACTTTGGTTTTCATAATTTATACCACTTTTGTAAATTTGTGAATGCTTTTTTTGTTTCATTTCAGCTATACTACTAACAACCCTAATATTATCTTATCATGTTGGACAGTTAAAATTATTGATGAAAGCTTCAGAGAAAATTATTTTGAATTATAACATTATATTTTTTGGGTTCACAGAATGGAAAACTTTGCTGCACATATACTCCTTCTTGCAGTGACAACACTGTCCAATCTACTCTTCTCAACTATAAAGACTTACACAATAATTTTGAGCAAAAAACTGATCCAATTAGTAAGATGGAAGTCTTGCATAATAATGGAAAATTGGATCTTCAAATCTACAAGTACAAAGAGGAATCGTCTGAACAATCAACACCTAGTTCATCAGACAACAGTACTGTGGGAAAGAGAGTTGCTGTGGTGGTTGAGCACCTCACAGAATCTACAATAAAGAATCTTGCCACTCATGACAAAGAAGATAATCGAAAAATTTTCCAATGGTCCAGTGTTGAAAATGGAAAAACTTTGGGAATTTCAGTGCCAGCAACTGAGTCCTCTTCAACTACTGCTGATGAAAGTTGAAATACTGACATATTTGGGCAGTTTGGTAAAAAATTTTTTCTCCACTCATCTTTGCATTTAGCTACCTCAGCAACTATGATTTCTTCTCTAGGTGCTGATAACAAATACAGTAGAGAGTCCTAAAACAAGACAAATGTTTGTAGAATTAAAATGTAAATCAGCATGCTAGCACCTGAAAAACGTTGTGTTTGTTCATTGATTGTGAAATAATGGTGAGAAATTTTAAAGAAGTGTTTCATTCTAGCCTCTGTTGGCTCAGTTTTAATTTTTTTGAAAGCTTGAATACAAATGATTGCCGTCATTTACAACGTGGACCAGAAGGAAATGATTTTGTAATGGTGTTTCTTTTGTGTTCACAGTGACATTAAGTGTTAATATAACACTAACTGTTTATCATGAATAGAATGTGCCATTCAAGACTTTAATCAAATGTGTTATAAAAGTATCCAAGCTGTTAAGTACTTGTTAAATGACCCATTTTGCTTGAGGAGGACTGTTTTCGTACAACTTATAAATGTATGATTTGTGTTTATTTGATTTTTGTACAAGTGTACACATATGCTAGCATTACTAACTAATCTGTACATAAGATCACTTGGTGGCTAGACTCTGTGTGCCTAATTATTTATTGCTTTGATATAGAGGTGTAAAATAAGCTTATTAGTCAAATGAAGGTCGTGTTACTGTAAATTATGTTATAATGTATAGATGCAAGTAGAATTTTAAGGTTCAAAAAACATTTGACAAGACTGTATGTACTTTGTAGTAATTTGAAGAGAGTTAATACTGCACATAACTGCCATAAAGAATCAAATGAAAATCAAAAGTTGCCTCAGTATTTTTCGAAAGAATGTTTCATGTATGGGAAAAATATGACCCAAGGGACTGTTTTGAGAAACAGTGCAGATGTTATTTTAATGTAAAGTCTACTAGTCATAAATATGGTTGATTAGTTATTACTGAAAATTGTTAAATTAGTGTTATGTCACAGTCTTGATGTTTCGTGATCTCAGAATTTTTCAAAGTTTTCCAGACTGGAACTTACCTTATGAGTTTTGTGTATTAATGAGTGTCTGGTAGGAAATAAATCTATAAAACTGTCTGAAAAGGCATTTCAAAAATTATTTAGTTTAATAACTGTCAATTCCTATAAACATAAATTTACTATCTGCTATAAACATGAGTCCCCCACTGGGACAGTGGTAAGTCTAAGGATTTTCAACACTAAATCAGGGTTTCAATTCACTTCAGTAGAAACAGCAGATACCCCAATGTGGCTTTGCTATAAGAAAACACACACATAAACATAAGCCACCACTCATTGCAGTTCTAAAGTTAGGGGTATATGATGCCTTATAGTTCTTATTTATAATTTTTAATTTAATTGTTAGTCCTACTCGCACTTTCTGAGTGTGTTGTTTGGACAAAACAACCCAGTACTGCATTTAACATAATGCAAAAAATATATACATTTTTATACCTGTAGTTGATCTGTACAGATGGGCCCTCAAAAACTTCAAGTAATCTCTGCAACAATCTAAGACACATTAATGACCTAGTGGAATTGCAGTCTCTGTATATTAACATTTGTCATCTTGTTAATCATTACACTGTTACCTTTAGAGAAACCATACATACGTACAACATGTCAAGTAAGTAGAAGGATGCAATTAAATACTGCTTATAACAGTAGGATTAACAGTTGTCTTACAAATTCTAAACTGACTCTTTGAATAAAATAATTTACCAACAAAATGAGTTTCTAATTAGCTAAACAGTGAAAAGAAAAACTAATGTACTGCATCTTTTTATACTTTTGTTTGATAGCTTTATCATAGGAGTTTGGTAGTAATACATTTTTATCTTTAAATGTTTTATTACATTTGAAATAATGATTTCTAATTAAGACAAGTTTTGTACCTGTGAAGAAATCACCACTGAGCTGATTTCTCAGAGATTTTAAGGATCAGGTAATCAGAGTAACTTGAGAAAGAACTGGAAGAAGAAAAGGACACAGAAATGGAGAATAAGTACAAGAAAAGGTTGGTAGATATTTTCATGTCTCACCTAAGAAACAAAAGAACCTCTAAATTTAGGGCGTAACAGTCATTTCAATAAGTGAAAGTAGGATCTAAAATGAAGAAACAGATTTGCTTAAAAGTCATATGTACATGTAACTTACCTCTAAGATAACCATACCAAACAGCATCCAGTATATCTAGGTGGTAGTTAAGATATGACTACTAAATGTGATTGATAGAAACTGTTATCCCCTTACAGGCAGAATCAGTTTTTAAAATAATTATCATTTTCTTATCTAAACAATTGAAAGTATTTAAGATTTGTCTTTCCCACAGAACTAAAGATGTTAAATCAATCCAGTTATGTTACATTGTGACAATAAACATTACCCAGCAGAGTATGGACTACATCATTTTACTTTGGAGACTACAGTTAAAACCATTATAATAAAACTTAAGCATCCTTAATCACTTTCATAATTTCTACATTGAGCTTAAGCTGCACTCATTGGTGCCTGTAAACTTTAAATTATTTCATATGCCTCTGATTTCATTCTTATCTAGTACTAAAATGTTCTTAAACAGGAGTTGTGTGAGTTGATGGAACTTTAAGTGGATCACATGTACTACTACAGGTGCACAGGCAACAAAAGTTAAAAAAATTACTAGGACCAGTAACTAAATTTGTAAGTAACAAAAATAGTTACGGCACATAATTTTTAAGCATGATATAACAACAATTAGAAATCTGATCCAATAAATTTGGGAGATTTAAAACCAGAAAACTAATAACTAGTGAAACTAAGTAGTGTAATATTGCCATGTTCATGACAATTCAACATCATTACCAAAAAGTATTTTTTATAAAATGGATAAGAAAAATAAAACAGACTGAAGCCATCTATTGAATGTAAACAAACATTATAAGACCAAGTCCAGTGCTGCTCTAGAAACTAATTCTTTCATTGTAAAACATATTCAGTTGGCCATGACTACATGTTGTTATTACCTGAAGATTACCTTCTGCCCAGCTTTGAAATTTTCTTTGTACAATAATTTTGCAAAGGTGCAAGGGATCAGTCTTAGATAATATATCTTAAAGTTACCACAGACCCTACATTTTATATTTAATGTTTGCATCCAAGATAAAAGTTCAAGCAGGCTCAAAGTAGGTCATTGGAGCTGCATCAAAGGACTTTACAGTCCCACGTACTCTGTGGTTCAAGTTTATTCAACCATCACATAAATTTATTTTTAGCCATTAGTTTACATTGTGTATGATCAACCTATATTTATATATATATTGCATAAGGAAGTACCGTAAATTCCGGCGTATAAGTCGAGGTCTATAAGTTTGGCCTAAAAATCATTATTTTGACATGTACCTGCCGTATAAGTCGACCCCCTTCTCTGGCTCAAATCGCTTGGTCGGAATATTTCAGTCGGCATCAGCGGCGAGGTTTAGCTAAGGAAGTGATATTTAATAATCAACTGCGTCATCAGCAGAGTTTGTCAACGGCGCCATTTTCAAGAATTCTTATTATCCGCTGTGACTAGCTACCCCTCGCCTCTGGTCGGCATAAAAATGACAGATTTGCACTTTACAACAGAGAGCAAAAGTTCTGTCACTACGTGTTCTGAGAATTCATTTTTGCTGACTCATTCGTGCGCTTCGCTGCGCTTTCACTCACGTGACGTTTCGTTTGCCAAAGTAAAGTGAGAAATCTGCGTTGATTGGCCAACATGACATGCTTGCTCGACAAATAAGGCTTTCACTAAAAGAAGAAGTGTCACGTTTTATGCACCTTACGGTATTCCTGTCTAGACAAATTTATTGATTTTCTTTTATCTGGTTGTCTAACCTTGCTACGCTTAGCTAGGAAATTAGCTGACCAATCGGCTCTGAATGAATTTTTAACTGTCTATCCAGTTTCAATTTCCTGTTTCAAAATGTCAGTTACAAATTTCAGTGACAAATTTTTAAATAATTATAAATCGTTAAACAAGCAAGATGTCCAGTCAACCACGAAGAAGGATGAAATATGATGCAGCATTCAAGATAAAAGTCGTTCAAGCAGCCAAAGACAGTAGCAACAGCGCAGCAGCTCGGCACTATTGCATAAGTGAAAAATTGGTCAGAGATTGGAGGAAGGTAGAAAACACTATCAAAGAATTGCTCTTAACCAAATGTGCGAATCGTGGTCAAAATCAAGAAAAATGGCCAAGATTAGAGAAGGAAATAGCGACATGGGTGTTATCTGAACGTCAATGTGGCAGAATCGTAACAAGAGCCCTTATCCGACTGAAAGCTTTACAATGGGCAGCTAAGAATAAAGAAGACAGCATGGATTTTAAGGCAACAGTCAGTTGGTGTTCTCGTTTTATGCATCGTCATGATCTGGTCATTCGTCAAAAGACAAAAATTGCTCAACAGCTTCCGAAAGATTTGGACTACAAGATCACGCAATTCCAGACCTTCGTCATCAATCAAAGAAAACGAAATGAATACGATATGGATCACATTGGATATATGGACGAAACGCCCATGTTTTTTGATGTCGTCGGCAACACTACAATTAACAAAAAAGGAGAAAAGACAGTTCTGGTGAAGACCACAGGGCACGAAAACAACACTTCACCGTCGTATTGGCCTGCCTCGCCGATGGAACGAAACTGCCGCCTATGATAATATTTAAAAGAAAAACGATGCCAAAGACAAGTTTCCGCCAGGAGTCGTGGTTCATGTACAAGAAAAGGATGGATGGACGATAGTGGATGTGTCAAATGGATTAACGAAGTGTGGGCCCGTCGGCCAGGCGCCATGCTTAAACCCAAATCGTTGTTAGTGTGGGACATGTTCAAGTCACATTTAACGGATACTACGAAAAAGCATTAAAATCGAAAAAACAGATATGGCGGTGATTCCATGTGGATTAACATCTGTACTGCAACCTCTGGATGTATCGTTAAAAAACCATTTAAGGATTCTATGCGCACCAAGTGGAATGAGTGGATGGCATCGGGTCAAAAAACTTACACTGCCGCCGGAAATATGCGTGCTGCATCTTTGCCTACAGTGTGTCAGTGGGTAAAAGATTCCTGGGACTCTATTGATCTAAAATCGTTGTCAACTCATTCAAAAATGCTCAATTACCAATGCGATGGACGGTACGGAGGATGATATGTTATGGGAAGAGGATGACGATATCCCCTCATCATCAGTGGAGCATGACATTATTCCAGAAGAGGATCCTTACGATGACCATTTGAATGGTGAGGAATGGGACTTTGTGTTTGATCGATCTCATGTTGAGTAGGATTACTATTTTATAAATAAATACCTATATGTCATATCATATAATTTTGATTTGCGATGGTTTTCTCGAATCTGAATTTACTAAAATTCATGTCATGAAAAACGTCACCGCCGTATAAGTCGAGGATGGATTTTTAAACTTGAAATTTGGTGTTAAATTTTCGACTTATACGCCGGAATTTACGGTAATTAAGGTATTCTACAAAGTGTAATGGCCCTAGTAAAACTGGTCTGGCATGGCCAGATGGTTAAGGCACTCGACTCGTAATCTGAGGGTTGCGGGTTCGAATCCCCGTCACACCAAACATGCTCGCCCTTTCAGCCATGGGTATGTTATAAAGTTACATTCAATCCTACTATTCGTTGGTAAAAGAGTAGCCCAAGAGTTGGCAGTGGATGGTGATGACTAGCTGCCTTCCCTCTAGTCTTACACTGCAAAATTAGGGACGGCTAGCGCAGATAGCCCTTGTGTTGCTTTGCGCAAAATTCAAAACAAACCAAACTGAACCTAGTAAAATGGGCAGCTAGATATATAATAGTGATGTATTATGTAACAAGTTTTCCAACTGATGTGCACTACTACATTTGCAAAACATTAAGAGTTATTTGGCAAGGAATCATAGCATTTGGTTTACTCTAGAAACATGCAACAAGAAGGAACCATTACCATTCATGACTTATGTTAACACAATCATTATAATGTCCATACAGATCTTTGATAATTTAAATCACAAACATTTTAGCACCACTTATATACTCGTAAACCAAATGTTAATACCATAATAGAAATAATAATACAATAACACCAAATTGTTACTGGTAGGATGCTGCATCAATCAATATGGTTAGATGACAAGAACCCCATGTTAATTACAACCTACTTGTAACCCCTTGTACAGATTAATTGAAACAAATGGTCATTTTACTATATTTTCAGCATGGTGGCCGGTGTAGGCTCGCTGGACCCGCTGATTTCCTTTAATAGACATCTCTTTCACACAGACGGCATCATTAGCTGTATTTTGAAGGACGGTCCATCTATTTTGGGGATATATGACGAAATTAAGAGGAATATTACGTCATTCGAATTTGCGTTAGAAGGGCAAGGATACCAGTCAAAAAACAACTTGTTACCAAATCAATGAAGAAAAAACGGTATCAATGTGGTCTGAAATATACAAGAACTAAACGCAAGAACAATGGAGGAAGGTGTAATTAAGTGACGAGACTCATTTCTTCGTACAAGGCCGAAGAAGTATGCATGTTCGCATATCTCCAGGTGAGAAACTTCGAGAATCTCACATCAATTAGTTCGTAAAACATCCCTTGAAGAAGATGTTTTGGAGCTTTTTCAGCTGTTATGGTGTCGGAGACTTGCATATCGTAGAAAGTAAGATGCGAGGACCACAGTACATCGAAGTTTTGCAGAGAAGAGTCGTTCCAGTATTGAAAAAGAGATTTCCAGATGGATCTGGCATTTTTCAGCAAGATCTGGCTCCATGCCACACATCGAAACATGTGAAGAATGTTATGACTACAACGCGAATAAAGGTGCTGGACTGGCCTTGAAACTCTACAGACTTAAATCCGATTGAAAATCTTTTGGCAATTTGTAAAGAAAGACTTCGGGGAAAAGACTGTACTACGAAAGATAAGCTAATTGAGGTGTGGTACCACGATCTAAAAATTAGTAAAGATAACAGTCAACTCGTGGACTCGATGTCAAAGCGGATTAATGATCTTCTGAAAAATAAAGGCGGTCATATCATGTGTTAATTTGTGAGTAATTTTTGGATTCTCAGAAATAAAACGCATAAAATTGAAAAAAATCGTAATTTTTCGTCTTGTTTCAATTAATTTACACAAGGGTGTAAGATCAAATAAATCTTGGAGGCGGTAACCTTATTATCAATTTCTACAAACATATAACGTTTCAACGAGATGTTTTAATCAGGTTTCAGGTATTTTGTTTATACAAAAGAATACATACATCATTAAACTGGTTTAGTTGAGATAAAAATATTCCTTCATCCATACATACAAATATCCACCAGATAAGGCCGGTTAAAAAATTCCCATACGACCATCACAAACTTACTAAAAACTCAATTCAAAAATGAAATTTATTCCAATAAAGCAACCATTAAATTACAATTGAATACCACCAAAATAAGATCAAAATTTCACAAAAAATGAAACCTTCCTGTTGATTTGAAATTACTAAAAACTCACGAATAAATATTCTTAATAGATATAAATTGTATACAATCATACAATACTAATATAATTTATGAAGTAATTAGTAATTACTACACATAATTTTACAGTATATCTAGTAAAAACACTGTAAAGAAAAAACAAAACACGCCGGGGTGACAGAACATATTTACTAAGCTGTATCCACTCGTGTGATATCTTTACTTCGTACCATATGGATATTTCCGTGTACAAATATATTACTTGTACCTGATGATGGCAAAATGTACATTCGTAACTGGATATAAAGTTGTTGTTTTTTTTCTGTTAGCCATTCAAGCCGTCTTTAAACTTTGAGATCTCTCTCTCTCTCTCGGTGTTTGGGTATATGCTCATACTCTGGAGGGTCAGGTTCTTCTTGACCTTTTCCTTCTCCCCGTATTTATATTGGTCTTACAACAATATAACTTGGACTGAAAATTATTTTGGTCCTTTTTTAGGACAATGTCCATGTATGTTGGTACATTTATAGTTGTTATTTTGTCCTAATAGCATAATGTCAAGTTTGTCGGTGGCACTTTATTATTATTATTTTTTAATGAATTTATATGGCCTGGCATGGCCTAGCGCGTTAAGGCGTGCGCTTCGTAATCTGAGGGTCGCGGGTTCGCGCCAAACATGCTCGCCCTCCCAGCCGTGGGGGCGTTATAATGTGACGGTCAATCCCACTTTTCGTTGGTAAAAGAGTAGCCCAAGAGTTGGCGGTGGTTGGTGATAACTAGCTGCCTTCCCTCTAGTCTTACACTGCTAAATTAGGGACGGCTAGCACAGATAGCCCTCGAGTAGCTTTATGCGAAATTAAAAAAAACAACAACAAACAAACAAAAACAATTAATGAATTTATATTGTTTTTACTTATTTATTTTTATGTTTAAAATACAAATTGACTGGGAAGAGATGTTTAGGACCAACTTCATCATGTATGAGGTACCTATCTAGTTCGCATGGTAATTCTTTTTTTCATCCAATTCTTATCAAAGTACGTTATTGTGCTATGTAGGAGTCTATCTGGTATGGTTGGTATGTTCGAATATTTATGTATGAATTTCGATGATGTAGTTCTTGGAACTTTATATGCTGTTGTAAGGAGTGTGTTTTCAATTGTTTGTAGTTTAGTTTTAATTATTTTATCACTTACAGTTATCCATGCTGGCGCTGCATAATCTATTACTGGTCTAATATATGCTTTGTAGATTTTTATGTTGTCTGTAGATGCTCCACTGTTTTTGCCAGTTATACTCCTAGCATGGTTAGTTCTTTGTCATACTTTATTCTTAATTTCGTTAATATGATTAATCCAAGTTAATTTAGAATCATAGGTTAGACCTAAAAATTTTGCCGATGAGGCAGTCTGAAGTAGTGTGTCATTCATATATAATTCTGGCTGTTGTTTTTTATGTTTTGTCAATTTCGTAACGACTACGAGTTGTGTTTTTGCTGTGTTTATTTTTATTCTATATTTTTGACAGTATTCACTTATTCTATTTAGTTGCGGTTGTATGTTAGTGGCTGCTATTGTTGGTGTTGCAGCACTTTTCCAGACTGCCACATCACCAGCGAACTGTGAAGAGAATTAATGATTTGGATCCTTCAATGGTAAATGGTTTACATACATGATGAAGAGTATAGGGCTAACTACCCCACCCTGAGGGACACCAACCTCTGGAGTAAAGTACTCAGAAAAGGTACCATCAATATTCACTCTACACTTTTTATTTTCCAAAAAGTTGTACAGCCAGCGAATAATTCCACGCGATAGTCCTATTTCAATCATTCGGAACCTTAGGCCATCATGCCATACAGTGTCGAATGCTTTCTCGATATCAAGGAAGCAAGCGACGGTACATACTTTATTATTGAAGTTATTTATTATAGTTTCGGTTAATCTAATTAAATGATCTGTTGTTTGTCTAAGTTTCCTGAATCCATTTTGTTCTTTTGGTAATTTTGAAGTTATCTCCAAGAATGTGGAGAGTCTATTACTGATGATTCTTTCGAGAATTTTGCCTGTACAGGTGGTCAGGCTGATTGGACAGTAACTATTAGGTTTATTTGGTGGCTTTCCTTCCTTATGGAACATTAATATATTAGTGAGCTTCCAAGAAACTGGGATGTATTCTGAGGATAGAGATAGGCTGAATAGTGTTTTAGGTGGTCAAACAATTTCGGAGTGCCTTTTTTTAGAAGGATGCCTTGTATTTCATCTTCACCTGGAGATTTGTTTTTTGTATTTTTTATTCCTGGGATTAGTTCTTATAATGATATTTCTTTGGTTAGCATCGTGTTTTCTTAGTTTGTGATAGGTCTTGTGTTTGTCTCAGTTATGTTTATTGGGAAAATTGGTTCAAATTGTTTTTTATTGTTCAGTATATGGTTGGTGATTTTATTGTAGAAATATGTATTCATATTTGGATCAGAGTGAGTTTTAAATGTATTTTGAAGTTGAGTTTTAAAAGCTTCTGCTTTTTCTTTATTTGTATATGTTATTGTATTATTGTGCTCGAGTGCAAGATATTTCTTAGCGACTGTATTGTCATTGATGAGTCTTTTAAGGTCTGTCCAGAATTTTTTCGGGTCAGTTTTATCATTTAGTTTTGAGCAAAAGTTGTCCCATTTATCTCGTTTTTGTTGTTTTATTTGTGTTCTATTATGTGATTTCTTATATTATTTATTTGCGTTTTTGTTTCTCTGTCTCTTGTTATCATGAACTGTCTTCTTAATTGTCTTCGTTTTTTTATTAGGGTGATTATTTCTGTATTGGGTTTCCTTGTGTTGTTTGTTGTTTTATGTTGTTGTTTGGTTATTGTTTACCAGTAGTTATCCATTTCAATATAGGTATTAATTTCTTGTATAAGTTTGTTAGGTGAAAGGTTGTCTAATTCCTTTTTATAATTTTGCCAATTTGCTTTACTGTAATTAAATTTTTCTTTCCTGATGGTTATACTTTTTATGGGGGGCGAGATCGAAGACGCAATAAATTTGTAAGTGACCACTGTCCACATCTTTTCCCACCTGGAATTTTATCAGTTTTTGGCTCATGTTATATGTGCAAAGGCACAGGTCAAGTATGTCACTGGAGTTAGTGGCATACGCTATGTGTGTAGGGGTGGTATCATTCAGAAGGACTATATTGTTATCATCTATGAACTGTAGGAGACTTCTTCCATTGTTGTTTGTGTACCTGCATCCAAATTTGATATTTTTACTACTTAGGTCTCCAATAACTATAGAGTTATGGTTGTGGGGAAAGATGTTATTGAGTAATGCTGTGTCTAGTTGTTTATTTGGTGAGCAGTATATTCCTGCTACAGTTACTTTTATGTTGTTTATTTGCAAAATATCCACAGTAACATGTTCGTTATTACTGCTCAATTTAATTTCTACGACTGATAATTCCGTTTTGTAAAGCAGCATAATGCCTCTATTTACATCATTATTGTTTTTTCTATCTTTCCTTATTGATGTGTAATTTGGTATTTTAAATATATTGTTATTGTATATTAGAGTTTCGCTTACTATTATAATGTGGAGTTTAGTTTCTTGTATAAGGTCTTCGATCTCGTGTTTCTTGGAAGCTATTGCACCTTGGATGTTGATATATACAACTGTGAACGTTATTTTATATGTATTCGGTAAGTGTTGTTATTATATATGGAATATAAGGTGTGATGTGTTTTTTTCAAAATATTGACTTGCATATCGATACAATTGGAAGTTTGGTTTGGTTTTGTGTATTCTGTTATAAATTCTGTACATATGTTAATGATTATGGTGGTCATATCAGGTGTGTTAGCATTTATTTTTTGGAGGGTGGTGCTATTTTCTTGTGGCTTTTGTGTTTGTGTTAAGGTGTTGTTTTCTTGAGTGATAATAATCTATTCCTGCTGTTGTTGAGGTATGTTTCCTTTTTAGCCTTTGTGCATACGTGGTTTTAGTTGTTTTGTTAAATTCTGTTGTTATATCTGTTTTTTGTTGCGTATTTGTACTTGTTTGTTCCTGTTCTGACGAAGCTGTTATTATCTGATATATACATTGTTTTATTTGTTTATATTTATCGCATCCTTTGTAGTTGGTTATGTGGATTTGTCCACAGTTACAACATTTGGGTGTTTCATTTTCCTTTTTACATTGGGAGATATGGTGTTCCCCACCACAGCCGCAGCACCTCGGTGTTGCTAAGCATGCAACAGAGACGTGTCCATATCTCTGGCAATTGTAGCATTGTGTTACTACTATTGCCGGAGTTTTTAATTGTTCTACTTGATATCTTTGAAACCATAGCGTTATTCCATTATTGATGAGGTTGTTTGCGAGTTTTACTCGTATGTGAGAAGGCATGCAAATCTTTAAACTATGTTTCGCGCAAAACTACTTTTAGACTTAATCTCATAAAACTTGTGTATTTACATATTTTATGTAAATCATGCCTCTAGACCCTTGTAGTATTAGTATGCTTTAAATGCTGACTGTGCTTCGAACAATTTGTTGCCTTTTGATCTCACAGATTAGAACTTCATTTCAAACGGGCTTGTCATGACCTGGTGGTTAGGAAGTTCGACTTGTAATCTGAGAGTTGTGGGTCCATATCCTCTTCAAACCAAACATGCTCGACCTTTCAGTTATGGAGCGGTTATAATGTTATGGTCAGTTTCACTGTTCGTTGGTAAAATAGTAGTCCAATTATTGGTGAAGGGTACTCTTTCACTGCTAAATTAGGGACGGCTAGTTCAAATATCCTTTGTGTAGCTTAGGACGAAATTCAAAACAAACTAACCCTTTCAAACATTCTGCTTACGAGTATGATGAAGAATACGTTTGTTTCTGTTGTTTTTTTTTTTAACAAGGGAATGTTGTTACGGATTTACAGTTATACGTTTATTTTAATACCTATGTTCATTTCTGTTTGATGCTTGTGATGTGTATCGTTGGATGTGCATTGTGTAAGTTCCGCCAGGTCTCTAAATTTATAGAAGATGCTTGAGAGTAAGAATCAACAATATTTGTTTCACAAAAAATGCTAGCCTCCTTTGGAACATTGTTGAAACTTCAAGAATATCATTAAATTATATGTAAAACCGACTCGTCAAGAGACAATTATTATTATTATTAATCAACTACAGTCAATGTGCTATAGGCTTCGGGAGCTGTAATTGTGATTAACACCTATTAATCGGAAAACTACAGAATTTGACCTGGAATGTTTATAGAATTCGAACATTATAAACCTTCCAACTTTAGTGAATTAACTTCGGACGTTAGTGTTTGTATTAGAACATTTGAAAACTTACGGCTGTTATAATCTCAGCCAGCCGTCAAAAATTATTTTCTTATTACGGCCTGGCATGGCCAGGTTGGTCAAGGCGTTCAACTCGTAATCTGAGGGTCGCGGGTTCGAATCCCCGTCTCACTTAACAAACATGCCCGTCCTTTCAGCCGTGGGGCGCTATAATATGACGGTCAATCTCACAAAAGAGTTGGCGGTGGGTGGTGATGACTAACTGCCTTCCCTCTTGTCTTAGACTGCAAAATTAGGGACGGCTAACGATGAATTTGACCTGGAATGTTTATAGAATTCGAACATTATAAACCTTCCAACTTTAGTGAATTAACTTCGGACGTTAGTGTTTGTATTAGAACATTTGAAAACTTACGGCTGTTATAATCTCAGCCAGCCGTCAAAAGAATTATTTTCTTATAGCAAAGCCACGGCCTGGCATGGCCAGGTTGGTCAAGGCGTTCAACTCGTAATCTGAGGGTCGCGGGTTCGAATCCCCGTCTCACCAAACATGCCCGTCCTTTCAGCCGTGGGGGCGCTATAATATGACGGTCAATCTCACTATTTGTTGGTAAAAGAGTAACCCAAGAGTTGGCGGTGGGTGGTGATGACTAACTGCCTTCCCTCTTGTCTTAGACTGCAAAATTAGGGACGGCTAACGCAGATAGCCCTCGTGTAGCCTTGTGCGAAATTCAAAAACAAACAAGCAAACAAAGCCACATACGGCTATCTGCTGAGTCTCGTGGATGATGAACGTGCCTAGAGATAAAGTGTGAATTATATAATTCCATGTATTGTTGTTGTTCTTATTTCTTGAAGCATTTTAAATTATTTTGAGAATACCATATTGAGTTAATGAATATATTGATCAGCCAGGTTTGAATTAATGCTATAGACATGAAAGGAAATTTAACAAAAACGACTGTTTAGTTTTATTTGTGAGTTAGGCCTACAAGCCTATGTATCGAAAACTATTTTTAGCATTATAAGTCCACTGACTAAGTATAAGCTACTAGGGGTATTTGCAATTAGACCAACATAACAGGAACAATTTTAAAATAATAAAAAAAGAAGAACAACTGATGCAATTGGTAATATTTATTTGGACAGATGTTTCGATTCGTACTTAATACATCTTCAGCAGGCGAATGCACTGGGACAGTGATGAGTCTTCAGATTTACAACACTGAAGGGTCTCGATTCTCCTCGGCGGGCACAGCAAGTAGCTCAGTATGGCTTTGCTATAAAAAAAAAAAACACATTCACCCTGAAAAGACTAGAAATTAAAAAATCCAACTTTTCTTGGGCGTATGAACATTTATATTTCTGCCAGTTTTTATCTTGTCGTTGTAAAAATTACCGCGCATAAGCCCAAGATTAATTATTGATCTCATAAAATCCCTAAAAAAGACCTAAATAAAAAAGAACGAAAAAGGTGACTGGACGTACTGGACGAAGAAATAACCCTTTTAACTTTCAAGTCAAAGTGCTGAGAAATGAAGTAATGGCGGTCGACTAAAAAGTGTTTGGAATAAGAAGAAATAAAAACGAAACCATGTAAAAATATGTCTCTTTGTCAATTTTTCTACTACCTCGGTTATAGGCAGTTATACTGAAGACAAAGAATTTGGCCTGAGACCACCATTTTGGTACGATCAATGCCTCACCTACGTCGAGCCTCTTGGCACATACTAGATTTTGATGTGCGTATTTACAAAAATAATTTTAGTTTACCCTTCTCATTCTAGGTTATCATAAATAATGATCTTTATACAAAAGTTTTACAAACAATATCGAGTCTTCTTTTTGCTCGGAAACTTCCTTGATATCGTAGGATGTACTGAATTTCATGCAAGGTAAATAAGGGCACTATAATTAAACAAAACATCTCTAACTGCCAAAGCTTGTTTGTTTGTTTGTTTGAATTTCGCACAAAGCTACTCGAGGGCAATTTAGCCCTCCCTAATTTAGCAGTGTAAGACTAGAGGAAAGGCAGCTATTCATCACCACCCACCGCCAACTCTTGGGCTACTCTTTTACCAACGAATAGTGGGGTTAACCGTCACATTATAACGCCCCCACAGCTGAAAGAACGATCATGTTTGGCGCGACGGGGATGCGAACCCGCGACCCTCAGATTACGAGTCGCGCGCCTTAACACGCTTGGCCATGCCAGGCCTCTCTCAAATCTATTATTTTATAGTTTATACTCAAAAGGGTGATTTATGCCGTTTAAAGGAAATATTAAATGTGTCAAGTAACCGAACCAGAAAGTTCACAATTCTTGTTGCGTTGAACTATGTGTTACCTATTATAAAAATGTCCAAATAAGCGATCCTAGGATTAAGCAAGCTTCAGAAAATTGAAGCGACATTACAAAAACAACCAAACAATTTCAATTATTCGAAGAAGAGTGGGCAAAGTGGGCCAACGGGCAGAGCGAGCCACGTGGCCTAATTTCATAATAAAACATTTTAGCCAATCACAAGCACACTTTCCACATTGCGTGATTATGATGTCATAAACTTTTTGAACTTTCTTTTCCTGAATCTTGGCGCCTCTGAGCAACACGGAAAGGTAAGAAATTGTACCATTCTCACCAAAATCGCTCACAAAACTTCATGTGATGCCTTGTTTCTACACCCCTTCACGATCTCCATATCGTACTCAACCCAAAGAATGAATAGTTGGCTTTTCATTCGCAATAAAAGTTTTATATATTTTAGATAAAAGGTGCACCAGACGACGAATTTTTTTTCAGCATGACCTCTTAGACATAGTGAGCCATGGACTATTATGCCCATGACCATGGCTCACTTTGCCCTCTAAATTGTCTGCATTGCTAATAATGCTAAATCACCATAAAACAACGTAGTATATTTGTTGTGATTCTTTGTGTTAAATGAATAAACAGGCCCAACTGAATAAATTAGCAATGTTAACAACAATAGCAACAACAACAACAATAATTATTATTTTATCAGTAATTATTTTTATTTATTTATTTATCGTTTGCGCTTTAACAAGTGTTAATATATTTTCTACTTGTAGATGGTCTCAAAGCACACGAAAAAAGCTGCGCAGGGTTCATGGTCGCTGGAAAACCTAAGACAAGCCGTGACCCATGGCTTGGTCGGGTCTTGAGTGCAGGGAAGCAGCTAGAGTGCTAGACGGTATGGAATTCCACGTGTGACGGTTCAAAGACATTTCAAGACTGGCAGTGAGCAGAAACAATTGTGACGTTTCTGAAAGGTTTTCTGAGATAACCAAGGACGCTGACTTTGTTTGTTTGTTTGTTTTGGAATTTCGCACAAAGCTACTCGAGGGCTATCTGTGCTAGCCGTCCCTAATTTAGCAGTGTAAGACTAGAGGGAAGGCTAGTAGTCATCACCACCCACCGCCAACTCTTGGGCTACTTTTTTACCAACGAATAGTGGGATTGACTGTCACGTTATAATGCCCTCACGGCTGAAAGGACGAGCATGTTTGGTATGACAGGGATTCGAACCCGCGATTTTAGATTACGAAGCGCACGCCTTAACGCGCTAGGCCATGCCAGGCCCTGGAACGCTGACTAGTTGAACACCTGAAGCATTTGGATTTGACGTTTCACGGTGTTACGAAGAAAGGACTACTGTAAAATGATGATTGCTACATAAATCTGAATGGTAAAGTTTATAGGGCAAAATGGGCCGGTAGGCCCATTTTGCCCAGAGGTCTGGCCCTCTGGTCTATTGAAAGGATTTTTTATATTTTATTATTTCTTTAAAATTAAGAATAATAACGGCAAATTATTTCTTGTGATCTATGGAAGAAACTGTCCTTATCCCACACTGAAAAACAACGAGTTGGATATCTAGAAATAAATCATTTTATCACTGAATCAAGTTAGGCGGCCAACTTTGCCCACCCTTCCCCTAGAAGCCGACTTGGCATCACTAAGTGTACTCCATATAACATTAATCATCTATTAACCTCCTTTAACGTTTCTACAAACTTCACTTGTACACTGTCATAAATTGACGTCTGATTACAAATGACGTTAACGTAAATGTTGAAAGTTCACGAATGTAAAAATTGAGAACCTTCATGCAATATGTAGAAATATCAGCACGATATAAATATGAGTAATTTATGATAATTCAGTTGCTAAGTGCCAGTTTGGCCTTACATGACCTGGTAGTTGGTGCGCTCGTCTCGCAATCTGCTGGTTGTGGGTTCGAATTCTTGTAACCGAATGTTCTCCCCTTTCCAGCTGTGGGAGCATTGCAATGTAACTCTTCGTTAGAAAAGAGAAGCTCAAAGGTTGGTGCTAGGTGGTGTTGAGTCGTTGCTTTCCCTCTATCATAGCATTACAAGATTACAGACAGCCCCGTGTAACTTTGCGTAAAATTCAAAACAAACAAACCAGTTAGTTAGTTTAATGTCAGAAAAGTTATTCAGCGGGAGTTATCATGTCTATTCTGATATTCATTTATTCAGCGAGTCGCGAGTTGGTTTATGTTAACTAAGTTAGCAAAACGCTCGCAGTTTAAATTGAAAGTGAGGCGTACATTAAATTGAGGTACATTATGAGGAACATAAGTAAACATGGCTTTAGCAAAAGTTTGTTGAAAACAAATTAATTCTTTATCATTATGTAGACTACAACTGGTCTAATTTTTCATCAAATAATTCAACAGAACTAGCCCAAAGAAAAAATAGGTTACACCAATATTATGTTTCTTTCCCAATTTAAATTTTGAACAGGATCCCTTATAAGATCACTTGAATGCTATATAAACATATCAAGATCTTCTAAAAGATATTATTGAGAAAACAGCAAATATTGGAAACATATATGCGGCATAAAATTCAGTACATCCTACGAGATATTTATATTCTCATGATCCCACATAGGACTGAGTCAATCTTATGAGCTCCTATGAAAGATATACTTATAATATTATAAAACAATTCTGGAGTTCTATTAAAAAGAAGAAATAAATTTTGTATGAAATAGACCATTCATTATCTTTAACGTACACTGTGAAAAAAATAAAATAAAGAAAAAATCACGGATTAAAGAAAAGTCTAATTAGTGTTTTCTTTTGGAAAAATGTCCAGTTTAAACTATGGTTGTTCATTAATTAACGGGCCCGGCATGGCCTAGCGCGTAAGGCGTGCGACTCGTAATCCGAGGGTCGCGGGTTCGCGCCCGCGTCGCGCTAAACATGCTCGCCCTCCCAGCCGTGGGGGTGTATAATGTTACGATCAATCCCACTATTCGTTGTTAAAAGAGTAGCCCAAGAGTTGGCGGTGGGTGGTAATGACTAGCTGCCTTCCCTCTAGTCTTACACTGCTAAATTAGGGACGGCTAGCACAGATAGCCCTCGAGTAGCTTTGTGCGAAATTCCAAAACAAACAAACAAACATTAATTAACTTGGCTTCTTCTAAGGTAATTTTCCACGTTTCCAAGTAGGCTTATCAAAATATGTTGTCTTACTATATTCGCGCATGTTGAAATGAGCTACACAAAATAGCAACAACATGCTTCATTATACGTTCACTCACAGAACGGAACAATTATAGAACGTCTATGTGTTTTCTTATAGCAAAGCCACGGCCTGGCATGGCCAGGTGGGTTAAGGCTTTCGACTCGTAATCTGAGGATAGCGGGTTCGAATTCATGTCGCACCAAACATGCTCGCCTTTTCACTTGTAGGGGGCGTTATATATGTGACGGTCAATCCCACTATTCGTTGGCCAAAAGAGTAGCCCAAGAGTTGGCGGTGGGTAGTGATGACTAGCTGCCTTCCTTCTAGTCTTACACTACTAAATTACGGACGGCTAGCGCAGATAGCTCTCGTGTAGCTTCGCGCGAAATTCAAACCAAACCTCTTTCTCCCAACTAGACATTGAATTACTTTCACCTGGTGACTTGAAAGAACCTGCCAACCAAAGAACAACACTACATAGCGCAATTAGCTAGGTAACGGAGATCTGTACCGTACTCTTATATACTGTATTATGCAATAAATTATTTATCATTATATTATGGACAATAATGTACACCAGAAACAGCGGTACAACAAATCCATCAACTTACTGACAAAGCACAATCCGTTTACCAAATGTTGAAATTGTTGTCTTAGCATGGTTCTACATATGTTTTTGTATTTCCTCGAGAACTTCATTCCTTCGCCCACATACGAAATTTTTTTTATCACATTCGTAAAACAATATCTCCAGAATATAAACAAGAAAGTTTGGTTTTTCTGGTTTGTTTGGAATTTCGCGCAAAGCTACACGAGGGCTATCTGCGCTAGCCGGCCCTAATTTAGCAGTGTAAGACTAGAGGGAAGGTAGCTAGTCATCACTACCCACTGCCAACTCTTGGGCTACTCTTCTACCAACGAATAGTGGGATTGATCATAACATTATAACACCCCACTGCTGAAAGGGCAAGCATGTTTGGTACGATGGGGATTCGAACCCGCGACCCTCAGATTATGAGTCGAACGCCTTAACACGCTTGGCCATGCCGGGCCTATTATTATTGTTATTTTATTTTCTTGTACAATAAAACAGTATGCATATTACCCTCACTGCAATGTGCTAGATCGATATTACAGGTCTGACCAAAGTTGTGGAAGTATATTTCGCTTTGAACACCATATAATTATATATTTTCTGTATTATATTTTTATATAATATTGGGTAAGAGCAGTGACAGCAAAAAGATGGCGCTCGACTATCAAGCTTCGGGCAAATAGGAATAGAACGAAAACGTCGAATTCAGTCTGTTGTGGGATGTGTATTCCAACGAACGATGTGAGAGTGCAGTTAAAAACTGGCACCTCAACTTCAAGCCCTTGTAACTCTGCTATTTGAAATCACAAAGTGGATACTAACCATAATATCAGCCTAAACCAATTTAGAATCTTAGCCATTGGAAAATGAGATCCTCAACGTTACAAAAAGAAAGTATATATACTAATATAAATCGTCACTGTCTTAAGAATAGTCTCAGCTTCCTAGAACTAAAAGTATTTTTGCTTGTCAAACACCCTAAATTTTCACAAGCTTAGTATTTTAACTTCTATTTTGTTAATTTGTTATTCTGTTAGTATAAAGATCATTGAATATAACATGCGTGTACATGTTCATATATAATTATATTTTATTCGTTTTTTTACTATATCTTCCTAGCAGCACAGCGGCATGTCTCTAAACTCACCGCTGAAACCGAGTTTCGATACCTGTGATGGGCAGAGCAAAGAGAGCACATTGTATTGCTTTGTTCCTAATTCCAAACAGACAAACATTTCTGTAGAATACGTTGAACATGGTTTATTCTTCAAATCACTCGTCTTTGTTTTAACATGTTTTTCTCCCTACGAATAAATCGAAATGGGAACACTTACGTTGATTTCTGTTTAATATTATCAAAACAACAAACAACTCTATTTCTTACGTTCAGCATTCTTGTATCACTATCACAGCCAGTATATTACAAAACATTAACGTTTATATCGTTGACAAACTTAGGAGAAGCTCATTAAAATCATTTACCGTATTTTCCGCCTAATATGCCGAATTTCTGGCCCTAAATTTTGGACCTGATTTTTGGGGGTCGGTTTATTGGCCGATCACTCCTTTCGGAAATTTCTTCTTCTTAGGAAATGTTTTTCTTTTGAAAATTACCACAGGCGGTAATTTTGTCCCATCAGCAAAGCACGTTAAGACTACAGTGAAACGTTGTTTCTGGAATTTCATTGGTTACCTAATTACAGTGAGTGGAGCCAATAACGAATGACATATTGATTCCATCTCTGTCTCAATACGGCACGTTCTGCTTTACTACAGAACGCCAATGATCACACACAACATGCATGCTGACGCTGAAACGAGACTAAGAAATCATTTTGAAGAAACTTGTCACTTCTTAAAAATGGCTTCGGCTTATTGGGCGGTAATAAGCAAACACCCTCATTTTCAGAGCTGAAAATTGGCCTCGGTTTATTCGGCGATTCGGCTTATTAACCGGAAAATACGGTAGTTACGTTAAAACTGTAATGGTTTGTATATAAGCGTTATAATGTTATTTTTAACTATTGTAAGGTATTTCGTAAAACGTAAATTCCGGAAATGTTATGAGATAATAAACTGAAGATAGACAGTGAAGGCAAAAAAAAAAAAACAACAACAAAAAAACCCACAAATAAATGACCTCTTTAGTTACAGTAACTATGCTTATAGCTTTCTATTTTCAGTTTTAACATACTGTTGGGATTGATATAATATTTTCTTTAAAACGTCTCTACCAGGCAAAACAAAACTGATTGTAGTTTACTGCTGAAACTCGACGCTGACTATTCCATGTAACATTTATAGAGAACAAAACTTCTAACTTATATACAATTGACAAGTATTTAAACTGTTCGTGGAGAAGGGATTGTCCCTTCTTAGAACGTTCAGACACAGGATCACTCTGATACAAATTTTCAGTAGTTGTTATATTAAACTGTACAAGAATAAGAGAATAACTACATTTTACGACCTTTGACACCAGTTTAAAACATATAGATTAGCTGCATGAAAATTTAGAAAACTTACCGTAATATATCTGAATAACGACCTATTTTAAACTAGTCAGATAACGTATATACACTAACACATTCTACCGCCAAAAATCCCAATGACAAAGTGATATATCTGTAGATTTAATAACGCTAGAAACTAGGTTTAAATACCCGTAGCGGACATTACATAAATATCTCATTGTGTAGCTTTGTCCTTAACTGCAAACAAACAAAAGTGTAGGAAACTTATTGGTTCGTAAGGTAGAAATTATCATTTAGTTGATGAGGTTTCAACAGAATTGGTAATGAATTTTAGGAAATTTACATATTGTTATATAATATGCTCGATGTGACTGTCACTATTATAGCTCTCTCACAATATGTGAGACACAAATTCTGAAATTTGTCGTCCAGGCACGTTAGCCATTAGGTCATGTGCGTTTAGAGAAATTATGCGGTAACTATCAATACACGTAGTATAAATATTCTTTATATTCTTTATTTAGAAATTCGAGTTTGTGCATTTAGTAGTTTTGAAATAAATTAATATAAGAACCAATAGTATCAAATGTTTTGTACTTACTGAATTAGCATGCATCATAAGTAAACAAAAAACAACAACAGACAAACAAGATATTCAAATAGAAAATAAAACAAGTTTTAAAAAGTTGTAGCAGTTCTACTACCAGAAGAGGGCAGCAAATTCAAAACAACCTTTTGAGGTGTGGGTTTTGTGCAATTATGAGAATATTGATAATAATACAAATTTGATACTACTTCTGTTGTGAGTATTTACTAAGTAATCAGTTTCGAGCGCAATTAAAGGTAAGACCTTTCAAATAAAAACATGAACACTGCTTTTTTTTTTAAATGACAAGAAACAAAATTTGTAGTTTTGTAAACAACCAAATACTTACAATAAACGTGAATATTACACGTGTATACGTGTAATACTTCAGGTTTTACTACTAATAATAATAATTTTAAAAACTGAGCTGCATTAGGAAGTACTATTTATAAATTATAGTAATAATAATAATATGATTGTATAAAAGAACAATTAAACAATGATTAATTTGTTACCAACAAGTACTCTAACGCTGGAATATGATTGCAAAATTAGCAACATTGTCAGAAATAACTAGTAATATACTTGAACTTTATAAAGTTGCATACTACTGAGTACTATTGCTGGCTTGCATCTGTTTTGATAATCACACTTCTGATTGCAAGTTCTTAGAAATTAATCAATGTAGGCTTAATAAGACTTTCCAGTTAAGAGTTAACACAAAATACAAAGATAGATGCTCTGGTACTTCAATTTTAACCTTATGCACCTAGTTTTGAGCAAAGTAAAATTTTAAACCCAACCTCTATTTTTTTAGAAAGTTACCATACCCTTTCTTGACTATTCCAAAATACTAACCTCCACTTACTTTATAAGCCAATAATGCTGTTAGAATAATAAAAACTGCCTTAAATGGAGCCAGTCTGTCATTCCCCAAACATAAATTTGTATCTTCAGTGTACAGCACAAGGAAATCAGAGGCTTTTATCACATTGATTCTCCCAAAAGTCTTGTAAATTTCAATTATCTTTCAATCTTCTTTTCTCAAGAGAAAGTAAGTTAAGAGATCTTAACCAATTCTATATAATAATTCTTTTGTAGTCACAATTTTTCTAGTAGTTCTTTTCTGAACCATTTCCAATAAAACAATACCTTTTTTTAGATAAGAAGACTAAATGTATACACAGAGCTGGATTATTTATTTGGCAAAGTGCCTAGGACTTATGAAATTTCAAACCAGAATTCATAATTTATCTAATTTTTGGCTTAACTTGTATGGCTGGTAGGGCCTACAAACAAAAGGTACCTAGATCCTACGATTGTCTTTATTTGGCACTGGGTATACATATTATTCCTAGTAAAGCCTAACTAGTGATGTATACAGAGATAATTACCTCATCTAACATGAAATTCATCTGTCTATAAATACACTTTAAAATTTACTAACTTTACTACTAGCAAGTGAAGTCTGTCATTATGGCTTTAGTAATTATGCCAATACACATTTTGTCGTTTATCCTATCTGATTTGGTTTTTATCTGCATTAAGCTTGTGATCCAAAACATCTTGCTGACTTGTGAAATTAATGGAAGGTTTTTAAATATAGCCATAATTTAATACTTTATTTTACTTTTAAGCATAGATCACGATCAGTAACATGATTAATTAATGTCTGTTTATGTTATGTAGGGATTATATAATTATTAGGTAACCCATTTTCTTTTTTTTTCTGGGAACTTTAACTTGCAGATTAAGTAGGTTGTGGATCATTGAATTTATTAGTTACAGGGTCTTAATAACATTAATTACATAAAAGAAATACAGTAAAACTACCATTATTATTATAATTAATTCCACTAATTTGTTTGAGTACCTTTGAACCTTTGCAAAGAAAATAGTGTTTATCATTTTTTTGTTTGGTTCTTTACACTGGATGTTGTAAAAGACAAATAAAAAATAAATCGACTCACTGTCATGCGATATGGTAGTTAGAGGGCTAAATTAATATAATTAGAAATGGCATGTTACTAAAAATTGTGTAAGCCATAATTTCTGTTACATTTCTATGGCAAAAAGTATAAGTGTAGAGATAATTTGTTATTCCTATTTACAACAAAATGGCTGTTTCTAAGTAGGTATTTTGACATTTACTTTTTTTACTTGTGTTAAAGCATATCATTTGAATTGCTGATTCTCAATATTGTAATAGCTCTGCCATGATTGTTTGAAAATATTAGATATTAAGATATTCAGGAAAAAAATATTGAAGTTCAGCTGTATTACAGTTACTTTGTCACACCTAGTGTGACAATATTCATTAAGGATAAACATGAGACATACATTACAGAAGAAAGTCATGAATTAACATATACTCTAATATCCAAAGCAGTGGAACAGTATTAGCCATTAGGCCCATTATGTTACCAAACATTAAGATTCATCAATTACATATAATCAAATGTTATATGAAACCTCCACTATTAAAAGATCCTTTGGGTAAAACTTGGTTAGTATAAACTATTAATACATGCCAGTTTTGCAGGTAAAATTTCCTATTAACTAATAACTAAGAAGTAATTCTGCCTACAATAGAACAGGTTGGGATTTAACTTTCAAGAACTTTTGTCATTCACCACTTTTAAGTCTGGTCTCCACTGCTAACCACATCATTCCCAAATTAAAAGTATTTTCAAACATTCTATTTATTTTTAATTTGACTTATTTTTCTGATAAAATGTATCCTATTGCTACTCATCTTATGACTTTGTTACAGATTAAATAAACCAAATAGTTAATGCACTTTCAGCATGCCTTTTCTACCTCTATATTAAAGACCACGTGTTTTTAAATAAGGGTTACAACACTCACTCATCACAAATTTTTTTAAAGTTGCTACTACAGAGACTCGCTTGGTTTTAATAAAACATAAAAGGTAACAAAAGCCACAAATACTGCATTTTGTATTTTTATCCAACCAGTTCAATAAAATTAAATAGTAATATCTCCTCTTCCTAAGGCTGAACAAAAGATAATTTTGGAAGAAATACTTTAAGTAGATAATTACATACACAAGAAAGAAAGTTACTTGAATTAAAAATATTTTAGCCACCAAAATCGAATTCTTGATTACTTACATTTCTACTATTAGTCTTGGTTCTGCTCGAGCTGGATGGTTGGTGGAAGTTTCTTATCTGTCAGTAATTAGGCTCATGAAATGATTATGTTCAACTAGTCAGTTATTCTCAAGAAATGGTGAAAAAAAATTGTAACACTAAAAATTGAGTTTTAATAACAATAGCCAGAACACAGACAGCCCATTATATAGTTTTGTGTTTAACAGGAAATAAACATAATGGTATTATTCAATTATTTGGCTAGTTGGAAAAATCAAAAAATAATTTCAAATAGTTGGTTATTTCCCTGACATTAATCAATACAATCATAATTTTGATTATTGGCAAGTTGGAATAATCAAAAATCATAATAATTGGAAACTAGTTGACTGCTTTCAACACATTGATTATATCATTTAATCAGTTATTTTATGTGATTAGTCACCAAGCTGTAGGCTCTACACAAACAATTCTACTAACCCCTCAACTTTTTTTTTTTTCTATTTAGTCTAGAATAAAAGCTAGTTTAAAAACCATTTTTCAGTTGCATCCATAACAAATGAGAGATGAAATTATTCAGGTTCTTAAAACTGTTAACGGTTTTGGCAATGTTGCCTTTTGATACTGTTATAATACTTTATTACAATAGCAATGGTGACTTGAATATTAAAGGATAAAATGTACAAGTTTTAAAAAATGGTTCTCAACTTTTTTGCCTTGGCACACATTTGTAAACATTGATGGCCAACCATGATATAGCCCAGTTAGCAGCTTTATGCAAATAATATCCGTGTTTGAAATCTGTTTTCAACTCTTTTACAAGTTCTAACAAACCAATTTTGTGTGACAGCCAGTTAGTTTAGAAGTGTAGCATTACAATTTTAGGCCTAGACATTTTGTAAGAAAATTGACTTTTAATTCTTGGAAAAACCTGATTTTGGTTTGGTTTATTCTGATTTTTTTTTTTTTTTGAACAGATGTGTACAATATTATAAAAGTTGAGGTAAAAGAAAACCGTTGTTTCTTTCCTGTCGGTAGATTAAGAGCAACCTGAATATGCCATTTGTATTAAGTAATTTATTTGGACTATTACCATGCTTTTTAGTTTTTCTCAATATACAAGCTTCAGCTCAATTACCTAAGCCTTCTACAGATGTGAGTACTGATGTAAACCCCAAAAAGTTATTGAATGAACCATGTTTATCTTTTGTCTCTGTTTTCCTCATAAATTGTTTAATTCTTATAAATCCTAAATGAAGCTAATTTATTTTAAGTTTATATGTTATAAGGTCTTCAGTGAAATTGAATGCAGCAAAAAAAGTCTTAAGTGACAAAACCAAATTTATTATGCATGAGATAAAGTTAACAAATATTATTTTAACAGTGTACTTATCATTACTATGTTACATTCACCAAATCCACATCTTTTACATCTAAACTGTGCTTTTATGTTGTAAAAAGTGGTTCTGTAAAATTGTTTAAACACTTGTAATTTCCAGAAAATATTTTTGTTTTGCATATCCTGGTATAGGTTAATCTCCACCTAGGAAATGTTTGAAATTTCAGTGTTTCTTTATTTGCTGATTATTTATTGAATTTTCTATAGAATAAATTTGTTAAAAAGTTAAATCTTTTATGTTAATTTAAGTGCATGTACTTAAGAAAATTAAGTACTTTAATTTTTGTAGATGATCCTTTAATCATATCAATTACAGTATAATAGACAATAAGTAAAGGCAGAATAATTCTCACATTTTAAGTTAGAATAAACAGATTGCATTTAATCATTCTAACTGTTAAAATAGGCATAAATAACTTGCTTATCTATCAAGTCTAAAACTAGTTTGAAAATATAGTCTTTATATACTTGTTTAAGTTATTTTGACATATTGTATAGTTTTCATAATGCAGAGAAACATGCAAAAATATATGTACATGTATGTGTACGAAACATGCACACACAAGCTTTTGGTTACTTCAAGTTAAAAATACTATTTTAAGGTAACAAAAGTTATTTAGTTTTAGAGGAGTTTTTTTTTTAATACAGATGATAGTATAGTCCAGTGTACCTGTATTTTTAGTTTTTACAGAATATGTATGATGTTCTTGTATATTTAAGATTAGTTGATGGTTTATTAAAAGTTAATGTGATTAATTCAACACAACCATAGCTGTATTTATTCTGCTTTAATTACATAAATACTTGTTAAATCTAATGTGAATAAATGGCACTAAAACCATTATGCTGACTTTAACAATAGCTCAGGACCAAAAAAAGAGTTTAATAATCAAACCTTGATTTTATTTCTGTTAAGACATTCAATGGTTACTTATCATTATTTCTACTAGATTATTTTTGTACATTATTACTATTCTATGTTTATGTTTATACTAACTGTGAACTCACTGTATTACTCAATATTTTATAGTGTTGTAATGTATATATAACAAGACATAAGATGATATGGAATTATCCAAGAATTACATTATAAAAGTTGTACATAAGTTATTAGTCAAGTTTATGACATTTAATAGTGATACCAGTTGAAGAGATTTTATATGTAACAGGATCAATTTTTCATTTATTATTTAATCTGTAAGAAGAACAGTAGTGAAAATGCTGTGTGTGTGTTTTTAAATTTTAAGTTTTATTTGGTAGTATAATCTTGAAATTTATGGGCTGAATGATATATATACATCCTATAGCCAGGGCCTTCATATAACAGCCATCAGTAACAGTACACAAGTTGTATAATGCATCTGTTTTATTTCGTGTATTGATATCATGTCTGGAAAAAAAAAATACATGTACTTCAATTATCTTTCTACTGGAATACTGATATTGTTTGATTTTGAGAGTACATTGGTGGATTGTATGGCAGATAAAACTGAATTCAGTATGAATGGAGTGGCAAGTAAAATTGAATTCAATGGGAAGGGACACAAACCACAGAAGTAGAAGGTTCACCAGAATTTGTATGTAAAACTTGATGAGTAATGAATAAGACTGCACAGATGTTCCATTAACTTCTATTTTACAAAACAAGCTAATGGCATTTGAAATATATTGGTGGTGACAGAAGACATCAGACCAACAGAAAAATGTATGGGATGTTGGACCATCCTGGTAAACCCTGGCTAAGAAGTTTGGTTTACTATTACAAATATTCTACATCACTTATGATATCAGGAAAACCAAACTGCTGAGTACTTTATTTTAACAAACAAACAGGACAAATCACTAAAATCAGCTAAAAATAAACTACTATCCAACAGGCAGGCCAGGTTGTGAAAATAAACAAGGTCTGGGTGTCATAAAACCAGGTTTGATAATTGGTCATTGATAAAAGTTACCAGGAGATAACTATGTATTATTCCAGTTTTACAGAATATTATTTATCTCATTTGTACATGCTCTCAAGAAGGGGTATGAATGATGCTGCTGGATTCCAAACACTTGAGGAGTTACAACAACAGCTGTTAAACACACTATTGCTACAACAATGGTAGAGATTGAAAAGCGAAGCTTGTGACTTGCTATTGTAATCATTACAACTACTACAAATGTATTATAGGAATGCAAAAGGCACATTAAATTTTTAAGCTCATGTCAACATATTACATAAAAATGAAAAATTTTTTAGGGACATTCATATGATTCAGGAACCAGAAATGGAACATTTTAAAGGTCTATGGACACATGGGATTAAGGCATTGACATCCCGGAACATTGCATATTCAATTTTTCAGTGTACAAATGAAAATTGTGGGCATGTAAAACACTGAGACATCCACTAATGGAAGGACTGCACGGTGGGTCAGGAGAGAAGGGGTATGTGCATGCTTGATCCATTTTTATCACTCCTCCCATGCAACATTTATCATTTTATGTGTTGCTTCCTTGATTTCTTTCTGCTCTTAATCTACTATTTACCCTCTCTAAAGCTGTCTGTAATTTATCCTCAAGTAAGGAAGGCCTGCAAGTGTAGGGTACTGGATCTTTCAAACCCTTTTATAATTTGTAGGTAAACTCCTCTTATTCTGAAATATAAACCACATCTATACATTCCACTGCATTTATCCCTGAACTAAATATATAGTATAAGATATAATGATGTTTATTTTTACTAATCTTTATTTACAATTGTTCCACTGTAAATTTAATTAATTTTTAGCTATACTGTAGTTCAAAAATTAGTCTAGCAGTAGCACTAACTGTAGAAAAACATTTATATGGATACTATTAGTATTATTAATATTAAGAACTCGGGTACATTGTACATCACATCTGTAGCTATTTGTAACTAATTGTTAATGTATTATTACCCGTTTATAAAGGTAGTGTATCCAAAGAAATTGAGTTCCAGATTCACTGCTCACTAAATAATAAGGAAAGTAATTTTGATTTTTAAGACAAATTATTTTTCTGATTCTTTATTTATTATTACTATTATTAATAACTAAAACCATCAGCGAGTTAATTCTAATGATTTACTATTAACATTCAGCATATTTTTACAACGTTAAGCTTATCTGTATGTACAGTAATAAAACCAAAGTATCTAAATGATATACACTAAAATAACTAAAATAAACTTTTTTCTGAAAATGGTATTTATTGTTTCCACAAAAACATATTCAACAAGTATTTATAATTTATAATAATAAATTCTATGTCTCAGGGCTCCAAGTGCACTATGTTTTTCCCCTTGTGGTAGAAGAAGTCTTAAGTAATGATGTAAATTTTAAAATATTATAACATTATAAGAAATAACAACACTAATAGCATCCTTACAGGAAAACATTTTGTTTAATATTTTGAACAGATTATTATAGATAGTTATGTGTTTATTGAAAAATCATTAATTTATGAGTAAACAGAAAAAATGTTTTTTTGATGTTACTGACTTTGCTGTTTATGAGAACACAGATTTTACTGCTAGTAGTTCATGGTGCAGCTTCTGTTCATCTGCTTCTTTGTAATTTTTGTCATCTCTTCATTCTTGCTTTCAGGTTTTTCGAGGTCTCTATTATATTCTGTGTTTGAGAATCAGGAACTTTTATCACAACACTGAAATTTACTATGAAGCTGACTATTTAAAGTTGTCCACATGCTTTTTCTTTAGCTTGGTCTTCAAGCTGAGTTTTCCTATGCAAAGTCATTAGATTGTACATTATATGCATTAGAAAAGTAGACTTCTTTGTCTGTTATACTTTGGAGAGTGTACAAATATCCACATACTGAAGAATCACTTGGATACTGCAGAAGACAATGAAGGTACTGGTGGAGACAACCATCAAATATATTTCCATCATAACATGGTATATTGTTTCTATGGCTGTGAATTATAACTTTCATCTTCCAGACATCCACACATTTGGTTTTATCCACATACATTCATTGCTTCTGTAGCAAGCCAAGTTAGTCAGTACCTTTTTTTTTCACAATCAGTTATAACTTGTTCTATAAGTGGAATGTTTCATCAGCATCCAGTTTTCATAACAGATACTACTTATGCTTGTACTAGCCAGAATATTTGCAGCCATGTGACTTATTTAATTGAATGCTCCTTGATATTTTAAAGAGATTGAGTATTTTAAGAAGAGTTAAGTTCCTATTAACAGCGTTAAAAATATGTACAAGATTCATATCTCGGGGTGTCTGATTCAGGGATAGTTATCCGTTTAGTGAGAGGCTCAAAAGGTATGACCATTTTCTCCACTTTTGTGCAGAAGGCTTTTATTAAATAATAGTCTTTGAATTCTTATGTCCAGCACAGGTATAGGTTGGTAATGTTTGGAGAAGACTTGTAGTGTGAAAAATACTACAGAATCCCACTGTTTCTAAGAGAGACTTTTCTT
Organism: Tachypleus tridentatus; assembly: GCF_004210375.1. NCBI lineage: Eukaryota > Metazoa > Arthropoda > Merostomata > Xiphosura > Limulidae > Tachypleus > Tachypleus tridentatus. Next base: position 173,347,787 of record NC_134837.1, on the reverse strand, counting down.
TTATGGATGTTACTGAATAGTACAGTCAGAAGATAAACACTTTGGACATGGTGTTTAATATCTTTGTATTTTACAAAGTCTGCCTTTATCATGCAGGTGTTATCATCAAAAAACATTCAGGGTGTAAAGTTGAATGGATAAATAACTAATAAAAAAAGTTTGTTGCTACCTTTTGGCTATTGTTCTCCAAGCCAGATAGACTACACATCATGTCCATTTACACTGCTTTTACCATCCATTATGACGTGATTAGAATTAAAAAAAAATGGCCTGGGTAACTAATGAATGAATATTTGCTGTAAAGTTCTAATAATGTTATAAACATAGCTGTCAGTTTAGCTGCCAATTTTGATTTCATTCTTTTAAGTCACATATTGAATTCTTTTTTGGTTGCACCATTTTTCACGCTTAAGTTTTTTAGATTAGATATCATGCTTTTTTGTTAATACACTCCAACAAACCATACCAAATAGGAAAGTGATGCTTGATAGTAACCCACATTAGCTTTAGGAATGCAACCCTATTACTTGGAACAGACCTTTACTTTACAGAACTAACAGATTGTTTAAAATATATGTCACACTTTCGTTTATAATAACTTCATAGAATTTATGTGAATAGTTTCTTATCATCACCCTTATGTGATTGGTACAGCTGTATCAAGCATCGTTATTTATGCTAGTTGCTTAAACTAATATCACATGACTCTAAATACTTATTAATTAGGATAATTTCATAAAATTTCGTAAATCTGTGCTGAAATGTTGGCAGTGAATAATGAACTATAACTGTCTATCTATATAGTTTGTTTGAAAACTTCAGCTAGAAACTTTAGTTTGATCATCCAAACCAACACTTGTGTATCTGCCCATCATTTCACTTAGTAGTTTTGCTGCTCTAAGTCAAATGTTTTAATCCAAATGATAAAAACTAAAAATGGTCTGCTTTTACTTTCAGTTGAAACTGTAGTAAAAGTTTCACACTGATAGCTCACATGATTTCTTGTGTAGGCATGCACAAAAATTTTGATCAAATTTGAGCAGTTTTTGTTTAATAACTTTGCATGTGTAGTCTATATTCATACCAAATTAGACTCCTAACTGTATGTTGAAAAGATTATCAGTTTACCAAACTAGAATAAGATCCATAAAAGTTAAGCATGTTTTTCTATCAAATAAAGTTTTAGTGCTATTGTTGTGAAGAAAAAAGATATAAAAAAAAAAGAATGAAACTCAATCAAAATTGAAGATAACCCATCTCAGTTGTGTCTGAATGAATTGTCTTGAAATTTGGTATATGAAGTAAGAGTCCATTAGAGCATATCCACTGAAAATGCATGTTAGTTTGGGTTACCACAGCCCAACATATGGTAGATGGAAAGTTGCTAAACTATCACTCTTGTTAACATACAGGTTGTCATGTGGCAGGTTGTCTCAATATAAGTGTTGCATTACTTCACTTGGTAACTCAGAAAGTAAATAGTCAGTTCAATTTCAATTGTTAATTTTTCACACAATTTGTTATTCCAAACATCACAACTTATTTCTAACCATAGCAGGATGAGGATTTCTGTGTTTTCATTGTGGCTCTGCATTCAAGTAGGTTTATTGTTATTTCACTCATTACTTACATCAGAGTAAAGTAGTATTCACACTGACCTTACCATCATCTGTAAGTTTATTTTATTCACCCCTTGTAACTTTTATTGATTTATACACTGATAGTCAGATAAAACCAGACTATAAATGTTCTCATGTTAGCTAGGGCAGATATCCCTAGTGTAGCTTTCTGCAAAATTTAAAAACAAACAAACAACCCTAGCCATATTAATATTTATTCTATCACCAGGGTTGTTTTTTTACAACTTCTAAGTCAATCAATATACAGCCATGTGAAAAAATTAGGACACCCTATGAAAGCCTGTGTATATATTGAACAATTTTGGATAAATGGATATGTAGTCTCAATTGTAACAATACTGAGAGATTAAAGTAATATAACTAAACAATTACAACTGAAGAAAAGACTTTTCAAGATCTTCTGTAAAATGTGATTCGACAAAAATGCTTATTCTAACTGAGGAAATAGTTAGGACACCCCCACATTTATACTCACATAAAATGGCTCAATTCACACATAGGTGTATCACACCAGGTGCACGTGATTAGAAGATTGTTACTCAGCATTGTGAAAAAGGCTGCAGCAGGACCTGGATAGCTCACAATCATAGAATCCACCATGAATTCTACTGTGCATCAGAGGGTGCTTGAGGATCATATGAGACCATCTGTAAGAAAATTAAACCTGAAGCGGAACTGGACACTGCAACACGATAATGACCCAAAACATACCAGTAAATCCACCAAGGACTGGCTGAAAACTAAGAAATGGAGAGTCCTGGAATGGCCAAGTCAAAGCCCAGATCTTAATCCCATTGAGATGCTGTGGGGTGACTTGAAACGGGCTGTACATGCAAAAAAACCCTCAAACATCTCACAACTGACAGAATTCTGTATTGAGAAGTGGGGCAAACTTTCTTCAGACCGATGTCAGAGACTGGTAGATGTCCATAAGAAGGATATCACTGCAGTTATTTCAGCCAAAGAGGGTAACACTAGCTATTAGAGGATAGTGTGTCTTAACTTTTTTCTCAGTTTGAATATGCATTTTTGTAGCATGGCATTTACAGAAAATCTTGAAAAGTCTTTTCTTCAGTTTTAATTGTTTAGTCATATTCATATAACCTCTCAGTATTGCTAAAATTGAGATTAAATATCTATATATCCAAAAATGTTACAAAAATACTCAGGCTATGAGGGTGTTTCAATTTTTTCACGATTGAAGTTTTACTCATAAAAGAATGCCATCTTATAATCAGGATTCAGTCAATATGAATATACCCACAGCTGAATAAAATATAAAAATTAAGATGTTATCTATTCTACCAGGGTCAAGAAGATGTAGGTTAGCCACACCCCACCTGCTGAAAAATCACCAGTTTCTTTTTCTGTTGAAGACAAATGTTTCAGCCTATGATTTAGATTGTGAAGTTTAGTTATTATTGCTATAAGTCAGATTTTTACATTACTAGTTTCAATGTTTGTATTTTCTTGAACTTCAACAACCTTTTTGCTTATTATTATTATTTTGAAATGGAACATGAATTTACTTTCCAGATTCTTGCTAAATGTTTGACATGGAGCTTCATGTATGATTTGCTGTGTTTGTCACTATGGCAACAAGCACAAGTGGCAATGTCTTATGCATACCAAGTATTGTAGTTGATGAAGAGCTTGACCATGAATGTCATGAAGAGAATATTCAGGAAGAAGGTCTCTTGAAACTTCCAGATGTTAGTGACGGAGTATGTTGGTCCAATGAATGTTCAGACAGGTGTGTATATCATAAGTTGTATATAGAGTGAAAATACCAAAGCTATTTTACTTTAGAATTTGACTTTCCTCGTATTTTCGATCATTTCTGCATCTGAGTAAATATACAATGAAAGTTACAGTAATCTAGGGTTACAAGAAAAACAAAATATTTGTAATTACAACAGAAATATGTATGTAAGAAATAAACAATTAAAATATACAAATATAACACAAGAAAATGAAAACTGTGGCATAAGTGATATAGTTGAAATAAGTTTAAATACAGTGAAGACTGTGGGTTATTTAGGAATGGAAGAAGGGTTTTCATGTATAATGTTTCTTTTATAAGAAGTTCAGTATCATGTTTGGCTGTTGAAAGAATTTTTGAGTTGGAAAGAGAAATCAGATGTCCTGTTTCTGTATTGTGTTGATAGACAGCAGAGTTGGGGGTGTTTGTATACTTTCTTCTAGTTTTTGTAGATCTGTACAAAAATTCTGTACATGTGTAAGTTGATGATGTGAACAGTGAGCAGTTGGCAAATGTTTTCTGCGGTGGAAAAAATTTTTTTAGTGTAAAGTTGGGTTTAATAATAACTTTCAAGTCAATTTGGGGTTGGTAAGAGTTACCTAGCTTTTTCAGCTGTTTATGGTGAAAGATCTTTGTCACTTGAGATACGGTAAGCAGGCGTATAAGGTAAGTTTGTGTACATTGGGTATATTAGGTGTTTTTACAAACAATTTAGTTAGCAATAAGGAAGGTATTTTCTTTAAGAAATGTGTTGGGTAGCTGTTTTGAAAGATAATGTTTTGTATGGAAGTAATTTCTTTGTGAAGAGCTAAACAGGATGAGGTAAGTTTGTAGTGTTACTTATAGTTTATCTTAGATGAATCTTATGATTTCAAGGGGCAACAATGATTGGGGGCACTTTAATTGCTATGTTTAAATATCAGTTTTCCATGTAATTATACAAAGTCTATTTTTCATTGCCCTCAGTGGCACAGTGGTATGTCTGCAGACTCACACTTCCAGAAACTAGGTTTTGAAACCCATGATGGGCAGAGTATGTATAGCCCATTGTGTAACTTTGAGTTTAATTTCAAACAAACAAACAATTTATTTTCCATTCAGAAATGCACTTCACTACTTTTTCAGAAGTTGTTGTGAGGGGGCTTGCCTTTTAGTGCTCCTGCTATGTTTGATGCAACAGAAGTAGATAGTCATTCAAGTTTAATATCAATGTGCTCTAAGAAATCACACTCTTTCAAATGTTTTTAGTCACAATGACCAAATTCATATCCTTTTTGTGCCAAAAAAATTGAAGGTTCACACCCTGTACATTGGGTGATAGTAAAAATCACACTATTCAGTCATATAGTAGTAACTCAAGAGTTGGTGTTTGATGTTGTGCATGGCTTGCTTTTTCTGTTTATCTATCACTTAAAAAAAAAGGAACAACTAACTTTTGGGTATCTTGTCTTGAATATTCCATCAAAAAGTGTACATAATTTGATCCAAAATTACTGCCCATTTAGAGTGATATTTCATTTTGTGATGAACCATCACACTTTGGGTTCTGTATGCAATTAAATTGTTGTATAATTTTCTCTTTTTTCACACTTTAATTTTTATTTTGAAACTTTTCACACCAAGATACATTTTTTATGGATTTTGTAACCTCATTAATAACTAAGAAGTATGGTGAGTAGTTTACATTCATTAGCTGAACATAATTGTTAAATTTGGGTATTTTGAACTAGATTTCATAGTGATAATCATATCAAGTTTCATAAAAAAACATTTCCATATTAGTGAGTTAAAGATGTATATTTTACGTGAAATATATTTTTTTCATTTTATGTGTATATAGGGGCATTGCTTATTTACAACATACACAAATAGTATACTTGGTAATATTTTTATAACTAAAGATATGCAAAATGGTTAAAGTGAAGCATTCAGATAATAAATTCACATTCTATGAGTTGCTTCAATGATAATTAGAGTATAATATATAGGTTATGAATGTATTATTAAAACAGTTTTTGAGCATCACCACATTCAGTCATGCTATGTTTTATGGTCATGCATCTTGACAATAGCCCTTCAGAGCAATTCTCATTGCACAAGGCTCTTTGTTAAGTGCTGTCATGTTTAAGACAAACCAAAATTGCCTCTTGCTTTCTATAACTATCTGTTGTGTGAGGACAAAGATTTTCTAAAGCTCGTTTCAACAGGACAATTGCACAGAATTCATTTATGCAATTTCACTGGATGTTTGCATATGGCATGGAAAGAATATCTGCTTCATTTTTGAGCTGCTTGAGTTATTCAACAATTGAGCATATGCACATGTGACTTGCACCAATTTTTTTGGTGTATATCCTTCCTGATTATGTTGCTTTGGACAGTTGGATGACTTTTGATACTGATAATTGTGTTTATAGATTTTTCATCTGTTACAAAATGGCACATTTTGCTTGCCATGGTTGAGATACGACTTGTTGCAGAGTTCTTTCTTAATGGTCCTGGTACCTCAAGTGGATCCATATCATTCCCGGTTTTCAAATGTATTAAGTAAAAGGATTCTCCCAATTTGGAAATTCTAAATCACCAATTTGAAAACATTGCTATCATCTAAATGTATGAATACTTTACGATGGTAGGAATGGTGGATACTTATGCCGAAAGTGACCAATTTTCAGAAGCATCACAATACCTAAGAAACACTGAGAAATGTCAAAATGTAGTCCTGATACATTCTTTTGTACCATTTTGATATTACATTGGCTGTGTTTGTCACATGATTTGCTGATTTGCATATTCAAAATTGCCTTAACCTATTTAATTCTCTGTAGAATCAATCAGTAAATGTCTTATTTTGATTTTGTATATTTCTTCTGGTAATGTACAAGCCATCTTTATTTGCAGAATTCATGCTTTTTAAAATGTCTAAATTCATACACACATGTGCACAGTGAGTTCTGATGAGAGGTAATTTCATGAAGTCTTCACAAGAAATATATAGTTAATTTGATTCACTTTTAGTATTCAGTGTGTAAATTAATTCAAAGTTGGTGTTATTATAATGGATTAAATACCCAAAGAAAAAACTGCATTTGTCAAAGGGGTTAATTTGTTGACTTACAATTAAATTCTGCACCCTATAATCATCAACAAATGTTTTTTATTGTTAAAACAAATCCTTTCTATTAAATCTCAGTTTGGTTTATTTTGATTGTCTCTGAGCTGAAGTGAGACAAATCCTTGCACAGTGTTGTACTTTATTCTGGTTTTATCTGAACTTGCATTAGCTCTTTACCCTTGTGTTTATCTTTTTTCATTGCTTGAAGATGAACTGGGCTGTATAGTTTTGAAGAAAATGAATTAAACGGTAACATGAGAAACCTCAGAAAAACTGATGAGTTTCAGTAAGATAAAAAGGTGTTTGGGAAATAACTGCCATTATTATTATCACCTAAATACTTATGGGATGACCAGTTGTTTGTTGAAACAAGTTGATGCAATGTATACTTGAGTGTTTTTGTTGTAGAAAAATTAGTTACTGAAAATACCTGGAGAAAACTTACTTAGTTGAAAATAATTTATCTGGAGAAATCTCGTAGTCGTGTGAAGAGAAAAGAATCCTGTTGCAGGACCAAAAATATCCCAGAAAGGATGGTAGAAAGGGAATATAAAAGTTTACATCATACTCTGTTTCCACAAAGTAGAAGAAGTGCACTTTAGTATTGGAGAGGAATTAAGAAACTGAATTTGGAAAAAAATATCTCATGGAGTGCTTATTTGTTATTGCTTTACTTTGATATATGGTAGCTTAAATATGAAAAGGTATTTATGAAACTATTAATTGAACATCTTTAGACTTCAGCCATTGTAATTTGTGTATAAATTATTTGATATCCTTAGCCAAAATCAGCTGAAGGTACGTCGACTTTTACCTTACATCAAGAGAGACTGCATATCATTACTGCAGGCAATTGGACACTAGTGTGATTTATAGGGTTGTCTACTTCTAAAATTGAGAAATTTGTCTCCCCCACCTATTGCAAATAACAAGATACTGGAAACTCATGTGAATTTACTTGAGGTGGTCTTCTCTGTGAAAAACAAACAAACAAAAAAACAAACATATATATATTTTTAGAGAAAATTAATACTGATAAAGTAAACAAAATTAAAAGGAAGGACTGCATCAAAAACAGCAGATCCAAACTTCTGACTAATTATATTAATTTGTTATAAACTAAAAACAAACAAGAAAATTAGAAAATAATAAAAAAAATGCTGCACTAATTAAAAAGATCTCAAGGTACAAACTATAATGTGGGATATAAAATGTGCCCTACGTTTCAGAGGTAACTGTGAAAACAGGACCCAAATTGCGGTGGGGATACATTGTCTATCAGTCTTAACATTACTTGTCCCCATTTTCTCATAAGCACACAATTTTTGAAAAAGTAACCATTTGGAACTTACTCCAGTTTATTGTTTAGGAATACATATTTAAATAGTAATGAGAGTTATGGGTCCTTTTCTTGCTTGGCGATCAATTTACTTCTAGCAAACTGAACTTCAGATCCCTCACATTCATCATTGTTATTCACCAATGAATTGTCAGTAGGACAGTTATTCATGAGAACCCTGTCCTGTTGTGTTTCAACTTTCTTTTCATACAAATAAGTTTTGGGGTCCTCACTTGTACAGTGTTTGTATTTCTCAGAAATAATTGTCTTAGTTTGTCAAAACTGTTATCAAAGTGCATAGAATTACATCATCTTTCAATATAAACCTCTTTTGCGTGGGCGAATTCTGTAAAGTTTGATTATTTTGCTTGTGATAACCTCGATTGGCGATAAGTCACCAGTATTAACTCGTATGTACAACCTTCTAGAAACAGAACAGCATAAACTTCTTGTGTTTTACCAGTTAAAACACTGTAATAATAAATTACCATTTTTCGGTGGGTCATTCCATCGTTTTGTTAACTTTCTCAAAATGTTGGGAATATCAACTTAATTTTCATTAAATAGTGGTACATGTACTTTAATGCATAAATTTAGTTCAAAGTTGTTATTTTGCCGTGGTCGATCAGAGTTCAGTCTAATTTCCATTTATTTCAGCCTAATTTCTTTCTCAGCTTCGATGCGGGCTTGTTCAAGCTTGATTTGTTTGAGTTTTAATTGGATTTCTAACTTATCTTTATCACTCAACTCTGATTGGCTAGTGAAGACACTAGAGTGTTCCTCTAATGCTTCCTCAGACAACGAATCATCATTGATAAATATTTCTGTAATACGCTTTTTAGTTAATTTTATCTCTGAGATTTTTAACCGTTAATTCTAATATTTTTACACTTTCAAACAATTCACTTTTGTTATATTTATCTAGTTGTTCGAGGGAGGATGAATCAAGAAAACCTTGACAATCAGACATTATCAGATCTTGATGATAACTATAAATGGAATGAAGATTTGAATTTTAATTTAGAGCAAATTTTGTCTCTGATTCAGATCTCGGGCACGAGCCCCCAGTTTATTATGTTACATATAATTTGTCTCGAACGAACGAGTCTCCCATGCATTATGTTGTGTACGTTACCTCTTACGATTTCAAATAGTTGGAAATTTTAATTTCAATTTAAAGTTAATTAAATATCAATATGTATCAAATTTATGATATTTGCCAACAAGATTGATACACAGTGTTTACTTTCTTTACACAAATATATTTTAATATACAAACTACAATACAATTAATAATAACGATTATTACAAACAATTTTTTATACACAGAAATTTTACGAACTTACAAACAATATTCAGTCTTCTATCTGGTCTGGAATTGAATATTTTATCGACAGTTCATGTCCACGACAAGCGAATTAATTTTATGTTGATACATAGATATGGTTCATTTGATGGGAATGCGAACTATCTATTCTTGTTTGGCCTAACGCGGTTTGTAAGCTCACTTTTTACCGAGGGATATATCTAATGCCCTCGTAGAAATACTGACATATGAAGTTGAAAGTTTGTAAACGTTCTTGTTTAAATTCTGTAGTTTTCCGATTAATAAACGTTAATCACAGTTATAGATTCCGAGGATTATAGTGTACTGACTGTAGGTGACTGACAAATTACTGTTTCCCCGCGTGTTGTGATAGCTACCTGTTATGCTTATTAGGCGAGGTTCTATAAAGTTCAATTGGCACCAACAATGCAATCACTAGTATTTTATATACATAGTACATTTCGATCCTTACTTTCGAGAATCTTCTACAAATTTAGAGTACAGGCGGGACTTGCGTAATACACATTTAACAATATACGTTACGTGCATTAAATGAAACACGTAGATATTAAAATGTATAAGAGTAACTCCGTTACCTGCTGAACTAAAAATTCAGATTATGGAGACAGTGGTATAGTTACTTCTCCAAACCTTTGCGTGGAATTACTTTAGGAGATGCTATAGAAATTACTACATAACGAAATATAAGTTTTCATTCAGTTTAATCAGGAAAACAAACAAACGGGGGGGGGGTCGAATTTATTAAATTAGACAACCAATCAGGTTTAGCAGATAAATGTATTTAATACTACATCACTGTAAAACTGGTGGTAATTTATGTCACATCAATACTTGCTTAGTACAGATTTGTCTCTATAAGAGTATATCGTTTCAAATGTACCTCGCTGTCGGTGAGGCCCGGCATGGCCAGGTAGTTCAGGCACTCGACTCGTAATCCGAGGGTCGCGGGTTCGAATCCGTCTCACACCAAAAAGGCTCGCCCTTTGAATCGTGGGGGAGTTATAATGTGACGTTCAATCTACTATTTGTTGGCAAGAGAGTAGCCAAAGAGTTGGTGGTGGGTGGGTTCTAGTTTTACACTGCTAAATTAGGGACGGCTAGCTTTGCGCGAAATTCAAAACAAACAAAACTTTCCATCAATTCCAGACAGAGCTTATTAGGCAAAGTTATTTTGGTTAAAAGCTTTTGTTTTTTCAGTAAGAAATGGAATCTAACATTCTTATTTATTAATTTAGTTTGCAGATTTTTTACAAAATTAGTTACGTCACTGACACACGAAGTAGGTGTAATATGTATAGACGAAAAGACACATACCGTAGACAACGGTTAAAGTGTTGTAACGAAAATAAAAGGTGAATAAAATCTTTTAACCCTAGTTCGGGTTTTGCATCTTGAAATATATCTTCATTTGGGTGTGTCTTAGTTAAGATAAGAGAAATATTAGTTCACTATGATAATGCAGGCTAATAAAATCTTAAGTTTATCGTTTTCAAGAATTTCATGTTAAACGTTATTCGTTGCTGCGAACGGTAGGTTAGTTTTGGTTCTAGTTTCGGCAAATTTTATCGGTATGTTAGTAAGGTTACTGTATGACCGGCGAAGTAGAGTGCGTTTGTTAAGACTGATAACATTCCTCCCACATTGAATGACGTTGCCCAAATTAAGATACGGAAACGGCGTGAATGATTAATGTCACCCCATATCTCGAATGTTACATTTTATGTTTTCTATTTTATGTCTTCGTCATATCAGTTATTTATTGCTATGTGAGATCAACTTATTTTGTAAATTTCCGATTTTGTGTGCATGTTTTTAGACAGAATTTTTTATTCGATCAAAAATTTTAAAGTGGAAGTTAATTGAAAGTCGATATTCGAAAATAATAGTTTTATGTAACTTATTATATTACACCATTGCAACTGAACAATTTCCTCTGTATTGACTAGCGTCTGTGTATGAAATAATTTCTCCACATTTAAAAAGTTTCACGACCGTATTAATATAATTAAGATTCAAAAACAGGTAGTTAAATAAACGACATTTATGTTTCGGTGTTTGATGTAATGTTTTTTTACAATCCCGTGATCAGCGGCAGAAATTCTGTACCGGTAACTAAACCTCCGGGACAGTACCGACATCGCCCCGCCTTCCGCAAGAAACACCGACTGCGTGCCGACGTCCAGTCCGCTGAGCACCTTGAAGACTTCGATGAGGACTTCAGTGGGGGTGATTTTCAAGTTACACTGGAACTTTCACAACCGCTTCTTCTCAGGTAGAACAGAATTTTTTGTTTGTGCAGTATTTAGTTTTAAAGTCAGCCTGTGCTTTCATAAGTAAAGCTGTGAAACACTTAGAGTTATATTAAGAATATTTAACACTATGTAATTCATATGTACAGTCATATTACGAGATCTTATGTCAAGACTATGAATTTCTTTTAGTTTTATATAATTATCAGATAAAACTGTGTATCTGAATATTGTAGGATCTTGGGTCATATTTTGCCCAATAGTGATTTGTTGGCATTGGAAAAATAAGTATAGATCAGGAATGTTTTTTCTTTATTTCATTGTGGACTGACTTGTTTTTCTTCAATGAAAGGATTAAGACACATAGTAATTGCATGCTGTAGTATTTATATCAGTTTTTCTAAATAAATATGGTAAAAACTTGTACATTTAAAATTACATAGAAAAGTTTCTCTTGAAATTAAGTAAATATTAAAAATGAATTTAAAATTATTCCAAATTCCTTTTTAAATACTTTTACAGAAGGAAGAAATATTGTTTAAACTGTGTAATGTTTTTCTTTAACAAGAAAAATAGTTGTTAAACTTGTGAGAATAATAAAATTTGAGGTATTTTAATAAAATTCCCAACATGAGTTGATGAAACCTGACCAGAAAATCATAGTGTTTACTCCAGTCTAAATAAGAAATTAGAATACTGAACACCTAAAGCTGTCATTTATGAACCAACAGGTTTTACTTAGACAAGAAGTATATCAAAAGAATGTTGTTTAAATATATAATGAAACTTGGAAGTTATAAATGTTTTATATCATTTCAGATATTGTGAAAAAAATTTTTATGTCGTCTATATGTTATAAAATGTCTTGGGGTACTTTTTATTATTTGTAACCAAGATGTGTTGAAACAATTACTTATTACTGATTAATAGCATAAAAAAATAATGTTGGTGAAAGGATTTTGCAATTCTTTGCATCATTATTTACTACACTACATAAAAATAGATGCAAATTTTGGATAAATATGAAAAACATTTATTTCTGTACAAGTTAGTTACTGCATAATTAGTAAAGCTAATAAATGTCTTTCCACAAGTTTGAATAATGCAACAGACTTAAAACAGGAATAGAGACATTTACCAAAAAATGGTTGTATTAGATTTATTGTTTGTGTTTTAACACTTTTTTATTATTAATATTATTCATTGTCTGAAGAAGACAAACTTATATTCCAGGACACCTATAAGCACTTCATGTGTTAAACAGTTATTATCTTTACAAAACCAGTTTTAAGTTTACCATCTAGAGGTGCAGCTCTGAAAATAATATAACAAGCAGTGGCAGCATTTAAGAACAATACAGACTGATGCATTCATACTTTATTTTGTCTGTAGTTACATTTCCTGTTATTTTTTGCATTATTTACTCTGGTTCTCTACTAAAGGTGCACATTACATCCAATTTATAATTTTCAACCACTGTTGATTTAGTCAAGGCGATGTAATATTGAGTCTACACTATTGAATTAAATAATATTAGTTGAAACACAATAGAAATATGTAAATGATGTGCATATAACAAAGTTTTGACAAATCTTGTAGTTCAATATACAGTACTTTAACATAAGATCATAAATCAGTATTCTTACAATTAACTGTAGTTGTCTGTTTAAATCAGAATAATTTAACTATTAAAATAGTCATTCCAATGTTGTAAAAATAAATCTATAATAAACTTTATAAAACATTTTGTGCAAAAATTAAAGGTTTCTGACTGAGGAAATTTTAAGTGGATTAAAATACTATACTGATTGATTGAAGTTCTATAACTCTTAGGACAAACTGTTGTGTAATACACTTGTCAAAGAAATACATTAAATTGTATATAAGAAATAGGTTTTTTGTATCTAGGCATGTATTTGACTGCTCCTTAATAATTCAGTATGGAAATGTCCATTTTTGGTTGGTGAGACTTTTATATGTTTTCTTAGTTTTAAATACAAACACAAATAAAGTTTTCTGCTTGTACTGTATATGAGAGAATGATTATTTATGTTTGTCAATTTCAGATAGGTTGTTTACTCCTGTGCAGGGTCATGTAGTTTGGTATGCATTAACATATCTGTACACATTGTACTCCGGGGCTGTTTTGACTGCTATACTTGATTAAGGTGTGTGAGTGTGCAAGGTACCACTTTTATAGAATCGAGTTTTACATATGCCAAAAAATTATCTTAACTTGTAAGTGTTTTCATGATAGTTTAATTTCTCTGATATAATATTTTTAACCCGTGAGACTGGACCTGTAGGATTAACGATAGTGTATAATAGTTGTTTGAAATTGTTAACGTTGTACACTTTGTTGTTTTGTCACTTTTTATTTCAGCAAATGTTATACAAAAAATATCTAGTGTACATTATAATGAAATTTAGTGAATATTATTTAATTAATTTTTTACCTTACATTTAGTGGCAGTTTTTATAAGTATTTTCAATAGCGTAGTTGTATATGGAAGCATGTTATATTGGTCTCAGAGGTCGCCTTGTTTATTCCCTCACACTATTATACAGTTGTGTGATGTTTGTCAGTTAGCCAGTAAATATTAAAATGACATCACATAAAGGACACTTAACTATACTGTATTTGTACAATTTGTACTGTTATGGTATCAGTAAAACATGTTCTTACTGTGAATCACGAAAAGAATTATAAACTTTATAAGCTACAACCTAGTGTGACATATGAACTTTGTAGGCTACAAGACAGCATGATATATGAACTTCCAAAACAAGAAATAAAAGTGTTTCTTACTTCCAATTTATTTATGTATTATTTACTCTTGACGTAGACACTTTCTGGGACACTACACAAGTACTTCTAGTATAATAGTGAACTTCTCATCATTACTGGTTTGTGCATTGGGAGCAAATTCTCATCTGGCTAAGTGGTAAACCCGAGGGGTTTGTAGTGCTAAAAAACGGATTTCGATACTCGTAATGGACAAAGCAAAAATAGTCTATTGTATAGCTTTATGATAAACAACAAGTAACCATTCAGTTTTGAACACCGTTGCAAACTCTACCTTTGTACCTCACCCACTTCTGTGGTTCAAATCACGAAGTAGGAATGATTTATTTCATAGAACGTACCGAGTATTTTTATGCTAAATTAAAATAACACCTTTCAGTTAATACGTTTTGCGAATTATTCAAGTCCGTTATGAACAAGAAATGGTTAACTTTGTGGTGTGGTAATGACTTTGCGGTCTCCGCTGGTACAGCGGTAAGTCTTGGGATTTAAAACGCTAAAATCAGGGGCTCGATTCCCCTCGGTGGGCTCAGCAGATAGCCCAATGTGGCTTTGCTATAAGAAAACACACATACACACACATTGTGATATTCTATCGCCACCTTTGAGGACGTTTGAAACTACATTTCTATTATGGGTATCGATTTCTAACGTTTTTGTTGTTTGGGACACTTAACCTTAATTACATCCAACATTTAGAATATGCCGAGGGCATTATTTGTTATGGTTTAAATAAGTTATTATTTCATCTTCACTTTAACTGAAATAACAAAAACTAAAATGCTTTTGACTTTATTAATCGGTTATGGGTATTTGCACACTGTGCTTGTTGCTGAGAGTGTAGGCAAACTATTCATAATATTCAGGTCTCATTGACAGTTTTACGTTCTGAAAGATGGGTAGCTGTACAGTAGTGCTTTTCTTGTAACTACGTGTATTATTTTCTGTATATTTACATAACATTTCATTGATGTTATTTGTATTATATTACTATAATTTCCACCCATTACCATAGAATACATGCATTCATGGGCATAGGATTTGATGTGTTAAATCTATTTTGAGATTTTATTGATAATTTGCAAAAATAACAGGTAGTGGTAGGAGACCATTTTACGACCTCTTATCCGTAAACAAGTGAACGATAGAAGAATAAGTCCGTTTCATGTGATAGGGCATGGCTTGGCCAGGTGGTTATAGCACTCGACTCTCAATCTTTTGATTACGGGTTTGAATCTTCCTTTCATCAAACATGTTCGCCCTTTCAGTCGTGGGGGCGTGGGCATTACAATGCGACGGTCAGTCCCACTCTTCATTTGTATAAGAGTAGCCAAAAGTTTGGTTTGTTTTTTTTTGCTTTTTTTTTTTATTTCGCGCAAAGCTACTCGAGGGCTATCTGCGATAGCCGTCCCTAATTTAGCAGTGTAAGACTGAGGGAAGACAGCTAGTTATTACCACCCACCATCAACTTTTGGGCTACACTTTTGCCAATGAATAGTGGGATTGACCATCACTTTAAATGCCCCCACGGCTGAAAGGGAGAGCATGTTTGGTGCGACAGGGATTCGAACTTGCAACCCTTAATTTACGAGTGGAACTCCTTAACCCCCCTGGCCAAGCCGATCTTAAGAGTTTGGTAGTGATGATTAACTACCTTCCCTCTAGTCTTACACTGCTAAACTAGGGACCGCTAGTGCAGATAATCCTGGTG
Source organism: Tachypleus tridentatus (assembly GCF_004210375.1). Taxonomy (NCBI): domain Eukaryota; kingdom Metazoa; phylum Arthropoda; class Merostomata; order Xiphosura; family Limulidae; genus Tachypleus; species Tachypleus tridentatus. The sequence continues at coordinate 173,331,817 of NC_134837.1, read as the reverse complement.
TAGCTTTATGCGAAATTAATTTCATTACAATCATGTGAAAAGTTTAATGTTCTTAAAACCTTTGATAATAATTTCAAAAATAATCTAAGGTCATTTACTATAAAGAAAGATTTTCAGTCCACGTTGTTTGGTACTCATTGCTTAGGATCTGTATCACTGGACACAGTTTGTACTAATTATTGTTTATTAGAAGTATTGAACTTTTATTCGCATGTACATTTTGAAGCTTTCTTCTCTGCAAAGCTACTACCAGATCAGGCACTCGACTCGTAATCTGAGGGTCACGGGCTCGAAAACCCTTCGCACCAAACATGCTCGCTTTTTTAGCCGTGTGGGTGTTATAATGTGCGGCTAATCCCATTATTTGTTGGTAAAAGAGTAGCCCAAGATTTGGCAGTGGGTGGTGATGACTAACTGCCTTCTCTCTGCTCTTACACTGCAAAATGAGGGACGGCTAGCGCAGATAGATTTTCCAGAGTTGCAGATATGGGTGTAAGGAAAACAAAGGAAGAGTAATTATATGTTCTATTAGGTTGAATACCACCGATCTTTATAAAAATAGTACAATAAATTGTCATCAGTATTGTGGCAGAAATGGATTCAGGAAGCAAAAGTCTTGACATGAATATAGTTTTTCAGAATTATTTGAAAGAGTTGTTTATTTGAGTATCCCACTATAACACTAGTTATTAGCAGCTGTTAGTAATTTACAGTTTTATTTTATCACAAGAAGCCTAAACGGAAAACTAACCAATGGCACAGAAGTTAGCTGACACAGACGGAACTTTAAATTAGTTATTTTTCTTCAAATGTTGAAAATGAAACAAACAAATGAACAGATCAGTAATGCGCCATCTTTCATGAGGTGACATGACTGATTCATACTATTGTATCTATAGTGTTCATTTGTTTGTAAAAGGTTAAACTAATTAACCACAACTCATGAGCACACCATAGTTAAATTCCGACGTTTTAGATGTTCGATCGAGAAACCACCTGCCATTGGACCTCGTCCGTGATTGCCTCGAAGATGAATTCATTCATAAATAATAAATACGCCATTCATCTAACAGGTACTGTGTCACTTTCCAGGAGTTTGTTTGCAAACAGGTGAAAGTTGAATAGTATGATATAAATTTTTATAGGTCAAGACTCCAAAAATGTAACCAAGGACTTACAATTATGTATGACTGAACTTCAGTTTTCAGATGCAGGAACAAATAGAATAAATGTTTCGTATTGTTTATTTTCAAAGACCAGATATCCATTGTTGTGTATCTGTCGTGACTATCTGTGAAAATACCAGTTCTAGAACCATTTACTGGATATCTGGTTTCTTTAAAGTGTATGTTTTTCAAGCAAAGTATCATTAAACAAATACAAAAGTTGGCGATAGATATGGCCTGTCATAATGAGCTAGAAGCAGTTTCTCTGCAATGTCAGCCTAGGAAGAAGAATCATACCAAGGATTGAAGTGTAAAAAAATTTCCAACGATGAAATACTTCAAGAAAATTTTGAAAAACAAAGGTGATACTAGTAATAGGTTGCTCCACTCTAATATAATGGGTGGAAAGTTGAATATGCTTTGATTATTTCGTGTAATTATGAGTTAAAATTTTGATCAAAGAATTTTTTTTATATACAACGTTACATTCATCTATAACGTTTATTAACTGTTATTAGACGAACTACAAGTCTAGATGTTCCATAAAAAGAAAAATCTCGGGAAAGATGATTTTTATATAAATAAATTTGTAAGGTTCAGACAGTTGCCATATAATTAATTAATGCTTTTACTGTTTTAGAATTCCAACTTGTCTACGAATAAGGCAAGATAGGCCTAGCTTTGATATATTCACGTTTCGCAAAGGTGATGACGAATCGTGACTTATAGAAATATACTAACTGTTTCTGTGTCCACAAAGTAATTAAAAACAACAAACGAATTTACGCAACATTATTTTTGTCTTGTAAATCTACCCAAAACTGTGGAAATATAATTCAGAAAAATACACAATTTAAAAGTTTTAAAGCTTTCAAACATTCACACCTGTTATGTTTCACAGGCCAAGGATCTGCTTTTCCTTTTTTCACCGTTGTTATTAGTTTTAACATAGCAATTTTATTTAAAAAATGAAGTGAAACAAAGACGAGGAAATATTATTTTTTGAAACCCTTTAACTACTCTTTACGAATGGATTCATTAAGTAAAATACTATACAAATTATTTATTTCATAGTTGGCTCTAAATGAAGATATATAGCTAATTTATGAAAAGAATCTGTTTTAACGATTTTATGAAATACAGAATGTAGCTATTTTTCACGTATGTTGTAATTTGTGTTATTTTGCTAAAGTTCGAAGACAGTGTGCCTCCCGCTAGTACAGCGGTATGCCTACGGATTTACAACGCTAAAATTAAGGGTTCGATTTACCTAAGTGGGCTTAGCAGATAACCCGATGTGGCTTTGCTATAAGAAAACACACACACTTCGAAGACAGTGTATGCAAGAAAAAATGGTTGCATTTTAAAAATTTGAAATTAAATGTTTGTGTCTTGTTTTATTACTCCAGCAAATAATAAATTAACAGAAACAAACAAAGAAAACAAGACAGAAATGTGCGGGATTGAAAGGGGGCGCGCTCTTTACTTCTGAATAGTACAGATTATTGAAACATCTCAGCCAGTGCGTCAACTTTCATTTTGTGCAATGAGGAGGATCTGAGCGATATGGTAAAAGAAAATTGTGGCTTTAAGGAAACCGTTACCATGGAAATGCAAGCAATGACGCCGTCACTTAACTTTTTTTTTTGTATATGTGTGTACAATCAATAATCTCATTGTCATACAATAACCTCCTTCAATTGAACTTTGTTTTTGCATTGCAGTGTAACACGTTCCTTGTTTACAAAAGACGTTTTGAAGAATTAATTATGCATATAGTTCGATTACACACCCAAGGTACAGAAATTATAAATAGATATGTAGCCTTTTAGAGAGAAATACTTTTATAATAAACAATTTAACGATGTATTTGCACATGAAACGATGAATAATGAGTAGCTGGCCATGCGTAACTAGAAGTTACATAAATGTAATACATATACGTTTTCAGGTTGTGTAACGTAGTCCACACACACCAGAATTTTATTATCCGATTAGTAACTGTTATTATAGCATAATGGTTCTCATGAATATGCACTATTGGAAACGGTTAAAGACAGTCGTGGGTTTTTATATTTTAGCGGTTATTAAAAGATGTCAGTGTCACTGCAAGTTCAATTTTGTGCAAGACAAAGATGATAGAAACATTGCTTCTAACGTGTATTTTATATGGCACATTACTGATTAGCTCCTAGTGGCTCAGTTTTACACTAAAATCGGGTTTCTTTTAAAGTATGGTAGATACAGCACAAATTATTCTTTGTAGCTTTGTGCTTTAACAACAAACGAGTAAATAAAGGTTATAGTTTTTAAATGATGTGCTTGTAAAATACTTCCAGTCCTTGATGTAGTGCGAATTTTATCGCTATTATTGGTCGTATTAGTTTTTACTATTTCATCTTTTGGCATTTGAAACCGTAGCATTTGCATTGGATATGAAATAGCATTTTTCAAGACTGCTGGTATGGGCAATAAAGCTTTAATTAAAATAAAGTGCACAACACAATTTCGACCTCTTAGGTCATCTTCAGCCGTTTTGAGAATACATTTTTCTTCAAGTTGGTTTCTCGTCATCACGAAAATGGCATTTCGAATTGTCTTTTGTCTACCAACATGTATGCGTCCCTGCTGAAAATCTGTGGTATTGAACGAAGTGTTATCTCGATACTAACAAGTAGCAGACGAAGTAATGGATTTGAAAGGAGTTTTACTTTTCTAATTCGAAATTCATAATGGAAAAAATATTAATGTCTAGTGCGAGTGTTTAGCACAATTATTGTTACAGTTGGTTAATGATTATTGTTTGTTTTCTTTCTCCACAACGGAATACCTGGACTTCGTCCACTGCGGAGACATTATTTAAGCTAAGAATATTTTTGATGTTATGCGAATGGTAAAATAGAAATCTGACAGTCAGGGCACCTGATTAATCATATAATATAATTTATTGGTGGGCAAGTTACGTAAGATGCTTGTAATTAAGTATTAGCTATAACGCTTAAATATGTTCTGTTTTTCAGTTGAACCTTTTTGTTCATTGATAGATGGCTTATCTGTTGAATAACTTTTTAAAAAATATTTTCATTTAATTTCTGAATGATATTTGTAGATCAGCATAAAAATCACTGAGCGGAGTTCGAATCTAAGTTACCGAATATACTCGTATTTTCAACCATTGTAGCGTTATAATGTGATAGTCAATTCCACTTTTCGTTTGTAAAAGAGCAACCCAAGAGTTGGCGGTGAGTGATGTCGACTTAACTACCTTCTATCTAGGTTATTACTTCAAAATTAGGTATGGCTAACACAGTTAGCTCTCGTGTGACTTTACGAGAAATTCAACAAAACAATCTTGATGTGAGTGTGATTTTCAGTTTGTGATAAAGAAGTAATCTCGTGAATCACAAATAGTTGTAATCGCATGTGGTGGTGTTTAGATGTGAGGCTATTGGCAGGATGTTGTTTTTTTTGGTTTTTTTTAACCTGCAGCATAACGTCTCATACAATGACTGATTTTTTAGCTCTTAGCTCCGTCACCTATTGGCTGATTTGAGATCTTATTACAGTTTTGGACTCAGGACCCTTTTGTTTGATGGATTTGACCACGGCCAAGATCTTGTAGGCTAATTTACTGTAATCCTACCTTAAAGAATTTCAGTTCAGAGGAAACTTGTGGAGATCCTGTTGAGTAATAAAATCGAATCGGGTACAAGCATGCCTCACACTTGGTATTACTAGAACATAGTAATATAACTAATAAAAAGGGAAAAAAGGGTCTCTTTACTCTACTCCTGCCTAAAATAATTTCATTTGTCAGGGCTGTTGAAGATTTCTTCTGAGTTTATAACAGCTTTGTGTCTTGCCATTATTTTTAAATTAGTTCTATATATCATCCAATTTATTTGGCATCACATCAATGGCCTATCCTGCATCATTTTGTATACTTTTATGGGCTTTGTTTGTTTAGTTTTGAATTTCGCGCAAAACTACACGAGGACTATCTGAGTTAGCCATCTTAATTTAGCGGTGTAAGACTAGAGGGAAGACAGCTAGTTATCATGACCCACCGCCAACTCTTGGGCTACTCTTTTACCAACGAATATTGGAAATGACAGCGACTAATAACGCCCCCACAGCTGAAAGGACGAACATGTTTGGTGTGACGGGGATTCGAACCCATGACCCTCGGATTACGAGTCGAGTGCCTCAACCACCTGGCCATGCCGGGGCCTTACTTTCTTGGGTGATGTTGATTTTGTTATCCACAACGTTTCCACAACCTCCTGTCTGTTTTTACTTATTTTCTCAAGACTTGAAATGCTATAAAACTTCGAGACCACCTTTTTAAACTAAATTACTTCTCATTATTATTCATTAGATGCTTTGTTAAGTTCTACATTTTTCTGCTACATTGTTTTAGTTTTTCCAAATATTTAATCATATTCTTGTGTTGTTTTTCTTTTTCCACCTTGTTTCTTGTCACGTTTTAATTTTTGCTTTAATTTCAAACTTTCGAGCTGCTGTTGTAATATTTTATACGTACAACCACGTTCGAATCTTTTCAATAATTTTTTTGTGCACCACACTTTCATCCGGATTCTTGTAATTATCAATTATATTCTTATTGACATAGTTTTATGTATCATGCTTTCATTCGAATTGTTGTAATCATCAGTTCGACTCTTGCCAACAATATTTTGTGTACAATGGTTCCATCTGGGTTCTTATCAACAATATTTTATGTACAATGGTTTCATCCGGATTCTTGTCAACATATTTTTATGCGCCACGCTTTAATCCATATTATTTTGGGAGTTGTAGATAGTTCATTGACTTTCTGACAAATCTGAAATTGATATGTTATTGGGAGTATGTAAAATAATCAAATTGTAGAGAGATAAATGTTTTCAGTTCCTCAATTTGACATTACTGGACTTACAGACCTGCCCGAAATTCAAGTTCTTAATTTAAACGTGAAATCGATTCTGTATTAGGAATGAAAAGTAGCGATTCATCATTACCTACCAGGACTAGCCTTATCGAAAACATGCGTGTCAGTACCCATCTTAGATGTATTTCCAAGTTTGTCTTGTATTTTTTAATTTATTTTCAGCTTATTTTTACATTACATATTGGATCTCTCGTCGTCATTGCGGTTTTTGTATTTACTTTAATAGGACGCTTAAAGATATATTGTGCTCGAATCTCTTAAAAGACAACGATTTTCAGGTGCTTTACTGGAGTGTCTTCTTGTGATAATGCGCCTGAAAATTGTCTTTTAAGAGATTCTAGCACTATATATCTTTAAGCGTTTTATTAAAGTAAAATTTATATCTTAATATAAGCTTGCGAATTATAAAGGCAACATTCCTTCAATTGCACGTGCTGTGTGACGTTTGAAAACGCGTTGATGTTTAACTGCATTTCTAAGAATAAAGTTGGTATATATATTTGAAAGGAATAAAGCCAAAAGATCGTAAATGCTTGTCATTTTCCATTAGCTAGTACATTATTCTGGATATTATTTCCACGTTCGTAAGTTTATTTTAACGCAGTATTTCTCAGTGCGATTGTAAAACTGTTTGTCATGTTTTTTGTATCTTTAATGCTTCTGCAGAACACTTGTGTAAAAATGTTATTAAAATTGTCTGCCTTATTTTAGATATTATATAAGTACTGTGCTTAACTGCTTGGCAGATTGTAACTTAACATGTAGGAGGAAGATCAGTTACATGCCTTATAGAGCCATCGTGGATATCATCTGATGAGTGACACTGGAGTCTGGTTTTGTTTGATATAAATAACATCAAAAAACAAAGTCGCATCGAGTGAAGATTAACTATGTGTATCCGAATCGTTTTCACGCTTGTTACAGCGAAGCGTTTCGTGAGCGTGACGAACGGAATAATTGAATTTTTAAAAGTGACTGGAACTTCTGTGTCTACCGCGTAAGCTTGATGGGATTTATATATATATATATGTATAGTTTGACGTATGAATATTGAATATGTTCTTGCAGACTTTTTTGAAAAGCTCCTCTTGATATATGTAACTGTTGAAAAACAGATCGATAAGTAATTTTATACATATGAAGCTGGTAAGTTTACAAAACAATCACAATCTTAAAACATGTACACTTTCAAAATACTAATTAGATCCTAATCAGATGCGGCTCGGCATTACCTGGAAAATACGGCGCTCGACTCGCAACCTGAGAGTCGCGGGTTCGAATCCTCGTTATGCCAAACATGCTCGCTCTTTCAGCCGTGGGGGTGTTGTAATGTGATCTTTAAACCCACTATTCGTTGGTAAAAAAAGTAGCCTAAGAGTTGGCGGTGGGTGGTGATGACTAGCTGCCTTCCCTCTAGTCTTACACTACTAAATTAGGGACGGCTGGCGCAGATAGCTCTCGTGTGGCTTTGCGCGAAAATCAAAGAAACAATCAACAGGAGTGTTGAAAATTGGAAATTCAAGTTATCAGGTTGCTTATGAAATAAAGCAAATAAAAAAGTTTAAATTTCAATGTAGTAAATAAGGAAAAGCTGTGAACAAAATTATTAGATATTAAGATATAAAATATTAAAAACTGGTGTTGTGAATAACGAGTGAAATTGTAATTTATCATTTAAACGTCCACTTATATACATGTATATCTTTCATTAATGATGATAATCGTAGCACATTGAAGCCTTTTATTTCACAAAAGTAACATTAAAGATGATGTGAAACGAACTACCATTAAATTGGTGTTACTAATGTGTTTTTTTTTGTGCAAATATACAAAAGTTTCCTTCTTAATAATTTTCAAACGTGATGATATTTTCAGCTAGTAATGATTGGTTGGAAGCACAACGTTTAACTGTTGAGTTAGGACGATCTTTTAATTGATACATGTGAACATGTTGTTTGTGTGCCGTAAATGTAAACTGCGTGAAATTTACATGCTACGTTTGGCAGTTTTATTCTTTGCCACGAGGTTAATTTGTGTATTTCTACTTAAAATTTTGCTTAGTTGCTAGTGTAGCTCATCAGTTCTTTTGTTGCTGTTGACCTGGTTTTTCTGAGTTTGTTGTTGCAAGAATATAACTGCTGTTGAAATAAAAACGGCAAAGGCTTAGTAGCGGATGCGCTAATCGCTTTATCCCGTTCTATTCATGAAATATATTCGTACAATATTCATATATAAATAGGTTTATTGGAAATACAGGGTATTAAGTACGTTGTATTGAAACTTTTGAACCTTACAATCATCACGTCGTGACAGTTCACGCCGCCAGTTCCGGTCAGTATCTGTTGCAGTAAGGGGGACCCGTCATGGCCAGGTGGTTAAAGCACTCGACTCATAATCCGAGTGTCACGGGTTTGAATCCCCATCACACCAAACATGCTCGTCCTTTCAGCCGTGGGGGCGTTATAATGTGTATGGTCAATCCCACTATTCGTTGGTAAAAGAGTAGCCCAAGAGTTGGCAGTGAGTGGTGATTAGCTGCCTTCCCTCTAGTCTTAAACTGCAAAATTAGGGACGGCTAACGCAGATAGCCCTCGTGTAACTTTGCTCGAAATTCACAACAAACAAACAAACAAACCACTGCAGTAGGTTCCGTGAGTAATACTGTTATGTTCAGAATACACCATCAAACCCTGCAGGCTTTCCATAACTCATCTACTGCACAAGGACAGAGGTTCTTCACTGCCCGTTTCAGAAGTTCACTTGCACAGAAATCTGTAGTCGCTGCGTGCAGCTGCTTCTTGTGAAATAGCGTAAACAGCCGTTTCGTTTTCCAAGTGCTTTAAGTATGTGGTACTTGAACGGGATTTATGTTTGAATGCGGTGTGTTGATGAACCCACACACTGTTATATTGCGTACTGTTTACCACCGAGCTTTGTGTTTGTGAATTTTCAACTGATAAAAGATATAGGACTTCTCTTACACCCGCTGAGGTATGACTTGTTCTTGGTCTCTTTCTTGATGCTGTTGACGTTCCAAGTTGATCGATGTTCCTTTGTTTCCCAAAGCTGTTAGAACAGTGAATATCGTCATATTAGAAATTCTTAACTTAATATGTCATTATTTGATTATGTAGTATTTTACACTGGAAAAGGTTGTGAAAACTCTCAACTAAAGTGAGCAGTTTTCGGTGGCGTTGACCTATTCAGATAAAAACGGACAATGTCAAGAAGTAGTTTCGATATATTCTATTCCAACACGTGACATCCATAATAGTTTTGATGCACTCAACCATCTGTATAATACTTCTGTTTACTTCTACAATTCGATCTTTGTACGCAGAAAATCAATTTTATATCGTACAGTATATTACGTTTAAACTACGTGATCAATTAGTTTTTAGAAATTGTTTTAGAAATTTCGTGTTTAGAATCCATTGCAGAAGCCACGAACTAGATGGTTTTAGTAAAAATGTGAAAAAAGCAATAGTTATGAATAATCTCGATAGGTTTTACTAAAGCAACAACAACAAACAAAATATCTAATGTAGAATTTAATCTTCTTTTTCAAGTTGTCGCAATCTAACAAGTTGCCAAAAGCAAGGTTCCAAACGAAGAAAAGTGCCTTACAGTTCTTGGTTTCGTGTGTGATTATTACCTGTGTTTCACAGCTTTCTATGTTGACTGGTTTAGCAAAATCATTTTGTGTGGGAAAGTGCAGCTTGATCTGCTACATAATTTCCTGAAATAACATGTTGTTGACCATAATTTCTTTTTTAGGACAGTGGTATCTAGTGTAAAAGATTGTTGAAATAGATAGTATAGTCCACAATTTGCAATATACCAATCCGGTTTGTTTTTGAATGACGCACTGAAATGTGTTCTCTTTGTAGATTACTCCATTATGTGCAATGAAATGAAAGCAAGGGATTCCCTTACCCTGAAAATGGGGTTTCGTTGATTACTGCAGTTGATACTCTTTCTAAGAAAGAATTGCACATACTGGTTTCTTTCTTCTCCTTTTTTGAATTCTTTCCGGATCAATTTTTTTTTTTAATTTCACGCAAAGCTATATGCGGGCTACCTACGCTAGTCGCCCTTAATTTTGCAGTGTAAGACTAGAGGAAAGCAGCTGGTCATTACCACCCACTGCCAACTCTTGGGCTACTCTTTTACCAACGAATAGTGTGATTGACCGTCACATTATAACGTCTCCACAGCTGAAAGGGCGAACATGTTTGGTGTGACGGGGATTCGAACCCGTGATCCTCTGATTACGAGTCGAGCGCCTTAACCACATGGCCATGCCTAGCCAGGGTGAAAATGATCAGATCATACGAATCTGAGTCAGTGGTGAAATGAAAGGGTATTCCGCACGACTGAAAATAAGATAAAATAATAATAATGATAAACATATGTCGGATAATAATGTCTTCTCCATCTTTAACTGGTAAAATGGTAATGACAACGTTGAAATTACTCTGTAAGGATTATGTATAATACGGCTCCATGTGGTTTATTCGGACCTGATGTTATTTAATTCTAACACTGTATTAGAATTCATAGTGTTCACCTTGTTGTTGTGTACGTATAATACGGCTTGATGTGGATTGCTGAATCGTGATACTATTTCACATGTAACACTTACAATTCGTAATGTTAACTGTTGTTGCAGGACACTGAAAGTCAGTTACTATGTATAAAATGTATTAGTAAATGTGCAATTTTTTAAAAGTTTTGTTTAGGTTATTAAATGTATGCTTTATATTAATTGTGCATTAAGCAAACGATGACCAAAAACTCTATTTAGATTTGAAATACATTCAACGTAACTTTCTAAAGTTTCGACATAGCAGCCTAGTTTCGTAGGTTACCAACTCGTTGCGTTTCGACATTAAAGTAATTAATTAATTTAATCAGTGCGACTCATTACGTTATAGTACTAAGATGTGCCCATAATCACGCTACTAAAACTTTCATCGTATGACTTCAAGATGTAGGTCATGTAATCTCCTGTTATTTGCATATTACTTGCGGCTCCTTCTGCTCACTATTTAATGTAATGTGACATTTTTCGCTGAATAGCAGCACAGTCCTGCTTCTTGTAAACATCAATTTTCTTCATCTAATTTTTCTCCTAATTTCAACTTTAGGCTTCAGTTGCTGCGTGTTGTTATATGGACGATCATATCAGTCTGGAATTATCGCGAATGTTTATTATCACGCGATGTTGTTTAATGTTGTTTTTGGGAATTATTTTTATCTGAAGTTTAAGCATTGGGATAGAAACAATGTATGATTGTCTTCACTTTGCTAGTGGTTTAGCGGAGTTCGTTATCTATCGGTATGTTTCACGGAATGGGTGTTAGCACTTTAAACTACTAAAGCCCTAACCAGCCGTCTTGAGAATATATTTTTACTTCAAGTGTTTCTCGTCATTGCAAAAGCCTGTAACTTGTATATGAGTGAGTGAATACCGTTCTAAATGTTATTTACATCAAATTTTTCTTTCCCTTGATAGTGCTAAGATAATAGTTACCATATGTTAATAGTAATAAAAACATACTATCGAGCAGTTTATCGATGTGTTTTTGTAGACCTAATACATATCTAACTTTGTGAGATTAAAAGATAATTGTATCTTTAAAAAGTTGCTACAAGGACCGTTAATTGAGCTGAAAAGTTAAATTTGTAATCAGTTAACTGTGGGTTGTGATGGTGTGGAAGAATCGTCTTATTGAGCTTAGCGTTGCAAGGTGCAAGTTCTATGCGCGTGTGTACGCGAATGTCTGGTTTTCCAAAATAGTTAACAGTAGTAGTAGAAGAATACATAATGTAGAATTGGTCAGAAAATAGGAACGGTTTGTGAAGCACACCGTGTTAACATACGGGTGAATTATCGTCACACCAAACATACTCCCCCTTTCAGCCGTAGAGGGGTTATATTGTACCTCAGTTGTTTGGCAACGGGTGATAATGACTAGCTGCCTTCACTCAAGTCTTTCACTGCTAAATTAGGGACAGCTAGCGCAGATAGCCCTGTAGCTTTGCACGAAATTTAAAACAAACCACCAACATAAATAAACATGCGGACAAAATAATTTCGCGTGTGTATATATATGTGTGTAAAGGTACAGTGGGAAGTTCCTGATACATTTACCACTCCCCTACCCGTTTACTTATATAAAAGGCAATTTGTATGTATGAGGGAAACGCTGATGTTATTGTTTGTATTAGACTTGCTTTAAATCTGCCACCGTTACTAAACGTAACGAAAACGGTGTTTTGATTTCCCCATTTCATGATTAAATTTCGATTTATAAAGTAAAATATTTGTATCTCAGATAAAAACCACAAGTGAGTGTTGTTATAACGCGAGACTGAACGTTTTCTTCATGCAAGTCTGTCCATGTTAAGTACGTTCGATTCTTTTTTTCCGTAATCGTCATTTTTCTTTCTTACACTCTTTCAATTCAATGTATTCTCTTATTTTCAATTTTAATTATTTTATTGATATATAAAAAGATGTATTTTTTATAATGATATTTGCCAAGAATAACAACCACTGTGGTAACAGTTATCTTGGCTTGGCTTCTTGTCTGATTTGGCTTTAAAACATCTGAAGGCCAACGGATAAATTTAGCGTTTACGTATTTAGCTTTCAGGCAGTCATCTAAAGTTTTTTATTTTTTTAATTAATCCAGGTCTGCACAGGTTGAGTTAGAAACAGTTGTGCTTATAGCCCTTCCTTCTCGCATACAGCGATATCAATGTTGGACAGTTTTGAGTGATGTTTTATTTCAGTCTTTGGGAAAACACTTTGCATATCTAAACACTGCTTTGTTTGCAAAGTCAGTACAAAGACTAAACTTTCATTGTTAGTTTACCGTTGATATGTGTGTCATTGGTATTAATCTCACTATGATAATAACTTTCGGTTATACAGTTTTTCCAGAGAGATATTATTATATAATACTTGTTGCAATGTTTATTTCAGTAGGTTATTTTATCGCGTATAATATCACGTAAGAGGGATGTTATTCCATTGTAGTTATATTCCATATATATATAAACGTTTATTCCTTTGCTTGATAAGACGTGAATGGGGATTTTCCGTCATCACCACGGTAGCTTTGGTTTTCTCGTGACCTTCCAAATTCACCTAATCATGAACGTATAAATTGTAATAGGTAGGTCGCCACAACTTTCTGTAATCCCCCTGTTGGTACCTAGAATACTTCATTTTGAGATAATCTTTTATTTTGGAATTTCACATTAAGCACAGCAAGACAGATCGTCAGGGTGCGTTTGCTATGACGTTATCAGTGCATACGTAGTTTTGTAGAATCCCTGAACATTTTGTAACAGGATGTCTGATTCCTTTTGTTTCCTGGACAACGGAAAGATAGTTAGGTTCTTTATGCACTTTCATTGGCATATACCGCATGGCAATTTTCAACGGTAAGGAACTGTTAAATTGCTTTGGAATCTTGTTTTTTTTCTGTCTATTATTATATTATGTAAATGTATGGAGTTTTTCATTGGATTGAACCTTTGCTGCTAGTTTTAGAGACTTGTACATAAAATAGAACTGAAAGTATTAATATTTTATATAAACACGAATAATTTTATTTGAGGTGGAAAGTCAGCGGACACTTCTTTTTATAACTGTCTGCCGTTTCTTCTATTCTCATTGTATCAGTAATTTTAGACATTTCAATAGGATTAAGTGTATGGTATATATAGGTGTAGAAAACTAAGCTATGTAGGCATTTCTTTTTTAGTTTTCACAGAATCGATCGATGCAGATAAATCCTTGAAATGAGATGAAATGCAAATAGCAAGATAGCTTGTTTAATCTTTATACCTCATAGATTTTATTCAGGTATGGTCTTGAAGCAAAATTGATATTTTCTGTTTGTTGGTAATATAACTGATCTAATCAGAAACACGTTGTGTATGTGAAAAAAAAAGGTGCGACCGAAAAAGATTGAGTGTTCGACTTAAAAGGAACGAAATCAAAATGTGCAGCTCAACTGGTTAGACTTTGACAACAAATATTCATTAATTAGTTGGTCAAGCCGCGTTTTCTGTTCAACTTGGGGCATGATGGTGGGTGAAACAAAATACACTGTCTATCTATGCCGTGGAAGCTACATCAATAGTTTCTTGTCATCACCCGCTTGCACTCGGTATAGTATCAAGCATGATTATTTACACGAATTGCTTAAGCTTGTATCATGTGATGCAAAACACTCTGTAATTACGAAAATTTCATAAAACTGAGCAAATTTGTGCTTAAAAGTTGGTAGTGAATAATAAATAATAATTGTCCATCCGCAGGTCCGCCAACCAGGAAGGGCCATAAAGATCTCAAAATACCTCAAAGCTTATATCTTCATTTAATCATAAAAAAAACGTAGATTTTGGTTTTTATTTGCATGTAGATGCTTGATACATCAAAAGTGATTGAAGTAATAATTTGATTAATAATTAATCTTTGCTACCTTAGAGGTTTAATAAATATTTGTTGTTGGTTTATTAACTTGTACTGTAAGCTTAAAACGGCTGCTGCTGTTCATGAGCTCTTTGTTGTCTTTATTTAGTTCTTGAAAATGATAAAAGAGGGAGAGAGAGATGAGCAGGCGGCGAGAATGTTTGCCCTTGGCTCGTGCTGGCTCTCGAAGCTCCTGTTCACGTGTACGGCTCTTTTTCAAAACTTGAGCAAGAAACTGATAATGTAATTTGATTGGCCTAACCGATACTTGTGTATCAGCACGTCCTTTCAACCTATAGTGTTGCTACACAAAATTAGGTGTCTTTATTCTGAATGATAAAAAAAGGAAAACCGTCCACTTTTACTCTTAGGTGAAACTTTAGCAAAACGGTTGGACCCATAGCTCACGTGACTTTTGGTGTAGGCATACTCAAATTTTTTGTCAACTTTGAGTCATTTGTGTTTAATACATTTGTTTGTTTTGAATTTCACGCAAAGTTAACAAGGACTATCTGCATCCTAATTTAGCAGTGTGAGACTAGAAGAAAGTGAATACCACCCACCGCACAACTCTAGGGCTACTGTTTTACCAACAAATAGTGAGGTTTATCATCACATTATAACACCCCCACGGCTGAAGGAGCGACCATGTTTGATACGACGAAAATTCGAACCAGCGAACTTCAGATTACGAGTTGAGCACACTAACCACCTGGCCAATGCCATGCCTCTTACTAACTTTGCATATGTTGGCTGTATTTAAACTAAATTTGACACCTAATTGTAAGTTGCAAAGATCTATCAGTGTTCAAAGTTTGTAAAAAATCCTAAAAGTTAAGTATATTTTTCTATCAAAGAAATTTCCCTACTTTCGGCCCGAAGAAAAAAAAATGTTATAACGTATAATTTATTTCAAAATTCCGCCATTTTGTTTGTTACTGCACTTTCAGAAATCGATACACTTAATGTACAAACACTATCTCATAGAGCACTAGATTTTGTTGTGACTGTTTGTGTTTTAGAACACAAGCACTAATTTCCTGTTATGGACATAAGTTAGCACGGGGAACAGTATATATATATATCTGATAATAATTATTTAATTTAGTACACGTAGCACTGGAAGTTTAACAGTAAGCGTACATTAATGTGTAGGTAGTTTGGGTAGAATATTCATGATGGACAAAGATGAAATGGACATCAGTTGCTTAGTTCAGTGTCACTTGTATTGTAGAAAGTCTTCGAGGACTAATCTAAAGTAGGTAGGAAGGACAACGTTTCAGAAGACTCGTATTCAAGCCGAACCTCAAGAACTTCATGTAATCCTTGTGACCTGTGTGCCCGTATATGTATATCGAACTTCGTGTAATCCTTATTGCATTCGTGTGTCCATAATATGTATGTCGTATTTATTCCGTGTAATCCTTGTTAGATAAGTGTATCCATAATATCCAAATTCTACTTCCTGCAGTCCTTATTACATACGTGTAATAAAGGCTTAATCTACTTACTTTTCGACCATTTTGTTTTTGTTCCGATGTTTAATGCTCTTCTTTTAGGTAATTTCTTAACAACATATCGATTATTGAAGGAAGACAAGTGTATTCGCTTATTTTCTTGTTAGACATTTATTTGAATAAATGTCCGTATTTTTCACTGTACAAATGTTCATCATTACCCTTATTCATTCTCGAGACATGTGCGAACACTGGAGTCCTTTCATGTACAGCTTTGGAATCATCAGCTATATATTTAAAAAAATATATATATTCGAAATACGTTTCTAGAAGGTTTTACATTTTCAAACAACAATATTAATGACAGTTTTACGTTGAAAACTTTAGTATGAGCAGTTTTGATGTGGAGTCTTTATTTGATGACATTTCATTTACAGTGAATATTGGCCTTACTACTAAATCTAGGTTAGCTAAGTGATGATACTGTAAATGGTTTTCCAGAAAATACTTTGAGGAGACTTCCGGAACTTGGTACTGAAGAGCGACACTTTATCTTTAACACTGAGTTAAATGAACAAACTTGGTGTGTTTATATGGGTTCTCTCTCTCTCTCTCTCTCTGTGTGTGTGTGTGTGTGTTTATATATATTGTAGACCGTAGGCTAGCTAACGTACTGTGTTACTAACATAAACAATGGTTGAATATTTGTCCTTCTGAATTTATTATACCGGGCACGTGAATAACAATTTACATATGTGCGTATGTGTTTATGTATATATATATATTTATACACGTCTCTAAACAGCGCGCCATCTTAAAATTTGCAGTCAAAATAAAAAAAAAATGAATTCAAACTTCATTATATTGGATACTTTTGTCGACATAGTACGACTAGTTTAGATTTTGGATGTTTTCATCTGAGGACATCTTAGATCGAATGCCAGTTTTAGAAATATTCTTCTCGTGCTCATCACAAGAAATGTAATTAAAAAATGACCCTTCATCTCATAACAACTCATCTTTGTTTCAGTTAGAACACTTCAACATCAGACAAACAGTCCAAAAATATTTTCCTCAGAACTTCAATGATAAAAATATAAAAAAGAACTTGATAAACTTTAAAGAACTAAAAATATTGTAGTTCTTTACAGAGCAAGAAAGCTTATCACAATTATAGTCCTGTCTTACTTAAGTGAAGGATCTTTTGTCCTAAGACGCCAACTTCTTTGTCATATGTAGATTCCTCCCACAGATTACTCTCAGAATTCTGTTCAGAAGTACTTTGGACTTTGTTGTCTGTCTGTCTTATAAAATTCTCAAAGTAATAAAATGCCTATTTTGTCTACAAATACTACTATTCTTCATGTCCAAAAACTATATCGATCATACCTGAAACTTACGTCCATGAATTTCTCAACACTGATCATCTGCTCTGTGTAACAACTCGTAAGTCCTAGCACATGTTCAAAGTGTGATTTTACTTTTAAAATATGAATAAATTGAAATTATTTTCCTCAGATCCTAATAGAAAATGCTTGGATAGCGAACACAGTGTGTCCAGTTTATAATGTTCAATGTTCTCGAATTGGTTAGTTACTATATATTTATAAACAAACATTATACACCTGTAATATGTTTTCCAGCTATCTGCTTCACATACTAAACTCATTATGCACATAAAAATTTAATTAAACATTTGGTTTCATCGTAAATTCGAAAATAAGTAAAATATTAATTTGGTTATAAGTAAAGAAAGCTGTTGAATAATATTGCAAACATTTTACATTAGATATTACATAGTCTTGTTTTTCTTTTTTTCATTTTCGTAAAGATGATAAGATATTTATGCTCTTATATTTGAGCTTCAATGAATTAACTTGTCCTGAATATTTTTGCCTCGGTACAGCGGCTCATAAAATGGCTGAGTTTTTCTTTCTTTTTTTTTCTTCTTCAAATTTTAGACCTTTAGCTCGTTCTTCCGTCATCTCTAGACCGGATTGAGATCTAATTACAGTTTTGAACTTAAAAATCAAACCCTTTTGATTGAAATATTTGACCACTCCCAATGTTTCTTAGATTAATCTACCTTAATTGTGCCTGGAATAATTTCTGTTAGAAAATAGGCTGGTAAGTATCCTGATGAGTAATACAATCGAATCGGAAATGCGCGAGCCCCTTCCTTGGTATTAATGATGCTCAAAAATATAGCTAACAAAGAGGAGAATAAAAGTCTTGGATCAATTTATCATAATTCAGCCAAAAAGAACCTCAAGTGCCGCGGCTATTGAGAATTCCCTGTTGTTTTAAAATTAGTTATCTTATGCAATATTTTTTCTACACATTAGGACTTTGACTGTTACTGAAGGAGGCTGAAACATATTAACGTATTGCAGCTCAATCATTGAAACCTTAATTTCATTTTATCCGTACAATATGTAGTGAACAAAATGCGAATAGTAATTTGTTTTCATTTGATAACGACGTAAGCAAGTTTCTTGTTGAATGCTGTATACCACTAGTGTGTAATTATCGACTCAAGGTGACGATTTATATTGCGTACTTAACTTGTGGGATAGTCTTCTTATCACGTACCGGTTACTTTATACATAGACATAGCACAAAATATGTTGTTTTACATTACAACGTACAAAACAGCATGGTTTTTTTACATGGTGTTGATACAGACGGATCTCCGTGGTCTTGGCTTTGTACTGTTTGTTACACCAGCTGTTTTCTGAGAATGTGGGTTGATTACGCTGGTTTTTGCGTCACCCCGTAAGTACCAAAGAATTACTTCTTCCGAGTAATTTCCATAAAACTGTGTATTGCTTTATTATTGTGAGTGTGTAACTCTGTATACAAGGTGGGTCAAAAAACATGACTTCTCAATATTTCTTTAATGTTTCTTGAATGCTTGAAATATTACCTAAGTAGTTTTCTTTAATATATAGCAAACATTTTCTTTATAACGCTACAAAAACTATTTGGAGAAAATCCTTTACTATACTTGCATATTAAACCTATTTCTTGTGTATGAAAGTATTTTAAAGCTTAAGTTTTTTTTATAAGTCTGTTTGGTTATTTTCTTTTTTTTTCTGGCCAGGCATGGCCAGGTGGTTAAGGCACTCGACTCGTTATCCGAAGGTCGCGGATTCGAATCTCCTTCACACCAAACATGCTCGCCTTTTCAGCCGTGGGGGCGTTATAATGTAACGTTTAATGCCACTATTCGTTGGTTAAAGAGTAACACAAGAGTTGGCGGTGGGTGGTGATGACTAATTGCCTTCCCTCTGGTCTTGCACTGCTAAATTAGGGAAGGCTAGCGCAGATAGCCCTCGAGTAGCTTTGCGCGAAATTCAAACCAAACATTTTTTTGCTATCCTACATTAATATAAATTACAGTCTCCTGAAAATGCAATCTGGTGGGTGGGACGTGTAATTCATATGCAGTTAGCAGATCACATGTATGCTCGGCCTTTAAGTCATGAGAACGTTATTATGTTCGGTCAATCCTACTCTTCGTTGGTAAAAGGTAGTCCAATAGTTAGCGGCTAGTGGTGTTAACTTGCTAACGTCTCTTTAATTTGTTACTTAATTAGACGTGGTTAGCAAAGATAGACCGCGAGTCGCTTTTCGCGAAATTCAACAGCGAACAAACTTGAAGGTGCAATGTTTGTCCCTCCGTTCTCCGTCTGATTGGTTACGACACTGGAATATAATAATTCTGACTACAATATTCAGTTTTATGTTACAATATTAATATTATTTCATGGGAATCTACAACAAACTGTTGTTTTATATAAGTTTTGCTGTTTCTATATTTTATGTAAGTACATAAGTTTAATCGTTTATTCTTCTGTTTAAATATAATACGGCATTTATGTTAAATTTAGCATCAAAAGGAAAGAGGGCGTAATGCATGTCTTCTTATCTCTTGATAGCTATATATGCTAAATAGTAAGTTAGATTATGATCAAGTTGTTCGATTCGGGTCTGCTGCTACTTATAAATGTTGACCCGTCAGATATACTTACCACTTCACAATATATATATCTTATATCCTAGTTTTATTTGTCTAGTTCTTGTCTTGTGCTACGCCGTTCGTCTTTATATATGTTAACATTTGTTGACATCGAAACAGGAAAGCATACGCACAAAAGAGAAACACTGTTGGAAAGATGGCTGAATCCATACGTCATTTCGAAGAGCCAGGGACGGAAGCTTGTGACAAGTGGAACATCGTATTTGTATATTGTGTTCTGCAAGTCTCAGCAGATATACAAGAGTAAAAAGAGTCTAAGCAAACAAAAGTAAGGACGTTTTAGTAAATGTAAAACATCATTATGAAAAGGTATTACTAATAACAGTACTATTGTATTTATTACAAATATGACCTGTTGGTTAGTAGTGTACAGAGTCGTACATTTAAGTGTCCATGGTTCGCATACCATTGAAGCAAAATCAGGCTCTTGACTTTGCGGCCGTATGTGCGCTACAAGAGTGGTATAATGCAACTTTTCGATTAAAATATCAAAACAGTTGGCCGAAGGTGTTTTTGAATAGCTGCATTCCCTGTCGTGCGTCAAATGAATTAGAAACGACTAACGTATATAGCCTTTGTGTATCTTTACGCACTTATTCCAAAAATAAATTATATTAAAAGTATGTATGTGTGTATCCAGACATACACATGTGGTGCCTTTAATTAATAATATAGTAAGAACTCTTTTTTTCATACTTATTACTTTAATTAGTTTTAATAAATATGTAAACATACGTAAAGCAAATTGGATGTGCATTTAAGAATTACGGTAAGGTGCTCGCGTGAACATTTTTTTTTCTTTTCAAAATGTATGAACAATTACTGACGAGCTATTGGTGGTATGAAACCTAAGTGTACAGCGAATTATAGCTACCATGCAGTATACCAACGTTACAAACCAATTCATGTCTTACGTGAGTTCAGTGTTTTCACGTTTTTTTATCTCTTCGTATAACTACATTATTTGTAGCAGAATACCACATTGCTTTTACTATGACTATTATTAATTTTGGTTTATTTTCAACTTAATTATTTTCTGTTTTCACGTTTTTGCTGTGATTTTGTTCTTAGATAAGTGAAGCATGCTTGTTTGTGACATTTTCAGATATTTTACCAGAAATTGAAACAGATTAGAAGCTTAAAGTAATGAGTTTTGAAGTTAAACATCATTGTTTATAGTTAAAATAATGGCGTTTGTAGTTAAACTCATTGTTTATAGTTAAAATAGTGACGTTTGAAGTTAAAATCATTGTTTATAGTTAAAATAGTGACGTTTGAAGTTAAAATCATTGTTTATAGTTAAAATAGTGACGTCTGAAGTTGAAACAAATATTCCAAGTTAAAGTTTCTGAACTTCTTCACCCATAAAATTAATATGCGTCTTTAGTACATAAACTATTGCATGGCCAGGTCGTTAGGGCGCTTGACTTGAAATCTGATGGTCACGGGCTCGAATCCCACCAAACATGCTCGCCCTTTCAGTCGTGGGGGAGGGCGTTATATGTAACGGTCATTCCAAATATTCGTTGGTAAACGAGTAGCTCAAGAGTTGGCTATGGGTGGTGATGACTAGTTTGCTTTGTTTGATTTGAAATTCGCGCAAAGCTACTCGAGGGCTATCAGCGCTAGCCGTCTTTAATTTTGCAGTGTAAGACTAGAAGCAAGGCAGCTAGTCACCACTAACTGTCAACTCTTGGGATACTCTTTTACCAACGAATAATGGGATTGACCGTTATATTATAACGCTCCACACGGCTGAAAGGGCGAGCATGTTTAGTGGGACGGGAATTCGAACCAGCGACCTTCGGATTACGAGTCGAGTGCCTTAACCCACCTGGCCATGCCGGGCCGGTGATGACTAACTTTCACTGCTAAATTAGGGACGGCTAGCGCAGGTAGCGCTCGTGTCGCTTTATGTGAAATTCCGGACGAAATATAAAACTTGCTCGTATTGGGTAACAAATTACATTATGTAATCAGCTGAATAGTGTAAGTATAGTTAATTTCAGCCCTCATCAAAGTTAGAGAATATTTTTCATACGAGTTTTGTGTTTACTAAGATGCTACATACGGATGTGAATCCGCGTCACAACAAACATGCTCGTCCTTTCAGCCGTGGAGGCGTTATAAGTCACGGCCAATCCCACTCATTATTCTTTGGTAAAAGAGTAATCCAAGATTTAGCGGTGGGTGGAGATGACTAGCTGCCTTCCGTCTAAATTAGGGATAGCTAGTGCAGGTAGTCCTCATGTAACTTTGCACGAAATTCAAAAACAAACAAACAAATGAAAGAGTGTAACGCTGTGCATGTATCCATAAAAATCGATACTATTGTGAATACGAGAGCCTTAACCTTCACATACCAGTTAGAAATGTATTAACACACCATCCAAAAAGTAAACAACAGTGACCACAACATTACTTACCGATGAATCACGCGGATTACAAGCATTGTTTAAATAAATAAACATGTATCGCTGTTTACTGAGTTCAAGGTTTAGAACGAAAGAGATATCAAATTAATGAAGCTACGTAGAACATGGTCAAAACGTTTGACACATTTTCTCGAGTTTTTGTGTATTAATAAGTGTGATGATGTTTAAGAATTGGTGCCACGTTCATAAGGTCTTGTGTGCTGTGTTATTCGTAACCTTTTTGTATTTTTTTTAGCATAACATCTGTAACGTGAATATACACGTTAAAACTATACCAATATTACTCAGACGTTTTCGCGTAGGATGGATTTACTTCATGTAGAAGCGTGGGAATTGGCACAGTCCCCAAACATACAAGGATAAATATTATGCATATTTTATACCAAATGAGGAAAAAACGAAACATTAAAACAGGATTTAACAGTGATGAAAAAAAGAAACCATATAACAATTCAAGCCATTCCTTCCATTAGAAACGGACTAGAAATAATCGACTTTAAAGGAACTATTGAGATTTCCATCCTGTAGATGGAGGGAAGCTGAAGTTTCAAGTAGCTGTAGCTCATATTGAATTAAAAAAGCTCATTTTAGTTCTTGTATGATTTATTGTTTAAAAACATTCTTTAACGCTAGATGGCTAAAAGACAGAAGGGTTTGAGATAGTCTTACATTACTATATGTAATTTAAATTAGTATAATTTTGAAGGATGAAACCTGTGTCAGTTAAATGTGATTTCATTGCTGACGATAATCGTATAGAATTAGAAATTGATAAATACATAAAGATAATTAATTATTTTAAAAAAAAAACATATGCGATTCTTAAAATGAAGGGATAGATTAATTATAAAGCCAGTTTTGTTTAGAGGGCTAGAATATTCATTTGATGGGGTCCTCCTACCCCTTAGACACCACCACAACGAATGTGGATAGAAATGAATCATTCCACGCAAAGATCCTGCCAAGAATCTTTCGAATCTTTATCACTGTTAAATATCCACAGATGGATCAGCGGTAAGGGTACTTACGCACTTGGAACTAAAATCTAATGATTGGTTCTCCCTAGACGACAGAGTGCAGATGGCACATTGTATACTTTTGTGTTGAAACAACAATAACAGAGACGTTCGACATCATAAAAAGCGCGCAAATGTTTTATTTTTATCTATTTACATATCTCCTGAAGACTTATAACGATAAAATTTGGGTTTCAGGTCCCATGACGGACAGAGAACAGATAGCATATGTTGTATTTTTGAGCACCATAGAAAACAAACAAACCTACTTTGGACGTGGTTTAGTTACGCGGGACATTCTTTGAACATATTCATGTGAAATAAAAACCGTGTAATAAAATAATACAAATTTCGCACAAGTAAAAGAATGCCGCAAAAATGTATTTCGTAGTGTCTGTTCCCTTGTGGGACAGCGATAAGTCTACGGATTTATAACGCTAAAATCAGGGGTTCGATTTCCCTCGGTGGACATAGCAGATTGTATAACGTGGCTTTGATATGGAAACACTCGCATATCACAGTTCTTAACTTTTTTTTTGAGGTGGTTTGATATCTGATTAAAAGTTAGCAAAAACATTTGATCGATTATTGTTTTCTCAGAAATACCAATAATTTCCCTTGAAAGAGGTCACCTGTTTTAACCACTCGCACCATTATACAATAGCATGTTGCCTGTCAGCCAGCCAGTCAGTATACAATACAATAACGTCACGTAAGAAACGTTTAACGTTTCAATTTTTACTTTCTTGACGTCAATAAAACGTGCGCATGCCATGAATCACGAGAAAAATTATGTACTCTGTAGACTACAACACAGCATGATATATGAAATTATTACTCTTAATTTTGGTTTTATTTACTCTTGAAACATAATACTTTCAAGGGCCCTGCGGAAGTACATTTAGTAAGTCTTCGCGGAAATAAAAAAAAGTTGTGTATTTTTTATACGTTATTCTTTGCGAATACCTTCTTATTTAACGGAAAACAAAACATAAGAAATTCACCCTATAAAATTCATGATTTGCACGTGATACTTGCCTAGCTCATACTAAGTTAATGATGTATTTGATCCGTTTACTTTTCTCTACTATAGCACACGCGGGGTTCGGGGTCTTGCTGTGTTGGATCTTACCAGTCACTGTTCCTGAAAACTGAAACAGATATTTACTTTTTGGCTTGGTATTTGAATAACATGATAGGTACAGAATTAAATATTTATGGGAAAGTAGTAAGATTTTGTGCTAATACCGTTGGGATTATTTTCTTACGTCATTACGTCTAATGAAGTAGATATCACGTGATCAATAATGCAAACTTAACGTAATCAATTTGGCCTAGCAAAATAGATCAAATATTCAGGCTATGTGCACTGTATTTCTAGCTGATCAATAAAATAACGAAAATACTGGAAAATAAATTAACTTTGAGACAAACACTCACTATGGATAAAAGAGAGAGCGAGTGATAGACATTTCTTGGAAGAGTAGCCCCAGTATGGTATGTGCATTGGAAGAAGCATAGATTAACAGAAAACGTTGCATAAATGACGAATTGCATTAGATTAATTGACTTTATTTTGCTTCAGTGCTTCTAAAATATATTTACTTTTTATCAAATTAGCCTTTTTTACAGACGTTGAAATAATTTCTTATTTCGTGGAAATCGCATAAGTGTAAAAGTTTTAAACTTTTAAAGCTGATAAGAGTAAAGGTTATTGGATTAGAGAAGTGACCATTGATTTGAGGGTAAGGTTGTCGTTAATTTCTGTGTTAAATGTTAGTAAAGTAAGATCTACATAGTGTCCTTCATGGAGTGTTGTGCATAATTCTTTTAATGGCTTGTGACATCTGGTTTTGTAGCAGATTTTCATATTGCCAGTTCGTGGGAAACATATGTACCCTTCATAACGGGTTTCAAATGGAACGGTTATATATGGAAAATTATAAGAGGATAGTAATATTTTGAACATATTGTCAAAAATATTGAAATAACGCACACTATAAAATACTATGTCGCGTTTAGTTACTGGAGTGTAGATTTAATCAGGGCTTTAATTACAGCCAAGACTAACGCTTTGTATCAACTGCTAATACATATCTACTGTAATAAACCAGCAGCATAAGAATATTTTCTAAGTATACTAACCTTTTTGGGTACTTTTTGTCTTCCATGCGATGCCCCAGATTGCTCCCTAGATGTTATATTAAATTCAAGCTGGGACGTTAGGTGGACGCAACAAAAAACAATCATTCGTTCAGGAACATCTAAATGTTGATTATCAAAAATGGTAAAGCGTTAGTTAGTTTTTCCCTCAATAAGAGAGAGGTGATCATGATTTGTAGTAATAATACACGGATGGATCCTTCAGTAAATGTTATGCACCGTTATTACACATGATATCCAAGGTTCGTTAACCACTTTTGTACAACAACTTTTGGTTGAGCGTCCTGAAGGCACAGAAGTTCATGGAAGTTGTCTGCAAATGGTATTGTATAAGTTGACGTTTGTACTTGCATTTTGCGGAGTTACTGGCATGTGGGCGTTGGGCAAGTGCTTTGTCTTGATAAAGCCATACTTTATTAGCACACATCTATCCTGGTGGCTCAGTTTTAATTCAATAAGCTAATGAAGCTTAAAACCAGGTTTCCATACCTGCAGTGGACAGAGCTTAGATATTCCATTGTTTAGCTTTACAAATAAAACATTACAACAAACAAAACTAGAACCTAATTAATACAAAGGTGGTATTTCCTTACACTAAGGATCAGTATGAAGAGTTCATCTTGACATTTTTTCCCACTACTGAAACGTTTGCTATTATAGATAACTTTCTATGGTAATGTATTTCGTTGAAATACTTTCGATATATGCTATGTACCGGTAGTTTTTAAAATACTGTAACACTGGCAGGATGATAATAAATTGCTCTTATTTTTTACAAACGAATAAGTAGACATATGCTTTACCATGTGCTGCAAAAGCAAGTTTGAAGTTATTTATAGTTTTAATAGTATGAATATATATTCAGAAATAAATTATTCACCCACTGGATGTTCATGTGAACCACCGCTTGGCTAAAACTCCAGATCATGCTCAAACATCCCTAATTTTGAACTGTTGACCAGAGAGAGGGAGTACAGTGAGCCACATTCACATCACTTGGAATTTATTCACATATATGAACTAAATAATAGAACTGACTGCCACTTTTATAATATGCTCACACCTGAAAGTGCGGATCGTCTTTAGCGTCATACTGCGGTTAGAAACCTTCCACCTTCCGATACGCAGCTCACTATACTAACATTTGGTTACACCTGGTTCGTATTGTTAAGTACATGAAGTTGTATGCACGAATCAAGTATAGCCACCCATAATTTTAAACTACTGCACATACAAAGAGACGGGAGTCAGCAAGCGGCACTTACCACCATAAAAGCTTTTTAACCGACACTTTTAACCAGGAAAACAAGATTTACTGTCACCTTTATGACACACACTCATGTGAAAGTGCGGAGCATCATGACGTTTCTAGCCCTGAATTTTTTGATTCGCAGATCGACACGATAACTACTAAGCAATGCGCGGACGTTTGCCGTCTGTAACTGTATTTTTTTATGTATTTATAGTTATTCGACGTGATGTGTATTTTGACACTCTGTATTAAATAGCGCCTAGTGTCGAGAGCTAAACAGTAAAACGTTAAGTGTTCAAGCTTCTAATAATTTATAAAATAATATTTATATTTGTAAAAACGAGGCAGTTAAAAAGCACACTGCAGATGACGTGTATTTAGACAAGAACAAAAGTTATCGTCGAACGTAAGTTTTATAAGAACCGAAACAATAATATTTTCTATTCAATATATAAGCCCAGAACATGTAAAAACTATGCAGTAAAAACTTTGTAGCAGTTCTTTTTTACGCTGAGCAGTAATAGTTGTAACCAGTTCGAATATATAACAGAAATACTCGTTTGGCTTAATCTTAATATTACATGAAAAACTTCACTAAATAAACAAATATCACAAATTAAAAAACAAAGGTTGCACCAGTGCAAAGAAAACATGGATGTATTTGTGGTTTTTTTATGTCCATCTTTTGATGTAACCTTTAATTAGTAATATTTGGTTAGTAAGTAGTGGCTTTATTCATGTTAAACTGACCTGTCATAATGTGGCCTTGTGGTTAGGGCGCTGTGTGTTTGTTGTCAGGATTTGGTCCGTGATGATCTCAGGGTGTCAGGTGCTTTTGATCTTTTCGTCCTTCCTGCGCATGTTGTTTTTGTTAGAGTAATATTATTTTATTTACTACCAGTGGATCAGAGCTAATTACACTCACTTGCTGTGACCCCTTCCAAGGCCATGTTCATGGTGGTAAGTAAAGTAACATTATATACATACACACCTTTGCTTCGTCTGATTGACATAAAGCCCGATACTCCACAAACAGTCCCAGCGTTGATTTATAATTGTGCATATATTTTAAATTGAGACGAGACCACTTACATAAATAACTTAGTGTTTTCAAAATAACCTAAAATTATGTTAACTTTGAAATGTCTAGTACTTAGGTGGCCTGGGGAGAGGTGCTTAAAGCTGTCATCGCCATGTATGCAGTATCTGTATAGTTCACATAATAAATCATTTTTCTCCAATTTTTCATGAAGTAATTTAGAGTTCTATGTAAAAGTCCATCTGTTACTGTTTCCATGTTTGAATATTCGTGCATAAAATTGGAGGAAGTTATTCTCGGCATTTGATATGCTGTTGTGCGTAGTGAGTTTTCTGTTGTTTGTAGTTTACTTTGTACTAGTTCTGGTGCTATATTTACCCATGCTGGGACTGTATAGTCAGTTTCAGGTCAGATGTATGTTTTGTAAATGTTTAATATGTTGTCGGCTGTTGCTCCACTGTTTTTACCAGTTAGACTCCTGACATTGTTTGTTTTTTTGCCAAATGTTGGCCCTAATATTGCTTAAATAGTTTATCCATGTGGGTTTCGAGTTGTAAGTTAGTCCTGGAAATTTGTCGGATGTAGCAGTCTGAAGGAGTGATCCGTTCGTATATTGCTCTTTTTTAATGTTAATTTTAATTCCAAATTTTTTGTTACTATTCACTTATTTTCTATAATTGGACTTGTAAATTTGTACCTGCCATATATGGTGTGGGAGCACTTTTCCAGATTACTACGTTATCGACGAACTGTGACGAGTATCCGTGATATGGGTCTTTCAGAGAACATGCTGTTAGCATACATGATGATCAGGATAGGGTTAACTACCCTTTCCTGTCTCGGGAGTAAATAAAGTTTGAGAGACAACGAATAAATTCACTCGGTAGATTATTTTCTGTCGTTCGGAACCCGATATCGGGAACGCATGCGACAGTGCATACTTTTCTGTTCAAACTATCTACTGTGAATTCAGTTAGTCTACCTAAGTGATCGGTCGTTTGTCGCCATTTTCTGAATCCATTTGATACTTTGGGTAATTTTGATGTTATCTCCAGGAATGGGGAGAGTGTGTTACTGATTATTCGTTCAAGAATTTCACCTATACAGCTGCTCAGTCTGATTGTATGGTGTCTATTCGGTTTATTTGCTGACTTTTCTACTTTATGGAACATAATACATTTGCATGCTTCCAAGAAGCTTGGATATATTCTGTATTTAGGGATAAGTTAATGATTGCTGTTAGGTGTTCAAATAATCTCGGAGTGTCTTTTTTTGAGTAGAATAGCTTGTGTGCCATCTATTCTCTTGATGTGATTAGTTCCCAAAGTTCTTGTTCGGTTATTGTCTTTATTAACAACTTTTTTATGTAGTCGTTTGTTATGTTAATGTTTGTGTTACTTATGTTAACTTGGAAAAAAGATGCGATTTCAATAATTCATTGTTAGTTGTTGTGTAGTTGTGTATTATAGAAATATGCGTTCATGTTCGGTTCATGATGTGTTTTGTAAATGCTATTAAAAGGCTTCGGCTTTCTGTGAGTTTGTATGATACAGTGGTGGTGTATTCTAGTGGATGGTATGTTCTTGTTGCATTATCTCCGTTTGTGAGTCTTTTTCAATGTAATGAGAATTGTTTGGGTTCTGTGTTTTTTTCATTTAGTTGAGAGCAGAAGTTGTCCCACTTTTTTTGTTCTAAGAAGTTAACTTCGGTTCTTATTTTCTTTCTTATTGCGTTTACTAGTGTTTTCACTGCTTGGTCACTCGAATCGCAAACTTGCGGGTTCAAATCCCCGACACGCCGAATCTGCTCGCGTTTTCGACCTTGAGGGCATTATATTGTGATGGTCAATTCTACTGTTCTTTGGTAAGAGTAGCCCAAGAGTTGGTAGTTTTGACTATCTCCCTTCCATCTAGTCTATCACCACTAAACTAGGTGCGCCTAGCATAAATTTCAAAACAAACCAGACGAGGTATTATACATTAAAGCAAGCTAAAGCTTCAAGATTCTCTCCTCATAACAGATAAGTTGAAAAATCTCGTCCCAGACTCAGCTCAGACACTGTGTATGTACTGGCTTGTGCTATTGTATTTTATACTATAATCATGAAGAAACGTTCCACATAAATAGTGGCTGTTGAAATAGACAAAGTAACCCAAGTCTACTTAAGAAGGAATACAAGATAGACAGAAGTGACAGAAAAATGTACACAAGTTTTAACCACAAGTAAAGTTCTTATGAGCAAATAACATACTAAGGTTTTAAAATATAAATATTTTTGTTTTTACTGTTGATATTTACGTGACAATGTTTTCGTGGTTCAGGCAACTTGTATTTGTAAGAAAATGAAATATATCTGGGAAAACTTAACGAGATCATATAACGTAATATTTTGTTACTTTACTTCTGTATGTGAACCACAAGACAAAAAACAATCTAAAATAATAATAGATATTCTCGTATTGTGTGACATTGCGATTGATATAGTCGAAGTTTATACGTGGTTTGTGGCTTTAACACAGTACTATCGCTTAAAGCCTTTGTTTTACAGTCCCCTGTAAGTAAATAAATCTACGTACATTCCGATATATTTAAGTGATAGGGATGTTTTGTTACAGCGGAGATATACGAACACTCATTACACGTCAGAAGAAGAGAAAAACAAAATATAACAAAGAACGGTTAAAATGAACATTTCGTAAGTCCTGCACATACGTGAAAGTATAGATACGTAGTTAACAACTCGCTTCTTTGATGGTTTATACATTTTCCTTCTCGTGTCACTGCGTATCTTTTGTGCAACTTTTCCACAAGTATAATATAAACATCAAACATTACGTTATAGGTATGTTTCTGTTATTATGAAATAATTTCTTAAGAGCACTCATTGTAGTTTATGTAGCAGTAATATTATGGTGGCCAAATGTTGCAGGTTATTACCTTTGTTTGCCCTCATTCATATGCTGAATTTTGCAGTTCATAATTATTAAGCCTTCGTGATGATGAGAAAACCCACTTGTAGAAAATTATATATTTAAAAGCTGATTGTATGGGTAGAGAAAGCACTAGTAGAGGAGCGAACAACGTTTCGTACTTCTTTGGTCATTGTCTGGTTCACAAAGAAAGAAAGGTTTACTGACCGGTAGCTGACCACATGTTTGAAGGCAGTTGTGTTATTGAGTATAGGAATGTGGAGGGGATATTCAACATCTAAGTACGTCCTCATCTGTACACATTCACTTTTGTTTGTTATACCATTGTTTGATTCCTTGATTAATTTTTATGGTGACGAGAAACCCAACTGAAGTAAAATGTATTCTCAAGACGGCTTGTACAGTTTCGACAGAAAGTGTTCGTACCCCTGCGTCGTGAAGAGTTTTTCCTCATACCTTAAAAACTATCATGGTTAGGATAATGTAAGTATAGTATATTATAAATATTATACTAACACACATCTACATAACTTTTAAGTAAATTAAACGACAAATAAACTGTTTATAAACAAATAACCAAACATAGGAGGGGCAGAAAGTGTTCGTGCGTCTTTAATGGTCTGTTGTTTCAGGTGAATTACTTGGCGCAATCTCTCCTTATAGCCCTCCATGATCGTTTCACAGTACTCGACTGGTATTTTCTTCCATTCTTTTTAACAGAAGGCCTACAAATTTTGCAAGTTTTTCGGACTGCGCTGATGAACCCTGGCCTTCAACTCATGCTAAACGTTTTAAATTCGGGTGAGACGAGTGACTGCGATGGCCACTCCAGAATGCTTATATGGTTCCTCTGTAACCAGGATTGCACATATTTCAATGTGTGCTTAGGGTCATTGTCGTTCTGGAAGATCCAACGACGCCCAAGATCCGAGCATCATTCTTGATATAAGTGCCTAACATATCAACATACTCTTCTTTTGTTCATGATTCCATTGACGCGGTGAAGGCTGCCTACACTAGAAGAGCTGAAGGAACCCCATAGCATGATCGAGACACCTCCGTGTTTTACTGTCGGGACGGTGTTCTTTGTAAGATTTCATTCCCCCTTCTTAGGGAAAATATTGCGAACATCATTGTGGCCGAAAAGCTCGATTTTAGTCTCGTTTGACCAAAGAATACTCTTCCAATAGGTAAAGGGTTTATCTACATGCTTTCTTGCATACCTCAATCATGCTTCTGAATCAACAGGCTTTAAATATGGAGTTCGACGAGGACAGCATACTTTGAACCCAAAAGAGCGTAACATGTTCATAACTGTAGAGGTGCTTACTTCAACCCCAGTTTCCCTTACCAGTTTCTGTATGTCATTACGTGTTAAACGAGGGTTTCTACTAACTTCTCTGAGAACCTTCCTCTTGGTTCTCTCTGGAATTTTGGTGGGGCGTCCGGAACAAGGGAGGTTAGCGGTTGATCCTGTAAGCTTAAACTTGGCAATTATGTTTTGAACAGTAGATTAAGTTGTGTAGCAATACCGGAGAGAGACACACGAGACTTGTATTTTGCAATAATTCGATTTTTTAAATCACTGGACAGTTGTTTCCTGTTCGCCATGATGACCAAGCAGATAACGACGGAGACGGCGCTAAATTGCCGGAAGTAAATTTTTTGCTGGCTAAATTCCAATAATTATGAACCTAGTGTTTAGTTCTGGAATAGTATAATGTAGTTTATTTGCCAATCTAAACAAATTTTTACGGGAACATTAGTTTTTTCACATGTTCAGAAATGTACGAACACTTTCTGCTCCTCCTATTTTTGGTTATTTGTTTATAAACAGTTTCTTTGTCGTTTAATTTACATAAACATTTATGAAAAGATGTGTGTTAGCATAATATTTACAATATATCATACGTCTATTAGTCTAATCGTGATACTTTTTAAGTTATGAGCAAAAAACTACCCGTGGCGCAAGGGTACGAACACTTTCTGTCCTAACTGTATATGTATTAAAACTTTAATTAAAATAAAGTACATAACATTATTTTAATTAAAGTTTTAATACCACATCAGCCCTTTTGATAATACATTTTTATTTTCGTCTTTTTGCTACATTTTGCATCATTGATCGAATTGAACAAGGAGTAGTTGACATTGTTGGTAAATGTTTTTGGTATCACCTTTCTTTCAGACCCATTTTTTTAAGTTACTGGTTTTGCTTACCCATCTGTTTTTCTTTAAATCCAACTTTCCAAGGATCTGTAATAAACAAACAAACTATTCTAGGTATAGTCTCTTCATCCTTAAACTAAACCTTTTTAATGGAATAATCGCCATGATTACACCACTCGTACTTTCTAGAAGCGACATATAGGACAATGAAAACGTTTTTAGAATCATTCAAAGGAGATGATTTGGACTTAATTCGTAGTCCCATGTTTATATATTTATTTATTTCTGTATTTATACTTCCTAGTAGTTCGTGATTTCTTTGTAACTTGCAGAATTTTTTCCCCGTCTGTTATAAACTCCTCATGTTTTGAATGACCAAGGATTTAGTTGTGTTCTGTAACAAATAGTCGTTTGAAGTTGATGCTGGTATCGTGACTGTTGCTGGTCTAATCCTTTAAGCCTTCTTTGTTAAGTAAGATCGTTGTTGAAAGACTAATTTCAGTCACTCTGTGTTCTGTGAAAGTATTTGAAAACTTTTTTTCTAGGTCCGGCATGGCCAGGTGGTTATGGCGCTCAACTCGTAATTTGAGGGTCGCTGATTTTTATCCCCATCACACCAAACATTAGCAGATTGTAATCCTATTGAGAAGTATTAGGTAGAAAGGAGTAAGAAAATTGCTAACCACGACCCCAAACCAGCTACTGTATCTGAGGTGCAACGCTTTCTAGTGGCAAATTGGGATGAAATCATGGTGGTTTATATAAATAATTTCATCGTTTGCTTGCCATATCGCGTTGCAAAGTTAATTAGAGAACATGAAGTATCAACCAAGTGATGAACATTTAATAAGAACGAATGTGTTCCGGCATGGCCACGTGGTTAAGGCGCTTGACTCGTAATCTTAGGGCCTTGAATTCGAATCCTCGTCACACCAAACATGCTCGTCCTTTCAGCCGTGGGAACGTATAATGTTCAGTCAATCCCAGTATTCGTCTTTAATAGGTGATGACTAGCTGCCTTCCCTCTAGCCTTACAATGCTAAATTAGGGAGTGCTAGCGAGATAGCTTTGCGCAAAATTAAAAAACAAACACTTTTTTCTTCTTCTAAGTTTCCCGGGACATGCATACCAGCTCTTTAATCTTTACTGAGAGAGGATTGTTATCTCTGTGGTAACACCACACAGTACCATCTCACGAGGTTAAAAATAAGCATCCATTTCCAAACATGCGTGTCTTAGTACTATTTTGGCGATACTTGTTAAAATATAATAACAAGTGATGATTTAAATGTAATATAAGTTACAGAATTGTAATTTGTTTACTATTACTTCATTATTGTTGACAGGGAAACTGTCATATATGCATCCTGTGTAAGAAGCTACTATCAGTAAGCTACAAAACCTGAGCGATCGAATTACTAGATACAATAATCGAATGCCTATTGTAGAAATGTATATAAAAAAGTTATAGTTAATTCAATTTCAGGTTGGATTGAAGACATGAAAATAGCTTTCAAAAAGTCCGCAATATTAATGAATGCCAATAATAACAGAAAAGTTAATTTCGAGTATTTAAATTGACAAGAAACTGTTTTGTCAAGTTAGCATATGGTACTCTGAAATTTGTAATTTGTTACTTTTTTTTTTTAATTAAGTGTTCCCTGGTGGGACAGTGGCAAATTTACAGACTTACGACACCAAAATCCTGGTTTCGAACCCTGCGGTGGATACAGCAGATAGTAGCCCAGTGTGGCTTTGCTCAAAACCAAACAATCAGTATATATCCATGAAAAACTGTGTTATGTTGTACCCTTGTGGTTTAATACCGAGTCAGCTCGAGCGGTGAAAATACAATCTTACGAAAGTAACGTAGGATTCAATAGGAATTGAGATGAAACTAATATAAACACGATCTTGGTTGAATATTTCAAATCCAAGCAGATGGAGCACGTTTATTACGGTTATTTGAACTACCACTGTTTATGGTTTTCATGTATTGTGATTTATAAAAGTTGACGTACGTCAGTGAATTTTCAGCGCAGTAATACGGTCTTCTCAGAATAGAAAAATGGAACAGAAGTTACTTTTTGTTGTTTCAATAGTGATATTTCGTCAAGTATGAACATTTTGGTGACTTCTCAATGTTTGGAAACTTCTGTTTTTCTTACTTTTAAAGATGTCTAACCCTCTTTCACTTTCTAAATAATGTTTCACAGACAGACAAGATGTATTAAGTAATGTACGCCTTTGTATAAAATAACATGTTATGAGATTGGTTTATTTAAAATTTCGTGCAAAACAACACAAGAGCTATCTGCACTAACTGTCTCTGAGTTTGAAATAATAGGGGGAAGGCAGCTAGTCGACGCCACCCACTTTCAACTCTTGGACTAATCATTCACCAACGAATAGTGAGATTGATCGTAACCTTATAACGCCCCCACGGATGAAAAATGCATTCATGTTTGGAAGGATGAAGATTCGAACCCACAGATTGTGAAACTGGCGCCCTACCCACCAGGTCATGTCAGGCCCAACTATACTATTGTCTGTCGAAAAACATGTTTTTCAGTGTTTTATTTGAAATTAGAAGATATGTCTGTGCATACATCCGAGTACTATTTTGAAAATCTAGTTCTTAATTAGAGATATCTTAGTGCTGTAAAGGAAGGCATCATCACTGCTGTATTAAGTTGCATGAAAAAGTTACACCTCGTAAGATGTTAAGTATCAATGAGGCGTGTAAGCCTAACCTAATTCGTGCATGGATCTCTGGATGATTTTAATTATACTTTATAAGTATAAAATGTACCTGTGTTATAAAAATTACGATTTCATGCTTAACCTGTGAGTACATGATGTAACTATCTTCGAATTACAGACATAATGACTTCACATGCAGAATAATAATTAATTCTAAATTCGTATAAACTTTGTAATTACAGTAAATACTTTTACTCGTGTAATGAAGTCTGATAAGTTCTGCCAACTTTATTTGAATGTACAAAACATATTTTACAAGGTATTTGGTCATTAGGTTTTGGTTTTGTTTGGTTTGTTTTGAGTTTTGCGCAAAGCTACACGATGGCTATCTGCGCTAGCAGCCCCTAATGTAGCAGTGTAAGACTAGAGGCAAGGCAGTTAGTCATCACTACCCACCACAAACTCTTAGGCTATTATTTTACCAACAAATAGCGGGATTGACCGTCACATATAACGCCCCCACGGCTGAAAGGGCGAGCACGTTTGGTGTGACGGAGATTTGAACCCGCGACTTTCGGATTACGAATCAAGTGCCTTAACCACCTGGCCATGTTGGGCCTGGTCTTTAGGTACCAATATATATTAGTTTGTTGTAACTCAAGAATAAGCCGAAACAAGAACAAATTAAACAAAAACGCTGCATCAACTGAAAAGATCCCAGGGTAAAAGCAACAATGTGGGATTGTAAAATATACCTATGTTTTAGAGGTGACTGCGGAAGGTAGGACCCACATTGCAGTGGGGATACACCATCTACCAGCCTCAACTATTTAACTTCATTAAACGGTATTTTTTTCACTAATGTATATAACCATAAATAAAATCCATTAAAATTAAACAAAATACGCTGCATATTTATAAAACGATTCCACGATATAAGCTACAACATGAGATTATAAAATGATCCTAGGTATTGGAGGTGACTACTGAAGTGGGATCCACGTTGCGTTGGGGATACACCTCTATCAGTCTTAACCTCCAATTCGCTTGTCTCGCATAAGAAGATTAGAAATTAGGAGAACGAGATATGAGTGTTCAAGCCCACAATGTTCCACATCTATATCACCCTTCACTGCCTGCAAACAGTTGTGGGAAGGTGACTGCTTTCTCAAGTTAGAATAAGAAAAAGATAAACACTAAAAAGATGAAAAATAAATAAATAAAATAAAGTAGAAAATAAGGTACAACAATTTGGGGGTAAGTAAAATAATACCTCTTGAAGTTGGCATTACTCCCCCAATATGGTAGAGGCACAAATTAACACGACATTGAACCATGTCAGTAAAGTGATAGTTTACTGTGACTGTTGTGCTTCCATATGTGGCTCAAGGTGTACATCTTAACAACAGACAAACTGTATAAGACTACTTTTATTTTTCTAAAACTTTGTGCAGACATATGTAAGCATTTCATCTAGCTGCTGTCAGTATATTCTTTGTGGGCAGAGGGCACAACAAAAGCAGTAATTCAAATTATCATTTCTCGAATGACTTTATTTGGGCTTTCGAATTGGAAAAATCTCGGTTCTATTTCTTTCCATAATAATTATTAATTTTCAGTGCGATAATGCCCTAACATCGTTAACTAATGCAGAGAAATATAAATGTGTGATTTTGGCAAGTTTTACAACCAGGGGCAGTAAAACTAGTGTTCTGATATAGGAGAAAGAACCATATGTATAAACTGTATAAGAAGAAACAGAAAGGCTATATATAGATGTTAAAAAGAGAAATTAAAATTAGGCTATTAAACATGCAAGAAAATGGTTATAAGAGCTGTAAACTGGTAGCAGCAAGAGTAGGCTATCAAGGTAGGAAAAGATAACAAGTCTGTAGACATTACTTATGGGATGATCTTGTATATAGAAAATATATATGTTAAACTGACGCGTGTGTGGACGATATCAACACTTCTTTCTAGAATATAAGCATGTTAATCGTTCATTTTCTCTTAAACTTGTGACCAATCAACAAGAGAATATTAGCTAGCTTAAAAAGTGTTATAAGTTAGTTTAGGATACCTATTAAAGAAGACCTGGCATGGCCTAGCGCGTAAGGCGTGCGACTCGTGATCCGAGTGTCGCGGGTTTGCGCCCGCGTCGCGGCAAACATGCTCGCCCTCCCACGTTATAATGTGACGGTCAATCCCACTATTCGTTGGTAAAAGAGTAGCCCAAGAGTTAGCAGTGGATGGTGATGACTAGCTGCCTTCCCTCTAGTCTTATACTGCTAAATTAGGGACGGCTAGCACAGAATGCCCTCGAGTAGCTTTGTGCGAAATTCCAAAACAAACAAACGAACAAACCTATTAAAGAAGTGAAAACTTGATGAAAGATAATATTGGGTAATGTTACCTTTTTTTATTCTGTTAAATCCTTAATGATTTCATTACATGCTGATTGAATACCCTGCTTTGAGGAAGGTAATTATTGACTCTCTTAAGTAATTAAGTACTTGTGTCTTTAAATTAAAAGCCAAATGTATACTTAAAAAAGTGTACATATATCCTGTTTCAGGGTCTTTTCATTCTCTCTTCTAGAGCAAAAATCTTAAATCATCCCATCTATATCGTGGGAGAGCTTGCATTTATCATACCGGATGTTAAAGTAATGGGTAAAAGATGCTAACACACACATACATACTCACGATGAGTCATCTTTATAGTAATACTTAGAGTTACAAATTGTTGAAGTAGATATTACCCATTGTGCTATTTCACGCATGCTTTATCTAAAAACTGGTCAGCGTAACTATATTTAAAGAGATCGTATAAACTGCATAAGTCACAGTTTGTGTTAATAGTGGAACGTTCTCGAAAAGGCTGTGAAAAGAAACGCTTTGTGTTCAATAAAGAAAAAACAAACACATTTCGTGTTTTAAATTTCGCGCAAAGCTACGTGAGGGCTATCTGCGCTAGCCGTCTAGAATTTAGAGGGATTAAGATTAGAGAGAAAGCAACTAATCATCACCACCCACCGTCAACTCTTGGGCTACTCTTTTACCAACACAGTGGGATTGAACGTTACATAATAGCGCCCCTACGGCTGAAAGGGCGAACATATTTGGTGCGACGGGGATTTGAATCCGCGACTCTTTAAGATTACGAGTCGAGCACCCGAATCACTTGGCCATACCGGGCCACATCTTACACGTTGAGGTACTCTATCGCCTTGTTTTATACGCGTGTGCGATCACTTTCGGTGTAGTGTACTTATATTCAAGTTGTCATCACAGCGGAAGATCCTAACAAGCATTGATACGATATTCAACTGTTTCAATATGGCTGCGCTCTTGAAGAAAGCTCTTCAAATTGGTTCGTCGAGATATTCTGAAGTTTTTATTCGATAAAAAATAAAAATAAAGACTGATTTAGAGCTCATCAGTTTCTCAGAATTCGTGAGAATTACAAGAGTGTGCTTGAGAGCGTGAAAATATTTCATCTCATATTTACAAGTTAAGGGCTCTCTCTCTCTGGCTAACAACTTCTCTTGGCCAATAGTGATATGCAACCTTCCGCCCGAGAAATCAAATTATTACAACCTCGAGAACATTTTACCCACAGAACCCTAACTTAGCTTGCTGATTGAAAAAGAAACAAAACAAAGAACTTACTGTGCATTACAAAGAAAGGACAACATCATTGGTTTCCTCATACTCATGTGCACCAGCCCGGAAGTTTGAAATTTCATGAAATAAAAGCTTTTCCATCACAGTTGTTCACAAATTATTTCAACCAAAAAACTGTTTGGGTTTTGTTTCCTTAAGTGTTATATGCAGTTATGGAATATTTTTGCTACGTGTTCGCAAAGTCTTATCGGCCATACTTTCGTACTTTAGTTTGAACAGATTTTATATTACAAACAAAATTCGAACAGACTAACTTTACTATGCATTACTTTTCATTTCATCCTTCACGAACAAAAGTGAAGTAGACCAACACTACTACACATTGCATCTCATTCGTCATCACCAAAAGTCGAGCAGATCAACACTACTGCCCCCCCCCGCTAGTACAGCGGTAAGTCTACGGATTTACAACGCTAAAAT
This sequence comes from Tachypleus tridentatus, assembly GCF_004210375.1. NCBI lineage: Eukaryota > Metazoa > Arthropoda > Merostomata > Xiphosura > Limulidae > Tachypleus > Tachypleus tridentatus. The sequence continues at coordinate 173,291,894 of NC_134837.1, read as the reverse complement.
CAAGGGTTCGATTCCTCTCGGTGGGCCCAGCAGATAGCCCGATGTGCCTTTGCTATAAAAAAAACAAACATTCAATTTCATCTCATTCTTCACGACCAAACGTCGAGCAGACCAACACCACTACACATTCTCTCTCATCCTTCATGGATTGTTATGCTTCATTTGTGGATCCAGCTGTACAAGTTCCACGTAACCATCTTCTGACTTGTATCTAAGCACAGTTAGTAAAAGGAAATCGTGGTATATATTTCGTTTCTTGCGCTTGTTAAAACTCCTTCTTCATCGTAGCCAGATATCTGTTACGTCACTTCCTAAACTGAGATCAATATGAAATTTTAACGATATCCTTCTAGATTTAACTTTGCTAATTTATTTATATTATTAGCGCTGTTCCTCTTGTCCCTTACCATCACCAGCAGTACCTTAAGTTTAGTTGATTAACTTTTGCTCTGTTTAAAATAATTATTA